>NC_088795.1:21682905-22317012 GCF_011386835.1 Chrysemys picta bellii
AGAGAAATTAAGCAGCTTGAATACCACAACACTGGATAATGTTTGGAAGTATTTAGACTGTATATGGCATTATAACTACTTTGCTAATATGCAGACTTTATCATTTACACTTAGTACTGCCAGCCTTTCCCTGCTCCTCAACAAAGGTTTAGTAGCAAATACTGTAGTAGTGTCTCTTATACCAAGACTTAATTATTTACTGGCATGCTAAGAGGTATTATTAGAAATAATTACAGTTAAACTACAACTGTCATACTAAATGAATTATAGTTAGTTATACAGTATCCTTGTTCTTATTACGCTTGCTCACAAAGTTCAGTCATTTGCAATGGGTCTCTCAGCATACATGAATTAGCGAGAGTCTACAATATATAAGTTTCCACTTACATTATTATTAGCTAAGTCTATAACAGGAAGGTATATTAATTATCATTTGCATCTCTAAGAAAGAGAGTGGGGAAACAGACATTTCCTACCTCTTTTTAAATTGACTTTTTCCTAGGCTGAGTCACATAGACCCATTTACCAATTCATAACGTTGAGGGAGCCTCTGTTGATTTACGTTTTTGAACAATTAGTCTTTTAGAAATTTACATGCTCTCAGCAAGAAGCTTTTTTTATATTATGCACAAAGACCACAAATGTCATTAGGAGAAGATTCTCAGACCTTTAGAAACGTCTATATGTAGGACAATGTTAATAATTCAACCTTTCCTAGAAAAAAGTTATTAGCAGGGCAATTGCACCTGAATTTCCCACCTGTGGTCCACTAAGGGCACCCACTCTAGGCAAATCCTCAGCCATTACCTCCCTTAAGCAGAGAGCCTTCCTGACTGGGTTTTTCCAGACTGCTTAGTTCCCTGTCTACACTGAGATATTCCCAGCAATCCAGTGTCTGAGCTTTATTTACTTTCTCTCCACAGACTATGAATAGTTGTGATTGCCAGAAGTTACAAGTTATCACAAAGCTCTTGATAAACAAGCACATTTATTCTTAAAGTGAAAACGTTACAAAGAAAACATTAAACACAATATGAAAGAACCTAAAAACATCAATAGAGGTCACACCAACTTCAGCCTTGGGCTCTGGTAAGTGTCAGTCCTTCAAAACCCACAACTGGGTTTAGCCCTTGGTTACAGGTTCATAACTGCCTCAGATTCAGAACCAGAACCACCATGAATACTTCAAGTCTTTTCTTTACACAGTTTGGGCCTTTGATCTTGGCCTCATGTAACAGGTAATCAGCAGATCATGGCCCACTCCTCAGGTTATAGCTTTACAAGACTGGATTTCTGTATAATTGGAGGTGGGGAAATTGTATTCACCTCCCCCTAGATATTCCCCAGAAAAACTACCTAATACTTGGAGTTCCAAAAGTCCGTTCTAATTTGGCACATTGTTCAATATCGCCCTTTGAATCCCCAGGTCTCACATCTGTCACATCTTCTCCCCGAGATATTACATACAATTCCAGCCCACAATAATACATAAACCATTCATTTAATACAGTGGACCCCAAAGATACTTAAACTTAATTCAGTAAGATCTCCCAAGGATATGCAGGAAATTGCCATATCTGTCATAGCAGGTATGTCCATAGGCTATATATCTGATCTCCATGGCAACTCTTTATAACTCCAGGTTTCAAATAAATGAAAGCTATACTTAGGTTATGAAAAATAACTCATATGATAGTAGCATTGCTCTGTGCCTTTTGTGGCCACATTTTCTAAACCTAGATGCTAAAGCTAGGCTCCTAAATATAAATGTATACAGCTAAAGATGAACGCCCTGATTTTCAGAAGTGCTGAGCAACCCACAAATCCCAATGACATCAATGGGAGCCACAGGAATTAAGTACATTTGAAAATCAGGTATTTAGCAGTTGGAAAAATGTGACCTATAAGTTGACAGGATGGATAAAAATACTTTTATAAAAGTTTTGTAGGTATTACAGAATACTTCATACTTGATTGCGTGAGTGAAGAACTAAAATTTGTTAGTGTCTATCTGTCTCTGTCCTATGGTATCTATCTGCCTGCCCTTTGCATTTTTAAAGCACCCATCATTGGGATAACTTTTTATCTGTATATAATTTATTTTTATTTAAAAGAACAACAAGACATCTATGCAAAGCTTTTGGCACCCTAACACATAACTCAGACCCCAACAGAATCAAGAGGTATTAAAATAATAATTCAAAAAGAAACGGCCAGCCAAGCCAGCCAACTAAAAAAATATCAATTCTACCTCTTCATTGGCTGAAGTTATGCTTCCTAGACATCTCCAAAAAAAACTGGGGGCCTGGAAGGTCTCCAAATTAGCTGTTTTGGATCAAACGGGGAGGCAAGTTCTAGAGCTAAGTCTATAACATGAAGGTATATTAATTATCATTTGCATCTGTAAGAAAGAGAGTGGAAACTCAAACATTTCCTACCTCTTTTTAAATGGACTTTTTCCTAGGCTGAGTCACGTAGACCCATATTACATTAAAACAATATTAAATCTGTGACAGAAAATAAAGGCGAGAAATTCACAAGCAACAGTGAAATGTGCTTCATGCTTTGTGATGCTGGTACCACAGTGTACATGGATTTATGTAACAGAACGCCACTATCCATCACCTACAGCCCCCAACTAAAACTTCTCCAGCGCATCATCAAGGATCTACAACCTATCCTGAAGGACGATCCCTCACTCTCACAGACCTTGGGAGACAGGCCAGTCCTCGCTTACAGACAGCCCCCCAACCTGAAGCAAATACTCACCAGCAACTATACACCACACAACAAAAACACTAACCCAGGAACCAATCCCTGCAACTAACCCTATTGCGAACTCTGTCTGCATATCTATTCAAGGGACACTATCATAGGACCTAATCACATCAGCCACAGCATCAGGGGTTTGTTCACCTGCACATCTACCAATGTGATATATGCCATCATGTGCCAGCAATGTCCCTCTAATATGTATGTTGGCCAAACCGGACAGTCTCTACGCAAAAGAATAAATGGACACAAATCAGAGATCAAGAATTGTAACATTCAAAAACCAGTAGGAGAGCACTTCAATCTCCCTGGACACTCAATAACAGACTTAAAAGTGGCAATTCTTCAATAAAAAAACTTCAAAAACAGACTCCAATGAGAAACTGCAGAACTGGAATTAATTTGCAAACTGGACACCATCAAATTAGACCTGAATAAAGAGTGGGAGTGGATGGGTCACTACAAAAAGTAATTTTCCCTCTGCTGATACTCACAACTTCTTGTCAACTGTTGGAAATGGCCGACGTCCACCTTGATTGCACTGGCCTTGTTAGCACTACAAAAGTAATTTTCCCTCTCTTGATATTCACCCCTTCTTGTCAACTGTTGAGAATAGGCCACTTCCACCTTAATTGAATTGGTCTCGTTAGCACTGACTCCCCACTTGGTAAGGCAACTCCTATCTTTTCATGTGCTGTATTATATATATATATATATATATATATATATATATACTGCTTTCTTATATACTGCTTACTGTATATTTCACTCCATGCATCTGATGAAATGGATTTTAGCCCACAAAAGCTTATGCTGAAATAAATTTGTTAGTCTCTAAGGTGCCACAAGGACTCCTCTTTGTTTTTAAGAATATGAGTTACAAATATATTACAAAGCAATTCCATCTTGGGGTTATTCTGATAAACAGCTAGACTCTTTAATTTGTATTCAGAACCCCTCAATAGTTACAGATTTCTATTATACTGTTGCTTATCTATTGTTTTTATTATGGATGCGTTATCATATCTACCCATCTTGATATAATCCTAGCTATTATATCCCACTCTGTGTTATATTCATTAAGAAATGTGGCCTAGTTTATTTGCTTAAATATCAATTCTGAAAAGAACAGCTACATACACCAATGACGTCTCCATAGAACCGTAAATGGTAAACAACTCTCCTCTACCACTGCGATCCCACTGAGAGCCTTGCAGTTCATCTAGACCAATTTCTTATGCATACTGATAGAATAATGAAATGTGATTGCAGCCTGGTTAAAGTGCTTCCTGGAACATTTCGCTTCCTGGAACACCCCTTCCCCACAATTTCTTGGTTACTAAAAAGAAATTGATTTATTGAAGACATATTTTCAATACTAGACAATTATGCTGTTCAATTCTAATACAAAAGGACATAAATGGCTTTCTGACAATTTAACTGAAGAGAATAAAATGCCAAAAAGGAAAAAAAAAAGCCTTATCTTTATTCCTTAGCCCCAGGGAAAACTGCTTACTCAAAAGAAGACTTTTAGCTTTATTTTTAGTTGATACATGTTATAAATATGCTGGTAATGCTTCAGCAAAGGGGGCTAGATTAGATGACCTCTTGAGGACCTCTGGAGACGATAAGGATTAATAAAGTACAGCAGCAAGAGTACCTGAGCTGTAAGACACCCCAAAAGTAGTATCAGAATATGAGGCAACATATGTGCCCCTCAAAACCCAAGTAAATATGGAGCCTAATACAAGATATTCATGCATAAATCCATGTACACTGTGGTACCAGCATCACAAAGC
The DNA here is from genome assembly GCF_011386835.1 of Chrysemys picta bellii. Lineage (NCBI taxonomy): Eukaryota > Metazoa > Chordata > Testudines > Emydidae > Chrysemys > Chrysemys picta. Next base: position 21,687,477 of record NC_088795.1, read on the forward strand.
ATGAAGCACATTTCACCATTGCTTGTGAATTTCTCGACTTTATTGTTTTCTGTCACAGATTTAATATTGTTTTAATGTAATTTTTTGTGGGACTCTGCAGTACATGAGGGTGTGTGGGAGTGCAGGCACAGCATACACACTTTTTAATAGCCATTAAGGAATTCATAAGGCAAATTTATGGGTTTGAAAAAGTAGCATTCATTATTTGGATAGCATTTCTAGAGCTGTGCTGTTATTCTATCTACATAACAAGCTTCTATTGAAATGGGCAGCTTTACCATCAAGGTTATCCTAGAGGAAATGTCAGCACAGCAACTGACACCATACAAAACTACAGAGCTATTAAATTTCTGAGCACAACATGACCCCCCGTCTCTCCCCTCTCTCTGCAGCTGGCATTGTCAAACAGGAGGGACAGACCATTTTTATTGATGAGCAAATATACAGCAGATCTCCTGTTTTGCCTCCAATATGCTATGCCCAAATGAAAACATCTTTTTGGTGCTCTTTATTCAAATCTATAGTTTACTCACAAAATGGTTTTTAACAGTGCCCTTGAGAACTGATTTTCTTCTTTCGGGCTTTATTTCTAATATGTTCATGAATAATAAATGCATTTATTGCTTACCAAACACTTTAAGAACTCTGCCTCTGATGGCATATTATTGTAGCTCTGTGTCGCAACAGAAGCGTGTACAAATTAGATTATTAGATCTTTGGGGCAGGAACAGTATCTTTCTGTGTGTCTGTACAATGTCCAGTAAGATGGAGCCCTGATGATGATTGGGGCTTTTGGGGGTTGATGCAATAATTAATAACACTGACAATAAAATACCTTTTGAGTTTGATATCAGCATATTTACACTCACACCTATTTCCATTGCTGACCACAAATGCACTCTTTATTTTAAGCTGGGAGGCAGGTTGTGGGGGTTGTAGCCCCAAATTGCTGTAATAAATCACTTGTCAGGTGCACTGAAACAGACACTAACCTTGTTTAGTTTTTCAGAAACTTCCAAGTCCTTGCCTGAAGAAGTTTTGCTTATATAAAGGGCAGGACTGTAGGAGATCTGTTTTTAAATCCCTAGTCTGCCTGATTTGAAGCAGATACTGGAACCCAAGTCTCTAACATTTTAGGGGAGTGCCATAACCCCCAGGCTCTGGGGCATTCTGGGGTGAGTTTCTCGCTATTTCTCCTGTTAACGCTGTTCCACCCAGACAATGCTTGTAGACAACATGTTCAATAAGCTTAGAGATGACGGGGAGAAGGGAGATGGTGTGATAGCTAGAGAGTCAAGTGGGATCAAGGGTGGGGGTTAGCGTGTGTCTGTGTGCGCAAACTTCCTTTTGGTTTAGTCTCACATCCTCCAGGATCCAACTGGAGTTTCAAGTTTGACTAAAGCCAAACACTCAAAGAAAACTCAAGCCAAACCGTCAGGTTTCCCAAGGCTCCCACTTCAAGCCATACATTGGCCAAGAATCACTGAAAACTCCAGGATGGTTCAAAACTTGCCCCATGTCTACCTAACTTTCATGAAAAAGGACAATCTTTTTAGTGAGCCTTGGGTTGACTTTTATAATGCCACTTGAAACCAGCTGATGTTTGTCTGGCTTTGGGTTTTGTTTGGAAAGTTTTGCACAGCTCTATTCTATGGTCTGTCCACTGTAGTGTGCAGGTTGTTGGGTGCTGGTAGCAGATAGATGACTGTGAGATGTTCCTGAGACCCTCTGATCACCAAAGGCATCAGCATACGGTATGGGTAATGCTTGTTGGCCTGCAATTCAGAATTCTGTATCACTGCACTGTTACACAATTATTTAAAAGAATTCTTCTCTCTAAGCTTTTACTATGGAAAGAAGTTACTGAGTATTACAGAAAATAGCTTTTTTCCCAGCTGGTTATTCTTTAGGCTCATGCAAAGTGAATACAATTTGTGATGTGAGATAAGGCTATTAGGAATATATTTTGCTATGAAAAACAACCCCACCCCCATAAACTGACATGCTGACAAGTTACCAGACATTAAATATGCTATTGGGAGAAGAGTGAGTGGATCAGGCATTCCTCCTGTCGTTACCATCAGTGTTTCACTGGTTAAACCGGCTCAGATGTTATTTTGATAGTTGCTTTGCAGAAAAAGGAAACTATATGACACAAATGAAACCAAACCACCCACAGTAATTCAAACAGAGTAGACCATGAATGCTTGCATCCCCAAGCACTTTTCAACTACAAGTCATAGACTGGACGGAGGTGGGGGATAGCAAAATATGTAACTGCATCCTCACCAGCAAGGTCCAACCTGTCACACCCCTGAGGTTACTTCTGAACTTTATCACTTGTGAGGTAGCGCTATGGCTCCTCCTCTAAGCAGTGTCACCTGATAATAGAGGGAAAGGGCAACACTGGTATCTACGTGTAGGCTCTTAATTCCAAAGCACCTCCTGGCTCCTCCCACTTTGCAGTGGTAGAAAATCAGAATATTTGGTGGATCGAAATACAGGATATTTTCAGTCACTCTAATTATCGGCAGCAGTTTCTTCTTTTTACTCCTTCCATTTACCCCACATCACCACCAACTACTGAATCGTTGTACAGACGCTGTGGCCAAAAGCGTTGACAACCTCCCACAAGTTTGTAATGCTGCCCTGCAAGGGTGTTCTGCTTCCTAGTGCTGTGACCAATCTCCAAAGCTGCAACACATTCGCTCTCCTGGTGCCACTAGCTTAAAGTGTGGAAATGGTGAAGTCACATGCAAACCCAGCTCTCTGACATCTTAGCGCACACCACCTTTTATTTTCCCTTGCTTAACTTTCCCTTTCATTGTCTTCTAATTTGCCAGATTCAACTACAGTTATTAGCCCAGCTGCTCACAGCATTATTCTATGGACCCACATGTGTTACCAGAGTTTTTAATTTGATTACCACACCTGCAACCAGAAATGGAATAGGACAGTCACTAGATTCAGGAGGGTTTCTGGACACATAAGCAGAAGCAAAGCTTTTCATGACCATACTACTGTTGAAAAGACATTAGCAATAACCATAATTAAGCCCAGTTGTTGCTAGCATGGTTGTGGCAGAGTTCCCCGATCACTGTGGACAGTCATATTTTTCCTGAGAATCATCTTACCTTAGACATTTTATCGACTACTCCTAGGCAGCTTATAGCATAATGTTCTAACACTTTTATAAGTTTTTTTCAGAAAAATAAAGAGGTCCCTGTGGTCAGAGGAACTGGGCTAGCTAACAGATGTTACTGTGGTTCTAACTACAGTATAGATACAATCTAAAGGGAATGTTTGTTCAAAATGAGAAATCATCGCAAGAAAAAGAGAAGCAAAAACTCAGGGACAAACTTTTTCTGGTATTGTGTGTATCTATATGTGGATAAGGGAGAGAATATTAATGTGCTGTGCTTCGGAGGCTGAGGCAAGCTTCTTTTATTGCACAGTTCAGAAGCATTATTTCACTTGACAGTAACTCACAAGCTTCCTACAGGCTAAATATTTTGTATACTGACTTAAATATATGGAGGTATCAAATGCATTATGATTCTGCCAATGCAACTTGGGAAAGGAATTTTCCACTTCACACTCCTGAGGAAAATGCATATGCTGTAGGCTAGGATATCATGTATGGAGGAACAAGGTGGGGAGGGGAGGGTGTTTGGCACCATTATTCTCAAGAGATCAAAGAGCAGACAAAGGCACACTGGAAGTGCTTCACTGTATTTTAAGTGGGAATAGGTTCAAGGGTAGGACAGCCTGTGGTGCTTGTAAAGGATTAAGTAGGGTACTGTGCTTTTAAGAAGACATAAAGAGGTATGTAATGTGATACATTTAAGCCTAAATGATTTTTTTGGGAGTCCTCAATGAATGTTTAAGCAAGCATGCCTTTGGTCCTGGTAAATCTGCTCACAACAAATAACTGCCATGAAAATGGAGATTCTTTTGACTGAATGAGATGCATATTTCATAACCTATGCAAAAAAGGAAAAATCAATTTGGAATACACAGAGTATTTAGGAATAATAACGAAAAAAAGAGAGATAAAAGGAAATATTCTCCAGAATAATCCAAAGCAAATGTAAAAATACAGATACCTTCTTTCCTTCTAATATGACAAAGTAGCTAGAAAAACAAAACTGGTTGTTTCCATGCCTTCAGTTCAGGCCTTCAATGGTTTTATTTTCTCAAGTAGAGGGAAACAATAAATGATGGGAGACTAGAAAATATTTAATGTGCCTATGCTTCTCAGGCAGTCACATATTTTGAGGTATCAAACTCTATTATTCTATTCAAGATCAATCTACCCAGCTATCCTTTAACCACACCTGAGCCAGTCAGGTGCTGTGGATGTAGAAGGAATGAATGCATGCACAATGATATATATAGATATATATATCTATATCTTAACCTGATTTATGGGGGAAAACGGAACCAGGATATGCCAAAAAACAGAAATTTCAAGAAGCATCATGTTTACATCTTAGGCTCCTTCCCTGCCTCTATTTCAGCTGACCAAGGCCATACCAAAGTTGCATCTTTCCTGATCCAAGTAGAGGTAAATAAATATTGTCATAGGGCTTAAACTGTGTTCTCACACACAGAGATTATTATTAGTAGTAGTAATCATGTTTACTATGATAGTGCCTAAGGGCCCACCAAGCATGGGCCCTCATTGTGTACAAACACAGATTAATAGAAGAGTTTACAATCTAAATAGACAAGACAGACACAGGGTGGAGGAAGGGGTAGAACATAGCAGCAGAGTGAACAAGTGATGGCAGCAAACAGCATGTTAGTTCCATTATTTTTTTTCGGAGGATGGGGGGAGAAATGGAAAGACAAAGGAAAGGAAGATAAGTGACAGGGACAGGACAAGGGAGAAGATGGTAAAATGGGGAGGTGTGGAGTGAAGTCAGGTGAAGAGACTGTGAGGGAGGGGGAGAGGGCTGGAACAAATAGCCCATCAGCACAGGGCACAGAAAGTCCAGTCAAAACAGTACAACATTATCTCAGGATATGTCTACACTGCGTCTAAACACCCACTGCGTCTAAACACCCACGTGTCAGCAGACTTGGGCTCATGGGGCTCAGGCTAAAGGCCTGTTTAATTGCGGTATAGATGTTAGAGCTCAGACTGGAGCCCAAGGTCTGGGACTCTAAAAGGAGGAAGGGTTCCAGAGTCCAGGCTCCAGCGTGAGCCCGAACATTTATACCACAGTTGAACAGCCCTGTAGCCCAAGCCCTGCAAGGCCAGCTACAGGTGTTTAATTCCAGTGTAGACACACCCTCAATGTCCAGTGGTCCCTGCTTTGGATGTTTCTGTTTCTACCAGCTGGAGTCTGACTCGCTCCTCTCGGCAATTTTCCCCCCTTCTCTGGGCCACAGGATATGGGAAGGTACAGGTACAATTTCCACTGAAATCACTGATGTACAACCCATGCAATCCCACTGAAGTCAATAGGACTGCATGAGATGTCAGTCAGCACTGAATTTGTCTCCGCTGTATCATGTTTTTCAAAATAAAAGTTGCTTTCTCAGTATAAATGAAATAAATGAACAATAATTAACAGAGTGAAAAAGAGAGAAAAATTAAAAGGATTTTAAACTGTATGAAAAATCTTTTGAGAGTGTCCTTTTAAATAGCCTCTGTAGTCCTGCTGTCCAACTAGTTTCACTTTGCAATGGCTGCCTGCACATCTAATTTACCTTTGAGAGGATGCAGCAGGGGAGTATAGTTAAAGCAAAGGATGTTTGACATATTCATTTGCAACACACACACATCCTTAAGTCACAGCATCTGAGTCTCTTCATGGACACTAGGTGGCCTAGTGGAAACTCAATTTTTAGTAGTTGTTCAACAACATTTGCTTGGCAAGCTGTTTGTATTGGCTTATGTATTTCTTTTCTTGTCAAGTCATGCTTTAGCACCACTCAATGGCGTGATTAAAATGAAGCACAAAATGAGACCCAAAATTAGTTTGGTTTGTTTGAGGTTATAATCTTATTGTGTTAATAGCTCTGAGGTGGTCAGTTGTTCTTCAAGGTCGGGAATGAGTTAATGAAAATAATGTAAATGGGCCAAATGGACCCATGAAGTCCTCTGAAATACCTGCATGCTTTCATTTTAGAGTTATTTTACAGAGATTAAAATCTGCCTTATCAGTTACATTTTTTTGGTCTTAATTTTCTTCTGTACACAGAGTTGGTACATAACACCATATTTATCATCCAAGTGAGGATGAAAGATTCAAACAGATCTTAAAGACAGCTTCCAATTCCTTAGAGAGAGATATTTCTTCCTGGCCAGGCCAAATTCAGTCTTCAAAGAGCCTTCTATTTATTTGTCACCTGTCCGAGCAGCAAGGGTCTCTCTCTCTCTCTCTCTCTCTCTCTCTCTCTGGCATTTCTTCCTGTGAGGTGTATGGGGTGGGGAGAGCGAGCATGTGCATGCGTATGCAGGAATGGATGGAAGCGTACATTCATTGGGAATGATCTTGCAGCTATTTGGAGAGAGAGAGGTTGGCTGATCGCTGCTTTGCTAAAGCTTAGCTCTTTGATACCATCACTTGCAATTGCTTATTCCTGGACAGCAAAGCTATGGGAAATTAAACAACTCAGACAATGCTGTTTCTGTCAATTTAAAAACAGCAAATACCATGTCTTCAGGAATTAGAAATCAAAGACTGTAATCTGTAATTACCTGCCAGTGTAATACACTGGTTGTTTTCCTCAGCTAAAGGGCTTTAGTCAACACCCACTTATGTTTGATGTGCTCTGGTTTTTTTTATTGTCCTGAAACTCATGGTATAACTTTGGCAGACAAGTCACAGTGATGGATTTTTTTTTAAAGGAGCTTCCCAGCTTTATAAGCATCTTGCAAACTGGACCAAAATATATTTTCTCAAAAATGCCTTTTCCCTTGGCCAATCAATCTTCAGCTGTCCCTTTCTCTGGCACTTTAGAAATATATACATCAAACGTATTTCAGCTTATGACACGTTCTAGAAGGATTTCATAAGTGCATTTCTCCTGGCCCTTCCCATCTTCCCCTCTTTCATGACATTTAGTGTCTGGTAAATCTTTGAGTTGGGAAATATGATCCAAGCTATAATGGCGGTGGGTGAAGCCACTTGTTTATCAAACTCCTAAACAGTTGTTATCTTGTAGCTCTTTTATTATCATCATCAAGAGATCACCAGTAGAAAATGGCTTCATCATTGCTTTTTAAAAAGACCCTTTCCTTTATGTGCTCTCATTAACTGTCACAACACCATGGATGTATGGGATATCCTAGGAAGTGAATTTCAGTAGAAACAAAAGGCAACAGCTCTGAAATGGCTTGATTGGATTTTGATAGATCTAAAAAAGATTGAATAACTGAACCTTTGATGAGGAAACACGCAACAGTTCAGTTTTCTATTATAATTAATTCTCCCCATCTTCAAATTTAAATGAACCCTATAAAATAAGGCCCTGCTAAAATAACAAAATATGCTGTTTTCTCAGGGACCTATTTTATAGAATAAATTTTCAATTTTCAATTTGGAGATGTTATCATAGGGATGAATTTTGTTCTGTTCTCATTCACACAGATGCGATTGCCATTGAAGTCACTGATGAAAAATATTCACAATCTCATTCTGTGCTATTTAATGGATAGGTGATCTTAAATTCAAAATCTCTCCTGTTTACTTGACTTTTCTAAGAATTCACTTGACAAAAAAAGTTTTTACATAATTTTGTTTTCCCATAGCAAATCAAGTTTAAGAGATTGCTGTGAAGTTTTTTAAACAAGGTCATGCTTTTCTGCCTGCTTTCCGCATAACACATAGGATTCATAACCATGACTGAAAGATTAAGTTTTCAGAGTCAGAAGTCTAAAAACAAATCTCTATTTTGCATTCAAACCTACAGTAAGCACTTTGTACAGTACACTGCGATGTCTTCTGTTATTAAAGTCCCGTGATCCTACCCTCATTTTGGATTCTGACAAATGTATTCTTCTTTCAGATCGCTAAATCCTCAATCGTTTTCAGAGCAAATATTTTTTGGACTTGCATTTTAAAATGTAATGGAAAACTGCCCATAGGGAACTGAGCTGAGAGCCCCCAATCCTTTGAGCTGGAGCAATGAGCTATAAATTGATTAGGTAAGATCATTGTCCTATGTGCAAATGCAGCTCCAAATGTTAAAAAAACAATTTAAAAAAATCCAGCACTGGAACAGAGCATCTCCGATTGTCAAGGAAAAGGTAAACCATGCCTCATACCTTCTGAATGCCTGCTGGTGACTCCAGCACATTATTCTCTGAGCCGTTACTTCTGTTAATCATCCGCCACATTTGAGAATACATGCTGTCCCTCTCAAAAGGATTCATCCCCTTCACTCGAACATGCTCATAGACTGCAGAGTCCAAGACAGTGCCATAAGGAATATCCGTCTGCCTGGAGAGATCCTGGAGAGACCTTAATTGGTGGTGAAGAAAAGAGACAGAGGAGACATGATTCCACATTTCCAAGCTGAACGAGAGCTGCAGGCAAGCAAAGGACAACACATAGGAAGACAGCTGCCAAGTCATTGTTTTGTTTACTTTCTTAAAAGACAAAGTAAGACTAAGAGATACAGAATTGCTTTTATGCTTTAAGACAGAAAGAAAAATGTGAGGCCAAAGGGAAAGTGGGAAATGAGATTGAAGGAAAAAAGAGAACATTGCAAGGTACAAGAGCGTGCTCTCAAGTGATAACAGCTTTCTTTTGGGGGGCAAAAGGGAGTGTATTTAGCCACTCCAACAAATGCAAAATGAATCAGATAAAAGCCTGGTAATAGCCTGAAGTAATGTCCCTCTATTTTACACATTGCTGGGGACTCGCAGACGGAAATCAGAAAGGTCAGAAAAAGAGCTCAATGAATATAGCCCTAGGCACCAGGCCCAGGCATTACTTGGAGCTGGCATGTTAAACACCAGAAAGCAGCTGTCTCTGTTGGTATGTTCTGCATCAAGATATACACTCAGCATAGACAGTGGTGCAAGTAAGCCGGTACAGTCAGGTACACCATACCATTATGGGGGGAGGGATAGCTCAGTGGTTTGAGCATTGGCCTGCTAAACCCAGGGTTATGAGTTCAATCCTTGAGGGGGCCACTTAGGGATCTGGAGCGAAAAATCAGTACTTGGTCCTGCTAGTGAAGGCAGGGGGCTGGACTCAATGAGCTGGAGTCCCTTCCAGTTCTATAAGATAGGTATATCTCCATATATTATTATTAAGACATTTATTGCTGGTACGCCGTACCGGAAAGACAGATTTTCAAGAATGAATTGTAGAGCCCTGCACGGATACAAATTTATACCTGCGGATGTGGATATCCACAAAGAAATCGGTATCTGCTGAACTGCAGGGCTCTCCCGGGAACCACAGCGATGAAAGGAGCAGAACATGGGGCTGCTGCTCCCAAGAGCCAGCGCCCTGTGCTGGCAGCTTCTCCAACGTGGCGGTACCACCCCTAGCCCTGTCCTCCGGCGGGGCTGTACAGCTGCGTGGAAGGGCTGGGGATGGTACAGTTGCATTGGAGGAGCTGCCGGTGCAGGGCACTGGCTCCTGAGAGCGGCAGCCCCTTGTTCTGCTCCTTTTGCCGTTGTGGTTCCTGGGAGAGCCCTGTGGTTCAGCGGATACAGATTCATCTCCATGGATATCCCCACCTGTGGGTATAAATTTTTATCTGTACAGGGCTCTTGTCACAGAATATTTTTTGTGAGTGGGGGACGGGAGGATCGGTACGGTAAGAATTAAAATCTAATTGCACCACTGACCTGAGAGAGTAGGTTAAGAATAGATTGGGAATGCTCCCTAGCACCATTTTCAGAAGCTGGAGACTTTTGTTCTATTTTTATAAGCTGCGTGGAAGTTCACAATAAATTTGCTCAGTTTGATAAGTTCTTTAGCCTTATCCACTCTGTGTTTGTGTTTGTATGGGTATATACACACACAAAAGCTGATTATATGTAAACTAATGTAGGGGTTTCTAAAAGTATCCAGAATATGTCTTTATCTGCCCTGGCCTTAAAATGATTTTGTTATTCCAATCCCTTCCAGGCTCCAGACATGACCTCGTTGCCCCTATTTACTCATTCTATTGTACCACTTAACCATACCTTGATTTCTTTAATGACATTCATTAGAGTTTCAGAGGGACTGCTGTAATATATCTAACACCCAGGACCCATTAAGGCTTTTGCTGGCACAAATTGCCTTTATGTAACTGCACAAATCTAATGGATGACATTTAAGGACAAATAAAAGATCTGTCTGTGTGCAGTCTTAAACTAGACCAGAGGTTCTTCCACTGGGGGTGGGCTGCCCTGGGGGAGGGGCATACAATATATTCTGAGGGGGGCGTGAGCAGCTTTAATGAAAAAACAACAACAACATACTGTGCACATTTTACCCACAGCAACGAATAACTAGCAAAGCTCATTCCTCCAGACATATCCAGTCCTCAGATGGCACTGTGCATTTTGATGGATTTCATAGCATTGTACAAAGTCATTGCCATGTATACATTAATCCGTTTTCCAGGATGCTGTGTGCACATTTAGTTGTAAGCATCTACCACACTTGCAGTTTTGCTTTTGCTCTTATTGAAACGGACCATTGGCTTGGTTTGAATCAATGCCTTACTGTTTTTAATATTTAGTGAGTGCTGCATGATGATTTTTTTTTATCAGTATATGTACTTGTATGGTGGTGGTGAGGCCTAAACTACTACGACACAAAGAAGGGGGCACCATCAAATACATTTGAGAACCACTGAACTAGACAATGGCAAACTGCAAAGATCCACCTGGTGGTAGATGACTGAACAAGGAGCAATGGTCTCAACTTGCAGTGGGGGAGGTCTAGGTTGGATATTAGGAAACACTATTTCACTAGGAGGGTGGTGAAGCACTGGAATGGGTTACTCTAAGGAGGGAGGTGGTGGATTCTCCATCCTTAGAAGTTTTTAAGGCCCGGCTTGACAAAGCCCTGGCTGGGATGATTTAGTTGGAGTTGGTTCTGAGTTGAGCAGGGGGTTGGACTAGATGACCTCCTGAGGTCTCTTCCAACCCTAATCTTCTATGATTCAACAGCTCCAAGCGGCACATTTGAGATACGTAAAAGAGAAGGTATTCAAAAGGGACCTAAAGACAAAAATCAAGGAAATAAAATCCTTACAAGTGGCAGGGATGCTACTTAAGAAAACCATAATAATCTCATAAGGCATGTGTATTGCGGAACAAAAACAGAACCAGGAAAGCAAGAAGTAAATCAATGGGTATGTCCACACCGTGATTAAAAAAACCTGCAGCGCTGAGTCTCAGAGCCTGGGTCAGCTGACTTGGGCTCGAGGGGCTTGGACTATGGGCTATAAAATTGCTGCGTAGACATTCAGGGTCAGACTGGAACCTGGGCTTTGAGACCCGTGGGTCTCCAGCCCAAGCCTGAACATCTATGCTGCAATTTATAGCCCCGTAGCCCGAGCTCTGTGAGCCCGAGTCAGCTGACCTGGGACGACCATGTAATGGGGAGAGACCTACCTTCAACTCGCCTTTTTATGGTAAGAGAGATGCAGTATTCTCATAGATTAAGGTGTCAGAAGAACTAGTGGTGGAACTAATTCATAATTTAAAAAATAAGTCACCAGGTCCAGATAGTATGAACCCAAGAGTCCTGAAAGAGCTCGAATATGAAGTGGCTGTTAGCAAAAATATTCAATCTCTCATTAAAAACAGCCACCTTATCAGAGGACCGGAGGGTAGCAAATATATCTATGTTTTTAAAAAGGCACTAGAGATGATCTAAATGATTACAGAACAGCAAACTTTACATCTAGCCTAGTCTATTAGTTGAAACAACAATTAAAATAGAATTTAAAAGATCTGGAAGATAATGATATCCAGAATGATTTCTTCAAAGGAAAATCATAGTTTGCTAATCTATTAGAATTAGTTGAATCTATCAAGAATGTAGTGAATTTCAAAAGGCTTTTGAGAAGGGTCAAGGTCCATGAAGGGACTTAGGCACCTAAATCCCAGATTTAGGCACCGCTGTTATCCACAAAACCTCTCACTAGATGCCTAAATTTTGCTGTAGAAGTCCCCATAACACTTAAATTTGTCATCTCTGGGCACATGCACAGTACCTCACTCTAGGCATCAGGATGCCTCTCTCACATCTAAGCCCCAGTGTGATCCTCAAACCAGGGGTACCATAGGTATTCCCCTGCCTATCTTGCCAGCAAGACCCAATGTGGTAGGCCTGCTCAGAGCATGCCCAGTAGGTCAGGGCCCATTCAAAATCCAGCCAGAGGTGAAGGAGGTTCCGCCCTCTCTTTTGACTTGTAGTCCAGTGGTTAAAGCACTCACATAGGATGTGGGACACCCAGCTTCAATTTTTCCCTCTGCCTGATGGGGAGAAACGATTTTCCCTCTGCCTGATGGGGAGAAACAGGGGGTCATCTCACCTCTCAGAAGAGTGCCCTCACTGAACTCCGGGATAGTCTGATGTTTCTCAGACTCTCCTATTGAAGCTGTTCCACTTTAACTATTTAAATAGTCACAGGACCAAAAAAAAAAAAAAAAAGAGAGAGAGCGAGAGCCTGCTGGTTAAGGCACTCACCTGAGAGGTGGGAGACATTGGATCCAGTCCCCTTGCTCTAATAGTTATTTAATTATTTGTTCAAAGTGGAACAGCTTTGACAAGACTGAGGGAGACTGACATCAGAATATCCCATAGCTCAGTGATCAGGGCAATCTCCTGAGAGTAAAAGTTCAAATCCATTCTTCTCATCAGACACGGGGTGGGAACTGAACCCAGGTTTCCCCATATCTTGGGTGATTTCTTTAATCACTGAGCTCAAAGTTATAAGGGAGGAGTCACCACTTCCTCCTGCATTTCATGCAAGAATGGCTTAGGCACCTAAGCCTCCTGTCTCCAAGAGAAGTGAAGTCCAGAGAGGACCGTGAAGAACTTCAGAGGGATCTAACCAAGGTAGGTGAATGGGCAACACAATGGTAAATGAAGTTCAGTGTTCATAACTGAAAAGTAATGATATTAGAGTGAAAATGTTAAACTATTCATACACCTTAAAGGGTTCTAAATTAATGGTATCATCTCAGGAAAGAAAACTGGGCATCTCTGTGGATAGCTCAAAGAAGAGCTCAATTCAATATGCAGCTCTGATCAAAAAAGAAAACAAGAAAACAAGATATTAGGGAGTTAGGAATGGTAAATAATAGGAGAATATTATAATTGTAATTGCTTTCTATAAGTCAATAGTACAGCTTCATCTGATAATCACCCTATCTCAAAAAGGACCTTACGTTTCAACTAGGGAGTGGATATTTATGTGGATAAAAAGAATATCCAGTTATAATATTTAATGTTTACATACATTTTGGAAGAGTTATTAAATCTCATGCTTCACGCTTTTAAAACAATCTCGTTATGTAAGGATTAGGAGACCACGTAAAATGGGGGACCAATTATCCTACATCTGCCTAAGGCAAGTTTTCTTGCACCTTCCTCTGAAGCGCTGATGCTGGCCATTGTCAGAGACAGCATATTGTGCTAGATGGACCATGGGTCTGATCCAGTTATCAGGTCTTGTTTTCAACAACAATCCCATGGTGCTTTCCCTAAGAAGAGGGTCTTTTAGACTGTTGTCCTAGATGAAAATTTTCCCTGCCAACTACTGTCATCCAGTGGTAGACACACTTCTATGATATTTAATGTATATATCTGTCAAAAGCTTTGGCATAATTGATGAAAGGCACTGTATAACATTAAAGATACTATATTCTCCAATTCTGGATTGCTGCTGCTGCTTCTGCTGTTAATAAGTTTCTGTATCTCCTAGCAGCATTTAGAAATGTAACAAACGCTGTCACGGGTCATATATCATAATGTCCCGTAATTGTTCAATTACGTGCCATACACATTACTGGAATAGGGTAGTGAGAAGTACTTACTGAGTCCCCAGTTTCTAATGAGAACACCTAGCAAAATTGTAATCAGTAGCTTACAGGACTCTGTGTAGCCATATAATTTCCAATATAACAACCAACACAGCAATTTCCCGACATGTATTGCTAACTGCTAGCATAAAAGATATGTGGAATTGCTGCCATGGAACAGTACATTTAGAAATAGCAAGAAAAAAACCCACCAGTTTCCCTGTATGTCTTATAACTACAAAAGCAATTTTGTTATGTATAAAAACATAAACCAAAGCGCTATATGAATAATCGGGAGTGGAAACAGCATTAAGAGTGAGCTACGAAGTTCTGGTTTCACTCCATTTTTACAGGCTGGCAACAGTAGTGCCAGAAGTGGAGAAGTATGATGATAAGGAGTGTGTTGATCTCCTTATTAAGGGACCAAAAGCTTGTATTTAACAACTCAATTTAATTTGAACATTACATAACTCTAATACAACTGCAGTCAGAACCTGAGCTTGACTGCACCCTACGGCTCCATCCTGCCTTTCAAAATGGAGGACGACCTTTGTTCTCTGCAGCCCCATCCCACAGCCCTACACAACAGCGATAGCTACTCCATTCAGTGAGGTGGAGGGAGTGTTTGAGTTCAAGTTCTGCATGTTTGTTAAATTCTGTTACGAACAGCAAATCCTAAACTGTGTTTCACCTGCCCCTATTTTGATGGTTAAGTAGAAGTTCCCAGCTGGCTGATTCTATATAGGGGGCATCCTATCTAAACCACAAGAGTTAGAGATGGAAAAGACCAGTTAGGTCATTGAGTGACCCTTCAGCAAGGGCACATAACCTATGACTTCATTTTGTATATAATCTGCTTTAGGGATAAAGTTTTACATTTGTATCTGCACAGATTTGTGGTGTGACATTCACAATCCAGCAGCTGAGATGCAACAGAATAAAACAAAAAACAAACCCTTAGCAGAAAAGTGAAATTCTTACAGTTTAGAAGCTTCCTCAGCTCTATAGATGGATCAATCTTCATATGAACCATTCTTGAACCATTCTTCTCGGAGGTTTTTTTTGGGTATCTACTTTATTTCTATTAATATTTGTAGATTATAATTTTGCTTTTTTAATGTATCTTTATTTCTGGACTGAACAATTGATTCTCCCATTCATACACATGAGATTTACATGAGTGACTCCTATTAGAGTTAATGGACACGTGTAAGTCCCACCAGCTCACCGCACATGCACACACAGGAGCATAAGTCTCAAAATAAAGACAACTTGGTATCCAATGTCCCTGTGCTTATGGAGGAATCCTTAGTCCAGATTCTGATATCCTTACTCATGCTGAGTAATACCCTTTCTCACACGGAGTAACACCTTAACCCATGAAATGTTTTACTGATTTCAGCAGAAATCTCTGTGGAGCAAAACGCTTACTCAGCAAGAGTAAGGGTATCAGAATGGCTTTGGATATTCTAATTTTGAAACAATTAAAAAGTGACTGATGGCATTAAAGACATACTGATAAGTGAGAAGTTAAGCTGGTGGTATAAGCAATTTTAAGTGAATTTTAATATAGAGAATCTCTGTTTGATATAAATAGAATAAAAGTCCCAAATTGTTTCAGTGCATTACAATGAACAAGCTACAATTCTAGTAACTATGCTTACTGTGCAGATTTTTTGTGGAAAAATATTTAAGTTATATGTGGGGTGTATGGCATAAAATTTTCCATCCATGCTTTATTAGGACTAAATTAGATTATTAATGGCATAGTATTAATTCTATCATTCGGCCACTGTGAGGATGAATAATGTCTGTACAACACTTCGAATATGTTAAGAGCTAAATATTATCTTTACAAAGCTGAACCATTAAAAATTATATTTACTGTTCAACATGTGTAACGTTTACTTTCTGTGCCTTATTCAGACAAGGCAAACCAACTCAATTGCTTAGTTTCATGGTGGACTCTAGTCATTATCACTTTCTGGTTTAGCACAATTTCCAGCAAAACAGAGACATATTTAATTACAATCAAAGATTTTGCCTGCACTTTGGATTTAGAGAAAAATTACTTCTCTTTGTGTTGCGTTCTGTTTTCACACTCACTTGCCCCCCCCCTTTTCTCTCTTTAAAACAAATCTTACGCTGGGGCCTTATACCGTAATCTTGGGCAGTGTTTTAAATGGAATTGTAATTTGTTGCTGATATGTGTCAAGAATTGTTTTTAAAACATTCAAAATATAGATTAGAAAATGCAAAGAATATAGTGTCCATTTATGTTGACTGCTTTATCAGAACTGACTATTGCACGTAGCTGTTTTTCAGAGAGCAATCAGTCACTAAATAAAGGAGCAAATAATTGATCTGATTGCTTACATCAAAGTCCTTATTTATTATTCTAATTCAGATAAAGATTGCCTGCAAGTTGTGTTTTTCATCTCCTGGGGCTCTAAGGGTTTATTCAGAGGCATGCTCGGGAGATGGGGCATAGCAAGACAAGTGATTTGAGGCTAGATAGTGACAGCTGTGACAGAAAGTAATAACAGTGCTTGCCAGCTAGTTTAAAGGTCTGGATGGACAAGGTACAAGGCACGGGGGTAAAGAACACCCTGTCTTTCAGAGAAGGATAATACCTATTGTCATTACAGTACATGGACCCTAATGTAGCCCCCCTTCAAAGCAAATCTGTAAGAGCTCTGCTGTTTGGAAGTATTTGGGGACATCCTAGCTTAATATGAATTGTGGTATGTGAAAAATGTCTGGAAAGAACCAATAAATACAAATAAGTGTATTGGGATTCTTGTTGAGATACACAACCTGCTAGAAAACACAAGGTTGAGTGGACGGAAGTTGGATAAACATTCCATAGCCTCCAACATCCTCTCTTTAAAGTAGGGGAAGTGTACAAAGGGTGTAGCCACACACAAGAGGGGAACAATAGAAACATTTATCTGGAAAAGGAAAGAAACTATGTCCTCTCTCTTTGTGGATACAAAGAGAAGAATTTCTTTTAAAGGAGAGCTTAAAGTGAGGCTTTTAGGTACTCATTTCGGCACCTAAATAAGTAGCCTGATTTTCAAAAGTGCTAAGGACAGTTCCCATTACTTTAAGGTCCTTCACAGGTTAGTTCTGCTCTACCTATCAGATCTTATAAGTTACCAAGCCCACTTCTGCTCTGCCAACAATTAGCCCATTAGCCCAATTTTTCTTCACTCACTTTTTTGCTTTTTCCCACACTGCTCCTTATGCATGGGAGCAGCTCCCTATGCATGGGAGCAGCTCCCTATGCATGGGAGCAGCTCCCTGTCAATATCCACAAAGCCACTCACTATGTTGTTCTCCTTAAAATCCCTCTTTAAAACTCATCTGTGGGGTGATGCCTACAAAACACTTGACAGTGGCTAAGCAGTTGGTGTTCTGAGACTGTTAATTGTCTCATCATATGCTAGATTGTAAACTCCTTCAAGATGGAACATTTGCTTATTACGTGTGTACAGCACCTAGCATAACGGGGTCTTGATCCCTGATGGAGACCTCTAGGCCTTACCACCATACCAATAATAATAATTGAACCAGAAAGAAAAGAACTAGAAACCGCACAAGAAAGCCTGACTTCAGGAGAATTCCAGTCTCATTTTCTAGCATGAAGATGTTCAGATAAGCTGCCAATGAGGCATACAAACTTTTGGATGTTTATCTGAATCAAATGCACATCCATGCCTTCGGAGCTTGCCTATCACTTGGTGGCACATCCCTTGAGTCTTCTGTTTTTAAAAAAATATTGTATGCAAAATTTTAATACTTGTGGAAATTTCCAAATCAAGTCTTCTGCTTATCCACAGAACTGGCACAGCATAGTCACTTATAGTGTGAGCTTCCTTGCATTAAAATCATAGAATCATAGAATATCAGGGTTGGAAGGGACCTCAAGAGGTCATCTAGTCCAACCCCCTGCTCAAAGCAGGACCAATTCCCAACTAAATCATCCCAGCCAGGGCTATGTCAAGCCGGGCCTTAAAAACCTCCAAGGAAGGAGACTCCACCACCTCCCTAGGTAACGCATTCCAGTGTTTCACCACCCTCCTAGTGAAATAGTTTTTCCTAATATCCAACCTGGACCTCCCCCACTGCAACTTGAGACCATTGCTCCTTGTTCTGTCATCTGCCACCACTGAGAACAGCCGAGCTCCATCCTCTTTGGAACCCCCCTTCAGGTAGTTGAAGGCTGCTATCAAATCCCCCCTCATTCTTCTCTTCTGGAGACTAAACAATCCCAGTTCCCTCAGCCTCTCCTCATAAGTCATGTGCTCCAGACCCCTAATCATTTTTGTTGCCCTCCGTTGGACTCTTTCCAATTTTTCCACATCCTTCTTGTAGTGTGGGGCCCAAAACTGGACACAGTATTCCAGATGAGGCCGCACCAATGTCGAATAAAGGGGAACGATCACGTTCCTCGATCTGCTGGCAATGCCCCTACTTATACAGCCGAAAATGCCGTTAGCCTTCTTGGCAACAAGAGCACACTGTTGACTCATATCCAGCTTCTCGTCCACTGTGACCCCTAGGTCCTTTTCAGCAGAACTGCTACCTAGCCATTCGGTCCCTAGTCTTTAGCAGTGCATGGGATTCTTCCGTCCTAAGTGCAGGACTCTGCACTTGTCCTTGTTGAACCTCATCAGGTTTTTTTTGGCCCAATCCTCTAATTTGTCTAGGTCCCTCTGTATCCGATCCCTACCCTCTAGTGTATCTACCACGCCTCCTAGTTTAGTGTCATCTGCAAACTTGCTGAGAGTGCAGTCCACACCATCCTCCAGATCATTAATAAAGATATTAAACAAAACCGGCCCCAGGACCGACCCTTGGGGCACTCCGCTTGAAACCGGCTGCCAACTAGACATGGAGCCATTGATCACTACCCGTTGAGCCCTACGATCTAGCCAGCTTTCTATCCACCTTACAGTCCATTCATCCAGCCCATACTTCTTTAACTTGGCGGCAAGAATACTGTGGGAGACCGTATCAAAAGCTTTGCTAAAGTCAAGGAATAACACATCCACTGCTTTCCCCTCATCCACAGAGCCAGTTATCACATCATAGAAGGCAATTAGGTTAGTCAGGCACGACTTCCCCTTCGTGAATCCATGCTGACTGTTCCTGATCACTTTCCTCTCCTCTAAATGTTTCATAATTGATTCCTTGAGGACCTGCTCCATGATTTTTCCAGGGACTGAGGTGAGGCTGACTGGCCTGTAGTTCCCCGGATCCTCCTTCTTCCCTTTTTTAAAGATGGGCACTACATTAGCCCTTTTCCAGTCATCTGGGACCTCCCCCGATCGCCATGAGTTTTCAAAAATAATGGCTAATGGCTCTGCAATCTCACCCGCCAACTCCTTTAGCACCCTCGGATGCAGCGCATCCGGCCCCATGGACTTGTGCACGTCCAGTTTTTCTAAATAGTCCCGAACCACTTCTTTCTCCACAGAGGGCTGGCCACCTTCTCCCCATACTGTACTGCCCAGTGCAGCAATCTGGGAGCTGACCTTGTTCGTGAAGACAGAGGCAAAAAAATCATTGAGTACATTAGCTTTTTCCACATCCTCGGTCACTAGGTTGCCTCCCTCATTCAGTAAGGGGCCCACACTTTCCTTGATTTTCTCCTTGTTGCTAACATACCTGAAGAAACCGTTCTTGTTACTCTTAACATCTCTTGCTAACTGCAACTCCAAGTGTGATTTGGCCTTCCTGATTTCACTCCTGCATGCCTGAGCAATATTTTTATACTCCTCCCTGGTCATTTGTCCAATCTTCCACTTCTTGTAAGCTTCTTTTTTGCGTTTAAGATCAGCAAGGATTTCACTGTTTAGCCAAGCTGGTCGCCTGCCATATTTACTATTCTTTCTACACATCGGGATGGTTTGTTCCTGCAACCGCAATAAGGATTCTTTAAAATACAGCCAGCTCTCCTGGACCCCTTTGCCCTTCATGTTATTCTCCCAGGGGATCCTGCCCATCTGTTTCCTGAGGGAGTCAAAGTCTGCTTTTCTGAAGTCCAGGGTCCGTATTCTGCTGCTCTCCTTTCTTCCTTGTGTAAGGATCCTGAACTCGACCATCTCATGGTCACTGCCTCCCAGGTTCCCATCCACTTTTGCTTCCCCTACTAATTCTTCCCTGTTTGTGAGCAGCAGGTCAAGAAAAGCTCTGCCCCTAGTTGGTTCCTCCAGCACTTGCACCAGGAAATTGTCCCCTACACGTTCCAAAAACTTCCTGGATTGTCTGTGCACTGCTGTATTGCTCTCCCAGCAGATATCAGAGTGATTAAAGTCTCCCATGAGAACCAGGGCCTGCAATCTAGCAACTTCTGCTAGTTGCCAGAAGAAAGCCTCGTCCACCTCATCCCCCTGGTCTGGTGGTCTATAGCAGACTCCAACCACGACATTACCCCGTCAATCGACCTAAAAGGATTAGGGCCCAGATCCACAAGGGGATTTAGGTTTGGCAATGTGAAGTATTGCAACACCTATGATTTAGGCGCCTAGAAAAGCTCTGGAATCCTCAAATCCTGGGTTAGGCACCTAGGCTCTCTTTATTCCTATACAATGAATGGGGGGAGAGAAGCTTCTGAGAATGAGATCCATACAAGCCAGCTCGCTAGGTCGGGAGCTGGCTAAGATAACCAATGGGAGATGCCAACAAGAGGGATGTGTCCTAAACCCCTCCCCTCTCATGGAGTTAGGCACCTAAATCCGGGCTGCAGGAAGGTGCCTAGCTCTGTTTGCAATCCACATCTGGGAACTCTCTCCTGGAAGAGAGGTGGCTTAGGTACCTAACATGTTTCTTGTGAGACCAAGGTAAGGCGCCTAACTCCACATACAAAACAGCCATGTGGGAGAGTAGGTGTAGGGTGACCAGATGTCCCAATTTTATAGGGACAGTCCCAATTTTGGGGTCTTTTTCTTATATCGGATCCTATTACCCCCCACCCCGTCCCGATTTTTCACATTTGCTGTCTGGTCACCCTAAGTAGGTGTCAGAGGTGTTCCTCATAATCTTTAGCCCAATGGTTAGGTTACTCACTCAAAATGTGAGAGATTATAGTTCAATTACTCCCTCTTTGCAATAAGGAGAAGGGATTTGAACAGAGGCACTGGGGATGCATGGAGTTTTACAGGGATCCCCCTGGGTTGGATGCCTGCATAATAGTTCACAGAAGAATGGCATGTGAGGTCTCTGCCAAAAATCAGTTGCCCACTGGTCATAATCATTGAAAAATATATGGAGGGATAATATTTTAGGAGTTATGTATCTATAATGAAAATTATGTTCTTAAGATCTTGGCATTAAGGCAGGTTTAAGGGACATACCAGTTATGCTTTGCTCTTTGTTATTCCCAGTTTGACCCCAATGTTTTGATGTGGAAATGTTGACTGTCTTGATTTAAAAGTCATTCACAGAATTACTGTCTTCAAATGAGGTTTCAGTACAATGGGTCTGTGTGAATAATAGATGCAGCTAACAGGTATTTTATGACTGTTCAGCTTTACTTTTAATATTGCCAGTTGGCACAAACTGAAAAGCATTGCAACCAAAAGTAAGACAAAGAGTGGTATTTGGTTGAAAAAGTAGGCATACCTTCACCCTGGTTTTATGCTATTTTTCTTTTTCCTCAGGTTTAGTTTATAAATTGCAACAAATTAGAGTAATTACTCAGTTAAGCAGAGAGTACATGCAACTGGCTATGCAGCAAAGATCAACTTGTGAGGATGTAAAAGGGAAGCAGACATTTTTCTAGTACTTATTTGCAGGGCTGTCCCTAGACATTGTGGTGCTCTATGCAGCCCCCCCACCACCACCCCGTGGGGGGGGGGGCGGGGGGGGGCTGGCCCCAGGCCTCTGCAGGGGAGCAGGGGCTGCGCCCAAGGTTTGTGGGGGGCAGGAGGGAAACCGCCCCTCAGCACAAGCCAGCAGAGTGGGTTGTGGCTGGGTCGCTCCATTTCCTGACACCTGGTGATTGCCAGGCAGGCCCAACCCCACACTCACGGGGCGGCGGGAAGTAGAGTGACCCGGCCCCAGCCCACTCCGCTCTGCTTCCCTGGCTCCCAGCCTTGGGACTTGGGGGGCAGGAGGAAACCACCCCCCAGCACTCACCGGCAACGCGGAGCAGGCTGGGGCTGGATTGCTCCACTTCCCGCCGTCTGGTGAGTGCAGGGCGCACCCGACCCCTGCTGCAGTCCCCTGGGATGTAGCTCAGGGGAAGGGGTGGGAAGAGGCAGGGCGGGGGCAGCTTTCCTGGCCGGCTCAGCCGGCTGGGGGATTGGCTGGCCGCTGGAGCAGCACACAGCTGCATAGGGCACCAGGAAATTTGGGGCAATTTGGTGCCCCAAATTTCCTGGTGCCCTATGCAGCTGCATAGTTTGTGTATGGGTAAGGACAGCCCTGCTTATTTGTTAACACCATGCTTGCTAATGATATGCTGTGTGCTGCTTTTCTCAGAATGCACCTATGCAAAGAATGGTATAATGCTTTGAAAGATAGGCCTGTCCATCACTTTACTAGAGATGGGTCAACCTACAAAGATCCAGAATTAAATTTGTATGCAATACTGGGCTGAAAATCTCTTCAGAATAGGATCTATCATTAGATTTCTGTGGCCCCTACTTCTTGTGAGAAGTACCACAGCAAACGAAGTGTGTTTGTAGTGCAGGTAGGCATACTTTAGCTAGCACAGGTAACAACAGTAGTGAGGAAGTGGTGCCACAGGCTTCAGTACCAACTAGCAACCCCAGTACAAGCCTATCGGGAACCCTGGGTATGTACTTAGGAGCTAGCCCATGCTGAAGTCTGAGGCGCCATGTCATCACTACTGTTGTTACCTGCTCTAGCTAAAGCTAGAATGGACATGCCTATCCCTGCTACAATCACACCTTGATTTGTTGGGTAGATGTACTCTCAGACAGCATACCATCATTTCTAGTCCTAGCTGGAAACTTGAATTGGAAACAAGTTGCATATTTTAGAACCACAAAGGGTATTGTTAAGAGTTTTGGTCTAAAATTGGTGATGGTAAGTCCAGCTTTTTTCTTTTTTCTTTGAACCAGTTTCCCTGCTCCAGATAATTCTGACTTTGGGTCCTTCTAGTACTTGTGGAGATTTCACTAGCTAGCGTAATGGGTCAAAGTTAATGGTTAAATTCTCTGAAGTTACATCCAGGCAAAACCATTGACTTCAATCCCTTTCATTCTAGTGACTTCATTGGTGTTGGATGGATGTAATTGCAAGCAGAACTTGGCTTATTTTCTTTACATACTTAAACCCATTTCCACTCTGGCCTTGCAAGCTCACCCAGGGTATAATTTGATCTGTTAAAAAAAAAAAGATGATCTTGTTTTTCCTGTGTTGCTTATTTCCCTCTTTGCAATTATTCATTGTGATAAACTAACAGCCTCTGTGCTAAGTGCTGGTTTGCTTCCCAATTTTGAGCAGTTTTGTAAACTAAAGTTTTACACTCCCACCATAGTTAGGATAACTTCATTCCCCAATGGATACTTAGCACATCTAATTACTCTAATTCTGACCTACCAACACTGTTGAAAAATGTCTCTCTTCTTTCATTTCAGGAGCTTTCCAGCTGCAACATGTTCCACTGAATAAAACATTTCAGTGAATTTTACCTATAAATAATACAGTACCCAGACCAATGTACACCCAACTGTACATAATAACTTCAGAATTCCATTGAGGATTTCTAGTGACATCATAATGAACTACAAGAGCAGACTGGAAATGGAACTGTAATATTATATTACTATTTAGATATATTTTATTCTTATTATGTATGGTAAGAAAGCTCACAGCCATTTTTTGCATTGATTGGAACATTTTTCTTGAGCATTTCAGAAGCATTCAGGACAATTTCAAAGCAGGATGCAGTGGCTGCAGGCACAAAAAAAAATCATATTTATGAGCACAAGTTGAGTGACTGAGCACACAAATGGCACATGCACACATTTATCTATGTTGCCAGTGTAAATGCCTGTGTGCGCACAAATTTGGATTTTTTTCACCCTGTTTTGGCAACATGTCCCTTAAGGCTTATTAAAAATGAAATTTTTATTTGTGAAGATCAAAGCTGACACCACACTGAAATATCATTTTACCATACTCTAGTGTGCAAACAAGCGTGGTTGAGAGAACAATTTATTGACACTTTGTTTTTGTCCTGTAAGACTGAAAGAAATATCTTTTTTTAAAAAAAAACAGCTGAGATCCTTTACTAATTAACAGATCAACAGCCCAAGCTTACCCCCCAATGAGTCTAACATTTCAGTTCTGCCAAAGCACCTCTTCAGCAACCAGAGATCTCACCATTTAACATTCAAATATCAAAAGAAGATTTTAATTTGACCTAAGCAATTATATAATGCAGTTTGGATGAGTTTGTATGCACAGTAGGACACATTGTGCAGCATGATCATAACGGTACATAGGCACGATGAGCCTGAGTCACAAATTTTGGTTTCAAAAAGAGAGAGAAATCTGAATTTTCCCTAAATTCAGGAGTGTTTAATAGATTCTAAGCAAGTTCTAGCCATTAGGGGCCACTGTGGTCATCTAGTCGGACCTCCTGCATAACACAGCCTATAACTTCCTTGAATTAATTCCTGTTTGAACTACAGCATATCTTTAGAAAAAAGATCCAATCTTGATTTAAAAATTGCCAGTGATGAAGAATCCACCACAATCCTTGGTAAATTGTTCTCATGGTTAATTAAAATGTACGCCTTATTTCCGGTCTGAATTTGTCTAGCTTCAGCTTCTAGCCACTGGATTGTGTTATACCTTTGTCTGCTAGACTGAAGAGCCCGTTATCAAATATTTGTTAACCACATAGGTACTTACAGACTGATCAAGTCACCCCTTAATTTCTTCTTTGTTAAGCTAAATAGATTGAGCTCCTTGAGTCCTTAATTATATGACATGCTTTCCAATCCTTTAATCATTCTCTTCTCAGAACCCTCTCCAGTTTATCACTTATTCTGATCTGGGGTTCTGATTCAAGCCCATCTCCAGTACACCCCAGCACCTGCTTACTCTCCAGCTGTTCCTTTTCTCCCTGGAAAGGCATATAGCTGCATGTACAGCTCTTCTTAATAGCTATTCCTCCCTATCCAAACCAAGGATTTACAGAAAGGTCTCATCATCCCCTCTCTCTCCAGGCAGATATATGACAAAGCCACCTGGCCCTAAGAACTGAGCCCTGCTACCAAGAATGGGTGGTGGTCTCCCAGTAAGCAGGGCTGGCTAGAACTCCCTTCTTGTATGGGAGATGAAGGAACGGGGAGGCAAAATTAGTGGTGGGGTCATGGAAGGGGAGGCAGAGTGACATTTGGAGAAGGAACAAAATCAGACAGATATTTATAGGGGGTTGGGAAGAGACATGTTCTTGCGGGGGTCGGGGGAGGGAGACATATAGGGGCTCCCTTCCTGAGGGAACAGACATTTTGTATGGGGGTAAGAGACTATGTTCCCCCCCCTTCTTCATCAAAGTCTCTGCGTCTTTCCAAAATCTTTGCCTTCCCTCGCATATACAGTTTCTGTTTTTTGGTAAGAAGAGAGTCAGCGATTTTGGTGGGAGATGATGATACATGGAGTGCTGTTTGTGGAGGGAGTCATGAGTTTGAAGAACAGAGGAGGAGTAAAGTAGAGATAAAGGTTCCTATGGTAAGAGGGAGAGAGAAATACATAGGGAGACTTGAAAAAGGAGATGGGAGGTGTGACTTGCATTTTATATAATTTTATAAAAATATGCTAATATAACTGAAATATGCTTTTTACAAAAGGTCTCTTGTAAGGTATCATTACAAAGCTTATAATCTACTAAGTGTGATCATCCTATTTGTATAAATGTACCATTCTTGTATCTGAAACTAGAAATATAAAATATAACTCTAAGGGCCTATTGTAATTATGCAAAGTGTGGGCCATTAATGGTGGTTTGAAATCTTGATAACTCCTATTAACCAATTGACTGCAGATGGCTCTGTTTTACCTGTAAGTCTTTCTGTATACGTGTGTGCTGGCAAGTGGGTAATGAAATCTTACAGTGACATGTGATCATGTCACCTAAACTGGAATCCATCTTTAACCTGGTGTCTTTCCATTAAGAAGGGGGGGGGGGAGAACCCAGAGAGTGACAAAGGATTGCTGCCTTATGCAAAAGATATATAAATGGGTGGAACAGAACAAAGGAGGAGCCATCATGAGGAATCTCCTAGCTACCACCTGAGCTGAAACAAGGGCTGTACCAGGGGAAAGGATTGTGCCCAGACTAGGAAGGCGTCCAGTCTATGAAAGAAACTTATTGAAACATCTCTGAGGGTGAGATTTTATCTGTACTCAATTGTATTACTGCATTAGGCTTAGATTTGCGTGTTTTATTTTATTTCACTTGGTAATTCACTTTGTTCTGTCTGTTACTACTTGAAACCACTTAAATCCTACTTTCTGTATTTAATAAAATCACATTTTACCTATTAACCCAGAGTATGTATTAATACCTGGGGGGGAGGGGGGGGAACAGCTGTGCATCTCTCTCTATCAGTGTTATAGAGGGCAAACAATTTATGAGTTTACCTTGTATAAGCTTTATACAGGGTAAAATGGATTTATTTGGGTTTTAGACCCCATTGGGAGTTGGGCATCTGAGTGTTAAAGACAAGAACACTTCTGTAAACTGCTTTCAGTTAAGTCTGCAGCTTTGGGGCAAGTAATTCAGGCCCTGGGTCTGTGTTGGAGCAGATGGGCATGTCTGGCTCAGCAAGACAGGATGCTGGGGTCCCGAGCATGGCAGGGAAAGCAGGAGCAGAAGTAGTCTTGGCACATCAGGTGGCAACTCCCAAAGGGGGTTCTGTGATCTAACCCATCACAGGGGGTCAGATGGAAAGACAGCTAATAGTAACCAAGGGTACGCCTACCCTGCAATCCAAGGTGTGACCAAGCATGGGTAGACATACCTGTGATAGCTCTAGCCATGCTAGTACAGCTAAAATAGCACTCTATAGACAGGTGCCCAGGCTGAAGTGTGGGCTGTGAAAGCATTCTGTGGCCCCTAGGTATGTACTCGTGGTGCAGTCTTCACCTGAAGACTGTGTTGCAGTATCAGCATTGCTATTTTTATCCTTGCAAACACAGGTATGTCTACCCAGGCTGCAACCACACCTCAGAATGCAGTATAGATCTACTCTTAGACAGGGGAAGACACGAACAATCCTGGGAGGGAGACAGAGAAATAAGATGTGGAGATGCAGAGAGGAAAAGGAGAGTAAATACAAAGGGAAAGGAGAAAGTAGCAGATAGGTCGCAAGAAGAAAGTGTGAGGAAATTGATATGACAAAAATACGAGCTTAAAATGAAGGAGAGAATGGGTCTAAATGAAGGAGAGAATGGGACTGTTAATTTTATTTATTCATTCATATTAACACATTTGATTGCATTTCCCTGGCAGAAAAGGGGAAATTTTATTTTAAACCGTCAGAAACAGCCAACTCTTTGACTAACTGCCATGAAAGGGTCAGGATACAGACTCTTGGGGCTGATTACAACTGGAGAGTGTGGAGGGGGAGCACTTCAATACTTATTTTTCCATTTCAAACACTGATATAATGGCACCTTTTCGTGGGGGACGTCTGACAACCACAGACATTAAATAACTGCTCCAGGTTCTACTTCCTCAAACCTTTTAGACAGTAACAATTTCCTTTAGAATATATATACACGTCTAAGGGACATAAACTTCTTTATGCCTGAGAAAAGTAATTAGCTTGCAGTAAGTTACCAGTTAGATTGATCTGCGAGACATTCTGCCCCAAAGAATATTGGCTAAAGAGTGTTTTTTCTCAGAGTTTCCACCTTTTCATATACTTACACACCCACACAGACACACCCACCCACCATCTGTTCTTTGTCCACTTACTGGATGGAGTTCTCAATGCGAGTGATTGTGAGAAAAGCTGCTAGGTTTGCTGTGTAAGATGAGATGACAATCAAAGCAAAAAGCCACCAGGCACCCATCATCATTCGTGTTGCCAGTGTTGTATAAGGAACTTCTCCTCCTGTTGGACAGAAGAAGGAAAATTAGAGCTCTCATTTGCATGACGCAGAGCCAAACCTTCACTGTTAATGCCTTGATTATGTAAACAGTGACACTATCAGTGGAATACTTTTATTAGTAAAGTGAGCAGGATTTGAACCATAATTTCTATACAAAGAAGAGTGTTAAAGGGAGCCCACACCTCCACTCCAAGAGGCTTTTTATGAACTCCTTCATCACTGTGTATTTAACTGTGATTCATCTGACAGTTAGTTCAGTATGGGAGACAGATTTCATGAGCTCAGAATAAAAACAGCATACTTAAGCACCTATGATATTTCTTTTCCTTACAGATTTCTTTAAATGGCTTTAATTAAACTCTCCCTATGCTTTAGAGCTGATGGAGTTTCTTAAAACAAAAAACAAAAGCACAATTTTTTTCACAGCTGTGATGATAGCCAGATGTGCTGTTGCAGATGTCGCAAATATATGTAGAATCTGCTTAAAGTGAGCTCAAATATACAGAAACTCCATTTATACTGAAGTAGAACAATATACTGTTATTTTATATAGTTTGTTTAATCTCAAAAGTGCTTTGCAAACATTATGTCAGCCTCAACTACCCTGTTAGCTAGGTAAGCAGTAACTTCACCAGCAATGAAATGTACCCACTTTGAGGTGGCACACAGAATTTGTTTTGCAGCACTCAAAACTACTACACAGCTTAATTTATTCTAATTTTGTCAATAGCAATGCGGAATAATCACGTGGTCCAAAAGCATAACATTCACCAAGATATAATCTAGCAACAAGCATATAGGTCATTCTTTAAACAAACAATTTCTGCCCATCCACCAAACACGTTGGTCTGACATTTTTGAAGTAGTTCTTTTCTATTTCAAGGAGTTCATTCAAAACCACACACAGGAAAGAAAAATCATTGTCTAAAAAAATAAAGCTCAGGGGTAGAAATTGTCACAGCTAGAAATAACCAAAGATAGACAAATCAGTGCAGTATGCAATCATAGTTAACCTGTTTCCTTGATTGTCTACGATGCTTTCCTTTTCTTCTCCCTAGCTACTGCATACCTGGAAGGCTGATTGTTTTATACACAGGCTTTTCATGTTAAGGAAGTTTTCTCAGACAAACTCCAATTCAAATAATTCTCCTTACCTCTCTCTTTCCTTATGTCCTTTAGAAACTACTGGTCAAAAAGAGTGGTAAATTGATATAGACTTTCTGAGTAGGATTTTGAGAGTACTCTCTTGGTGAGTTCTGCTCACGCCGTAATCAATGGGAGTTTTAGCTTGACTTCAGTGGAAGCAGAATCAGATCAATGCTGAGTGCTTTTGAAAATCCCACCCAGAGTCTGTCAACTTTTCTTCCTTCCAGTCCTTCCTGTTGGTGTGTGAATGTTCTGGATTCCAAAGTCCATCACAAGAACAGGAATTTCCAACTAGACAACCAGACTTGCGTATGTTTCTTAGAGATTCATTCTCCTTTACTTTCAGAATTTCTATTGGGCGTTCAAGTTTTTCCTCAATTCCCCTCTTTCTTCTAACAATACTAAAGAAAGGGATGAGAAAGGAGGTTTCCCCTCTCTTCCTAAGGAAGAACAATCTTGATTTATAGTCTATTCTCATAATTTCTGTTACCCAAATTCCTATCATACAGAGCATTCAGAGAATGACACTAATGGTCACCAGAAATAAAGACAACCTTAAACTGGTATTTTGAACAAATGAGTCTAGCACCAGAGATTTAATTTGTTTTGTTTTTTAAAAAAATCTAAATAAACAGTCCAACTGTATTTAGCCTTATTGCAAAACCCAAGGGAGAAGAAAAAAGCTTAATTGTTTTTATCCAAGTTTTGTAAAATGATATTCAGCTCAAACTTAGTTCTATGTATTTTCTTTACCATTCTTAAAAAAACAACCTAGATTCAGTCACTAGATTTTACAAAGATCAAAGGGGTTCTGTAAGCACTGACAGCTTACTGTAAAGTGAATCAGCTATAAACACTTTATGCTTGATTTTCACTTGCACTTAAACCTCTTCACGCTGCTCTGGCAGTGTAAAGTGGTCTGAGAGTTCATGTAAATTACACTTACACTCATTTTAAGTATAAATGAGAAGAAGATCCTTTTCAGTTGCAATTTGAGTCTACCTAGAATTTTAATTCATCTCTGAATACAACTGACAATTTCACAGTTTTGTTAACATCTGTATATATGAAAGCCGGTACTGCTCAAAGTGGGCCTTCTTCCCACCCCTCACTTCTGTGCATTCTTCTTTCAAACCCACATTATATGCAACTGTGCCTTGGTATGTTTTAAAAGAATATGAGGCTTTTATTCTACTTCACTATACATTGTGTTTCACTCTACCTGAATTAATTATAAGTGGGTTCCACTGCCTTTTAAAAACTCCAGTATTAAAAAAGACAAGATCTACGTTAGACTTATGCAGTCAGAAATACATTTCCTCCTATTTCCAATATGCCGTATAATTATCTGAAATAAGAATCTCCTGATCATATCAGTAGATGCTATTTCAATATTAGGACTTTTTGAAGACCAAAATTAACTTTAACTTTTGAAGACCTGGTTTCATGTCCAGCACAAGTTGTAAATGAAATCCTTTAATGGAATATTTCCACTTTACAGGGGTTTTTGTAATGCATTTGGAATCTTTCAATCAAAAATAAATGACAATCAAATGAAAATAGACGGAGATACCAAATTAACCCAACAGGTTGATTGTTCTTTTAACCTTCAGGTGCCAATCCCTGCAGTTTAGCTTTGAATTAAATTGAAATAGGTGGGGAGATGAAGCGGATGCCAGCAATTTCGTAGCCCTGCTTGCAATTTCATTTTTCAACCTCATGAATAAAACTAAAAGTAGCTTCCCACTGTTTTTAATTGAAATGAGTTGGCAGAAAGAAGAGGACCATTGAAAGTCACCCACCTGCTTTTATGCACAGTTGAAATTCTCAAACAAGGATCCTATTTATTGGGGAGCTGATCTAACCATTTATACATCTCCCCCTCCCCCCAGCATCCTGGTACTGCTCAAAGTGGTCCTTCTTTCCATCCGAAGTTTCTTCCCACCCCTCACTGCTGTGCATTTCAAACCCACATTATTAACGAGGCTTTAAATATCTGAAAATGTGTGGTTCAGCAGGAAGTCTCTGTAGTGCACACAGCTGTTTGTGAAAAAGACCTGCCGTTTATCAACAGAGCTGCCGCTTACACCATCAATAGTTAATGACTGCAGCTTGAGGACACAGATCCGCATGCAGCACACATTTCCTTATATGCTGGTACAACTTTTCACCATTTTTGTAGGGAATGCATTTCAAAATAGTTCTGCACTTCCCTGGTATGAAATGTACCCCAGTCCCACTCAGATCCCATCCTTTACACTGATGCTTTAAAAACAGGCATTTTAAGAAAGCACAGACAGCAACTGAATTCCAATGCTTTCTCTCAGCGACAGAGTCAAGCTCCTCATTCCCTTGCAAAAGAGGAGCAGAAATTGAAAGAGACATTTTGCTGCCATAAGATCCTTTCTTTGGAGTTTTATTAGGTGGATGAAACAGAAGGATTTCATGCTATGCAGTTCTTGTACAGTCAGCTCAGACATTTCACTTATTATGACCTCTAACCTTATAAGAGAAAACTCTGCTTTGTTTTCATCTAAACTCACTGTTTTGGTAGGGCAGGGAGGAACTCAGTGGCTCAGGATAGTGGCAGTAGGGATGCAGCCTTTGTCATTAGTGCATATGTAGTCTGAGGATCAAGTCCTCTGCTGGCTAGTGCTTCTATGGGGAGCAGAAAAGCTGGCAGATTCTTCTTAAAATCCTGCCAGGATTTTATGGGGTGAGTCTGGTAAATGCATTATTGGGTGCACATTTCTGTTGGTATGAAAAGGAGCATTTTGGATACCCAGCTAGCACTGGTTGGTAATGATTGTAGCATATATAGTAGGGAGACAGCCAAGCAGATCAACCAAGACAGACTTATATGCAGGCGCACTGGGGCTATGGTTTATGGACACCGTTTCCTTAGTGCTTTTTTGTCCATTAGGAGTTCCTAATATATATGCCACAAAATATATTATCTACAATATTATATTACCATACATATATTAAAATACACATAATATATATGGGGCTATACATATAGACTTCCTAAACACTCCTCCTATCACCTTCCTCTCACATCACACCAGCAAAACACAATAGAATATAGCCCTACATTGGTAACCATTGAAAGTCATTACTGTCTGACAGATGTTAAGTGATCTGTGTGAAATGAGTTGGTTGTCTCATTCCAGTTCCTAAAGGACACATACATGTTCCTATAACAAAAAGCAACACTAATTAGCACTCCGTGGACAGTTTTACCAGAGGCTAAGCACTTAGAGCTCAATCCTGGAAAGTTCTGCACATCCACAACTTCCACTCAAATCCAACATTAATGAATATAGAGATGAAATATCCTCTAGTCTTGCCCCTTCCACATTGGTAGGATGGTATGGGGGAAGCTCATACTGCTGCTCATTGTGCACTATTTTGTGGATAAATACAGGATCCAATCTTCAGTGCAATCTGACACCTTTTATGTTCGCTGAAGGTCACTTAAATTGAATCCATATTTAATTCTTCACACTGTGTTTAGGAATGAAACACTATGAATGAAGAATAATTTTGAAAAGTGTTGTTGTAGCCTTGTTGATCCCAGGATATTAGAGAGACAAGGTGGGTGAGGTAATATCTTCTGTTGGACAGAAGTTGGTCCAATAAAAGATATTATCTCGCCCTACTTGTCACTCTAATTTTTAAAAAGATATTTTCCTAAGTAAACTATACTGGAAATTTGCTAATAAGAGCTATGTTATCATAGACACAATAGAGAAAGAGAACATTTTTAATCCTGCCACCTCTTTTATCTAAAATGGCTCTCCTTAATTACGCCTAGTAATAACCTGAATTTGTAGGTAATTCTTGCCTACTTCAGAAAGTCAATTCATCCTTAGTTTTCATGTGTTTCTGTTTATTCCCCTTTCCTTGACAATTCTTCTAGTAATGTATCAGCAGGCTGGGGAAAAATCATGTTGCCCTGACAACGTGGAACAACTTAATACATTATTGGACAGACACAAAGATCAGAGAAAACAATACTGTCTGAGGGATAATGTGATTCCTGTAAAATTCCAATTCAAGTTTCCAATACTCTAAGTTATTCTCTCTTACAGCCAGTAGGTTTGAAGTCTATTGAGAGTGAAGAACAACGTAAGGTGAGGCTTTAGGTGAGAAGAGGGGTTAGCTAGCTGAAGAATAGCACAGACAGCATGTACCACAGCCCGGAGACAACCTGCTACTCTGTAGCATGGGATTGAATGTGAATCATTCAAAACAGTTAGAGTGGTATGCAACCACCTTGTTTTTCAATTGCTGGTTTCAAGGAAAGCTGCACTCATTTGCCAAGCGCAGAACAATGAAAGTTCACAGAATTAAAAAAAAAAAGCCCTTGTCACCGTGAATAAATGGTGAAATGTTTCTTTTTAAACTTGAAATTACAGTTGGCATTTCCAAGTCCAGTGCTGGCATTTGTGACACTAGACATGTAGATAGTGGGCATGTAGATCCCTGTGGGGATGTATCATCCCTACACCAACCTAATGGAAAGTTCCATGAGGAGGTAAGGGTCACGATGGGACACTTGCCAGGCAACAGCCCATGGCCTTATGTAAGGCCCCCTGGTGGTCTAGGAATTATATAAAATAAGGTAAACAAGGTAATAAATCATGGCCTTATGTAAGGCCCCCTGGTGGTCTAGGGATTATATAAAATGAGGTAAACAAGGTAATAAATCATGGCCTTATGTAAGGAACGGTTGAACCAATCGGTGTGGGGCTATACATGTGATAAACACATGATTCTCCTTCTTGTCCAATCCGTAGATGTGTGATTATAGCCTAATTGTGTTATGTAATGTTGAGAAAAAACTATAAAAGAAAGCTTGTAATAAACAGGATTGGATTCAGCTTGCAACCACATTGGTCGTGTGCTTTATCTGCTCCGCATGGAACCCCACAAATGGTGACCCCGACGTGATTCGGCTTGGACATCGAGGCAGCTGACTGAAGCGTTCGGTGAGAAAAGGCGGAGGTGGCAGCCGCGGCAGGAGGTACCGGAGGATACCGGCTCCTGGTCGTCCGAGAGAGACGTTCGTGAGCTCACAGCCGACTGAAGCGTTCGGTGAGAAAAGGCGGAGGTGGCAGCCGTGGCAGGAGGTACCGGAGGATACCGGCTCCTGGTCGTCCGAGAGAGACGTTCGTGAGCTCACAGGTGAGCGGCTGCATTTGATAAAATGGGCTCTGCTTTGTCTGCAGAGGAGGAGACGGTGCATGATTTTTTATTACGCATCGCTGAAAAGCGGGGAGAAAAGCTTCCCTCTGACGCGTTGTCCCGTTTGTTGAAATGGGGGCAGAAACGCGGGTTTTTTGTTACTCCTGATACTGTCTTTAATAAGGCAGTCTGGGAAAGTCTAGGCTCTGACCCCTGGGAGTCGGTCTCTCACGGCAACAAGAAGGCCGTGTCATTGAGCCAAATATGGTGCAAATCTAAGAAACTAATAGAGACGCTTGCGGCAGAAGCCAAGGTCCAGTCGGCCATTAATGACCTCTTTCGGCCAAAAGAGGAGCCGCCTTATGTGTTGCCGGTGGAAGCCCGTAAGTTCTTTGGGGGTGAGGACACTATCATACCACTCATCCCCAGTGCACCCGAAGCTGATCCTAGTATCGTCCCGTTACCGGACGACCCCGCGGATAAAATGAAGGTCTCAAGCCCAGAAGGGGATAAGTTACAAGAATTTCGGGCGGAAATGTACAAACAGGGCCTTCAGCTACAGGACATGCTAAATCAGTTGTCCCATTTGGCCGGTGAGAGCCATCCCCCGCAGTCCCACACATTGAGAGCCCTGAACCAGCCCAGCTTTCCTGTCACCAATAATGTTTGTACCCCAGAGTTCCGGGCGGAGTTCCCGGGGCAGGGTGAGCAGTTGCGGAATAGGTTGAAAAGAATGGCGGAGCCAGGCTTATCTAACTTTGAAAGGACATATAGGAAAAAACCACCGGATAAGATCCCTCCGGCCGTGGCTCAAGACACAAATTGCTAAAAAGCCTGATGCCGCCACGCAGAAGCCGGAGGACGACCCTGCGGCACCGGACCTGCACTTGTTGTTTGTCACAGCCTAAACACCTAATAATGCTGTACTTCTATTTGTTCGGACTCCTTATTATAGGAGCAGGGGTCTTTGTATGTCCAAACTCTGTACCTTTTGTTAACCCACGACAAAATGTTTGGGTCACCTGGGCGAACCAGACTGGCCAAGAAGCCCCTTTTTGCTTGTCCATGGCCACCCCATCGGATCCCTTTAAAACATGTCTTATTGGCTATCCTTATTTACACCCCAATGGTTTTCGTGGGCATTTACGTAATATTACGTTTCTTAAAAAGTTCCTTATTTAAGAAAAAGGGGGGAGGCGTGGGGATGTATCATCCCTACACCAACCTAATGGAAAGTTCCATGAGGAGGTAAGGGTCACGATGGGACACTTGCCAGGCAACAGCCCATGGCCTTATGTAAGGCCCCCTGGTGGTCTAGGAATTATATAAAATAAGGTAAACAAGGTAATAAATCATGGCCTTATGTAAGGCCCCCTGGTGGTCTAGAGATTATATAAAATGAGGTAAACAAGGTAATAAATCATGGCCTTATGTAAGGAACGGTTGAACCAATCGGTGTAGGGCTATACATGTGATAAACACATGATTCTCCTTCTTGTCCAATCCGTAGATGTGTGATTATAGCCTAATTGTGTTATGTAATGTTGAGAAAAAACTATAAAAGAAAGCTTGTAATAAACAGGATTGGATTCAGCTTGCAACCACATTGGTCGTGTGCTTTATCTGCTCCGCATGGAACCCCACAGATCCCAATGTCAGAGCCTGTAAACAAGGCTCCCAAGCTGATTTAATATTGATTTAACATCCACAATGGTAATGTGTAATATTTAGAAGTTAAACACATTAGTTTAACAGTCACAAAAAGAAATTTATTATGCAACCATAATTAAAGCAAATGGGTAGCTGTATTATGGCTAGCATCCTGCACCTTTTTCAATATCTTTATTGGAACAAACATGATTTTTTTTCTTTTTGGCATGAAATCTGAAAAATTTGCTCTATTGGGGCAGGACTGTCACTTCCCATTAAGCAGCCACGCAGTTAAGCAACGGGTGCAGAAGCTCCCTGTCCTGTATGGCCTTCTCATACTTGGGGATTGGGGGAGGAGGAGATCAGACTCTGGAGGACTGCTTTTCTCTGCCATGAGCAAGTTGGTGGGGAATGGGGGCAGCCCCTGGCTCTGCCCCTCAAAGGGCTGGCCAGCTGAGCTGAATCAGCGCAGCGGGATAAGGTGTGGCACTTTGAATGGGCACAATAAATACATCATGGGGGCTAAGAAAGGGATTGTAAACTCTCAGGGCTCCTCTGGGGGAGATGCAGCTATGCACCGGCTCCTTACAAAGGCTAGGAATCAGGTCCGAATGACTGCTGATTGGAGGACAACAATTTCGTTTCATGGCAACTTTTGAGGTTTCAAAATTTGGTTTCATTCTGCCATGGAGCAGAAACAAACTCAGACATTCTCAGAAAAACTAGAATTGTGTCAAAATGTCTAGTTTTGGACCAAAACCAGAGGTTTTCACTGGTCTAGGATGCAGGAGACCCTGCTTCAGAATAGAGTTTTTCATCCCAGATCATTCTGAATCAGGCAGAGCAGGGACTTCAATTTAGACCTCCCTCATCCAAAACCAGTGCCTTAATCACCAGGCTATGAAGTACAAGCCTCTTACTGCACTGTCCTCCCCTCCAAAAAATCATCATCAGAACTGATATGCTTCAACGTTTCCTTTTGCCAAAAATGTTTCAACCAGCTCTAGTCAATGTAATCCTTAGAATGATAAAATAGAATAGAATAGGATTAGATAGGATAGGATAGAAAGCCTTAGATTCTATAGAACAGAATAGCACAGTTTACATTTTCACAAATGAAAAACTTGCAGGTCTGTTGGGAACAATTTAGACCAACTTGTTTAGTCTGGAAAAGAGAAGACTGACGGGGAACATAACAGTTTTCAAGTACATAAAAGGTTGTTACAAGGAGGAGAGAGAAAAATTGTTCTTCTTAACCACTGAGAATAGGACAAGAAGCAATGGGCTTAAATTGCAGCAAGAGAGGTTTAGGTTGGACATTAGGAAAAACTTGCCAGGGTTGTTAAGCACTAGAATAAATTGCCCAGGGAGGTTGTGGAATATCCATCATTGGAGATTTTAAAGACCAGATTAGACAAACACCTTTCAGGGACGGTCTAGAGATAATACTTAGTCCTGCCATGAGTGCAGGGGACTGGACTAGATGACCTCTTGAGGTCCCTTCCAGTCCCATGATTCTATTTCTGCCAGCTGTAACAACTGAAGTTCAGAAGTTGTTGAAATCTCTCTCACGATAAAGAGCTCTTATTCTAGTCTTCTCATTTTTCATCCATATTTTGTCATGTCTCCTTGAATTGCTTTAAGTACATTAATCTCCATCTCATGTGGGATGCCCATTACATCCTGAGGTTGGATTCTCACACTGTGGGATAAAATTAACATCAAGTGACTTGTTACTTGTATCCTATAAGGGAAGAATATGGCTTCTTGAATTGGGGTTGCCTCCTTAGTTCACATTGATACAAATAAAGTTTGTAAGTCAGTAGCTGAGTTACTCTGCCTTTCAAATATTAACAGATTGCAGCAGTGAATGAGAGTTGGAAAGGAACTGAGCATGAGACAGGACCAGCAGCCAGTTTTTACATGTTCCTGAACAATATATACAAGTGCTCACCATAGCTTTTTTTTGCTACCCTTTTTTCCTCTACGATATCTTTCTTTTTTGACCCCAGAATGTAGTCGTTTTTCAGCAATGAAAAATTTCAGATAATTTGGTTCTCAGATTAACTGTGCTTTTTCAAACAGCAAACTGTGGAGGGGCACAGGTATTATATTGCTATACAAGAGTCGGTGTGATTAATTCTGAATGCCAGCGGAGTCTCTCTGATGATAGGAGTTGTTGGGTAAAGCAATTTTTTGTTTTCTTCTCATTTTCTAAAGAGGTGGCACTTGATCATGTATTATTATTATTTAAATAGTAATAGTGCCCAAAGTCTGTTATGTGCTTTCCTAACATAGAAGATGACATAGGGTCAGATGCTCAGCTGCACGCTCAAGCAACGGTGCCACCATTGATTTTAAGTTAGCTCAGGGTATGGCCCACAGTACATGGAGAGATTACAGAGACCCAGGATGTGCTCAGGGTGAATGCAAGACTGTCTTTACTTCCTGTATACACAGACTCTTACCTCCTTGCTATATTCCCTCAGTGGCCACACTGAATAGTGTCTGTAAACGTTCAGAAAGTGGAATGCATTTGTGAAAAGCAAAGGGTGATAAAACCTTTTATGATAGAGTATATGAACCCCACACCTGCATGTAAGGGGTTAAGAAGCTGCTTTGGGCTGGAGTGGCCCCACCCCCTCTGTACCTGCTAATTATGTGAGGACTGGAGGAGGTGCTAAAAGGAGGGAACTCCCCCAAGGGAACAGGCTGTTGTGCTTCCCAGCTCCCAGAGAGAGAGGGGGGGGGGCAAAGTCCCTGAGTTTGTGGAAGGAGGCCACAGATCCCCTGAGCTAAAGAAGGGGAATGAGACTAAGACTTGTAATGGAGGCCCAGTGAACTCTGAAGGGGATTGTGATACTTCCAAGACCCTCTAAAGTAAGAGAAGTCAATATCCTGACCAGAGATGGCTACAGAGTTTCTTTTCCTTCTTTCATGGTATATTTCCTTCCGTCTTTTTCTTCATACCTTTATTTAATCCTGTTTGCTGACTGCAGACTGTTTTGTTTACTTCACCATGTAGCTCCTCAGGGGGCACTCTGCTGAGGACTGGTTTGTGACACCTTTATCCAAACTTTTCATTAAAGAACAACATGTAGTAGGAATGAACTATCAACAAAAGCCCTATGAAGGACAGGGTAGATTTCTTGAACCTTCAGCCTTGGGTCAGGGATTTATTCTGCCTTTTTAAGACATTAGTCTACCAGTCTTCTGATTTTCTTTACTTCTCAAGATCTTATGTCATTCTCCAGGAATGTAGGAGAATACCTTTCTGTAGTTGGATATCTAATCTCAGGGAGAGGATCTACAGGACACACTCCTCATTCTATGTGGGTAGATAGAGTATTTCACAGGTTCAGTCGGGGGGGGGGGGTATCAATCAGGGTGTACCGGATGACCACCTGGTGACCCAACAAAATGACACCAGCTCTGATGGATGATTCCTGCTGGCACACTAACAAAGTAGGAGTGTGAGGTTCCTGCACGCCACTGCACTGTCCCCTTTTCTGTCTAGGAGAATCTTTCACCTAGACATGATCTCTGTGGTGCCCACCAAAGTCCTGCTTCTGACAGGGTTTATATTAATCTTCTTTCTTTGTAGTCTCAGGAAGTCAGGCTAATAAGCGTCCATTTGGGAAGGGATGTTTGGGATAATGGAACTCTACTTCTTTCCCATGAATAGTCCTGCAGGGCTGAATCCACTTTGTAGAGGTGTTGACTGGTAAGCCAAAAGGGCAAGATGAGAATCTCTAGGGAAAATGGAGGCTAGACATGACCACTGGTATCTGAAACCTCTTAAAGATCTCAGAGGAAAACTGAAAACCAACATCAGAAATGACTTACTCTGGAATCCAAAAACAGGCAAAAATGGGTTTTAATTCTTTCAGCAACTGCACTTGATGCGGTGTTCAACAACCTGACAATTTCAATGTATCTTGAGAAATAATTAATCATCAACAGGTAGGTTGTATTATCCAGATAGAAAAGATCACTATCTGGCCCTTCTGATAGAGGAGATTGTAATAATGGTTCTGGTGGGTTTGTTCTCAAGCAAGCACAAATATCACATTTCTCAACTTGCTGTTGTAGTTGTTTGCTCAGCTCAGGTCACCAAACAGAATGTTTAGCTCTTTTCCTGCATTTTGTAATGCCTCTGGGTCCCTCATGCATTTTGTCAAGGATTTCCTGTTGCACGGATGTAGCGATAATCAGTCTGGACTCCTTCAACAAGAAATAAGATCCACAGAAACTGTCCAATATGTCTTCAGTGAAATTTCTGACTTGGTCTGTTTTTCTCCAATCCACTTTGCATAGTCATGATATGGCACAGCAATTCATCTGCCTCTTGCTTCTTTTTCAGTTCTTGCAGGTATTTTTCTGTGATTGGTAAAGTAACAAGTACTGCATCTATGAAATCTTCTATGAGCAGTTCCTCTTGTTTACACTCTTGATGTGGTGTGTCTAGCATTTGGGCCCTACTGCTAAACTACAAAGTATTTATGAATTTTAGTCCCTGTTATCTGTTTGACAAATTTCTTCAGATACCATGTTTGGACAACTTGCTGCCTGTGCTGTGTGGGATTTCAGTCTGGGGACAGAGAAGCTTAATCACTTGGCCTTGTATCTCTGCACTCTGGAACATCCTGCCAAGACATGGTAAGAATGGTTATAGAATTCCTCAATTGAAAACTTGTTTGAAAATAGCAACAGAGGGTCCTGTGGCACCTTTGAGACTAACAGAAGTTATTCTGAAGGTGTCAAATTTGCAAATGAACTGGAGCTCAGCAGTTTCTCTTTGGAGTCTGGTCCTGAAGTTTTTTTGCTGTAAGATGGCTACCTTTACATCTGCTATTGTGTGGCCAGGGAGGTTGAAGTGTTCTCCTACAGGTTTTTGTATATTGCCATTCCTGATATCTGACTTGTGTCCATTTATCCTCTTGCGTAATGACTGTCCAGTTTGGCCAATGTACATAGCAGAGGGGCATTGCTGGCATATGATGGCATATATAACATTGGTGGACGTGCAGGTGAATGAGCCGGTGATGTTGTAGCTGATCTGGTTAGGTTCTGTGATGGTGTTACTGGTGTAGATATGGGGGCAGAGTTGGCATCGAGGTTTGTTGCATGGGTTGGTTCCTGAGTTAGAGTTGTTATGGTGCGGTGCGTGGTTGCTGGTGAGAATATGCTTAAGGTTGGCAGGTTGTCTGTGGGCGAGGACTGGCCTGCCTCCCAAGGTCTGTGAAAGTGAGGGATCATTGTCCAGGATGGGTTGTAGATCACAGATGATGCGTTGGAGAGGTTTAAGCTGAGGACTGTAGGTGATGGCCAGTGGAGTTCTGTTGGTTTCTCTTCTGGGCCTGTCTTGTAGCAGGAATTACTTCTGTTAGTCTCAAAGGTGCCACAGGACCCT
Organism: Chrysemys picta bellii; assembly: GCF_011386835.1. Classification (NCBI taxonomy): domain Eukaryota; kingdom Metazoa; phylum Chordata; order Testudines; family Emydidae; genus Chrysemys; species Chrysemys picta. Next base: position 21,728,984 of record NC_088795.1, read on the forward strand.
CTGTTGTTTTTTACAGATTCAGACTAATACGGCTACCCCTCTGATACTTGTTTGAAAATGAATCTCTCTGCAAAAGCCCACCAGACATGGCCTCAATCTATGTTTTTTCTCAATCATTTGTTGTTAAAGACATAGCTTCCCCTTCTCCCTGTGCACGCATATGTGTATACATCTTGAATAGCTAATTGTTAGAAGTACTATAAAGGGGGAAACTAATTTGCATTATATACACCTAAGATCAAATTAAGTCCTGGGATAAGCAGATACAACATCCATCAAGTAAACAGGAGTTACACACACATATCCCATCCCACAATGGCTTTCTATTATGTACACTGTTACCAATTCAAAACTGAATAGGTCACAAGAAAGAGCTTCTAAGGTGTGACTAGAATGTGCATCATATTGTTTCAAAATATTCTATTTATAACATCCTGCAGAAGCACACTTAGCCTGCTCTTAATCTTTTTATGCTGGTATCTTTTTCATAACTATAAACCTATCCCTATTAAGTATTTTTGTTGCTTTATTCTACACTGGATGAGCAGCCTGGAGGATAGAAAAGCAGAAAATAGAAAGAGTATGTGTATGTCTCTAGGGAGAAAGGAAAGGAAGGAGGACTGGCAAGTCAAATACAAAATCCAATGAACTTTCATAAGTCTCAGTTAGACAGGAACTCAAGCCCCTGATTAAAAAACACCACAGTGATAAATACTGTCACCCACTGTTTCTACTCAGTGACTTTTAGATAAAACCTAAACATTTAAATATATATTGAAATAATAAAATAGAGGTCTATTAACTGCATTCCATAAGCATTGGGATCCAGTGTGATAATGGAAAAGCTAACCTCTTTTCAGCTGAGCTGACATTCCAATTTTCTGCATCACTACCAATGATAATGTTACACAAACTGTGTTCAAACATTAAATTAATTCCCATTAAATCAATATCCTTAAAGGCCAAGCAGTCCTTTAATAATTACCTGATTAAGATTATGTTAGCATAACATATTAGTTATAGTATATTTATTAATTCCCTTTTCAGTGATAAATCTCGTTTTCCCACCCCGCTCCCTGACACTGTGACAGAAAGGTAAAGAGTGGAATGGGAAGCACATCACTATGGCATATAGCAACTACTCTGAAACCTATCATAACATCAGTGACACTTCTGACACACAGATTTTCTGGATTTTCTAATATCCAGCATTAGTGGTCTGACAGCCCAAGTGCTGTAAGAATGAATCTCTGGATCTTGCAGAAGCTATACACAAACCCAGAGTCTCGAAGGCAGTGACTCACATAGGGCACCGGTAGCTTTTGCAACAACTGAACTCCATCCTTCTACAGAGTTTGCAAAATCTGCTAAGTTTTCTAATGAAAAATGCAATGCATTATAGATGAAAAAGTATATCACAAATAATGTGTAATAATTTAGTGCCTAGACACAGAAGTGATTAGTGCTGTAATTTCAGACAGATAGGAAGATAGATAGAGCTTACTGTGCTCCTAAAATTGTAGTTTGAAAGTTGTTAGAAAATGGATTATAAAAGTGCTTTTCAATGTCCTCCTCTGCTGTCAAAAAAGAAGAGCAATGACTGTACATAACGTTTTCACATTTAGGTGCCTAATGTTAGTTACTTGTATCCAAATTTAGGTAAGTCTCCTTTAAATTAAAGACAATGGTGAGTGTTCAGCATCTGTGGAAACCAGGCCACTTGTATCTAGGTGCTGAGATATGGATTTAGACAGGGCCGCCTAGAGGATTCAGGGGGCCTGGGGTCTTTGGCGGCGGGAGGGCCCCCACCGCCAAATTGCCACCGAAGACCCGGCACTTTGGCTGTGGGTCCCGGAATGGAAGGACCCCCCGCCGCGGGTCATCGGGGCACTTTGTCGGCGGGTCCCGGAGTGGAAGGACCCCCCGCTGCCGAATTGCCCCTGAAGACCCGGAGCGGAAGAAGCTCCGGGGCCCGGGCCCCACAAGAGTTTTCCGGGGCCCCTGGAGTGAGTGAAGGACCCCGTTCCAGGAGCCCCAAAAAACTCTCATGGGGGCCCCTGCAGGGCCCGGGGCCTGGGGCAAATTGCCCCACTTGCCCCCCCGTCTGGGCGGCCCTGGATTTAAACAGTTATATTTCAAAATGTATCTTTTGCTGAAAATTTATAACAACAATGTATATTATAACCCAGTGGTTCTCAACCTTTCCAGACTACTGTACCCCTTTCAGGAGCCTGATTTGTTTTGTATACCCCCAAGTTTCACCTCACTTAAAAACTATTTGCTTATAAAATCAGACATAAAAATACAAAAAAGTGTCACAGCACGCTATTATTGAAAGATCACTTTCTCATTTTTACCATATCATGATAAAATAAATGGATTGGAATATAAATATTGTACTTATCTTTCAGTGTATAGTATATAGAGCAGCACAAACAAGTCATTGTTTGTATAAAATTGTAGTTTGTACTGACTTTGATAGTGGTTTTATGTTGCCTGTTGTAAAACTAGGCAAATATCTAGATGGGTTGATGTACCCCCTTGGAAGACCTCTGCGTACCCCCAGGGATACATGTACCCCGGTTGAGAAACATTGTTATAATCAAAACACCCTCAAGTTCCGATTTTGCTGTTGCCCAGTCTCTCTAAAATGAATCTTGAGGCCCATCTCTTGTTGACATTTCAACATAAAATACTGTATTAGCCTAGAGTTAAAGTTGATGAAGTCCATTCTTAAATATCCCAGTAACACACTTTTTAAATTAAATTCTTGGATTACCAAACACCATCTAATTGGATTATATAATCATAAATAATTCTGCAATTTTTTAAAAACAAACAAACGTGTCTGAGCATATAATCCTACTGTCGTTCACTACCTTTACACATCTCAGTGCAATAATTTCACATTCAAAACTCCACTATTTGACCCTATGTCTGCAGATGTACAAACACACTGTTTTGAGTTATAGTCTCCATCTGACACCTGGAGAATTTCTGTATTTGTGCTAGTGTCCCCACAGTGGATCCAATTCTGACCAGAATTAGATCAAAATCAAGCCCATTCATTTGCACTATACCCCACTGTATGCACATGTAAACACACTGCTGTAACTACCGTAAATTCATGAAATATGCATTTGTTAGTTATTTTATAGACTATGGCATCCAGTGCTGCAAAAACTCACACGTGGCCAGATTTCCAGAAGTGCTGAGTACCCACAAACCCTATGGAAGTTAATGGGAGCTACAAATGCTCAACACCTTTGAAAATCCAACCGTAATTAGTCTCTACTGCACAAATACATAACAGAGCAAGAAGCCTAGTCATATACAACTGAGATAGTGGTACCTTGTCAACAGGCCGTTCCAGGATATTGTATGAACTCTCTTCAGGAATAGTAACAGGAATTGTGAGTTAACTGCAAACGGGTCATATGTACATATATTTAACATTGCTCAATTTAACGTCATTAACGAGATATTAAAGCACTACTGGATCTCTGTGCCTACCCAGAGCGGGAGGGCATTATGAACACTCTGCTGTTAGGAGAGAAGACTCCCTTTTGGCCCAAACTGAGCTAATAGAACACCAAGGAAACTAAACGACAATCCAATAGCAATATTAGGATGGGCAGGAATGAACAAACTGGTGGAGGGGGAAAAAAAAGAACCTGCTTTTTCCACCAAAACTTCACCCTTTTCCCCTTTTCTAATACTGACCAAAATAGCGTAGCTGAATTCGACGTATCAGAGCCAACTTACCCCGCTGTGAGGACGGCAGCAAAATCGACCTCCGCGGCTCCCCATCGACGGCGCTTACTCCCACCTCTGCTGGTGGAGTAAGAGCGTTGATTCGGGGATCGATTGTCGCGTCCCGACGAGACGCGATAATTCGATCCCCGAGAGATCGATTTCTACCCGCTGATTCAGGCGGGTAGTGTAGACCTAGCCTGTGCTTCCAAATTCTCGGTGGGACTGGAACATGAAATTATGAAATTCGGAAAGAACAGTTACTTGTGCTATTGCCAACCTACTAAGAAACACTAGAAACCTTAAGAGAAACCTGTCCTTAGGATTATTTTCCAATTTCCAGCACCAGACACTGACACCTTAATACTATGGTGGTAGGGGCACCATAAATACCTCATATACAATAGATCAATCTTGCAGATTCAAGAACTCTAATAAGACTCCAAACTTTGGAGTGCTCGTCTGAATTCAACTCTAATCTTATGGCGTTCACCCCTCAATAATTTAGGAGTTGTTATTAAGTTACAACAGTAAATACATTTTGAAGTTTAGACTGAAATTCTATCTTAAATATGTCCAATAACATTATTGAAAAGCTCACCCAAATCTAGATGTCCTAAAGTAATGCAATGATTTTTCACAGCACACATAGAAAGTTTTTAGCCTTTTAAGGATTTAGGGTAGACTTGAATATTACTGTAATACAGTTTATTTATTTAATACACTACTACCAGGCCACACATTTAAATGGCCCGATTCTTGGTGTGAATGAGCAATTACTCTGTTGAAATCAGTGGGTCAAAGTCTTCAGAAGTGCAAATCAGCCTTAAAACTGATTTAACTGGCCAATGGATGTTTACTTCTGTAGAGAAGTGGGGCGGTGGGCGGGGGGAAGAGAGAAGTAGCTATTGCAATAAATTAAACATATGTTGATACTTAAAGAATTCTGCTAGCTGCTATTTCCAGGCATGAAAACCTGATGATCCCACTCAACTACATGGTTCTATTATCATTGCTCATTAGCAGCCTGTGTCTAGAAGCTTTGCTATCTGCCATCTTCGCTGTTCCCTTTGCCCTACACAGCTGACAGAGAAAGAGAATCTTGGTTAAGACCAACACATATACATTCATCTCAGTTGGTGAATTACAGGCAGGTTTCATTACTTATTAGCCAAACACCACTTTAATAACTTTAAAAGCACTTAAAGAATGAAGCCCAAATCTGTGATTTCTTCCCTTCCATCCCCAAAGAATTTAAATTTAGCTGCTGCCAACTCCTATGCTGGGATCCTGCTGTAGTGAAGATAATCCTACTTAACTCATAAACTGGGAGACAGAGAGAAAACGGCTCTCAGGGTTCTATGGGGCGAGGGACCCAGTCTCAGCAATCAGCAACAGGCTGGCCAGCACGGTCAAAAGCCTCATCCTGTGTCTTGATCTGCTTCCTTTGTAAAGTGATTTTTGGCTTGCTCCTGTTATATGCATTTTAATATTGGAAGAGGGTCTGGGAATAAAACTCAGCAGCAGACGAAGGAATAATATGTTGTTGGCAGCTTGAAAAACCTCTGAGCCTTTCCTGTTTTTATACTCTTCAGGCAATCTTTCCTGGTACCAAAATACCAGCTGCTGTTATGAAGAAAAGCGACGTGGGTGGTTACCAGTGTGGTGCTACTGCCACGGAGGAGGGACTCCCTGCAGAACTGAAAGGAATGGAAATCTACCAAGAGTTCCCATCTAAACTCATGTTCATCTGGCACCTACCATATCCTCTAGTGAAAAGGTTGGATCAATTTGTGGATAAGATTTCTGCCATCCAAACAGAAGGCCAGGATGTTTAATAACTGTGGATGTAGAAGACAGATTGAAAAGCTAACAAAAAAAAGCCTTCTAAACCCTGAAATTCCCACGTTTACAGTGTAAATTGCAGTTCAGGAAACTCTAACAGCTGAACAAGTGACTAAGGCCGGTCTGCAAGTTTAACCTCTGCAATTACTGAACATCTTCTAAGCTTTCCCAGGTGTATGTGTAGGTTAGATTGCTTTTTCGTGGAAGAAAATGTCTGTTTCTTGGCCAAGTTATTCCTTTTTGTTTCATCAATTAGATATGTACTATATATGCACTGCAATCTGGAAAGTAAAGTGAAAGTTAATTACTTGTTCTGATTCAAATGTACCCATCCTGTAAGTCATATATGTTATACAGGTTTATGAGAAATTCTTGAAATTTAAAAACTGCTCTGTAAAAAATAATTAACTTAGATTTTTTTGGGGGTGTGGGGAGGGGGAGGGAGATAGATTTCCTCTCTCTTATGGCTGGATTCCCAGGCATTCAATTATACTTTCTCCTTTGCCTCACTAGACCCCAATTGGCATTTGTACTATACCAAGGGAGACATCATCGTCTCACAGTCAGTTAATCCGGATGGGAGCTAGTCCCTGGGAAAGGAGGATGTTCTCTGGGGTTTCATAGATTCATTCATCCTTTATCTCCTCACAACAAGTATGTCAGATGCACTGTAGCTAAATATACTGTCCCATTAATACAGTGCCATCACTTGAAAAGCTAGGTAGTAACCCATTAGTTCAGGCTCCTGCTAGGACTGAGTGGTACTTATCTTCAATATGAGGGTAACTTCAAGCAAATCCACTAGCATTTTAATGCTAGTGATTTTTAAATGACTAACACACACAACTCTGAACATACTGTAAATATTCTGACTATGACCTAGGACTAGATTTTCAAGCAGAGGTGACAAAATGTACTTGTGAAACATTTGCAAATGCATAAATGTATCAAACATTCTGTACGTGTTTGATAAATGCAACACAGCCACCAATTTATTTGAAATTTGGCCCATAATTTATAAAGTGTTAACAGGTTTGGACCACACTGAGGGGCATCTGGAAAAACACTGGTTGACAGAATCATGAGGTTATAATGACACTTTTAAAGTGACAGCTCTACTGCATATACACACATATACATGGACGCATTTATAGGTTTAATAACAACAACAGAAAAATAAATTACTAGATTAACTATTAGTGGAATGAAGACAACTGAGATAATGACATGGATTTGTTTGTAGGTAATGTGTCCAAGAGATAGAGTAGCTTGATGACAATACCCAATATATCTTAATTCCACCTTCAAAGGCATCAGGAAAGAAGGGAGATTGGTTTACATGCCAATATGCCATGAGAATTTTATTTTGTGAGTATTTTGACTGCACAGCTTCGGTGCCAATAAGTTTATTCCTCTTATGCTCTTAGCCTACAGATGAGTCAGTTATTACAGAAGAATTTCAATCTATGCTGAAGACCTGACGTAAATTTGAACAGCCATAACAATAATAATTAACAACACATAGCATTTCAATAGTGCTACTTTTGTTCAAAACAGTTTTACTGACAGAGTTTTGCTCTAAATGTTGAATCGATAGAGATTGGTGTACAGTTAATTAAGAGAAAATATCAATAGAAAAGAACATCACAGGTAATGGTTTCCTGCTACTAGGGATATGCCAGGAGGAAGATAAGTATGACAGAGTAAATTATTAAGCAACAGTACACTTCAGGCAGTGCATTTGTAGAAGATTATAGCACACCTTGGATGTTAATAAAAGAGACACGACTGAAGGCTTTGTGGCTTTAACCCTCCAAGAAGTGCTATAATCGCGTAGAAGTGCCAGTGCTTGGAGTCTTATTGATCTTATAAAATGGAATTTAAATAGGGAAAACAGTAAGATTTGCTCATTTAGAGGGCATTAGGAACATAATTGATCATTACTGACATCCCTGACAGCAAGTCAGAAAGCTCCAATTGTGACTAGAGTTCTAATCTAATCAGAACTAAAAGCCATAAACACGGCAAATCTGTGAAGCTTCCAAATCATTTATTTCATAACACTGTTATAAGCAGTAGTATTAAGACCTTTTTTGGATATTTTTATCACGTCATGGCTACAGGGTGAGCTGTGCACCTCGAGTGCACCTCTCAGCAAAAATAGGGGTAGAAGGGATAACAAAGGTGAAGGCAGCAGAAATAGGGAGCACCAATGGAAGTCCAGAGTACTGGCATGGAAGGGAAAATGTGAGGAGTGGGGAGACAGAGAAAGAAAATGTGGGGAGAGAAGGCAGAGACAAAGGGTCTTGTAGTAGAGAGGCCAGGGTTAGGGCCCTGCTTTTATGTCATGTCCCCTGAGCTCTGTAACTCCTGAATTATGCTGCAAGTAGGTTTCCAGTGCTACAGAGGAAATTGTGAACACACACACACAAAACAACCCACATCAGCAACTAAAAACGCCTGTTTTTACTGACTTAAACATTAACCCAATAAAATATTTCCATTCATATAAGGTTTTGTAATAGATTATGTGAGTCTTCTGCCACTTGGTAGTTTCCCTTGAATATGAGCAAGTCAAAAAGAATAAATTCAAAAAGTTCACCGTAAATTTGAAATTCTCCACAATCTGAATCTATTCATTTCCTCAATTTTTAGTCATGCCACACTGTGTAAGGCAAATCCATAGGTAATAAAGTGCTTACAGAGAGAAGGGTGATGTTACAAATTGTCATGCCTGGCTGAACTGCACAAAGCTATGAACTGATCAGCATTTATTTTTAGTGTGACTCAACCCATGCCACTAGTTGGCCAACAGCATTAAATTATTTTTCCCTTTGACACATCACATTATACTGTGGTGAGGTAATGAGTTTTATTAGAGATTAAGTACAATGGATATATGTAGTAGTAAGGTAAGGTATTTTAATACACTGGACGCGGATTTGCTGTTCAATAACTGGAAACATACAAATGGACTGCACCAGTGTTGAGTGAATGGTTCAGGTTTAAAACCAAACTAACTCACCAATGAAGCCTCTCATGCATAGATGAGTTGGAAAGATTTTGACTCAATTTATATTGTTTTTTGTTTTTGCTTTAATCTTTGTGGCTCTTTCTGTCAGGGGTTCAGGAGAAATGAGCAAGAGACAAAACCCATATAGCAGCCTCATAATCCACATAGTAGGAGTGTTCTGCCTCTTGATGTACTGTACACCTCTCTATTCCTGGTAGAATAGGTGCATTGTCCATTCACTCCTGGAACCATTTCGTTTCCACTTATGGTTTCTTTCAACAAACAGGCCACAGCATAACATGTTTCATAAGTCCAGAGGCCTACTAACAAGCTGTTTAACCTCATTAGCCCCCAAAAGATGGCGGTGTTAGAACACCACACCCCAGGGAATTAGATCTTCCTGTTGAACCACATTTCTATTCTGGAAAAAGACTGTAAAAATGGCATTGTGGGTTTGATAGAAGGGATACACACCATCTATTGAAAAACAGGTTCCATCCAAAAGGTGCAGTTCATGCCTGGGCTGTGGGCAGCACATTACTTGGGAAAAACTTAAAGGCCAATGTTAAGAGCTGAGCTTGAGCGGCTAAGGTGGCAGAGGGGATCTTGTGTCTCAATGAGTCCAGTCAAATTTGCTCAGTAAACAAGAGTTGTTTTTCTTAACTGACAACTCTGCAAATTCCAGGTGGGATCTGAAAGTCAAACTGGGTTCTTTCTGTGTCATGTGTTATCTCGTGCATCATGGCCAGCAAAAAATGTTCTGAATGCTAAATTATGCCTTCGGTTACATTTGTGTAACTCGTTAAAAGTGAATAGAGTTGCACATTTTGCTACATTTTCTGCCTTTCAGGAAACACTTAAAAAAACCTAAACTTTTGTCACTAAAGATTAAATTAATTCACAGTCACAGTTCAACCATCAGACTTATCCATTTGACTCTAGTGTAGGGTAATAATATGTTTATTTTCACCTGTGTTTTTGAGCTTGCAAAAGTGCAAAGGTTAAAACTGACAAATGGGATTTGAAAAGCACATTAGCAAGCTAAACTTAACATAAAATACAAATTATCACAACAGACCATAGCTGTTGTATGAATGGCACAGGTTTTAGTTAGTTTAGAATTAACTGGTGAAAGTAGTTCCTTCTGTTCTTAACTAAATAGAGTACACAGTTTGTTAAAGCATAACATATATTTTATTCTAAAGGCCTGTTTTTCATTTAAACCCGTGGTTAAGCCTGGAATCAGCCACTGTGCTCAAGTATCTTTAGTTTACTTAAAACATGAAAAAAGAAGCCAGGACGTGTTTGGTTGGCCTAAGCAAAAAATACAGTGCTTCCAAAGCTCTAGCAATCTTAGGATCATGCAGCTTTGTTTCTTTCAGTGCAGGACATAAAAATATTTGTGTCTGTATGTTTTGATAATAGAAATGAGTACCTTGTCATGTTTTAAATCAGCAGCCAAAGGACTTCTTAAGTGAACATGACAGTATTTAAAATGTCCTATGCTACCTTGATTAAGATGTGTCAATCACAATTAACAGCAACAGATTTGCTATTCTAAAACAAATAAATCCTGCATTAAAACTTCTTTGCTGCATGAAAAGCGGATGACGAGTGACTGCAGAAGGCAAACCTACCACTATAGCCAGTTAATCTGTCAATAGAAATTACTTTCATTATTTCCTGTATTCACTAGGGTTGGTAAACAATAGAACTTCAGCTAATACAGTTTTTGTTGCATACAAATTGAATGTGAAATACTGGATGACATTATAAATTAATCTCTTTTTGCTATTGCACTGGAATCCTGAGGCCCTCTGAGTCTTCATGATTAAATCAGTCTGTAAACTTCATATATTTTTCTATCAACCCTATTAAAATCATGTCTTTTTCTCATCTACCAAATTAAAGGGTGTCCTTCCACCTGCTATTTGAAGGAGACTCGTCTTCCTTGACTCTACACACGCAACAAAAACGAAAGGAACATTCACACTTCTCACAAAGGATTGTGAGAAGTGTGTGCTGAAAATCCACATGGTGGGGTAAGCTCTCTCTTTTCAAGTAAAAGCCTCTCTCAGCTTTCCAAGCTTGTGGGCTTCCTCTGCATGTTTCCCACTGTAGTTTTTTGTGCTATCAGCCATCATGTCCCTCCTGTGGCTTTTATTCGTACTGAGTAACTCCTCACACTCCTCATCCTACCAGCAAAAGCCATGCTTGTGAATCTCCTGAGGAAATGTCCTTCCTTTACTCTTTCCAACAACTCTGCCCATCTGCCATCTGGACTATTTTGTTTCCGTCTCGTTCATTTGTGGCTCTCACACTCCATTCTCCATGCTCCCTTCCAGTGCTCATTCTTTCCCCCTCCTGCCCTTTTATATTGGTTTAATTTGGCTCATGAGAGTGGCTGGGAATTTTTTCTGTGTCTGCTTACTGAGCACCAAACAGAGGGTCATGGCCTCAAAAAGAGCTATGACCCTAAAACAAGTCAATACATTGGGGAGCAGAGACTTATGTGGAAGGGCTAAAGTGGACCATTCAGATAATTCATGAACTTGAAGTGGATAATTAAACAAACTTGGCTCTTTGAAATGTTTAATATGCAGCTTTAAGGGATCACAGGGAATTAAGGATGTTAGGGATGGGGTACAGGTGGTAGGGTCAATACCAAGCAATAATCCCATGGATACACACCATCCATTGAAAAATGGGTTCCATCTGAAAGGTGCAATTGATGCCTGGGCTGTGGGCAGCATGTTATTTGGGGAAAACTTCAGTGCCCATGTCAAGAGCTGAGCTTGGGTGGTTAAAGTGACAGAGGGGATCTTGTGTCTCAGTGAGTCCCTATCAAATTTGCTCAGTAAACAGAAGTGATTTTTCTTAACTGTCAACTCTGCAAACTCAAGCTGGGATCTGAAAGTCAAACTGGGTTCTTTCTGTATCATGGGGTATCTCATGCACCATGACCATCTGGACAACTACCAAAGGGGAGAATAATGTAATTTCTAAAATATTCCATTTCATAATACCAAAGTCAATGGAAGGCACTTTATATATAGAATTTCATCCAGGTTCAAGCTTAAGTCCACGAGCTATGTGGGAGTTTTGAGACTGCAGCAGTGATGGTTGTTTATACAGCAGATGCTCCATGGATTAGCAGACATGTGCATCTATTGTGCCTGTACTGACCCATGAAAGACTGCACGTACAAATGCTAAAGGCTATTGTTCCACTTGTCCAACTATTTTTAGTTTTCTGAGTCTTCTACATTCCTTTCCAGAGCCAGTATTTGATTTGGTTTTCTGATTCTGGTTTGTAGTAGTGTTAACCTCTAATTTCTATGTCAGAATATTAAGACATAGTGGCACAAAGTTTATCTACTAAGTCTGGGTCAGCAATCTGCGATCCTTCAGGGATATCTGACTAAACTTCTGCCCAAGGGGCATGGGTTTGAAGAAACAGAGTATAAATGGCACTGAGGAGTAACCTTAGTCAATCAGAATGCTAGAGGAGACAGAGAAAGTATCCAATAAGATTAAAAACGCCTAGGTGAGACTAAAAAAAAAAGACACAGAAATATTGAGATGCGTCAACAGTAGACATAGTAATAAGACCCTATTGCACAGGTGAAGATTCTAAATTTAGATCCAAAGCTACCTTCAAAGATTTTCTGTCTGATTTGGCATCAGAACCTATTATGAACATTATTTATGAGTAACCTGCTAGTAAAGTATTAGAATTACTCTACTCAGAGTTGTGGTGACAGACATTGCCTTTTATGGAATTAGACAAATACAAAGTAAAACAGGCTAGCATGTAACGATTCTGAGCTTTTCATCACACATACAGAAGGCTGCTGCATGTCAAAGGCTTAGACTTCATGGATGCTTTTAAGCCACCCAGGGATAGAGGAGTCATAAGAATCCATGATAGCTGGAATAGCATGTATACTTTCCTCTGTGCTAAAGATGAATTTTGCTTCTTACCTTGCTGCACAAAGGATCCATAAACGAACCACATGGAGTTGTACAGTGTTGTAGAAGTCATTGATCCCATCTGCAGGCGTGGTGGGTTGAGCCAGTTCAAAAGGTAGACCAGTAGTCCTACCAGAAGCACAGTGCCAGCTATGCAGGCCCACAGGGAGAGGTCAAATGGTGCCAAACAGGCGAACATGTCCACGGTCTTCTCAGCCTTTCGAAGCAGGACACCCACTGAGTAGTCCATGTAACGGGTTGTGAAATCTACCACATTTTCTCGATCAGGGGTAATGGTTAAAGCAGAAATCCCTATGTCGGCTCTCTAAGAAAGAGAAAAGAGAATTCACTAACATGAGCAACAGAAAAAAAATCTTGGCTCTAACTTGCTTTATAGCACCTAAACTTTTCATGGAAAAACTGATGCCAAGGCCAATGTCTTAAGTATGCTGTAAGTAAGTATGAAAATGCTCCTAAGGAGATGAACAGAATAGCTGCATGTGAATCTTACATTTCTTTGACCCAAATCTTGGCTGGCTAGACTCAGGCACATTAGTTTCCCAGCATTATTAGTGTCCAAAAAAATCAAGAAAAATATTTCAGATACAAATAATAGCTGGAGGAAATTTCTTTTGGTCATTTTTCTTGGCATGGCTTATCAGGGACATCATTGTCATAGAGACCTTGTGTATAGTAATCCTATTCAGAAGAAATTAGTTTCTTGACAGAAGCCACATGATACCTAGAATTCTGATGACCCAAGGAACATGACAAAGGGCCACTGCATGTCATTACATTTCATTTGTCCTGGGTTTTCTGGCGGCATATTAACTGTAGAATAATCAATATCCTATGTGGTTCCTTCAATACTGGAGTTTTTATAGCACTTAAAACTGAGCTACTGTACCATATGGTTACCTGTCCTTCAGGTGTCATAGAATGGCTTGGTTTCACAGACATCTATGTAATTTAAAACAACCCATTTAAGAGCTGAAGGGGATTAAAAAATTCCTTGATCTTATCATCCCAATTCTCAGCTTCTCTCTGAAACATTAGGTCCCTAAAGACAACAGTCACAACTACAGCAGGTGCTATTTTACTTACTTTTCCACACATGCAATTATAAGTGCAGTGAAAATAGAAGAGGTACTTCAAGCAGAAACATTAACACTGTTTTTAAAATAAATTCAAATATTGAATAAAAAGACTGTAAACTCTAGATTTTTTTTCCATATGGAAAGGAACATTTAACATACTTAAAGTTGTTACTGGTTTGAGGTAATTAGCTTCTACTGTGATTAAAGCTGTATGAGGTCCTTTCTAGGAAACGAAAAAAGTATGAATACTGGAAAGGATCAGCAAATCTATTAATTTATTGACTCTCTTGAGTTTCTTTCATCTATGTCCAAACAAGGCGGGAATTACTGCTACCCAAATATTGAGATGTATGTGATATCTTAAGTGGCATAGCATGGGAATGAAACTGTGATAAATAAAAAGTAGGCAAGGATTAGGATCCAGTTTGAAAATCCCAACTTCGTTTTGACATTTTCTGGCAATATTTTCCGCTACACATAGTACAGCCACACTATTAATCACAATAAGCTTTAGACAGGGCTTGATGTACTTAGTACAAAAGTTAATATTGATGTCTTAACTTAAACTTCAATAATCTTCTACAGTTGTGTGAGTGGGAGGGTGTGTGGAAGGGGTAGTGTTGAGATGAGTTGGGCAAAAAAGTATTTTCAAATATTCATTTGCATAAAAGCCCTGGGCCAAAGCTTCAGCAGGTCTAAACCAAGATAGCTCTACTGACTTAAATGGAGCAGCATTGACTTACACCAGTAGAGAATTTGGCCTCATGAATTCACTTTGATTGTATTCATATCCCTTTGTTAGTTTTCAGTGAATGATTGTTTGATGTTTTTTGATTCACAGGCAGCAAAAGTCTCAGGAATATTTGTGCCGATTCATCAGAGTGAAGGTTTGCACAAGACTCGGTCACATACTTGAAAGTCACTTTGATTTCCTTCTGCCTCTTTATAAAAGTATTCAATCACTCAGGTGAAGAGCTTAAAGAAAACCATATGACTCTGATGACCTAGCATACCCCAGAATAATCAGAGCTGAGAACACTTTACAAATGACCCACTCTGAAATGTTTTCCACATAAAGTGTACATCAATTTTGAATAATGAACAACTTGTAAAAGTCAAAGTCAGTTCACGAATAATTAATTAACAGAGACAAGGCTAAATGCAATTTTTTTGTATGTTTGATTCAAGTCTGGTGTTGAGTAAGATTTCGTGGTTATAGAGCGACCCTAGCAGTCTCGAGTTGTTCTAATCTCTAGTCTGAGCCGTTGCTGGTTAATTTTAGGTCAGTTATTTAACCAACTGTAATTGTTATTAAAATATTTCCCTACCTCACAAGAGTACAGTGAGGTATAATTAATTTAACATTTTTAAATGTTTTGATATCCTTGGATGAAACACAATATAGTTTAGAGAGTGCGAAGGATTCATTTAAAAAACAGGAGATTACTGCAATATTGACTAACTGCAATCATGACTAAAGCTTTTTTAAATAAACAGGTTTTCACAAGAGATGTGTTGAAATGTGTTGTATGGAAGAGCACAGTATCATATCATTTGTGGAGATATTGCTTATATTTTACCTCCTTGGAATGAATTGTTCCAAATTTCCTCTGCATTACTACTCCAGTACTCCAGTTGCTCCAATACTTCTGTTAGTCTTAAAGGTGCCACAGGACCCTCTGTTGCTTTTTACAGATTCAGACTAACATGGTTACCCCTCTTATACTCCAGTACAGTTATCAGGGAGCTATGACAGAGGATCGCCATTGTTCTAATGGAAGTATTCCATTTCCTTTGTGATATTACAGAAGTCATTGCAATACAATTATGTCTACTGATAAGGCAGTGGTAGTAAAGTGGTAAAAGGAACGGTGAAAGATAAATCCTGTTTTTTCAGTGCTATTGTGTTCAGCGCTGGCTTCAGCTTTTTTGCCGCCCCAACCGGCAAAGAAGAAAAAAAAAAAAGATAAAGTTGCGATCGGCGGCAGCTCAACGGCGCCACTTCATTCTTCGGTGGGAATTCGGCGGCTGGTCTGTCCCTCCGAGAGGGACCCGCCGCCGAATTCCTGCCAAAGACCCGGATGTGCCGCCCCTTTTCATGGGCCGCCCCAAGCACCTGCTTCCTGCACTGGTGTCGGCCCTGATTGTGTTTAGGTTTCTTTTTAAGAAGGAATATTACTACCCACATACTTATTTTATTTACTGAATTTTAACTAGTGTATTCCCAGAGAACAATTTCTTTACCACTGATGCCAAAGTCGGTTAGTAGTAATACTGGCTAGTACCACTGTAGTGAAAAGTGCTACTAACAAGTACCAGCCTGGTTGCCACTGTACTGCATTTGCTTCATATTAAGTGAGAGAGATCTTTTATGAATGGAGATGTATTGTATGAACTGCAGGAAAACTGTGAAAATGATTTTTGTAGTGTATTTGTAACAATATAATATTTCACTGGGTGATGATTAAGGCTCCACGTCTGTCACGGAGGTCGCGGAAACCATGGATTCTGTGACTTCTACAGGGGCTAGTGTGGCTGACCCCAGGGTTGCCCAAGCAGCTGGCTCTGGGGCCAGCTGCTCAGGTAGCCTTGGGGACAGCCACACCAGCCACTGCTGGAGTGAAACGGCAGCCAGCCGCTCGGGCGACTCCACACTGGCTGCTGCTTGAGTGGCCTGGGCCCAGCTGCACAGGCCGCTGCCCAGCGGTCCCGGGGCGGCATATGGCAGCTGGTGCCACTGGCCCTGCCCTCCACCCCAGCAGCAGCCCCTAGTCCTCCCCACGGAGCAGCGGCCCCACCAAGAGTAGCCCCTCCCATAATTAGTGTTCAATGAGTCATGTTTTGATACCCCCGGGTTTACTGTTGAGTGAGGTCTCATTTTGTTGTGTGTATTAACCATGTAAACATATGAATAATCTATAATCATCACTAAGGCTACAATTTAGTCATGGGTAATTTTAGTAAAAGTCATGGACAGGTCATGGGCAATAAACAAATTCACACCATGACTTTTACTAAAAATAACCATGAGTAAATCATAGCCTTAGTGATGATTACAGATTATTCATATGTTTACATGGTTAATACACACAATAAAATGAGACCTCACTCGACAGTTAACCAAGGGGTATCAAAACATGACTCACTGAACACATTGGGTTAAATCTGGGCTTCACTGAAGTCACCAGGAGTTTTGCTATTGACTTCTATAGGACCATGATTTTCCTGATAGTACCTATTCAGCACTCCTTTCTCAGGCAAAGTTCCCACTGCTTGCCAAATAAGTGGTGAATTGGACACATATGGGCTGATTTTTGAAGGTGCTAAGCACCTACAGCTTTGACTGACTGAGCTATGGGCACCAGGTTCTCTGTAAATCAAACCTATAGTAACTACCAGATTTCACCTAATAGTTGATCCATCAAAGGTGAGTGTTCTTAATTATGTACAGATTATGTCAAATTACACAAAAACTGGCAAGTGGAAAAATGAAATGTTTATCATTATCATGTCAAAATAAATCAGAGAGACATTAGCTTTCAGAAGTCAAGGTTCGCTAAGTGCTTCAGAGAAAGAAAGGCAAATGCATGCAATTATGTCAATATTTAGATGTAAAGTTGCCAGTCTAAATTATAAACATGTAAAATACTCCACTCATTAAGTTTTAGGAGTGCCAAAATATTACCAGTTATCATAATCTTAGTTATTTTGGTTTACAAACTTAAATTAAATGAAACTGTGAGAGTTGGTTCATGAAACTGATTGGCTACTGATCAAACAGCAGAGAACATTATTTTTCTTGATATGACCTGTATATGAAACTGTATTAGTCATTACAGCATGGCGCTGATGGTGATGTCACCGTTCTGCACTGACACAAGTCGATCATCATTGCCCAGGAAATCCCCTAAACCTTACATGTTATTGCTTAAATAAACCCATTTATGATTATTGCTCTTATGCCTGAAAACAATCTTATGGTGATTCTGTGCTTATAACTAAGACTAAGGAGAACTGATAATACTGATGCAACAGCCTCTATTTATTTTTCAATCCACCCTTAAACTTGCTCTAATGCGACCTTTCATTTAATTGCTATTTAAGGTTAATCTGAGGATAAATACATACTGATTAATACAACACGGGCATTATGTCCAATGTGATGTTTTGATGCAAACATGAGTTTTAAACAAAATACTTTGCTGGCATTTAAAAAAATTAAGGAAAAATATTTATTCCAACAGAAGAGACATTATTTTATGTCAGGAAACACCTTGGGGTTGAGTCTGGCCCTGGGCTGGCCCACAATATTTTGGCACCTGAGACAGGGAGCTCAAATGATGCCCCCATGCCTCCTCGCTTGGGCCAAAACTTTGAAAGGTCTCAATTCTGCCTTCTTCCTGGTCTACTCCTCTCATGGTACTGCTCTGCTACCTGCCCAATAAAGGAGAACTAACAACTTAAAATGCCTTGTTCAAAAATTTTAAGTAACACTTAACTTTCAAACGCCTGAACAGCAAATGTAACTTTTCTTGTCTGCATAGTAAACACTGGCATTTTCATTTGTTTGAATAATCAAAGTAGTGCTTTCCGTGCCTTCTTGGTTGCAAAGATTTGAACTGCTTCCTGCCGAAAGTCCACAGTCTGGGCCAGCTCATGCTCTATTGAGATGGTTGCAAGGCCGACCAGCCTCTCCTCTATCATTGTGGAGTGTAGATGTGTTTTTATTAACTTCAGCTTGGAGAAGCTGCATTCTCCACTGGCAACTGTTACAGGAAGCGTTAGAAGTATGTGCAGAACAACAAAAGCATTTGGAAAGAGGGTGGTCATCTTATTTGTGCACATATATTCCAGAACAGCCTTTGGAATTGATCCTGCTGAAATGTATCTTGAAAGGGCTTTCAGTTCATCACTTAAATCACTCCCATCAATATTGTGCATGTCATCATATGTCAACACTGTCTCTAGTGCCCTGCACTGCTGGTGTAGTAAGGTATAGTGAGGAGTTTTGGAATATCATACAACATCCCAAATATACTGCTGTGTTCCTTGAGCTGCATGAAACGTTCTTCAATTGACTGTATTGCACAATCTAGCACCTGGTTAAAGAATTCAACTTTGAATTGTTGTTTGGGTCTCTTATGGGATTATCCCGTGCCTCATAATCAAAATGTCTTCTTCGGTGACTCTTGTATTCTTGAATGGGTGGGAAAATAGCTTCAGTGTGAAGTTCCTCTGCCGACTTCTGTGCACTCTTCAGAACGTTTTGAAATCCCTCATCTAACTGGTAAGACTGTAGGTATGACTTTCCTTTGTCCAGTTGTTCCATTGCTCCAGATAGATCAAGGTCAACACCTTGGAGTCTCTTCCTTACAACATTTATTTCAAACAGTCTGTCATGCCACAACACTAAGCCACACGGAAATTTGAAGTTACGTATGTTTCTGGTGATTCCATTTCCCTCTGCCACTGTTCTCCCACGAACAGTTCCTGTCATAGCATTATCCTCCATAATGGCAATTATGGCATCATCTATCTTCCCAATTTGATGTTTGATAGGCTTTATCGCCTCCACTCGACTTTCCCATCGTGTGGCACTCAGTGGTTTCAGTGTCAGAGAGGATGTTCCCAGATGTTGCTTCAAAATTTGCCATCGATGAGTTGATGCAGAGAAAAATACATAGATGCTTTGAATTATGTTAAAAAATTCAGCAGCTTCACTAGAAGCTGATGCTGCATCACTGACCACCAAGTTCAATGAATGAGAACTGCATGGGACCAAAAAAGCTTGAGGGTTTAACTCTCGGATCTGTGTCTGCACTCCTCTGTTCTTTCCTCTCATGTTGGCACCATTATCATTGCCCTGACCTCTCATGTCAGCTCTCGCAATTCCCGTATCTTCCAGCTTTTTAAGAAGCACATTTGTCATACCAGCTCCTGTAGTATCATCAATGTCAATAAATTCTAGAAAATGCTCTCTCACAGTCACCATTGCAGGGACATTTTCACTAGGTTCTGTTGTTGTTACAAAATGCACGATTAAAGTCATTTATTCGGTATGGCTGATGTCAGGTGTGCAGTCCAGAACAACAGAGTAATATCTTGCTGACTTCAGATCTGCCACAGTCTTCTGTTTGACTTTTGTTGCCAGTAACTGTATGATCTCATTTTGAATTGTTTTTCCAAGGTAGTGGTGTGTACACATTTCTTGGGTGGTGACTCTTCTTAGATGCTCCTGGAGTACATCATCAAACTCAGCCATAAGCGCCACAGTTTTAAGGAAGTTTCCATTGTTTGGCACATACAGCTGATCTGAAGTGCCACGCAGTGCTAGGTTTTGGGTAGCAAGCATTCTCACAATGGCAATGAACCTTTTCAGAACACTTTGCCAGTAAAGAGACTCTGATGCAATCTTCTCTTGATGCTGATCATCTATGGTGGCCGTTAACCTTAGTCTCATCTCAAGCTCTTTCCACCTATGGAATGCTCTCTGGTGATTTGCTGCCTTCTCATGGCATGCCAGATTTCTAGCCAGATTTTTCCAGTTCTTTGTTCCTGTAGAACCCAATGTGGCTGGAACATTAGACGGGAAGAGTTTGGAACAAAAACAGTATGCACCATTCTGGGTTTTTGAGTACATAAGCCATGGCCTCTCCACTTTGTCACCATTGAGGCTTTTACGCCAATAATGTGTTGGATAGAAATTTCTATTTTAATTGTCTTTGGGGAACATGAAGTTTTTCACTTGCTGTGGCCCAGCTATAGTGGCTCTCAACAGTCAATTGAAGGGGGCAAATAAGCAGGCTGGTAGCAGGGCCTGAGTGAGGGAAGATATCAGCGTCTTAAGGGCCTAACTGGCTCCTACTACTTCAATTGACTGTCTGTTCTCCTCAAGTGGGTTCAGGGAAGCAGCAGGAAACAGGAAGCTCCCTGAGAAGCTGGTGTTAACCAGTCCAGGCTCCTGGGGGTGCTAGAGAGGTACATAAGAGCCTCCTCCTCCTCCTCCTCCTCTCTCTCTCTCTCTCTCTCTCTCTCTGCAGCTCCCGCTGCTTTCTGTTATTCCCTCTCACCTTTTCTCCTGCCTGCCTGTTGTGTCTCTTGTGCCCTCCTTCCTCCAGCACAGCACTCCACCATCTCTGTGCATCTAGAGCAGAGAGAATACATATGCACCAGCAGCAGACACAATTTTCTACACTCTGGGTCCTAGTGGCACCCCCGCACAGTCTGGCACCTGAGGCAGCCACCTCAGTTTGCCTCATGGTAAGACCAGCCCTGGTCTGGCCCCCCACTCTGCCACCATATGCTTCTCCAGTGGTATACATGGGAATATAAAGGGGACACTACATCTGGAGAAGAATTCCCTCAGGGGAGGATCACCATGAGGTTGATGTAAGCAGCCTTATGCATGATTGATAGTGGATCTGGGGGGTGTGCACATAGCACTTTGTGACAAAGCAAAGAAGCACATAGGCAGTCCAGGTAAGGCTGCCATAAATTAAAGCAGTCCCCAAAACTTCTCTTACTTATGCTGGGGGCTGCACAAGCCCCTGATAAAGGCATAAAGCTACCTTGCCCTCACTTTCTTTTTCCCACAGGGCTGTACCTTCTATTTTGTGTCTCTGATTTCACACCTCTGGAGTCCACAGACTGAAAAGTGAAGAGAGTCAGGTAGCAACGGGACATGGGTTACAGTGAACTCATGACAAAGAAAAGTACATAAGTCATCATCATAGAATTTTATGACTGGAAGGGACCTCGAGAGGTCATCTAGTCCAGTCCCCTGCACTCAAATACGAGAAGCAAAATTTTAACCTCCCTGGGAATACTGGAGGAGGTGTGCCTGCCTGTCTTCGAGGAAATGCTATGTAGATGCAGCACATGAGGCTTTGCTCTATTTAACACAGGAGCTATGCACTTACTATAGCAACTGTCATCTCATATGGTGCACCTGCTGCAGTGGCACCGCAAAGACATGACATGCCTTGTCTGAGAGATACACTCAACAATGCGTCATGTGAGTGCTGCTGTTTTCCACAACACTTGTGAAGAGAGAGATTTAATTTTTGCACATGCACAGTGTGACCAACTCCATCTTGGCTCAAGTGGCAATGTGTAAAGGGCAACCCTTGGGTTTCTGAATGGCCTCCACACTGTGTTGACTAAATTAGCATGTCAGATTTGAATGGGAGAAAAAAATCAGTCAATGTCCTATAAGAATTTTTAAAAATAGCTTCAACTTTTAATCTAAAGTGTTTCTCCCCGCCCCAAAGGTTGCCAATCAAAGAGGTTTTTGGAGTTCTGGAAGCAAAGCTCAATTCACTGTAAATAAGGAGAAAGCAGGCTTCCAGGAACAGCTTGCACGCCGTGAGAGATAGATCTATGCTGGCTGCTTGCCCAGCTATTCAATAGTCCCTTAAGTGAGGCAGGGAAAGGGAAAGAGAGAGAAGGCACAGCGAACCTCTGCTGCTAACAATATAATGGGCTAAAGATCATGTCCTACCTCAATATAGGTCATCGGCTTTGGGCTGCGGTAGTAAGGGAAAAATTAAAAAAGAGAAGTCTGGACACAGTTGTGTGTCAGTGAGAGGCAAGCTCCCATCATAACTTTTCAGCATAAGAGAGATTACATTCGTTCAGAGTCACAGACTGTGCACTTTTAGCACCCAAATAAAACAACACACCTTCAATGACGTGTCATTTGCTTATCAATGTAAATGTCTGATCTCAGAATGATTTTGAGATTCTCCAAGCATCTTGTTATTGGGAAGGAAAGAATACTGTATATGTATTATTAGTGAACCATCTGATTTCAGTATTTAGGATTTCTGGGTTAGGAGACAGTCATGTGACATTGATTAAATGTATTTCAATCCTGCCTCAGCCCCAAAGTCACTGAGAATGTGGACTCTTGTTTGGGTTATGCACTGTTTCTCAAATGACAAATTGATGATGGTATGTTGGCCATTGCACAGAGCAGCAGATTATGTATCATAATAATTAGAGAACAGAGAAATGATTAGAAAGCAAGAATCCACCTGATTCTATGCCCAAAACCTAAGACAAAAATCAATTTTCTTAAATTGGAAAATGCTAGGTTAACTTTTAAAAATGATCACAGCACACCTCTACACTTCCTAGTTTCATCTGGATTTGCAAGAGATTCGACTACAACAAAGGCAGTTTATTTTACAAAAGTAAGATGTACAAACAAATACTGTAAGTGCCAAAGAACTTTTTCTCACAAGATTTGCTTCCTCAATCCAAGGCCAAAGAAGTCCTGACAATCATTGACTATCCACCCAAACTTTTCAATGTCTTATCTGAAGCTAACTTTTAAAATTCTTGAGGATAACAATATCACAGAGGCTGTATATATAGTACATACCTATTAAAATAACTAGTCCATTTCCTAGTGGTGTTCTAGTGCATTTTCCAGTCTTTTACAAATAGTAGGGCTGCCTCCATTTCTCATGGATGGTTACTTTACATCCTAATAGACCTCATGTTATTCAGCAATGCAGAAAAGGTTGACACCATCACTATTACAGATATTTGATTATGACTGTATTCATTTATAACCTACCACCTGGGACCATCCATTTTCCATTTCAAGTGCTCTTTAATTCCCACCTCCCTTCTTAGTTCGCATGCTATATCATTTTACCATTTACCAGATATTCAATGGGGTTTTTTTTAGTGCATTTTACCGCGAGACTTATTATTCAACACTTATCTGCATTTGCCATCTATTAGCCCAAGTACTTAATGATCTAGGTACTTCATCTGATTGCATTGCTCCTTACTATTTGCTGTGACTGCTAATTAAATATCACTTGCAGACATGGAAAATGGCTTCCACAATCAGCCACTAGGTCATTTACATTTGTCATTCCTTTTTACAGCAACTATTATTTATATTACACCAGTGCCCCTAATGTACTAACAGGTGGTACAGATGCATCTGCAGATAAAGTCCTCGCCCTCTAGAATTTGCATTCTAAAAAGTTAAATCAAACATATGAAGAAAGAGAGCACCATGCAAACAACTATTTCCATGTGACAATGGTAAAGAATCACAGTAAGAGTTGTTTTCTTCTTACATTGAAAAAGGAATGTTATCAGGATAATGGTATTATCTATAAAGCTGAGTGTGTGTAAAAGTCTCTCCCTCTATGCTTCATTGTACCACTTATGCCTAGAACCTTCCCAAGCCACCCTCCTCCCAGGCTTCCAGATAGTTTTAAGGAAACTATACACATATCTTCAAAAATTCCCCCGCCTCCCACTCTCTGCCTTCTTTCCTGCTACCCTTTCATCATTGTTCAATCCCTTGGCCCAAATGTTCAGATATTGGCTCTTAAATTGGACGTGCAAAAATGTTGTGTACTCACTGGATGAGGCTGCTCCTGTTACATTACTTTAGGTACATCACATGGTTAAATATGTCCTGAATTTGGTATGTGCACTATAAGTATTTCTGCATTTACTAATGGACTGGTAGATGGCCTGTGTGGACTCCTGATATCATTAGTATTCCTGCTTTTATACATACGTTAAACATACACACAATCAATTGAAAACCTGCTACTGTATTTACAGTTAATCTATGTAACCACATATCCCTGTCATTAACCTCATTCTCCCCTACTTAATATCCCCTCCAACTGTTTGTTCTTTTATTTGTTGCATCTCGTATTAGGTTGTAAACTCTTTAGGGCTGGGACTTTCTTCTGCTGTGTGTTTATACAGCAACTAGCATAAAGAGGTCTTGATTCTTATGAGGCACCCGGTTGCTCATCAAGTAGTAATAAATAATAATAATGACTTTCTCTTAGAATAACTAAAGCTGGTGAGAGCTGGCCACACTCTTAAATATGACTTTTATTCAACGTTTCATCTATTCCTCCCTCCCCACACCCAGCTGATTTTAAATAAGTATGCAGTTTCATTTTTGGTCTCAAGGCCTCTTTTAAAGTCAGAGTTGCATTCTTGGTAGAAGTTGCATTCTTCCCCTTCTGTTCTGTCTTAACTGTGAGTGGAGGAAATTGAAGGGTAGAAAGGATGATTTTTGATATCAGAGAAAATAAAATAAAGTAAAAATGTGATCCTGTTCCATTAAGATCCAGGGGCCAGACTGTCCCCAGTAAAGAAATAACCCATGGTATAAAAGCTAAGTGTATGTATGGAAAAATAAAGCTGTAGAAACCATGGATTTTGGAAGGACCAGTGGGAAGGTTACCTTCTTCTATGAGCCAAAGAATAGCTGATACTCTGTGGTTCACATTGGACTTGCACTATCATTGCATATATTCCCTCTGGGGATGCTCAATAGCTGCTACGGAGGAGACCCAGAGGGAGATAATACAGCTTATTAGCTCCTACTTGGATTTCCATATGGATATTTTCAGATTACACAGCGGATGGCACTTCCCCTGCACTCCATGGAGCTCCATTCATGCAGAGCTCCAGCACAGCAGCATCTGTGCAGGGCAAGAGAGAAGAGAGCGTTGCAGTGGAAACAATACTCTTCTCCATTCCACTGAGGAGTGAAAGAGTAACAAACATTTCTCCATATGCTTCCACAGGGTGACAACCACACCCAGGATTAGCAGGGGCAGGTAAAACTTATCTGAAAACTCTACAGCACAAGCAAGAAATTTGCCAGCGCATCTGCTGCACAGATTTTTCTTTTCCATTTCAAAGGAAAAAATGAAGGCAGAGGATCAGATAAGTTGGGAAGAGTGGAAAAAAAGCCAGATAAAGCAGGTTTATTTTGTTTAATTTAGATATGCTATAATATTAAACATTTAATGTAGAATTAAGTAAATGAAGATGGTTTATTAAATACAGATTAACAAATATATTGCTTTCAATTGCTGCATCTACATCATGCAAATATTATACATCAATAAAAGATTTTCTGTTGATCATATACCTTACTTATTATTCATCACCACCAATATTTCTCTAAATGCTATACATTATTTATGTAATGTCTTACTAATTAAAATAACATAGAATTTTCCCCCTTAGGACAGCCTCTTCTCATTCATGGCTGGTTTTGCCAAATTAATTAAGAGGCTGAGGATCGCTGTTTTTTTTTTTAACCACATTACCTCACAGTACTATATTATGGTTGAAAAACTGGATGGGAGATCCCTGATAACAGATGAATCATTCCATGTTCATCTTCTCACCATCACTCCCCAGGGCATTGGTAGCAGTATTAGATCCTGTTAACATAGGCAGTGACCATATAAAACACCACCACTGAGCCATCAAGGGTGGCACTTAATGATGCAACATCAATAAATAAGCTACATGCTTATGGGTCATTATACACCTTTAATTTAATAAATAATTAACCTCCTTACCTTAAATACTAGTTCTCCGATCAGTCCATTCCATGACCCATCCTCCTGTGGGCTTCCATACTTGTGATCTGGTGCAACATAAATTTCATATTTAAAGCCAAGGTAATTAGCTAAGGCTTCCAAGACATCTACTGAGAAACCCTGGTATTTCTTCGGTTTTCCCAGAACATTTTCGGACACCATCACAAATGGCTCCTCCTACATAGAGAGAAAGGTAGTAATATAACCAGTTATTGCACTGACTAAAAAGGAGGCTAAATTTTTTTTTAAATTATCAGGAAATTTTATTTTATGTTTTCAAGAAACTAGAAAATTAACTGTGGGTCTAATATTGCAGCTCTTACTCACAGTGAGTGATACCTTACTCTACTTAAATAGGACTAGCTATGAGTAAAGTGGCAAAATTAGACTCAGATACCCAGATTCTGATATCCTTACTCACAGTGAAATCATCCCATTGTAGTTACTCTGTGGTCTGTCCCATTTTAGTTAATGGGATGATTTGTGAAGTAAAGAATGTTGATAACGCCTAGAATTTTATTGAGAGTCTCATGTTATTTCTTTTTGAAAAACTAAGTTTTTAGCCCTCCTGTTTGGGAATTAGAAATTGAAAAAGTGAACTAAGTGCATCTTAAAGGCTCAAGAACCAGAAGACAAACAAACAGAACCCAAAATGTATTTACCAAAAAACCTCATGCTTTTGGGGGCCTCACAGATGATTTTTGAATGGTGGGGGCTGGCACCACTGAGTAAGATGCTATTGAACTGGAGTAAGGCATCACAGTCTGGTTCATATTATTTGCATCTTCAAAAGGTATTATATATAGAAAGAAGATTTCACACTTGTTTTAAAATGCATCTGTGCTTTTTATGTTTATATATCTTCAATAAATTATTATTTTGAAATAAGCTTTTGAATTACACTATACACTGTTAATGAGGTCTCATAGGCGCTGTTAAATATTATTTGCTGAAGATCTAGTTCTTGTAGATATTGTTAAAGTCATTGATTTGTTTCTGTTGTATATTTCAAAAATAAGTCAAAAAACTGTAATATCAAATGCCTCTCGGTACAGGATTCTTCTGTTTGTGCAATTTAATTTCAGTCCTGCACAGATATGCACACAGGATGACTACTCATAAACATGAAGGATTACACAGGGTTGTCATTTTCTATTGAGTACAAAAATCCGATACATCTGACAAATAAATGCCATCATTAATTAACATTGTAGGCTAAAACTGGACAAGAAGAAGCCACATACTTGAAAGACTAACATTTTTCTTGTCCTTCTCTTCCTTCACTGTCAGGGCCGGCTCTAGGTTTTTTGCCGCCCCATCAAAAAAAATTTTGGCTGCCCCCCACCCCAGCCCTGGGCTCCCCCCGCACCCCCTGCCGCCCCAACCCTGGGCTCTCCGCCCCCCCACACCAGTGCTGACTCCATCCACTCCCCCCTCGCCTCCAGCCAGTCTGGTGCTGGCAGGGTCAGGGAAAGCAGCGGGGCTCCCGGGCCCTGCCTCAGCCCAGGGTCCCTCCAGCCGGGGCTCCCGCCTCCAGGACTGTCCGGGACCTGTGAGGGCAGAGCTGGAGGACCACCCCGGCAGGGGGCTGAGGAGTCGGGGCAGGGCAGGGCAGCCCCAGAGGGAGCGGAGCCCCAGAGAGTGGGACGCGGGCCCCACACAGCAGCGCCCTGGGCACCGGTCCCCTCTATGGCCCTGCTGCTGCTCCTGGCCGCCCTGCCGCAGCCCCTGGGTGGCTTGGCCACTTTGCCCAGGCCCTACTGCGGTGCCGGGGGGTGGGCAGCCGCCCTGCAGGTCCTACAGGCGGCTCCGTGGGTCCCGCGGGGCAGCCCCCAGCCCAAATATCCCACGCTCGGAGCCTGCCCAGCCATACGGTGCCGGCGCTGCTCCCCGACGCGAACCGCAGCGCCTCCATGGCGCCCCCCGTGCTGCCCCAAGAAAAAAAAAAAAAAAAAAAAGGATGGCCGGAATGCCGCCCCTGAAAATGTGCCGCCCCAAGCATGTGCTTGGTTTGCTGGTGCCTGGAGCCGGCCCTGTCCACTGTGAACTGGAAACACCAGATTATCCATTTATAACATGACAAGACAAACTGGTTGACATTATTTTAAATGATTTCACCTAGCAGATACTAAATAGAATATTTTAAGAAGCAGGTGGGTTTGCCTCTGAAAACATGCAAATATTCAGCAAAGGATGTCTTTAGTATTTGACATTGGATTGGTGATTAGTTTGTCCATAGATAAGTCTTCCCAGTTAGTACCATTTTCTTTCATTTTTCACCAAGATCTGTAAGTGTGGTTTAGTTTTAAGTTAAGCCATGCCGCAATATAGTCTCTGCACTTCCAAGGTTAATTTTAACCAATATTTTTTACTTTCCTTTTCCCCTACATTATATTTTCTGTTGCATGTTTTTTCCACATTTTTGATAAAAGAAAAAGACAGCCAAAATCCTATTTCTGAGTACAAGAAAGTTTTGATTGCCACACAGCTAGCTAACGGGTGATTGATTTGGGAGTTCTCATCTGGGCTTTCATTTTGCTGATCATCTGAGAAAATATCTCCACTCTGCCTATCATCTCTCATTCACAATTGAGAGATTGTCTCCCACCTCTGATTAGCCAATGATGCCAGCTTCCATAGCCCACTTGTAAAATTTTCAAACAAGCACCTTCATGCTTTTTCTCATGCTGCCCCTCACATTTGAGTCCACTGCCTATTATGCTGACCAATATCATCTCATTGGTTCCTTGTATTCCCCCATCGATTTGTCTATATCCATCTGTTGTCTTGCATATAGTCTGTAAGCTCTTTGAGCTGGGACCAAGGCTGCATGCACCCAATTCTCTGTCACTCCCTGACCTCCTGCTCCTAGTGTTTGTAGCCCACAACTCTATGTAGAGGAAGGATCTTATTGCTCTGTGTGGATTTGTAATCCAAGTCCTAATGAAATATGTAGTGGTTTTGCCACACACAAAGGTAACTCTAAAAATGATGTTCCATATCTCCTTATTTGTTCAACTCTTTCAGTGATATCCAGATGAGATGTACTGCTAACATGTAAAAAGGGTTTGTTTAGTTTTTATTCCCCTCTGAAAACACAACCTGAATCTGAAAGTCAAGCTGCATTATCTTTTTGTATCTCACACATTGTCACCAGTAACGAAGATTCCGTTGTCAGATCTTAGCGGAGTATTTTGCACATTGCACAAGGTGGAAAATAATCCAGCTGTACTGGCTCAGAATTGTAATTTTGTCAATAACGTAAGTAGATATGACTCAAAGACACACAGAAGACAGATGTTTTGAATAAGGTGACATTTTTAGAGACTGTTGTCACTGCCCTGACTATAACTACATGTTAAGGACACTGTCAAACAAATAAGCACATGACCGGATTGTGTTGGCAAACCATTCTTTGGTGACTCTCGGGGGGAAGGAAGTGTTGACTTATTTGTCATGATATTACTATGCATCCGTCAGTCTCTATTGTTTTCTTTCAAATCACATGTACAATCATCCAAAATGATAGGGGGATGGCCTAGATGACCTTGAAGTCCCTTCCAGTCCTATGTTTTTATGATTCTAAAATCAGCCAGAAGAAATAAAAATGGAAAGCAATAACTGAACCCAATCCATTAAGTTATTTTCTAGAGATTGGGTCCAAAGATCATTAAAATAATTGAGACTAAGTCAATGAAGACCTGTTTGCCTATTAACGAAAACAAACTTTGAATTCTGATTTGCTGATCATTTGGATGACAGATTCCCTAAGCAGAAACACAAGTTAGAGGAATAAATAAATACTCCCCCTAAAACATGTGCAGTTTATCAATCTAAGGGCATTAGGCACAAAGTTCCTGCTTGTAGAATAGGGTGTTCCAGGAGTTGATAATTTTCATATTAGCAAGGATTTATTCACAACACTTGTTGGGTTATTAGATAATAGCTGCTCATAATTCTGAATTTGTATTCAATCAGCTTAAAAGCACCAGCTAATTGCTTAGCCGATTTTAAACAGCATTTAAAGTGTGCAGCTTTCACTATTAATTTTAATCTTTTATTAAACTAGGTAATATTCTTTGTTGGTGAGAGTCAAAAAGAAAAAAGGTGTCTAGTGTGTCAGATGGGTAACAAGATACAATCTCCTACATTGCTATGTGGAAAGATGTTCAGACGTGCACATTTTTCTTGATTATTAGGAAAGCAAAAGACGACCACTAAACAAACCCAAAACAAAACAAAACCCATCACTAACTTTCTTGTAATATGTTATGGGTACTCAAAAAAAATTCAAGAGAAAACAAAAATATTTCTTACATGTGGTTTTTGATTCCCTCCCCCAAAAATGCTGCTGTCTGAAACTACAGTAGTGGTTTTTTGATCCTGTGTTTAGAGAGGGAGAGTGACATTTCCCTAACAATATGTGAAAACAAAAAAGAGTGACCATTTTTATTCTTGAGAAAACAGGACAATTAATTTTTTTTTTAATTTCTCATGTGCTGAACAGGAACAATTAGGGGAATAAAAAGTGGGATTGTGTTAGGGTGGGAGACACAAACATGCATGCTAGGTACAGGAAAGAAGATTGAAGGTGGCAGGTAGGCAATGAAGCTTCCTGCAGGCTACAGTAAACCAAAAAAATCTTGACCCCGTTTTTCCATGGAAATAAGGGGGTCAGTCAGGCTACTGCGGGATGGACCACAAAGTGACTCTTTACTCAAGTCCTATTGAGCTGGTGAAGGGAAGAAGATGAGCCTCTGTGTCTCCCCCACTCAAGGACTGCAGGAATTACCTCTGCAGAGGGATTCAGTAACCCCCATAGAGCAGCTGGGGGGGATGCGGTGAAGAAAGAGGAGCCTGGGGAAGTAGGGGCTTACAGGGAGCCCTACAATCAATCAATACGATCACTTGTGAATGGGTGGATTGACTGGATCCCAGGGGTTCTGCTGCTCCCCCTTTACTTCAGTTGGCCTGTGATGGAGCTTCTTCTGCCTCAGTGGATCCCATAGCCACCTGACAGCTACAGGTCAGAATTTGATCCAACAAGATTAGCTGGAGAGAAGAGAAAATGAGAAGTGAATGTAAAGGGAAAGCTGGACAGTATTGCCACTATTTATATAGTTCCAGAGGAAAGGCATAGCTGTTTACAAACATAAGGCTAGGTCCTTGCACCCAGAGGATCTTACAGTCTAAGAACTTGACGATGAAAGATCCCAAGACCCTGTCAGGTAAGCACCTCTGGGGATCATGTGTAAAGTTAAATGCGTGATCAAGGCAGGTGATGGGGAAAGAAGAGATAACAAAAATATATTGGAGATGCGAACCCTGGAGAACATTTGCCTGCTTCACTTGGCTGTTGCTATAAAGTTTATTTAGTTATAGCTTTTCTATGGCATTCATCACCAAAGTATTAGAGCATCTCACTCTTCTGTGGGGTAGTGAAGTATCAAGCACATTTTACAGATGGGGAACCGAGGCAGAAAGAGATTATGTGACTTGGGCAACACAGAAGTGTGTGGCTGTGCTAGGAATTAAACCCAGATCTCCTGAAGGTGTGAGTCTTCTTAACCCATAAAATTTCTTTCCTTTTTTGTCATGTTTCAGTATTTAAAACATGTAAGTAAATCTATACTGTATTTAGGCACTAGTATGCCTAGTAGGTGGATTAGGAGTGGAAAGCAAGCATCATATGTGGGAGAAGGAAAAGGAGCGGAAGAGTGAGATTGCAAAATACAGCAGGTCAGGCATCATGAGGAGAAGGGGGAAAGGGACAAGTGAGTAAAAAGCCAATAAATTAGTTTAAGGGTAGAAATGGAAGCTGAGAAGTATCAGAGATTTTAACTTTACCTGACTAGGGGAAGCGAAATGATAGCAGAGCAATATAATAAGGGAGGTGAGCTATAAAGAGAGAGATGAAAGACAGAATTGAAAAAAAATTACCAAGGGCCAAGTTCTGCCTTCAGTTACACCCACACATTGGCTTTAGGGGGATTGCATTGGTGTAAACAGAATTTTCAGAAAATATGAAATAAGAGATATGGGGAATTTTCTCTAGATATGTCTGCCAGGCAGTTGGTTTTCTCAGTGTACGATACAGAGCTGATAATAAGGAAGGCAGTGAAGTCTAGTTAGAGCAGATGACTAGAAGTAAGGAAACCTGCATTCCATTCCTGACTTAACTGCTCATTTGCAATATGGCACTGGATTGGTCACTTACCTTCTCTGAACTTAGATTCCCCCACATGTAAATGGGGATAATAATACACAAATTTTCTAAAGTGTCGTGAGACTGTAGGATTAAGAGTGCTATGTATCGTTATTAATTCCTTTGAAGAAATTCCCACAAACATTCTGGATGGCCTTTAATGAGTACATTATAGGAAATAAAATGTCTTTGAAAAGTAGGAAATTCGTGGTACCAGTGTCTTTAAGGTCTTGAGAAATAAGATTACAATAAGTGGCCTATGTGAAATGACTTGGTAGTCTCAGTCCAGTTCACAGTGGACTAGTGTACAAACCATCACCACCCACTGGTTTCCTTGTTGGCAGACTCAGCAGAGAAACCGACATTTGAATGGGCATGGAAACCCAATTCCATTCTAATGCCAGAGGTGGACTTTCAAGTCTGAAGTTGAAGCTCACAAGGGAAAGTGAGCCAGAGAAGAGAAGCTGTGCTACATTGCTGCTTTCAGTGTGATGCTCACTCTACAGGGGGAAAAAAACCAACAACAACAGGATTTTGGTCTAAATGGCTGTCAAGCTGGCACCTCTCACAAATACCACATTCTCATAAAAAAATTAAAGATGATGAATGGACATTATTTTTCTACTTAGCTTATTCACATGTCACCAACAAGGATGGTCTTTTAAAATTAATCATAAAATAGCCTGAGCTTTTTCCAAGAAAACACCCCCTAGAAAGAAGGCTGTATAGAAATTAAACAGTGAACAAAAATATGTCAATTTGTACAACTGGAGAAAGAATCTCTAGGGGTTTACAACACATATTGAGGCTTGATTCTAAAACTGCAGATGGATGACCTTATGCGCTCCTGCTGTGTTTGGAAGAGAGTGGTGAGATTAGCTAATTAGGTGGGTGATTAGAATTCATAAAGCATATGAAAATGACCTCTGTCTACTCTTTATAATTTTCTGAACATACCAGATTATGATATTTTAATATTGACAATCTGAATTCATTACATGGGACTCCATCAAGGAGCATACGTTTTCCTTTCCTCTCTAGCAAAGATGAGGGGGAGAGAGGGCGGGAGAGAGAGAAATCAAGTGAAACAAGAAATGTAGTTCTGCCTTACACATACTTTCATGTTTTATAGCAGAGTGAGGTATGACACTTAGTCTGAACTCAGTACTGAACGTAATAAACAGCATGCAGGCACATTAAATGATTCATGCAGACTGAGCCTGGGGTTCAGTAATCACATGAGGCAAATATACACCATGATATTTGACAACTGCAGTCACCAGTAAACATCATGGAATTGCTCCCAAATGTGAAATTCTCACTCATTATTGGCTAGTTCAGCTCCATTCTTTTGGCTATTGGATGACCAAAGTAGCCATTACAACCGAGAGGAAGCAGTGAGAAAGGTCATAAACTACAGCCAAGCTATTTTTCAAACACAGGAGGCTACTTTCTTCTTGCTTGGTGCAATCACCTTTTCCTTGACTTTTTTAAAAGTTTGAGTTTTAAATTTTAATCACTTTGGACTTTATTCCCCTCTAGATTTCAGAGAGAAATTCAGCCCCAAAGATGTCTTTTCCTTGAGTGATTTATTGACCAGGGGTCCAGGGATTATACTTGGATAGGAACAGTTCAGCAGCTTGTTATTTTTAATTGAACAGCAAAAGTATATTACTTTATGTTAGAATCAATGGCTAAAATTTAATTGAAACATTTAATTTTCTCATTATAGATAATCCTCCCACTAGCAATGGTTACAGAAAAATAATTAAAAGACATATGTACACCCCCCCCCCCCATACTAAAAGTAATGGTCTGTCTCAAACCTATGAAAACAAAGACAATCACAGTTAAGTCTTATATGGTTTTTAGCACCCAATTTAGGACCTATATAACAACAGGCTGGATACAAAATCATTGTTTTAGGATCATCTGTACTACAAAGGGCCTGATCAGCAAATCAATTGCATTCACACAACTTCCATTGACTACTATTGACATGATCAGTCCCTAGAAGCTGAGATAGGTAAGATAAGAATGGAGTTTTACATTTGGTCCCTATTCAGGACAGCACTTCTTCATGTGCTTAAGGGCACATCTACACAGCAAGGGAAGGTGCGTTTGTTGCACAAGTAAGCATATCTGCACTAGCTTTAATCTAGCGAGCACGGGTAACAATAGTAGTGAATATACAGTGGCATGGAATTCAATGCAGGCTAGCAACCTGAGTTCATACGCAGGAGGATCCTCGGTGGACTTGGCAGGGGCAGCTGAACTGCATCGAAGCCCAGGCTGCCACGTCTTCACTACCACATTTACACACAGCAGCTAAATTAAAGCTAGTGCAGGTATGCCTACCCATGACACAATTACAACTCAATCTGCACTGTACATATACCCTAAAGCTCACTGACTTTAATGAAAGTTTTACCATTGACTTCAATAGGATTTGGACATGTGCTTAAATATCATATGCTTAAATAATGCTCTGAAACAGGGATGCTTTCCTGAATCGGAGGCTCTAACTGTAAACATCTGCCTTTTTATGGGTTTATTGCTACTCATGCAATTTCTTTGTCTAAAAAGTGTTTTTTTAAATAATTCTATTGTCTTACTACAGGACTGAGGTTTCCTTCATGGCACTATCATGCCAGTGTTATATTAAGATGCAGCAAAGCTGTGTGTATTGATTTTCATCCACAATAGTCATTTCTGAGCCATCATAGTAGATATGATAAAAATGTGCATTAAGACTAAACTATATCTGAAAGCTTTTAGAGTCAGCTTGCATATTATTCCTAATATGTTGCTGCAAATAATGCAATCTTGACTTCTGAAGCTGTACAGCATGCTTTATTCTGTACATGTACTACTAATATTAACATAGATGCTGCATATTATAGAAAGTAAAGAAAGACTTATGATAAGAATCATACTTTCAGGGTGTGATTTTCAGAAGCACTCAGCATAATTAGGTTCCTATTGAAGTCAATGGTAAAACTCTCATTAAGTTCAGTGGATGAAGAACTTGGCCAATCAACTTTTGAAAATCCCTCCTTAGTTTATGTACCCACTTCCCTCTGATAATCCCAAAATATGTTAAAATGATGGTCACACAATTATCCAAGTTTTAGAGATAGGAATGTAACTATTCTGGGTAGTCCCAGCAGTGTGAGAGCCACTGTTACCTCTCTGGCTGAGCAAGAGTGAGTTTTGCTGGCAATTTAGATTATGCATCAGCTTTCTGCCAGAACAGTCCTCCTTCCTCACCAGCAAATTCCTCAAGGCTGTCCCAGCCCAAACCTCGCGTAGCAGGTAACAATCAGTGAACTCCAGCCCCCCAGGTCCTTAGAGATGTTTCTCTGCAGTGCCCAGCCTCTATCACAGTGCATTAAGATATTAAGTTCACAGTTACTACTCCGTTAACCGGACAGTCTCTATGCAAAAGAATTAATGGACACAAATCTGACATCAGGAATCATAATACTCAAAAACCAGTGGGAGATCACTTTAACCTGTCTGGTCATTCAATGACAGACCTGTGGGTGGCTATTTTACAACAGAATAGCTTCAAAAACAGACTCCAATGAGAAACTGCTGAACTCGAATTGATATGCAAATTAGACACAATCAATTTAGGTTTGAATAAAGACTGGGAATGGCTCAGCCATTACAAACATTGAATCTATCTCCCCATGTAAGTACTCTCACACTTCTTATCAACCTGTCTGTACTGGGCTATCTTGATTATCACTTCAAAAGTGTTTTTCTCTTACTTAATTGACCTCTCAGAGTTGGTAAGACAACTCCCACGTGTTCATGCTCTCTATATGTGTGTGTATATTCTGACAAAGTTCCTCCTCTATTTTGGTGGGTCCTGTGCTTATTGGCGGATTTTCTTGCCTCAGAGATTCACCATGTGGGTTAGGGGACAGCCCACAGACCTTCCCCTCTGGAAGAACCCACAGTCCAGGTGAATTGGGAGGTTTGAGGGGAACCCGGGCCCGCCCTCTACTCTGGGTTCCAGCCCAGGGCCCTGGGGACTGCAGCTGTCTATAGTGCCTCCTGTAACAGCTGCATGACAGCTACAACTCCCTAGGCTACTTCCCCATGGCCTCCTCCAAACACCTTCCTTATTCTGACCACAGGATCTTCCTCCTGGTGTCTGATAATGCTTGTGCTCCTCAGTCCTCCAGCAGCATACTCTCTCACTCTCAGCTCCTTGCACCTCTTGCTCCCAGCTCCTCACACTTGCAACACAAACTGAAGTGAGCTCCTTTTTAAAACCCAGGTGCCCTGATTAGCCTGCCTTAATTGATTCTAGCAGCTCCTTCTTAATTGGCTCCAGATGTCCTAATTAGCCTACCTGCCTTAACTGGTTCTAGCAGGTTCCTGATTACTCTAGTGCAGCCCCTGCTCTGGTCACTCAGGGAACAGAAAACTACTCATCCAGTGACCAGTATATTTGCCCTCTACCAGACTCCTGTACCTCACTGGTCTGGGTCTGTCACAATATATATCTCCTCAATATATGTTCCATTCTATGCATCCGAAGAAGTGGGATGTAGCCCACGAAAGCTTATGCTCAAATAAATTTGTTAGTCTCTAAGATGCCACAAGTACTCCTGTTCTTTTTGCGGATACAGACTAACACAGCTGCTATTCTGAAATACTCCGTTAAAGAGTTTATTAACTTAACTGGGGTAAATGGAGATATCCTATCCCCTAGAACTGGAAGGGATCTTGAAAGGTCATTGAGTCCAGACCCCTGCCTTCGCTAGCAGGACCAAGTACTGATTTTGCCCCAGATCCCTAAGTGGCCCCCTTAAGGATTGAACTCCCAACCCTGTGTTTAGCAGGCCAATGCTCAAACCACTGAGCTATCCCTCCCCTCTCTCCAAACACAGCACTGAATTGGTTTATAATAAAAGCAAAACAAGTCTATTAAGAAAAGAACGTAGATTAAGTGATACCACATAACAGAAATAAAGATAGAGAGCAAATAAAAGTGAAAACAAGCATCTAAACGTCTAAAACAATCTAGCAATATAAAGTCTTTGCTCAAGATGGTTTCTTTTACCCATAGTCTCCTTTCCACCTTTTTACTGGCCAGCCTGGCCAGGACCAATCACAGAGATCAAATCGCTTGCTTTCGTTGTGTCCTGAGGTGAAGGATAAAGATGGAGTCTCGCTCTGTTCCTTATATCCCCGAAGGGAAATCTTTGTCTTACTAGTTAGGTAGGTCTCCTGGGATTCAATCTCCTGTGTCTCCCTGGGGTGCAGGACCCATGTTAAGTCTCTGTCTTTCGAGTTCAGGAACAGGATAACCCCCACCGGGGTTTATTTTGATTGTTATGTTTACTGCCAATATGTAAATGGAGATAAATGCACATTCCTTTGTCTAGGACAGACCTGTTTATCATCATATTAATAATCAGCCTGTTATTAGCTTTCATATGATACCTCACAAGGCATATTCTATACAATTACCATTGCAGTAGTGTGCAAGGTGTGAATACAGGCGTGCATAGGGTCACAAGGGAAACTGATGCAAAGTGGAGTGACTTGCCTCCAAGTGACAAAACTAGTAAGTAGCTGGGTTAGAAACTGACTCACATCTTCCAATTCCCATTCTCCTTTTCTATGGATGGTAGCTCATTTATAGTGTCTGAGTATGTCATTATATAGGCCTAAATAATTCAGGCTTTTTAATATAGTGGACACAGGTTTTTTTTAAAACAACTTTTCTATCAATAGATAAGGTATGACTGATTTGAGCAGATCTTCCCTAAAGGAAGACTGTCCAGTGATTATGGCACTAGCCTAGGACTTGAGACGGGAAGCTTCAATTCCCTGTACTTCCACAGACTTCCTGTGTGACCTTGGGAAAGTCAGTCTCCCACCTGCAAAATGGGGATAACGGCACTTCTCTATCTCACATGGGTACTGTAAGGATAAACACATTAGAGACTGTGAAATCCTCAGGTAATGGGGGCCATATAAATATAAGCAATATCTATAATAGGAAATACTGCTATAACTAGTAATACTTTGCTTACCTGTAAAAAGGTAAAGTAAGCTTTGCTACTGCAGCCATTGCGCCAATAGATATTTAATTCTAAAAGATATAGCCTTTTTTAGTGCAACAGATACTCAATCCTGCCATTCTATATGCCTACTGCTCTATTATCCTTCTTAAATTATAAATTGCCAAACCCTATTTTTCTAAATATATACAATCAGATAATACATTCATAAAAAAGGTAGTTTATACTTGATCTCCTAAATGTCCTGCCATCCTCTGAACCTGATATTTGGATTCCAGTTTCCAGGTAGGAAAAGCAGCAAGGTCAGAGAAAACTCCATTCCAGCAGACTGTCTCTTAAGAGGTAGTGAATCTCATAATGTGTATTTCATACAGAATGACAGCGTCCATCTCAAGGACTGGTGTAACTAGAAAGAATAGCAAACAGCCAGCTCATTGTATCATGTATCAATCTTCATGATGTGTTTATTTCACTGGTGGATGAATAAAATCATCTACCAGTGTCAATATAAATTACAGACATTTCACTGAACGTTTTTCTCCCTGTGTTTGGATAAAAAAAAAAATCTTCCTGTCCAATCTTCTAAAATGGACATGAACAGCTGAGAGAGAAACATCAAGAAAAGTGGGGATTTGTTGCTACCTTGGGAATTTTGTATTTTTCACAACTAAAAGATGAAGAATCGGCCAAGACAATTTTTAAAACCCCTCTAAAATATTTCCAAAATAGTTCTTCTGCAACATACGTATATACAGATTGTGTGACGGTGTGACATAGTGTGTGTAGTCTGTCAGGACATTGTTACGTAGCTTTCCTAATGACTGAAGAGCTTTCTGTATCCTGTTTGTGATCTTTGTCAAGAGATCCATCATTGGAGATGTTGCTGCCAAGACAAGTAAAACTGTCAACTTGCTTTAGTTGGATTCCACGAATGGATATGCTAGAGGATATAGCACGGAGCGGTGAAGATGATTGGTGCAACACCAGTTTTCTCCAGGCTGATTGTGAGGCCAAACAATTTTGATGCTTCAGCCAAGTGATCTATGATGCATTGGAGATCTCCCTCCGTGTGTGCTAGGAGGGCACAACCATCCGCAAAGAGTGCTTCTCTTATTAGTAGTTCTGTTACTTTTGTTTTTGCTTTAAGCCTTGCAAGATTGAAGACTGAGCCGTCATGTCTGTATCTGATATATAGGACTCTGTTGAGCCCATTTGTAGCACGGTTGAGAACTTGGGTGAAGAAGCGGTTGAACAGTACAGGGGCAAGGACACAGTCTTGTTTGACTCCCTTTGAAATGGGAAAGGAGTCAGTGAGATCTCCATTTAAAAGTACCTGGCCTTGCATCCCCTCATGAAATAAACAAATTATCTACCAGTTTTGGTGGGCAACCAAGTTTGCGGATGACATAGTATAAAGGTTTTTATTGGCACTTGTTTGGGTTATCAACATAACAGACTTGTTGCTTTCATGCCATCCCAAACTCATGCACTGAAAACCTTTGTACCACGCCATCAAATAATCCATACATTCCCCCCATGCACACACTTCACTATCTTTTGACTAATAGATGTATATTACAATTACAGAACATGTTTGAGAGAGGCCTCACCCCTACCACACTTCTACTACAAGCAGTATCATCAATTCATAGTGGTGTGTGATTGCCAGTCATGCTGATAACATGCATATACCACTCAACTTGTGTTTCGTAAATGCCGTAAATATCTTAAAAAAATAAACATTTCTAAATGTTTTAGGCACCAAACCCACATGTGTTTAGAAGGTACATGGGGGCACGGTGAGCAAGGACGAAGGGAGGTGCATGTGGGAATGAAAGTGGATGTGGATAGAGGGCAGCATTTTATGGAGAGACCATGGAGAAAAAAAGAAGGGTTTCGCCAACAGGGGGGACTGAATGGGAAAAGTGTGTGTGTATGTGGGGCGGGGGGGGGAACACAGCAGCTTTTCTGCTTTTATTATAGAATACTGTAATAATTATAATAAAAAAATTATCCCAATCTCCCTAAAGCATCCAGCATTTTTTCTTGCTCCATTGCTCTTTGTTTCAGATTCCTTCATTGTTTTTGCCCATGATTTCTCACTCTACATCATTTCTCATTGTTTGTTCTCCTAGGTATGCTTAAATACTTGATTATTTCTTCTTTTTATACTTCTTTGAAGGAACTTTTGTTATTTTGTGTAACTCGGTGGTGGAGGTCAAATCCTGAAGATAGTCTCAGCTTTTGAAACAGGGACATGGCTTCCTACCTTACTGTTTTCTTTTCTCTGTCTGAATGCCACACATTTAAAAAAAATAAAAAATTATAAATGTTTTATGCGCCAAACCTGCAAGTGCAAAAAGGTGCCTGAAAAGGTGGACTATCTGCCATTATCTTATCCATGAAAGCATTGACTACAAGGATTTTAAAAATCTGCATCATGTACATTTCTGTGTTTAATCCTGTGAAACAAGTACCGTACTCTCTCACACCTAATGATATTCTCCAAGATGTGGATTATAAATTTTGCTACCCTGATCCCAGGGCTGGCTCCAGGCACCAGCCCACCAAGCATGTGCTTGGGGCGGCACCTGGAGGGGACGGCCAGGCGCCACGCTCCGGCCCAAGAGCGGGCCTGAGACTGGGCCTCGCCGCCCTCCCCCTGGCGCTCTGGCCGCCGGGGAGAGCGGAGCCGCAGTGGGCTCCCCGCCCTCTTCTCGGCGCTCCGGCCGCCAGGGAGAGCGGAGCCGCGGCGGGCTCGCCGCCCTCCCCCCAGCGCTCCGGCATATAGAAGGTGAACCACCATCAACAGTGCCACCTAATGGTCAGGGATGTATGGCAGGTCATCTCCCCATTGTAAATATAGTCCTGTCCTTCGGTGCCCCCCAAGGGATTCCAATCCTTTCCTTTAGCCCAGGGACTTGGGATCTGGGCCTTCCCAGGCTGGGTTCTCCCCCAGGGTGAAGGCTCCTGTTGTGGTCATCATGTCTTCTTGGAGTGGGTAGAGGAGCCCAGGCTCACTCTCTCCACTGGGCTCCAGTCCAGAGCCCAATGGTGGACAGCTACGCTCTGCATCTTGGGGTGCTATGCAGCTGCCCCCCTAAACCACTTCCTACCCAAGTCTCCCTCTTCCCACAGAGTAGCTCAAAGAATCTCAAATAAAGTCTCTGACCTGCACACTCAGTCACCAGCCTCTCCTTTGTAGGTTTGCTCAGGTCTGCATTGTCTGGTCTCGGGCAATGAGCTCCTTGGCAGCACTTCCACCCCCAGAGCTCAGAGCAGTGCTCTGCTCTCCCCTTCCACTGTCTGCCCCCCTCTGAGGTGCTCCACTTCCTGTTTTAAGCCCTGTTTCCAGCTTGTGCAGGCTTTACAGGTAGGCCACCTGGGCCCAGAGCTGTTCTTTAACCCCTTGCCCTCCAGTATGGGATTTGTACACGCTATCACAAGTCACTACTGTGGCTTTTCTCCATAATAAAACACAAAAGGTGAAATCCTGCCTCTTTTGAAGTCAATGACAAAACTCCCATTGATTTCAGTGGAGCCAGGATTTCATCCAAAGAACTTGCCTCAAAAGGAAAATGTTATTAGAGTACACTGCATAGTAGAGCCCTGCACGGGACTATTTTTTAATCCCAGTCCTACCCGCTCCCGCTATTATGGCAGTGGGTCCTGTGGGACCCACAGATCCCAATCCAGCCATAGGGCTCTACATTAGTCCTACATAGAGCTCTGCTGCATAGTGACAGAAACACATTCAGACAAATAGATTTGTATCTGCATCAATACTTTCTATGATGAGTATATCATGTGGGGGAAGAGATTATTAGATGGGTGGAGGAGTAATGGGGTACTTGTAGCTCTGTTGCTTGATAACCTCTATATTTTAGGAATTTGTCCTAATTATAAATAATTTTCAGAATGATACTTTATGAACAAAAAGAGGACTGTCTGGGTGCATTTTTATAAACCTTGCACTTGCAATTACATTTGCATATTCCACTATCTTCCCCGTCTTTAATCTAATCTTCTCCTAATCCATGAGCCCTCTCAGGAGAACCTTCTAATTATGATTGTTTTATCTACATGTAATCACTTCATCTTTTTTCTGGTTTATTAGTCATAAAAACTGCATGTGCAAATGGGAGAATAATGAGACCGGGTATTATTAGCCATATCCGAGTAACTTTAACTGGTTCTAAGGTGGAACTATTCTTTTTTGTAATATTTCCTAAATATTTCTCTTTCTCTGCATGGATAAAGATTTTATTCGCTGGATGAGACAGAAATCAGCAAAAATTTATTTGTCCCCACCTCACAACAGGGTTTTTAATTTCATAAGTGCAGTTTGGTCTTGATGTTGAAATCTGTGAAGTTCTGCCAAAAATCTATGACAATTAACCCCCTCCTCCCTTCCCCCCCAAAACCTTAACACAATAAAAATGGAAGAGAGGGAAGACTCATCCAGAAGGAGGTGAGATTCATTCTTAGATTTATAGCCAGAATGGACCACTGTGATCCTCTAGGACATCCTCCACAACACGGGCCACAGAACTTCCCTGAATTAATTCCTAGAACTGGAGTATATCTTTTACAAAAACATCAAATTTTGATTTAAACATTTCTAGTGATGGAGAATCTACCACAACCCTTGGTAACTTGTTCTAATAGTTAACTATCCTCATTGTTAAAAATTTACCTTATTTCTAGTCAGAATTTGTCAAACTTCAACTTCTAGCCACTTGAACTTTTTAAGCCTATTCAATCTTAGAATCACATCTCGTGTCTAAGCTCCTGAAAGACAGCAAACTGTCCTATTGTCTGCTTGTCTTGCAGAATGTTCTTTTCATTCTTCTTAGCATAGAATCCCTGACAAGGATTCTCTGCCTCCCTGGGACAACTGGAGATCTCTTCGTGGGCATATTTGTTTTGTTTATAGCTTGGGCTGAGCAGCGACCCACAAGTGTGTTCTGCACACCTTTCCATTCCATTCAACCAGCTAGATCTTCAGAGATTCCTTCCATAGTTCCCACACTGAGGACCTGGTAATGACTGGAAACCTCTAGCTGTGTGAGAAGCTCGTAGCTACAGGTTTTCTTCTCTTTGGTAGTCACAGTACGCCCATTCCTTATCTGCTTCTGGCTGTGTAGATCATCATCTCATCCTTTTGCCTCTGGTGGTTATCAATTGCCAAGCCTCCTCTCTCATTTCCTCTATCTGTTTCCTTGGTGGCCAGTTCATTTCTTTCTTTGAACCTGAGGTAGTGAGGTTTCCAAAATCTGCTCATCCAAGAACTCCTTAGATTCTCCACAGTATCTACTCCACTCCAACAACCCTTTTTTACAGCATAGTCACAACTTGTACTTCATACTCAGGAAGTCCCTTTCTCTGGCTTCAGTCAGGAAACAGAACATTGCACATCTGTTGCAAGTCACAACCACTGTTCCATCACTAGATCATGGTATCATGCATTGTACTGTTCGTAGAAAGCTAGCCTCTGACATTCCTCCTCTAAACCCCCTCCAAAACTTGCATTTGACACTACTGTGAGATAGTGGAATCACTGAAATCAAAGTTTAAAAGGAAAAACAACACTCCAGAGGGATTTAAGGCAACTCATTGACTTCAGTAGGACTACCCAAGTACTTAAACTTAAGAATGTGTTTTAGTTCTTTGCTGGATCAGGACCAAGATGCTCAGAACCTGGCAGGTCTGAGTGCTAAGATCATTAACCACTGACAACTTAAATAAGTTCCACACCACTATTTATAACCTTTGCTGCTTGAAACACCCTTGAGAGGAGTGAGAGAGAGAGTGAGCAAAG
Source organism: Chrysemys picta bellii (assembly GCF_011386835.1). NCBI lineage: Eukaryota > Metazoa > Chordata > Testudines > Emydidae > Chrysemys > Chrysemys picta. The sequence goes on from NC_088795.1 coordinate 21,773,131, forward strand.
GAGTTTCCTCCTTTCAGATGAAGTGCGCGGGTGAAATCCTGCCCTTAGTGAATTCAATAGCTCAACTCTCAGAGTATGCCTACATTGCAATAAAATACCTGTGGCTGGCCTGTGTCAGCTGACTCAGACTCGCAGGGCTTGGACTACAGAGTTATAAAATTGCAGTTTAGCTGTTCGGACTCAGGCTGGAGCCTGGGCTCTGTGACCCTCTCCCCATGTGGGGTCCCAGAGCCCAGGCTCCCGCCTGAGCCTAAATGCCTACACTACAATTTATAGCCCTGCAGTCCGAGTCCTGCAGCTGACCTGGGCAAATGCAAGTGTTTTATTGCATTGTAGACATGTCCTCACTGACTTCAACAGCACCAAGACTTCACTCCAGGTGACAAATACAAAATTATACTTCTGCCCCAGAAAGAAAATATCATAGCCAAAAGAGAGACTTTTATAGATTATCAAGACTTGGTTCTGCTTAAGAGCTCTTCATTGACAGCAAAGACACAATATTTTGCCAATAACTGTGACTTAACATGCTTGCTCAATTTCTGGCACCTCGCACTTGTTCTTACAAACCCCAGAATATTATACCAACACACCCTTCCTTCCCATAAAAGCTAACATTTTTGTATCATTGTTATTAGTCACGCCCAATAAATGATGTAAACCAAAGATATTAATTGAGCTGAACCATGCTAAAATTAGTAACAAGCAACAGCCATGCCTGTAAACTAGAGCAATATACGTGTGTGTGTGTGTGTGTGTGTGTGTGTGTGTGTGTGTGAGAGAGAGAATATGACAGATGAATTTTAATTCCCAGACACAATCAAGGCCAGATCCTGTGAAACTTTGCTTGCTCAAGCATATCCACTGGCACACAACAGTAAAACTTTGCAGGACCAGGCCCTAAATTTATAATGTCATCAATACAATTGGCAGCAACAACAGTAATTAGTCAAGCACTAAGTTAGAGGAGGTAAGAGACGATGATAGAATACTAGCACAATTGCCATTACTGCATTTTCCATCTCTTCTGCCCTCCTTCAGTTTTCCATTTTGTTGTCTGATTGATTTTTTTATCTTTTCTTTTCTACACCAAACTTTTGTATGTGAGTGGGAAATAATTATATAAGAATGCCCTTTCCACCTCTTATGAATTCTAGAATTCAAGCAAAAATGGACCCATCAGCATAACTCATGTTTATCATCCAAACAGATAAAATATTTAATTTATTTCAATCAGAGTTGCAGATTCCTACCACCTCTGAAAATGAAGTCCCTATTTAGGTGCCCAACTTTAGGCACCCAACTTAGAAAATATGTGCTTTGGTGTATAAAATATAATGAGCCTTAGCTGGTACTCTGGGTCACAGACAGCTTTGCAAGACTCGAACCATCAGACTGCACTGACCAAGCATGCAAAGCCTTACTAATTGCTTAAAAGACAGAGGAAAGTCTTACTGTATAAAGGCAATGGGGATCATTTGTGTCTTCCTCATCCACTGCCTCTAGTTCATAGTCTTCATATAGAGAGAGACGCAGTTAACAAAACGAGGGACTAATCAATTTGCATGATGGCACAATTTAAATACTACCAAGTTGCAGTTGTGTTTGGAAACACATTGCTTTAAAAATAACAAACACAAAATAGAAATTGCCCCCTGGATGCAAATATCAGCCAATGGTCTTTGTTTGTGTGGGGACTGTGGAGACGGAACTAAATCTTCCATGTGATGTGTTGCTGAACTTTAAATATCCTTCTTTTTTGGCTTATACAAAACTATCAGTGTGAGTAATTACTCTTTTTTCCACACTAGTGTCTAAGTTGCTAAATGTTCATAATATAATTGTTTGACATAAGAATGCTCCCTGGCAAGCTAACTAAAATGCTAACTAGGGATGAAAAAAAGACAAGATACTCATTTGAATTTCTTTTGATAGAGAATGTTCGCTGAACATTTCTGTTGCAAGAAAATTATGTTGAATCAATTTAAGTTTATACCAAGCAAAGTACAAAGGCCATCCATTGCTGTTGTGATACTACTTTGAGGAATATCCAATTAGCATCAAAGTATAAAACATATAAATACTGCTTTGTCTTTTTAGATCTATTCATTCTATTTTTTTTAAACCATGGTCGGATATAAACAAAGCAGATAATAGTAAAAGCAGATGGGACTACCGTATTTATAGTATCTTCTAAAGGCTAGATTTTAACCAGTCATGGGATAAAACCCCAAAAAGCAAAATTTGTGTTTTAATTGTACCCCTAACTCCCTGATATCACCCTCTAGCTTAGCCCCACTGAATTTTTTTCTGTACAAGGCAACATCTACAAGGGAAATAACAGAAACCCACCCCTGTATCTTCATTTATAAATAAGTGTCCAAATCCTCACTCATGACCAAGAAGTGGGTACAACTAGGAGGAGGTAGTGACTACAAAGGTGGCTTAAAATAACCTTTGTACTTGCCCTGAATCTTGACTGAGTCTTTGTTGGGCCAGTCCCAGCTTTGAATGGCCACACTAGGTTGAAACATCTCAGGCAGAGAACACTGCTCACACCCCCTTTTCCCAGGTCAACTCTTCTATTCAAGTGGCGAGGAGGGTGCGGGGTACAGAAGCCTCTATGCGGGCTCTGTGCCACCAAATTGTCTCCCTATTTGGGTATGACCCCTCCTTGGCCAGCTTCAGGCCTTCCTTTGATCCAGCAGCCTGACATGCAGTGGCCACTGCACAGGGGAGAATTTGGCCCAGGGAACCCTGAGAGGAAGGTTATTTCACTGAATTAACATAATTCACCCTAAGCCAATCTTTAATATTTTCCTGAGTGCAGTAATTTGTGTCAAACTGCACTCAGTTTGGCACAGTAATTGAAAGGCAGCTATATCTTATGCATCATTTGGAGTTTTAGCTAGGAAATCTTAGCTGGCAGGCAAGATTGTGTTGCTCTTTTGAGTTAACACAGGTTGATTGAATAACCTACTATGTGTATGTGCCTATGGAAGAAACAGTATTTAATGTCTTTAATTCCAACTTTCAAATGAACTTTATTGATAAAATAATTATTTTGTGGAAAATTCCCATTGATCCAGTATTGACAAGGAGAAACTCAATTCTGTGACAGTTGACTATGTTTCAGTTTCTTTTTAAACTTTGTAATTTATTTTCAAAATCCGTTTTAGTCATCTTTAGTCAATAACCTATTAGTGGAAAGCAAAAAGGAGAAAAGTAGCATTTCTCTAAATGGAAAACACTCAGAATCTCTTACCAGCACAGTCACCACACGCAGAACCACCCCACGCATGTTATTCTCCAGTTTTCTGTCTGTTAGTGACCCATTCAGACCAGTGAGAGGATTCCAGCAGCCAAGCTGAAAAATAAAATACAATTTGTCACCTCATTGTCCATAACATTTTGTCAGTCATTCCTGTTATGGAGCTTTAAATGGGAGCAACAGAAAACCTTCCAGAAAAAATGGGATGGAAAGTCAAAAGGGGGTTTGCCCAGAGATTCATTTTTAAAATGCAAATTCGGAATATCAGTTTCTGCTTTTAAATACCACGTGCAGTGTATGACATCATCCAGGGCAGTGGAGGATATTCATTGCTTTAGAAGGGTGAGGACTTCTGAATTAATAATTTAAAATGTGAGATGACTATAACAATACCTACACCTCACTTCCAGTGATACACTAATTGGGAAAATAGTAGTCAACATAATTCTAGCATGTCATTTGCTCCAGCACATGTTTTCTAGTGGAACTTTGAGAAAAAGAGTTACATTAGCTTTAATTAAACCGCATATTGTTCATTGATAAAGAAACGGTTACCATATTTAACTAAGCTAAAAGTCTCATTTAAAGGTGATTGAGGGAAAGATCATCTGACGGGAAAACTATAGTGTCCATGGAGGATCTGTAATAGATGATGCAGAAAAAGAAAGAATATTTGTTTACTTTGTATAAATAATTAAATATTCATTAGATATTAATGCCCTTCTCCTTGGGATTTCCATTGGCTAGCTTAAGCTTCTGAGAATCCCTTTCTTAGGTGCCTCTTTCCATATAATGCATGGGGAGCCAGGGTGTCTAACTTGGGGCTGCGAATTCCACTGTGCAGGAGGGTGCATAGGAATTAGGTATTGCAACACATAATTCCCCTTTGTAGCTCTAGCCCCTAATCAATATCTTTAAGATTTATGTTTTTCCATATCCTCCTGGACTGAGAACATGCTTGGCATTGGCCCATTTCTGCTCCCACTGAAGTCAACAGGAGTTTTACCATTGGCTTCAAAGGGAGCAGAGTTAGAGCAATGCTGAGCAATCTGTGTTGATGTGCCCTTACTATTACATTGCAGTATGTTTGTTTATAGTTTCCCAACACCATTACCTTTCTGGTAAGCTTCACCAAGCAATCTGATTCAGTTGAAAATCATATTTGTTAAACCACATTACTAGCCACAGCACAATGAAGGGTTTTAATTCAAAATATTTACCTAGATGCATACATTTTGTCATAAGATGAATCATTACCACCTTACAGTGTTAATACAACCAATCGTTCGATAAAGCCTGCATATTCTATACTAAAATATTTTAGAAAATTATGCCAATTGCTAGGTTCAGCTGTAAAAACACATTAAATTCATTCAGTGATATGTCATTCTTAGTTATATAAAGAAATTAATTAGAACTTAGAGCCAATTAGCATATCCAAATGTGCTGAAAGTCTAATTACCATAGATATTGTACTCTTGCCAAATATAAAACCCTATGAAGTTTGAGAAGAGCCTTTGTTCCCTTTTGAGGTCAGCTGAAGTCCGTTTTTAATTATGTTCATTAATGTGTACATTTTGTATATAATTAACTTTACAGCTCAATCCTTTCTAGCATTTTTTTTAAAACAATGCCGCTATGAACTAAGCAACGGAAATTTATCAGGAATCTCTTTTTCCTGTTTAAAAGGTACATTTGTTTTCAATTATGTTTATTTAATTTTCAATTCAATTATTCCTTTTATGCAGCATAGTCATGTCCAAGATGTATGAACAGACCCTTGCCAAACTAAACTTGATGTTAATTTCAGGGATGGCATTGCTGAAATTAGGTGAAAATCAATCAACTTTTTATTGATGACAATTTGAATGTGTTTTTGTAGCAGGAGTGACCATATCTATAGCTGAAACAGAAAAGTACATTACCAAATTCTGAGCATCCTGCATATATTTTCCTTCAGTTATGCCACTGGCCACACCAGTTTCAAAAAACATTTATTGTGTCCACACCTGCTTTTCTTAAATACTGCTCTTTCCTTGCTATACAGCTAAAATGACAGCATAAGTCAATATTTATTAAGCAATACAGCAATTTTACGTTAATTCTGGGTTGATCTGTATAGCAACAGCAGATGTCAATATATGGTTGATGGGAAATGTTGACTAAACACAGTATTCATCTTTGGCATCTCCAGATGGATTCTGTGATTTGAAGTGCTTCGCACCTTAGATGTTGTTTCTTTCATTTTTTTCTTGACAAGTGTCATTCTGGTACACATTTGGAGATAGAATGATGAAAGTCTTAAACTTGTCAGTGTTTCACTTCATTTATGACGTCTTTTTGATTATGAGCCTGGTAGCTCAGTTCCTCTTCCTGTTGTTACTTCTGCTATGTTAATATTTCTTTTATTTCACTGTCAGTGTTGATCACTTATCTTTCTCTCATGGGCCATTTCTACATCTTCAAGAATTCTGGCCTCTGTGGGTTGCCAGTTGTGGAAGGTCTGTGATTATCAATCTTCTTAGATTAGTTAAAATGTATAGTTTTGCAATTTCAGGACACTGACTGATACGAAACTTGGAACACAATTAAATGTGCAATACAGTCACTATAGAATCTCATGTTCTGCCTGCTCATCTTCTCTACCACCTCCATGGCCATATATAGAACACAAATATTTCTTATGAAAACAGTGAATTCTAATGTATAGGCTTAGGGAGACTAATAATCTTTTGGCACAGAGCATCAACTCAAGTCTACTGATATAAACCCGTTTTGTGACCACATTGTGTGATCGTCATAAATAAAAATAACCCAATAATAGTAATGCATTACTTTAATGTAGTGCATGCCATTCTAACAGATCCTCAAGTGCTCTACAAACTTAGAGAGATCTAAAAATACCTGCGAATCACTTAATCCAACACTGCAGCCACCCTCTGAGGTTAAATATGGCATGCACATCAACACTACATAATACTTTAGGGTGGGACACAATTAATAGAAGCTGCAGGAGGAATTTGAGAAAAATGTCATTACCACATCCACAACTAGAATTTGGTCAAGACACCATGATTAACATGCCTCCTCTAACACAAAGTTCCTTGGGATCTTCAAAGCACAAAAGTGGTCAAGTTTTTATAAGCCATCCAAAAGTCAGCATTGCTAGCATCATTCTGAGGAACTGGTTTCATGATAATTCAGAAAAAAGTCACTTATTGAATAATCAGCATGACTTTCTTCAGCACCACGGTGTTTCTCTTTCAAGTTTCTGCCTGGCTGCAGATAGTTAGTTTGTGAGGTCTTATGAGATCATAACCTAGGGTGGTTATAAATGCTGTCTTAAAACTAGATAGATACTTCCTGCCTCCACTCCAAACTCAAAAGAGTGGAAGAACAGAAGCCTTCAGTTACACAGGAATAAAACTTTAAACTCTCCCTAGATTAATTAATTAATTAATTAATGGAGATACTCCATCTCCTAGAACTGGAAGGGACCTGAAAGGTCATCGAGTCCAGCCCCCTGATGAAACGTGTGTGGCAAAGACATGAAATTGGGTACACAACAACAACAAAAAATAATGGAGGAAGAAGCATGAAATGATGTGGGGGCTTATTTCTTTAACATCTATAAAGTTTGCTCTGACTTCAGTCTGAGCAATATACTGGAATAAAAAGGAACATCAATCTAGTTTTGTGTGGAAGGGAGGTTCTTAGCCCTTATGGGTGAGGAATCGAGTCCCGTGCGGGTGCAGAGATTCAATTAAAGGGTAACCCTAGTTCAGGTCTGTGAATCTGGCCCCAAGCAATGAAGGAAAATGGCTGTAGTGGCTCAGCCATATTTGCAGCAAATAAATTGATTGGGTAGTAAAGTGAGAGCCTTAATCTTCCAGAGCTTGATTAAAGGAACAAGTGGATTCATAATGATTTCATATTAATATTGTATAGTGGCAGTTATACATTTTTCCTAAAATTATGTTAAATATTTAATTTTTTCCTTCACTGGAGCTTAGACAATAGTCAGCTAGTAATGGTGATATTAAAATCTCATAGAACATATTGTGTTCAACACACTGTTTAATACACTTATATACAGTATAGCAGTTCTTGCATCTCCTACATGCTATATCGGGAAGGCTATAGAGTTCTGTACATGCATTTCTTTTATTTATTTATTTTTTTACAGTTGTTTTATTAATTTAATTTGCCTTTAGGCTAAAAGGCACATCTTGCACCCTTGAGCTTTGCAGGGCTACTTTCAAGAAATTTTAGAAGTTAAAAAAGAGAGTGCAAATACTCAAACCTAGTTTTGTTTCTATAGTTTCTGTGGATTATAATAGTCTTTTCTTTAGTATTGTATCTTGGAGCCAAGTACAAATTGTCTAAATAAGAGTTTCTTTCTTTAAAGCCATAACACATGCTTTTGGGACTTCGGTACGCTGGGGGCTGCAGTCACCTATGTCCCTAAAATGGTCTGAAAATCATGATTGGAGCAAAAAGGCTGAAGAGCAAGCTGTGGCTGGCTGGGTCGGCAGCTATAAGAAAGGCCCTCTACCAGGCTAAAAAAGGAAACATACATTTAAAAAAAAATCATGCCCCCTCCTGTGTCTGTGCGTTATATATAAGGTGGCATATGGCATCCAAGTATACAGAGTAAAGGAGCAAGAAGTGGTGAGAAGATGACGTATGAGTGAGTGTCTCAGAAGATGAGTGACAGCTGACAACTCTGGTTTTAGTGTTTACAAGATTTCACTACATGTTAGTTCAGAGGGTTCATGCTATCACATGTTCAATAGACTATGGAGCAAAAAAAATCTTGTCCAAAAATTTTAATAACTTTTTGTGTGTGTGCATGCAAACACTGCCTTTAAGCAGTAACACTTATTCTGTAACTGTAAGAAGATTAATGAATACCACGTTCATTGAAAATAAGCTCATTGATGTTTGCATATTTTATAGGATCTTAATAGTACCAAATAAATTCAGGTTTGTATAAAATTTAAATACAGTCACTTTTGATTCTTAATTGCAAATGCTTGGCTCCAATCTCATTAAAACTTATAATAGCTTAAAAAGGCATCTGTCAGCCTAAATCATTTAAGTTCTAAAGAACATTAGGGTTTGTAATTGAACTTTTCCCCTTTCAAGCTGTGCCACATTGCATCTTTATGAAATCAAAGAGGAAAAGTGCTCAAAGATACTATATTCAACGCATATTAGATCACAAGTTATAGGATATTTGTATCATAGTAAAACCTTTGATCAAATCTGATCAATGGCAAACAATGAGAAGTACTGTTTTTCAGTGAGTTCTGTGCGCTCCCTCTCTGCAGGACACAATGAAATGTGCAATGTACCCTTCAGTTTATCAATTCCCTCATAGTAGAACATTCTTCAACAGTCTCTCTGCTCACCACTCTACCTAATAAGGTGCATTTGGCGTATTTGAGCTTTCAGAAAGGGGTGGAACAGCATCATGAAATATTTTCTCTATTGGAGGGCTCAAAAATCTAGGGACACAACTTAAAAAAAATAAGGATGTTAATAGTAAAGAGCAAATGCAGGAAGCACTATTTCATTCAAAGAGCAATAAGCATATGAACAGGTTTCCAAGGAAAGTCATCCAAGCAAACTGTATGAGTAAGACTAAGGCCATGTTTACACTACCACATATGTTGGCAAAACTTATGTTGCTCAGGCTGTGAAAAAACACCCCCCGAGCAACATACATTTTGCTGGTATAAGGAGTAGTATGCACAGCACTATGTCAACGGGAGTCCCACCAAGATAGCTACTGCCGCTCCTTGGGGGTGGTTTAATTATGTCGATGGGAGAACTCTCTCCCATCAGCATACAGTAGTTACACGAGAGATCTTACGGCGGCGCACCTGCATCGGTACAGCTGTGCTGCTGTAAGAGCTCTAGTGTAGACATAGCCTAAGCAGCAGTTTGGCACTTTTCTACAGACAGAAATGGTTGAGGAATACTGCTGCAAAACTGGGAGCCTGGACCTTTATTTTCTCAGGTAGAAAACATAGTACACAAGCAACAAATGTGAAACTCCAATGTTCTTGAAAGGAGAACAGATTTTAAATGAGAGTAATGTATCAGTTAATCCTGAACAAAGACAGACACATAACACAGGGAGCACAGAGTAACTCAGTCCTGCGTTACACAGAGCATGGGTGTACTGCCATGAAATTACTTCTTCCTAACAGCACACGTACAGTCAAAGTGAGTGTGTGGAGCAGCGCACTTTATTTGCAGGCTGAAGAGTGCAGTTATGTCTGTGTCTCCTCAGACATACCCACTGACTGCTCCCCCATCCCTTTCTTTATTTATCAGAGAGAGGGAATGATTAAATGTGACCAAATGTGTCCCTGTATTCAAATCTTACACAATAATCTTTGTACAAAAATATGTCTTGTGAGGTATCATTTGAAAACTAATCACTCACTGGTCAATATCATCATTATATAATTTGCTACACACATTTTATGTAAAGTTACGAATATATGATGAAAACATGACTGAAGTGTGTTGACTAGACTAGTCAGGGGAGTGGGTAAACCTATTTCAAAGACAATGGACAAACTGATGCTTCGAGCCAGGTGTCATCAAAATTGATGGGAAATTAAACATCAAGTGGCCATTTTCTGGCAAGGAAGAGGGGCTGGAACTAACAGATCTGCATCTTCACGAACAACAGCATGGAAGCTCTTTCACCAAAAGACTCTCTGTTTTCAGCCCTCAGTTAAAAGAAATGTCATGTAAAGGTATCCTGCAGGATAAGGCATTTCAAATGGTGACTAAACTATAGAAGTGAGGGGCACAACACCCCAATTTACCTCTCTCCTTTTCCATCTCTCTCCTTATCCATCTCTCTCCTTTTCACCTAAGAAAGCAAATGAAACAACCTTTGGACTTTGAGAGCAGATCCTGATCTGAAATTTGAGCAGACCTGCTGCTGGGAGCCTGTGGTAAGAATTGTATTGTGAACCAAGTCTAGTTTGTTAAGTTTTAGCACTGGGAAGCATTTTATCTTTATTTCTCTTGTAACCATTTCTGACTTTAATGCCCTATGCTTGTACTCACTTACAACCTCTCTCTTTATAGTTAAATATGCATGTTTTATTCTTTAATCAAAATTAATTCAGTGGTGTGAATTATGGGGTTAACTCCATTTGGGGAAACAAATTGTTGTATATTGAACCCTTAAAAGGTCAATGGACCTAATAGAGCTGGACTGTCCAGGAGAGAGCTGGACAGTGTAGAACTGGGAGTGTGTTGGGGTAACTGTGCAAATGGTAACCAAGGCTGCCGGAAGCCAGAGTGTGGCTGGTGTTTGGTGACAGGCTGCTAGGGTCAGAGTTGCTTACCCAAGGCTATGGCTATACACACACACTAACAGTGTGTGACCTGCATGCTGGCAGGCTGTTTGTGAGTGACCCAGGTGGGAGTTATAGCAACAAAGCATTGCGAGACATCTCAGGTTGCAGGGCAAGGGTGACACAGTCCCTCACTGATGTAGATTGCATCCCAGAATGTCACACTAATCTAGGGGCAACAGGCTTACTACTATCAGTGCAGACGCTACAACTTATTTGCAACTATATCACTGGATTGCACAATTTTGTACTCCTTGTTGTTCAGCATGAAAGACTTGCAGGCTCATTCTGAATGAACTGTACAGAGAATGAAAATGTTTTAACTAGCTTGAGCCACTCCCTATCGATTATGCATGCCCTGCATGGTTCCCATTCTTTGGGACTAAGATGTCACTGCATCCAAACAACAACCCCAATGGAAAAACAGGCATGTTTATTTTTGTTATTTGAGAACCAACGGTTCACGTGAAATACATGACATGTATTGTGAGTGTGTATAAGAACAGAGATCTCCATGACAACGGGAAACGGACAGAGTCATCATCCTAATATTGTTCTCAAACTCTGTGTTACACAAAAGATAACATGATAATACGTGCAGCAGCAGTACCAGATGATAAACCACTTTCTGCTGGTTGGCCATAGTCCCAAAACACAGAAATGGGAAATGTAGAGATTGAAACAATCTTTGCTTACACATAGATCAATACCCTGTTCCTAAAACTCAGGATTTATTCTCAGTGTTGTTAGAAAGAAAGAAGTTTACTAAGCTGGATCTGACACATGATGCTGGCTAGTAAAGCAAAGCAGCTATTTGTCACCAATAGGTTAGAAAATATTATCCTGTTATAACCAAATACAATAGGGTGCCACCAATTTTTCAGTTCATTATGGACCAGATAATGCAAGTAATACATTGGATCATATATTTTCTGTGGATTGGAAGTAAAGAAAATATTTCCCCCCAAGATACTGCAACTTACTTAGGAGATAGTACTGATGATGAAGCAATTATCCAGTAAAAGAAAAACATGAAGCAATAGAGGTAGTAACAGTATGAAGGAATGAGTTGGATATTTCTCCAAGATCTGTGCACACAGAGCACCCTCTGCTAATGGATCTCTTCTTGCCCATGCATGAGGGGGCTGAGGGGATAGCCTCATTCTCCTCTTCTTGATGTTGCGAAAGTCCCCATGTGCTCTGTTTGAGGTCCTGTATCTATCACTGGTCACAGCTTCTGAAGGGAATAATTGCAGCTACCCAAACCCAGACAGACTTGTTGGGAGTAAGCATGGTTGATGGGGGAGGGATAGCTCAGTGGTTTGAGCATTGGCCTACTAAACCCAGGGTTGTGAATTCAATCCTTGAGGGGGCCACTTAGGGATCTGGGGCAAAATCAGTACTTGTTCCTGCTAGTGAAGGCAGGGGGCTGGACTCGATGACTTTTCAGGGTCCCTTCCAGTTCTAGGAGATGGGATATCTCCATTAATTTAATTTAATTTGATCCACAGTGTGCTGTAGCTCAGGACCACCAGGGAGGTACAGGCATGAGGCCTCATATGTGAGGGGGTTGCACTCAGAAAAGCCAGAGGAGGGGTTGATTGAATCATGACAGCAGCATGGAAAGAAGACAGCATGACTGTCATATTTCATGGTGAATCAAAGATATTCTTTCAAGGTTGCACAGGGAAGTACAGGCAGCTGTAGAATTCAATATATGAATGGTCTTTCCTGGATGTGTTATTTAGGTTGACTCAGGATGTAGCTACAGAAATCCTCACGTTATTTCATTTAGCAGTAAGCATTATTACTCAATTTTACAGATACGGGGAAAAACAAACAAACAAACTGGAGCTAAAGCATCTTGCCCAAGCTGACCAAGTGTGACAGATAGGATCAGAACTCAGCAGTTCAACGATCCCACTTCACTTACTAAGCGAGATGACTGGAGAAAGTTGTTACATCTTTTGGAGCGACTACATTCTAGCTCCCGGTGTTCCAGAAGCAACTACAAATGCAGTTTCACTCCTTCCTCTAGGTGCAGCGAAGATGAAAATGCCTGTCATTTTTGTGGCTAATGAATGCTCTGATAAAATCCATCTGTTCATGTCAGCATTGGCTCCTCTTCACCACTGGCTGTGGCCTGCCCATCCTTTGTAGAGCGTACATGCAGATTCTACTGGAAAAGGTAACTCTAAAAAGACACTTAAATGCCTTAGGCTGAGACAGTGCCAATGTCAGGCACAGTCACTTCCAAAAACAGCAGGTATGTTGGAAATCCTCTTGGCTGCTTCATGCTGCTATAAAGCAATGTGATTTGGAGGAATAGCCAGTCATTGTACACAAGTGGAGTAGATTCCAAACATCCATTTAATTTCTTCTTTACTTTTCCTCTTTTTATTTTTGTTATTTCTCTCCGCTCCATTTTTCTTCTTCTGCAATCCTTTACATTCCAAAGAGATCCTTTTCCTGTGTTTTTCCCCCACTGTGTTTTTGCTGCTCTAATATTACTCTTCATTTTTATGTGCATATATGCAACTCTTAATAAATGCAATAAATACAGTGAGATCAAATTGGTTTTCATCTTAGACAATGGGCCTGATTCTGGAATCGTTGACACGAATGCACCTCTGTTGGCTTCAATGAAGTCACTACTGCTTCTTTACGCTAGCGCAGGTGTGATCAGAATCAGGCTCATCAGGATTCCCAGAAATGAAGTTTAGTTTGCAGATCTTCAGAAGTGAAAGGCTAGTGCTGTAACCCATTCCATCTCTCCTCCCTTTTTTTAAAGTTATAAAGACAAGGGTTCTTCTGTTATTCCATTCCTATTTCAGGGCTTGCTTCCATAATTACTCCAAGTCCTGAGTAAAAGACAACATGCAGTTGTGCTGCCACAGGAGCAGACCAGACAACAAATTGTGATTCAAAGAGTCATAATTTTGTCTCAAAGGGTGGAAGTAATCTTGGTCAGCCTAGCGCAAATTAGGAGGAAGAATCAAGATTCTGCTGGCCACTTGCATGGGAAAGAGTGTAAGAGTCCTATGGAGGCTGCTTTCTCCCCTGCATTGTGACCTGCTTTGCCATTAGCCCATGCTGAGGAATGAAGGGAATTTTACGTGTTACTCCCTTGGGTGAGTATGTAGGGTGAGCCAGAATCTCACCCAAAATGATTATTAAATGGATTTACTCAAATTCAGAAGAGAACTAGAACTACGATAGTTTGTGCATCTCACCCAGAAATACATTTGTGCTCTCCCTCAGAAGCAGTCAGGTATGTGTGAAGTGGTAGCAAAGTAATGGTTCTAACTTAGTACTGACTGGACTTCACCGTTTGTCTGAAGAAAGAATGTTTGGATTGGAAAAGGAGGGAACTGTATGGGATTATTATTATTATTATTTTGGCCTGGAAAGAGAAATACTTTTTAAGGGACTGGAGACTGGAATGGCTGATGTAGTCAGTGTACAAACTCACTGCTCTATACAGCGAATGTGTTTGTTCTTATTACAGTAAATAAGCTTGTCAGAACAATCTACCTATCTTAAGCATTTAAATCACAAGTGACATGCAATAAAATACACGATAGGTTTAAACAAAGAATCCTTGTGGAAAATAATAAACCATTAGTTTAAAAGATCAATTGACAACTCTAATAAGCTATCTCCAGAACAGCTGAATCAGTAAAACATGTTTTTATTACAGAGGGAAATTGCTGCTCTAATGTCTCTAGAGTTTGCCACAAAAATAAATTAGAAATATATCCTAGTGATTAAACTGTAGAAATGTATTATAAATCCATCTTGTATGGGATGGGAAATATATTTTCCAGTACATTATATTCCAACAATAGATCTTGCTTAGTATATACAATTCTGAACTTGTATAAAGATGATAATTTTAAGCCAATGAGATGGTTAAATTACTTTAACATTACAAAGCCTCTTTTGAAAGATGTTGCTGCACATGTGGCAGTGATTATCTAACCATCTTGATACTTATGTACTCATCACAAAAGTACCTCTTCCACAAATGCTGTGATTTAATTTAAAGGGATACTGTCAATTTAAAGATCACACTTCTATTGAAAATGCTTTATTCTTGTAACAAGTAACATCTTTATAACTTGTAATTTATTAATAAATTGATATCTGGCCCCAAACCATCTAGCTGTGCATAATATTTATATTATCTTTGTACTCCTTCCCCTGTTCCTTCCCACTGTCTTTTGCACCCCCTTGTTGATCTTGTTGTGAATTTGATTGTAAGCTATTTGAGGCAGGGGCTGTATTTCCTAAGTGTTAGTAGATCACCTTCTTTCCACAATGAAACCTGACTGGCACCTTTGTCTGCTACTATAATTACAATCATATGAATTATTACCTAATTCATCTATACATGAAAAGATTAGATTTTTTTCTCTTTTTTTCCCCAGCTTCAGCTACTCTGTGCATTTGACAACAGCACTTTACAATGCAGTATTTATTTCGTGCATCTGACAGCAGTTGCACTGTTTCCCCTGTATAATGAATTACGCCTTGATTCAGTTTGTGGGATGGAGGATTCTCCAACCCACTTCCATGGCCTGCCCTGGGTATGTTTGTATAGCAGTCCTGCACTATACTTTTGAAAGTAAATATTATTAGCCCCATATAACACACAAGGTATAGAAAGAACAGAATCCAGGAGTCCTGTCTCACAGTAACCTGCTCTAATCTAAAACAGTGGTTTCAACCTTTTCCATTTATGAACCCCTAAAAAGTTTTCAAATGGAGGTACAGAGCCCTTTGGAAATCTTAGACATAGTCTGTGCCCCCCTACCATCCCCAAGATCTATGAACCACAGGTTGAAAACCACTGATCTTGACCATATGCTCTTTTAGGTTCACTTCTACATGATTTTCAATGTACATTTAAAACTTTTAACTAGTGACTCTAATCATCTTTCATATACTGTGTTTATTAAGTCCCAACCTTAGCAGCCAGAAAGGAGAATGTATGCAGATCTTCCTTAGCTCTCGTCCCCTAACGCCCCTACTCTACTTGCGCTACATTGATGACATCTTCATCATCTGGACCCATGGAAAAGAAGCCCTTGAGGAATTTCACCATGATTTCAATAATTTCCATCCCACCATCAACCTCAGCCTAGATCAATCCACACAAGTGGTCCATTTCCTGGACACTACTGTGCTAATAAGCGATGATCACATAAATATCACCCTATACCGGAAACCTACTGACCGCTACACTTACCTACATGCCTCCAGCTTCCATCCAGGACACACCACACGATCCATCGTCTACAGCCAAGCTCTAAGATATAACCGCATTTGCTCCAATCCCTCAGATAGAGACAAGCACCTACAAGATCTCTATCAAGCATTCTTAAAACTACAATACCCACCTGCTGAAGTGAAAAAACAGATTGACAGAGCCAGACGAGTACCCAGAAGTCACCTCCTACAAGACAGGCCCAACAAAGAAAATAACAGAACACCACTAGCTGTCACCTTCAGCCCCCAACTAAAACCTTTCCAGCGCATCATCAGAGATCTACAACCTATCCTGAAAGATGATCCTTTACTCTCACAGATCTTGGGAGACAGACCTGTACTCGCTTACAGACAACTCACCAACCTAAAGCAAATACTCACCAGCAACCACACATCACTGAACAAAACCACTGACCCAGGAACCTATCCTTGTAACAAAGCCTGATGCCAACTCTGTCCACATATCTATTCAAGTGACATCATCATAGGACCTAATCACATCAGCCATACCATCAGGGGCTCGTTCACCTGCACATCTACCAATGTGATATATGCCATCATGTGCCAGCAATGCCCCTCTGCCATGTACATTGGCCAAGCCGGACAGTCTCTACGCAAAAGAATTAATGGACACAAATCTGACATCAGGAATCATAATACTCAAAACCCAGTGGGAGAACACTTTAACCTGTCTGGTCATTCAATGACAGACCTGCGGGTGGCTATCTTACAACAGAAAAACTTTGTGACGTTATTGATATAATCTGGGACCATATAGATCATTGTTGCAACCAAGGTCCTGTAGTGGCATGCAAATCTTGTGTAAAGGGGGTCAAATGGGGTGTCTAAGACAAGGTTATGGTTTACTGGTTATGATTATGCTGTCTATATGTGTGTATCAATTTTGTAGTTGAAGTTATAAATATTGGCTCTATACTGTCTGTATTTCAAACTTATGCTATGCTGCTGGGTGACATCCCAGACAAACTGGTGTTAGCTCTGCCTAGCCTGCTTGATGGCCCATTAAGGACCATCAGCTATACAATGGACCCATTGAGAGAAGGCAAATATGCCTTGAGACTCAGCAAAGTATGCAGGAACTTGCCCATGTGACTCCAGACTCCATTTTGCTGTAATTTTCCACAGTAAGAACAAAGAGGTGTTCTTACACCTGGAAAAGACTATATAAGGCTAATGCCTCATCTCCATCTTGTCTTCAATCCTGCTTCATACCTCTGGAGGAACTTTGCTACAAGCTGAAGCTTTGAACAAAGGACTGAGGACCCATCCCAGCGGGGGATGTATTCCAGAGACTTGATTTGAACCTGCAGTTTATTCCATCGCTGCTGCAAGCCTGAACCAAGAACTTTGCCATTACTGTATGTAATTGATTCCATTTAACCAATTCTAACTCTCATCTCTATCTTTTTCCTTTTATGAATAAACCTTTAGATTTTAGATTCTGAAGGATTGGCAACAGCGTGATTTGTGGGTAAGATCTGATTTGTATATTGACCTGGGTCTGGGGCTTGGTCCTTTGGGAGCAGGAGAACCTTTTTCTTTTACTGGGGTATTGGTTTTCATAACCATTTGTCCCCATAACGAGTGGCACTGGTGGTAATACTGGGAAACTGGAGTGTCTAAGGAGATTGCTTGTGAGACTTGCGGTTAGCCAGTGGGGTGAGACCGAAGTCCTCTTAGTCTGGCTGGTTTGGTTTGCCTTAGAGGTGGAAAAAAATCCAGCCTTGGGCTGTAACTGCCCTATTTGAGCAATTTGTCCTGAGTTGGCACTCTCAGTTGGGTTCCGCCAGAACCGCATTGTCACGCCTGTCTGGTCATTCAATGACAGACCTGCGGGTGGCTATCCTACAACAGAAAAACTTCAAAAACAGACTCCAACGAGAGACTGCTGAGCTGGAATTGATATGCAAACTAGATACAATCAACTCAGGATTGAATAAGGACTGGGAATGGCTGAGCCATTACAAACATTGAATCTATCTCCCCTTGTAAGTATTCTCACACTTCTTATCAAACTGTCTGTACTGGGCTATCTTGATTATCACTTCAAAAGTTTTTTTTCTCTTACTTAATTGGCCTCTCAGAGTTGGTAAGACAACTCCCACCTGTTTATGCTCTCTGTATGTGTGTATATGTATCTCCTCAATATTTATTCCACTCTGTATGCATCCGAAGAAGTGGGCTGTAGTCCACGAAAGCTTATGCTCTAATAAATTTGTTAGTCTCTAAGGTGCCACGAGTACTCCTGTTCTTTTTGCGGATATAGACTAACACGGCTGCTACTCTGAAATCTGAGAACCAAAAGAGTTTTTCCTGATAACGGACTCTTTCCCTAAACATGCTTATCCCAGCCTTTGGCAAGTCAATATTCCTTATCTCTTTTGTAATTGTGGCATAGAGATTAATTGGATTCCATGTACTTAAAAAGAAATTATGACAACAATTTCACAATACAAGAGATTCCGCTGATATTTTTTCACATGGTGGCCCATAAAAAGCATACTGCAAGAGCTAACAGGGATCTGTTCTAGTCCTGGTAATACACTGTAGTCCAGTATCTCAGGTTGAAGAGAACCAATTTCTGAGAATCCCATTAAATGGCATGGCATATATGCATTGTCTAAAGCATAGATGAAGGCAATTAGCCCATCAGCATTAGTTCTAATTTAAACACTTTCCTCTAGACACTTTCATTACGTGTGTTGACCATAGCTATCTATTATTCATTTTACCTGCATTTCACTGAACTCCTAATATGCATTCATGTCTTGCAAATATAAACCTAATCATGAGGATTCAATATTCAAAAACCTATATTGGTTAATTTGGTTGAACACATAACTAAGACAGTATTTTCATATCTCATGATTGAGCAACCAGGTTTCCATCATGAATGTTCATGTTTATGAAATCAACTCCTATATCAGTTGTACAATCCAAGAAAATCCAGTCCATTCACTTCATAATGCAAGAAAAGTAAGTCAAGTTGCTCACCTATCATTCTCCTCCTGAGTTTATTGTAAGTGAGAAACCCTTGCACACTCCACAAGGATTGAAGAAGTCACATGGCAAGCAGGTACAAAAAGTACTAGAAATTTTATAAAAATATCTTGTCTGGATTTATTTTTTTAAAAGATATATTAATATACTAAACCATAAATATATTTAACAATATCCTTGTTCAATAGCTAATACAACTCAAAATTATTCTGCTTCAGTGGATACAAGAATTCTGTCAACAGTTCTTAGCTTTTACCATTTAAGTGCTGTTTCCCTAAACACAAGGCTTAAATAATTTCATAGGACCTAAAACCCAATGGCATTTTCAATGTCCATATCTGAACAATCACCACTTTGCCTTGGGTATCACACTCCTCTCCCTACACACTTTGGCTACTCTGGTCCAGCTATATTTCAACTTCATGCTCAGACCAATCCCACCATTAACCAATATAAGAAAATGGATGCTGCTTACAAGATATCCAGCTGCTCCACAGGCAGCCTCTGCCTTTGAAAGGGAAAAGCGAAATTCCACACTACAGGATGGAGAAAAGATGGATTCCTCAAGTGGAGCATGCACCCTCCAGTGGATACTCCTCCATCCAACCAACCCTCCGTCCCTTTAAGGTCCAGATCCTGCAATGAGTTCCACGGGAACAGACCCCTGTGTTAGCGCAGATCTCATCACAGAATCAGAACCTAAGTCACAGCACTTGCAGATAGGTATTATAAGATGAACTGGAAGCACTGTCTATTACTTTGATTGTAAACTCTTTGGGGCAGCAACTGCCTTTTTGTTCTGTGTTTGTACAGTACCTATCACAGTGGGGTTCTGGTCCAGGGCCGCCCGGGGGAGGGGAGGCAAGTGGGGCAATTTGCCCCGGGCCCCACAGGGGCCCCCACGAGACTTTTCGGCGGGTCTTCGGCAGCAGGTCCTTCAGTGCCACCGCACACCCGGAGCTTCTTCCGCTCTGGGTCTTTGGCAGCAATTCGGCGGCGAGAGCTTCTTCCACTCCAGTTCTTCGGTGACAATTCGGCGGCAAGGGTTCCTTCTGCTCCGGTTCTTCGGCGGCAGTTCGGCGGGGGACCCTTCACTTGCTCCGGGACCCGCCGCCGAAATGCCCCGAAGACCCAGAGCGGAAGGACCCCCACTGCCGAATCCTCTGGGCGGCCCTGTTCTGGTCCAAGACTAAGATTCTAGGCACTATGATAGTACAAATAAATAATAATAATTGCCTGATGCTTCCCATTATAAGAACCTGTTTTCAGTTGCTTATTACTTTGCCAGACTTTAATCATATGGTCTGAAATTTTCCATGCTGAGTGTCTGCTTAGGTTGAGTTAAAGACTGTTTCATCATGCATATGCACAAGGGTAACAAAATAAGATTACATAGGCAGCCTTAATTCTGGCATTTCCTAACTTTTGAGTACTTGACTTTGCAATCTTCATAATGTTCTTTTAACACAGTTTTTGGGTGTAATAATAACCGGAGTGCTAGCAACAGCTAAAGTTAAGATTGTCAAACTGCTCCCCATCTCCATTCTAAATGCCCTTTGCCAGGTCTCTTCTCTGCCTGAGGCTGGATATCTTTCTTTTGTTTTTAAAAAAAGATGGTGTAACAATATTTCAGCTTTTTTGAAAATTCAGATTGTAGAAAAAACACACTCCACTTTTATCACTGTAAAAAAAAAGTATTGTGAACTCTTAACACTTCTAGCACATTAGGAGTTTGGGACATAAAGCTGAAATTCCACAGAGAAATAAATAGCCTCTCAGTGCTGTGAAAATTGTTGTTGGGTTTTTTTTTTTAGATCTTTTAAATACAGTTCATGCTGCCATTTCCTCTCTACAGTGTACTCAAGTTCAGCTACCAGACCACACTGGTAAAGTATGTATACATTTTAATGCTTGCTTTGCTACACTTTTACAGCAAGGGAAAGAATGAATAAAATCACAGGTAAAAACAATGGAGTTATGCATTTTAGATGTTAGTATTTATATTACTGACAACCACAGAGGTTGTTTTGAGTCTACACAACAATATAGGTATTTCTGGGTACTTTCCAGCACATAAATCCTATCACTGTGAAACTCTAATCCTTATATTCCAAGTGGGCTTTATAAGACTGCTTCTGATTGATTAGATGAATGGCAGCTGCCAACTAATTGTGGCAGGGGTATTAATATTTACCAGGTTTATCTTGGATGAATCCTTTTTTTGGTCAAGCATCCCGCTGAGAGCCAACAATGTGTAACGTGTTCTGTGATACAAAGAATTCTTATTTCTTCTTTTGTACGGTGTATAGTACAGTTACTGTCTCAATACCCACTGTGAGGCATATTGTCTTTTTGAATGGGATAAGCTTATCTTATCTCATGTAGGTTTGACTCAGTGATTTGTAAAATCTGAGGGCATCAGGCTTGCTGTTGTATTGTACAATTGCCGCTTGCATTTTGAAATCAAATTTGGATGTAAAGCCTAATCTGAATTAAGACAGTATTTTTCTACTGAAATTTAGAAGATTAAAAAAATAGGTCAACAAAAGCTTCTTATGAGTTCAGGCATTCAAGAAATAGTGTAATTTTTCCTACCCTATGGAGATAATACATAATAAATTTATGGAATACTTATACAAATAGCTTGTTCACTCAAAGCCCACTGAAGTCTAGGAGAGTCTTTCCATGACTTCAACAGGTTTTGGGTCAAGCCATTTGGTCTGTCAGATCTGCATAGTCACCACCATTTTGTTTTACCATTCCCTAAAATCCTTAACAGAGCTGCTGAATTATTCATGGTGGATAAATTACCTGACCAAGTTAACTGATCCCAATTTCAGTGAATCTGTTTATTATTTTTAAGTATTCACTCAATAGTTGGGATGAACAATTTTCAGCCTATGGGTTGTTGGCAAACAGTGCACTTCAACAACTTCATAATTTGTGGCATGTGATGTGTCATCACAGTCACCTTATTGTTTCAACTCTTTGATTGGATGACTGAAAGACAACAACTAAGTGGGCAAGATTCTGTGCTGCACCCCTAAGAGATATAGCAGAGAACTTGCAGCCCAGTAGGAGAGCAGGCTTTGCACCCCTCCAGTTATAGGCTTTTCCAAGACCCCTGGCATGACACAGACAGCCAGGGGGGCTGTCTAAGATATGGCAGCCTATCTCTGGATGCCTATAGGCCATAGCACTGGTTGGAATCAAACACACATTTGCGAGCACTTATTTTTGTGGTATTCCATACTTCTAATCCTTAGGTTTCTAGCCCCCTTAGGCTTCCCAGACAAAAAATGTTATTAACTGGAGTTAATGTAGAGAGACTATCAATAACCAAAGGGGAAAAAATTCTGTAAGAAACCACTGTAGTGCAATGAGTTGGGGAGAATTAGTTGGAGTGGGAAAAGAATATGTGGACATAATGTCCTAATGCTTTTGTAATGCAGCTTCAAAATTTGACTGGTGATTAAAACACAGGACTGGGAGTCCTAAAATCTAGCTTTTAATGGTAGCTCTGCCACAGACTTACTTGTTATCTCATGCAAAACACTTATAAGGACTTCTCTATGGCTCTATTTCACCATCTGTGAAATAGGGAATAATAAAAAAAATAAAATTTAAAGCACTTCAATATCTCTGGATGGAAGGTGCCACAGGACCCTCTGTTGCTTTTTTCTGGATCGAAGGTACTACAAAACTGCAAAGTGTTATTGTCAGGATGAAAATTTCTGCATCTGCAGAATATCTGATTATTCAGTCTGTATGTGAACAGACTAAAGAGGAGTTGGGGAGAAAAAATACATTCTGACCCATGACCATGTGGCAAGGCAATTCCTTCACAGCTGTTCTTGAAACCTATGTTTTGCAATAACATCTGAGCTCCTTCCTGCATCAGTTGCATAGGTTTTGAGGCTAATGGATCCAAGTAAATGCAGAGTTGTACAACTTCCCTGTCCCACTGTAGGGCCCTGATCCAGCAAAGCACTTAAGTATGTACCTAACTTTGAGCAAGTGAGTCATTTCAACAAAATCAATTGGACCACTCGTTTGAGCTGACCAGAAAATGGAAATTCCTTCCTGGACTGAAATGTTAAAAATGCAAATATTTTCACTGGAAGGGACTGTTGTATTAATTTAGATGGAATAAATGGACTAAAGGTGTTCACATAACTCAGTCACTGTCTGACATGAACAAGTGTTTCACAGGGTTTCGTATTCAGAGACTTCAGCCTGCTTAGTACTATGGCAAACACACCATTAAAAATCCTTTTAACTTTTAATTAAAGATTAATAAATAAGGAAAAACTTTTAAAGCATTTGAAATATCAAGTATTGAATAAGTCTTTCATTTTAGCAACTTCCCTTCTTCCTTAGCTAGCAAGAGTTTTAGAAGGAACCCCTTCCCCCCTTGTTTGACAGTCCCTTAGATGGTATCAGTGATGGAAATCACTGCCTTTTGGGGAAAAGAGAAGTTAGTTGAGAAGGGCTGGAGCTCTTGTTGTTGCTGTTACTATTAAGTCTGATCCCATGTCATCCAGGTGATTTGGGGGATTTAGCTGGAGCTGGTGGTGTCATCTCGGTCCCTGTCTCTGGCCTGGTCTGGCTAGGATATCAATCAGGGTTAGGATGAAGGTCCAGGGGATGGCAGCCATGCTGGGTGAAGCTTGCTACAGTAGCCAGTTTTTCCCCCCCAAAGTCTCTTTCTTTAAGGACGTATAAAGAGAACTTTGGGTTTATTTTGTCCACCAATTAGGCCTGGCTGCCGACACACCAATTTTGGTGCACTGATTTCTCGTTCTACACCTCTCTTGTTTCCCAAGCATCATCTTAACATAGTCTTTGAGCTATAATAGTTTGGACTAATTCAATCAGTCTTTCTTTTGTACCTTTTCCCACCCACATTTGTTGTTATAAGTTATTGTGACATTTTATGAACTTTCACTTACTTATCACAACTGGGGTAAATTTGTAGACCCAATCACCACAACAGTATTTCAAGGAAAGTTCAATTTTGGGAGAACCAAAACAAATTTTTTTGGCTTCCCAACTGTCTGCCTGGAAGAATGAGAAGTCTTCCAGCTCAGCTTCCAGAGAGGCAGAAAACTGGGGTATTCAGTCTCTCCCCCAGTTCCAAGACTAGAGGCAGGAAGCCAGGACAGTCAGCCTCCCTGCTTCCTAGACGTGGGGTGTAGACAGTGTCGCCTGACTTTCTGCATCTCTGGCCTTGGAGCTGGGATGTTGGAGGCAGGGAGGCTGAGTGCCTGGCTCTCTGCCTTTCTGGCACCAGAGTTGTGGGGGATGCTGGGAGCCACAGAGGCAAACCTTTTGGAAAGCTTCTGTCAATTTTACTGTGCTAAGGTGAAACTGACACAATCCTTCCAAACAGGCAGCCAAGGAGACATCATTTCTATTTTCCCAACAGAAAATCTAAAGTTTTTGGCAAAATTCTTTCACACAATTTCCTTTTTCCAGTTGTCATTGGAAAATCATTTAGACAAAACAATTTCAACTAGCTCTACTCCTCATGTATCATTTAGATATAGGCTCAGGAAGTTTGCTGTATAAGTGCTATCGGGCCCTTCCATAATTCAGGATGCCACCTAGATGGTTTTGAACCTGTCGGATGAGTTTTTGTGCTGCCTTGCTAGTTGCCAGTCAAAAGATGTAACATGCTAAGTTCTTTGCTGTGAATGCAATGATCTTGTAACTATCAGCCACGCTCATCATGTCTGGGAGAGCAAAGACCACATGTCCCATTTTGTGTATCAGGCCCTCACCTCAGAGTCATCAAATTTAAAGTCAGAAGGGTTCACTAGATCAGCAAGTCTGTAAATCACAGGCCACCGCCATCACATACACACTAAACCCAGCAGCCAAAATTAGACCAATTATATCCCACAGGAGACTAGGCTATTATGTGCCACAGGCAGTGAATAGGAGGACCCGAAGTGCACCAGTGCCCAAGGACCCCACAATGGCAGGGAAATGATTAAGTGACATATACACAAATGATCGTGGGAAGTGACCCACACCCATCCACTGCAGAGCACTGGGTCAGGCCGTGGCTCTGCAACTGCACTGCCCGGCCACCCAGAGCATTGCACCAGCGGTGCAGTGCGCTGAGGCTGCGGGGGAGGAGGAACAGCAGGGGAGGGCCGGGGGCTAGCCTCCCGGGCCAGGAGCTCAGGGGCTGGGCAGGAGGATCCCGCGGGACAGATGTGGCTCGCGGGCCATAGTTTGCCCACCTCTGTTCTAAAGCCTTGCATAATACTCAGGGAGGGCTCCAGGCACCAGCTTGTCAAGCAGGTGCTTGGGGCTGCCGCTCCGGAGAGGGGCGGCACGTCCAGGTATTCGGCGGCAATTCGGTGGACAGTCCCTCACTCCGCCTGGGTGCGAAGGACCTCCCGCCGAATTGCCGCCGCAGATCGCAATTGCAATCGCGGCTTTTTTTTTTTTTTTGGCTGCTTGGGGCGGCCAAAACCCTAGAGCCGGCCCTGATAATACTGAGGTCTGACTCACAGGTCTGTAATTGCCCAGATCACTATTTTTGCCTTTCTGAAATATAGGTACAACATTAGCTTTTCTCCAGTCATCCGGTACTATCCCCAAATAGATAGATTTATTAGAAATCCTTGCTATCAGACTAGCAACCTCATGTTCCAGTTCTTTCAGCATTCTGGGATGGAAATTATCCAGTCCCCCAGATTACATTTTTCTTCCACCTCAGATGTGTTAATTTACACTTCTAGATGCTCATTTACATCGGTCATACTGTCTTCATGCACACATATGTTCCATATTAGTATCCTTATTGAAAACCAAGGCTAAGTATCCATTTAAATTTTGGACCTTAGATATCTTTAACCTCCTTCCCATCCACACTGCATAGCAACCGAACCTCATCCATCCTTATTCTCTTTTTATTTATATAACTAAAAAAAACCCTTTTATTATTTATTTTAATTCCGTTAGTAAGAGTTAATTCAGCTTGACTTTTAGAACTTCTCACTTTATGTCTTATATTTTCTAATCTTCTAATGTAGCTGTCTTTGCTGACTAACCCCTTTTTCCATTCCTTATAGGGTCTCTGCTTATACCTAATAACCTTTTTGAGGTAGTTATTCATCCAGCTGGATTGGGAGTCTTTCCCTACACATTTTGTTGATACCACGGTGGGTCTCTGAGTGCTAGGGTCTGAGAAGCAGGACAGACCCAGGGCTTGCTAGCAGGAAGGGTTAAGGAATAGGGAGAGGGAGGCAGGGGTTCCTGGAAGGGGGCAGCAGGGGAGCTCCCCCATAGGAGCAGGGAACACCCAAGGCTTACCAGTTGGATCAGCATTAGGACCCTTTTTGCTGGTGGCATGGGTGTGGACCTGGGGCTGTTTTTTCTGAATCTCACAGGTGGCAAGAAGTATCATATATAATCCATACAGGACTGATGGGGAGGCCCCTTTCCAAGCACAAAGGATTCTGCAGATTTTTATGTATGTTCTCACTGTGTAACTCCTGAGTAGTGCAGAGACTTGCATTGAACCGCCATATCTCACCAAAATAAATAGTATTAGGCATCATACTAAATAACAGCAGAAAAGAGCAAGAGAGAAAAATAAAGACAGAAAGAAAATGGACATTGTACTGGAAAACATTTGTTAGAGCCAATTATCTCAAGGAAAAATTTATTTCTTTTCTTAATCTTCATTATCTCTTTTCATCACAGTTTGCCTTTTTATAGGCTATTTTAAACCTTAAAAGCCAGGTTATCAACAATGGCACATTAAAGAGGCTCTATTCCCTTTCCACTTTGCTTTCTCTTTGAAACTCCAGGAAAATAATGAGCCTCTTAATGTATGTAGTTAAGGGTAAAATGCTGATATCTATAATGATAAGAAAGATCTTCCCTCAGTCCAGAGTCATGTTTAAATCTACATACTTAACAGGAATGTATGCTTTGCATTCTTTTTGATACAAGGTTAATTAAGGAAATCCAGGTGAATTAAGAATGGTTAAAGTTAATGAGTTCTGAAACTCAACACAGTGAAAGCTTCATTCCTTCTTTCTTAGGATTGTCTATAATCACTCCAACTGACCTTCCTGACCAACCAAACACTATTCAGTAGGAACACCATGTAATGGTAAGACCCACATAAATGAAAAGATATGTACTCTTCTTACTTTTTCCTCAGGACTGCACAATATATCGCTCTGATTTTCAGAGATATTGAGCACAATTCCTGTTGACTTCAATGGAAACTGTAGTGCAACCATGAAAAAGAACGGTTACTTACCTTCTGTAACTGTTGTTCTTCGAGATGTGT
Organism: Chrysemys picta bellii; assembly: GCF_011386835.1. NCBI lineage: Eukaryota > Metazoa > Chordata > Testudines > Emydidae > Chrysemys > Chrysemys picta. Next base: position 21,800,402 of record NC_088795.1, read on the forward strand.
TGTTCACGTCCATTACACATTAGGTGTACGCACGCCGCGTGCACGGACGTCGGAAACTTTTTCCCTTAGCGGCTCCCGTCGGGCCGGCAGGGCCCCCTCCTTCCCGCCAGAGCGGCGCCCCACTCCAGGGTATATATATCCCTGCTGACCCGACCCCTCCGGTTCCTTCTTGCTGGAGACTGCGACAGAGGGGAAGGAGGATGGGAAGTGTAATGGACGTGAACAACACATCTCGAAGAACAACAGTTACAGAAGGTAAGTAACCGTTCTTTCTTCTTTAAGTGATTGTTCACGTCCATTACACATTAGGTGATTCCCAAGCTTACCATTGGAGGTGGGTAGGAGTCAAGGTACAACTGACTGTAGCACAGCCCGACCGACCATCGCGTCCTCTCTGGTCTGATGATGGATCGCGTAGTGGGCTGTGAACGTATGTACGGACGACCAGGTGGCTCCTTACAGATCTCCTGGATAGGGACCTGCACCAAGAAGGCCGTTGAGGACGCTTGGGCTCTAGTCGAGTGGGCCCGGATCTCCGGGGCCGGAACATTGGCGAGCTCATAACAGGTGCGTATACAATGCACAATCCATGCCGACAAGCGCTGTGTCGAGATAGGCAAGCCTTTCATACGCTCCGCAATAGCAATGAACAGCTGGGGTGTTCTGCGGAACGACCTGGTCCGTTCCAGGTAAAATGCCAATGCCCTTCGGACATCCAGGGTATGTAGGCTGCGGTGGTGAGGGTCCGTATGGGGTTTAGGAAAAAACACCAGTAGGCAAATGTCCTGCCCCATGTGGAACTGTGATACCACCTTTGGGAGGAATTTGGGGTGCGGCCTCAGTTGCACCTTATCCTTATGGAACACTGTATAGGGTGGTTCCGAAGTGAGGGCCCTCAATTCCAACCCTTCTGGCCGACGTGATGGCCACGAGAAATGCCACCTTCCACGAGAGGTGCGTGAGGGAGCAAGTGGCTAGGGGCTCAAAGGGGGGACTCATGAGTCTTGTTAGGACTAGGTTCAGACTCCACGCCGGGACAGGCGGGCGCGAGTAGGGAAACACCCTTTCCAGCCCCTTGAGGAATCGGGCCACTGTGGGGTTGGAGAACACTAATACTCCCAACTCTCCCGGATGGAAAGCCGAAATAGCGGCTAAGTGCACTCTAATTGAGGCGGGCGCAAGCCCTTGATTCTTGAGGTGCAGTAGGTAGTCCAAGATCGACGGAACTGAGGCTTGTAAAGGCTGTATGCGTTGAGGCTCACACCAGTGGGAGAACCTTTTCCATTTTGCCAGGTAGGTCGCTCTTGTAGAGGGCTTCCTACTATTAAGGAGGATTTGTTGAACTTGGTGAGAGCACCTGTGTTCTGCATCATTCAGCCAGAGAGATACCACGCCGTGAGATGTAGCGAAGACAGGTTCGGGTGGAGTAGGCGACCCTTGTCTTGCGTGACTAGGTCGCGATGGAGGGGGAGGGTGATTGGATCGGCTATGGACAGTTCCAGCAGGGACGTGAACCAATGCTGGCGTGGCCAGGCCGGGGCGATAAGTATGATCATCGCCCTGTCCCTGCGGGTCTTGAGGAGAACCTTGTGTATGAGTGGGAACGGAGGGAAGGCATATCTCAGGCTCCCTCCCCATGGGATCATGAAAGCATCTGTTAATGATCCGCGGCTGAGGTTCTGGAACGAACAGAACTGAGGGCATTGGCTGTTGTCCCTGGATGGCGAATAGATCCACGCGGGGAAAGCCCCACCTCCGGAAGATCGAATGCAGGACGTCTCGCCTCAGCGTCCATTCGTGCATTCGGTAGGATCGGCTGAGGTGGTCTGCTAAGCCGTTTTGAATCCCCGGAAGATACGTCGCGATGAGGTGTATCGCATGGGCTATACAGAAGTCCCATAATTGGAGTGCCTCGCGACAGAGGGGAGAAGACCGGGACCCGCCCTGCTTGTTTATATAGAACATGGCGGTAGTGTTGTCCGTCAGGACTGCCACGCTGTGACCTTTTATGGTGGCGCGGAAGGTCTGACAGGCGAGGCGAACCGCTCTTAGCTCCTTCAGATTGATGTGAAGCAGCTTGTCTTCTCTGGACCACAGCCCTTGGGTCCGCAGTTCCCCCAGGTGCGGCCCCCAACCCAGGTCCGATGCATCTGTTACCAACGTCAGAGTGGGCTGTGGGGCAGCGAAGGGGATCCCTTCGCATACCTGTTGGCGATCGAGCCACCAGCGTAGCGAGCTGAGCACCTGGTTTGGGATCGTGACTACTTGATCCAATGGGTCTCTGTTGGGGCGATGCGTGTGGGCGAATCACAACTGTAAAGGCCGGAGCCTCAGGCGTGCATGTCTGACCACGTGTGTGCAAGCTGCCATATGCCCCAGAAGCTGCATGCAACACCTTGCCGTTGTCGTGGGGAATCTTTGGACCGAGCTTACGGCTCTCTGAATATCCCTTAAATAAACCCTCTGGGCTTTATCCAGGCCCCACTAAAATCAATAAAAAGACTCTCATTGACTTCAATGGCCTGTGAACCAGGCTCCTTGTGTAAATGAGGGAAATTAGCCTAGTAGCTCTTCTCTGCACCTGTTCCAGTTTAAATTAATATTCCTACCTCGCAAGGGTGCTATAAGGAACATTTCATAAGTGCATTAATATTTGTTAGGAATTCAAACCATGGGGGGATGGGTGTCATAGAAGTATCTTGATAGATAATCCTTTATACAATAAACACCCTTTTGTTTCCCACATAAATTGGCTGCTGGAATACTGACCTCATTTTCTCTTTGTGCAAATTTTCTGCCCCGAAACTGGCCCAAAGTTCTATTAACATAGGTCCTGTATAAAAAGGAATATAGTGCTGCTTTCCAAACTTGACTTTCCATAATTTAGAATGATTGCATTTTGTATAATTTGGAGGTTTTAATATATAGAATGATTTATTAGGCATCGACACTTGCTTGGCACTGTGAAAAACGTAAGGGAAAGACACTAGAATAATTACTCTTTCAGAAGAAATATGGAGAGAAATAGAAAACTGGTGACTAGCAGATGGAATTCTATTAAGGCTATTTGTTAATCAGCTGCAGAGATAACAGATTCCTCCTACCCCCCAGTTTGTACACAGGGAATTTGAATTTGAATTCCCACTGCTGTAAATAAGTACTGTACATTTAATTTTCTTTGTACCATATCATGAACTTGACACTGCAAACATGACTAAATTAAGTGCTTGCTAGTTTAAGTAGCTCTACATACTTAACTGACGTTAAATATACAGGAATTTATGGTATTAAAACTCCTCTCATTACAAATATTATATTACACAAAAATGTTTTTAGAAGGGTGCTAGTATTTCAAACTGAAATTCTGAGAGAACTATTGCCATGACAATAATTAACAAAAGTAATATGAGGATGAGCTAAGCCTCTGATTAGCTAAGCATAGGCCGCTGAGCTGTAACAGCTGATATCTGTTGTATTTGTGGTTTATATTATACCTTGTAAATCACTTTGGAGCCAAAGAGATTTCCTAAGATTTTTATTAGTAGCTCTAACCTGGCAAGATGCCAGACAGCTTTCTTTGCAAGATTATGATCCATCAATGCATGTAATATCCCAGATGATGTCTTTTTCAAGGAATAATGATAAAATATTAAATATTTCAGCTACATAATGAATTCCCTGGAAGAACTGTGTGTGATCTTCAAATGTGATTAATCACATCTTGTTGATTAATTGTAATTTATAACCTCAGAAATCTCTGCACCTTTTAGACAGCACCTCTCTTACAATGTACTGTACATCAATTTACCATCCCTTCCCCCAGCAAAAAGTTATATTGATAGGTACAAATGTAGGACCCAGTCCTGCACATGACTCAGCACAATGCAACTATTCAGGTTACAATTATGACATCAAAAGTGAAAAGGAAGTGAAACCTGAGTAACTGGTGATTTGACTTATTTGAAAAGGGAAGTGTATTTTAATTGAGAGGGGAAGTGAATGTTTAAGGCTGTTTTTATTTTGTTAACACCTAACTAACTACTGGAGCAAGAACATCTTTGTTTTTAAGATTCAAGCCTCCCAACACCTTCAATTATTGCCGACCCCTGAACTAGACCTTTTGGGTGGCTTTCGGAATCAGCTCAAGCACAATGCAGTATTCAAACAGACAACTGATAAGGAGAACATCAGAAGAAACTTATTTCCGTACTCGCTTGATCTGGGGCCCATCTGGTTAAATGCAGAAGAGGTGCGAGGGATAGCTCAGTGGCTTGAGCATTGGCCTGCTAAACCCAAGGTTGTGAGTTCAATCCTTGAGGGGGCCACTTAGGGATTTGGGGCAAAATCAGTACTTGGTCCTGCTAGTGAAGGCAGGGCGCTGGACTCGATGACCTTTCAAGGTCCCTTCCAGTTCTAGGAGATGGGATATCTCCCTTAATTTTTATTTTTTTAAAAACAGGAAAAGTTTATTTTGAATAGTACAAGTGGAAAGCGTAGGGAAAGCAATACATGGTCTTGGAGATCTACTTCAAGATGGCAAATTAAAACTATTCCAGAAGGTACTGACTGAGTTTGGCTCATCAGATTTGAAGAGATCTGCCTTTAGGAGGCTGTTTGAGAAAAGCATCGAAATGCTCACAATGCATTAATTATGGGATTCTCTACATACATCTGTTTAAATTTGTTCACTCAGCCTTCAACATCTAGAAAATGCTCAGTACACAGACACCATAAAATATTGGCTTGACTGGTTTGGGAACATATACGATGGGGAAACAATTAACCAGAGCATAACAACATATTCATTGTAGACATATTCAGAAGACTTCCACAAATATAATATTAAATATGAGGTAATAATATACAAAATGGTACAATGGGCAAGGTGGACTCCAGTGACAATTTTATATATTAAACACTACAATTCTGAGTCCTTTTAGAATGATGTGGCTATGGCAGGAGTATATTATTATTAGAATAACATAAGGAAAGCAACTTTCAACCAGTTATGCCTGGTGATACAAACAGACTGAAAAGTTTTGGTAAACTAAAGAAAGAAAGAGGTGGCTTCTGAGAACACCTTTAGCTGCATCAACATATTTTCTCAAAATACAGAAAAGTGTAACATCCTAAATATAATAGGCTGTAGCAATGTTCTCTTGGAAATGCAAAAATATGGGAAAGTTTCTTATTCTCAGATGAATAGGATGCAGAAATAGGGAGAATCTGCAACCCATTACTAATGTGTGTGTAGACCAGACACTCCCTTTTTCTTAAGATTTGTAAAATGCAACTCAGATCCAGTCTCTCTCTCTCTCAATAGCTTTCGGATGTTGTGTAGTTTTCTAATGTAGGTGCATTTTCCTAATGGGGAAGAGCATTTTTTACACTGTTTTTCTCCTCGATTTGTCTATGTTTGACTAGATCTTTCTCATCTTGTCTTTTCTCTTACTAGAAATTACTGTTACTAAGTAGTTGGTTTATATATGTGTGTGTGCGCGCACACACACACATGCTATTTTTTGTTTTATTATCTGAATTGCAGTAGTGCCCAGATGCCCTAATCAGGATTACAATTTATATTACAGTAGTGAGTAGAAGATCCAGTGAGATCTGACCTTATTTGTCATAATAGGACCTCAGAATGACATGCCTCAACTCCTATTCGTTTACAAGGAACAATTGTCATTGATGAATTATCATAGTTCAGCATCTATTGGCAATATTTTCTTACAATGGAGTTCGGTTGTAACTAGGATATACACATACCTTATTTAAGCGTTATGTTTCTAATAAAGTTATTCAATAAAGTCTTACATTTTAAAAAATATTAAAAGATTAGGACCGCCACCTCATTACAACTGGGCCAACAAATAGCTACCAAATAGCGATGACATTCACTCACTACTGACATGAACTAGAATCAAATCAATGACGCAGAGAGGGAAAATTCCCTGAGCCAAACACAATGATGTTTGAATATGTTCACATCAAGGAAAAACATGTAATTTTATTATGCTATGAATGCCAACTTCTTGGCAGAACCTCAGGAAAAACAATGACAATATTATAATGGATATTCAGGTTGTCAGGAAAAGTGGAAATACTTCAACCGCACACCATTTAAAAAAAAATCCCCTGAAACAGAGAGGCCCGGAGTGTTGCCAAATGTGACTGCTGGTATCCTATAATGTAACTTGTGGATGACCTTTCTCTGCAATTGCAGGGTTAAGACAAGGCTGATCAGCTCACTGTGGGCTTTTTATTGAAGTGAACTCAGACAAGAATTAAATTTCATTCATCTATCAAGGAAGACAAGAGTATGAGCAAATATTATTGGCTATGGGGCAAATCCAATACTGGTGCAAATTGCCAAGGGAGGATCTGAGGATCTGCACCCAAGAGTATCTGTTTTACTTAAAAAAAAGACAAGACATTTTATATGCAAGTAAGGAAGGTTTAGTTTGTGGCAAGCTAGGATGTGAATCTACTCCACGGTAGTCTGACATGCACTAACTGTCCATGCTGACACACATTAATGGTTCGTTAATGCACTTTAATTCTCTGACACAGTTCATGCACATCAGCAGGGTGGACATGGACAGTTAGAGCACAGCAGGCTATTGGGGGAGGGAGGGTAGAGAGATAGATTCAAACCCCAGCTTGCCATGAACTAAATATTCACATAAATGTGCCAAAGCTTTCTGGCTTTGTATACTTTACCAAAACAGCTGTTGATTTCACGAAGTCTGAGCATCTCTGCTCTAGAATAATAATAGGACTTAATCCTGCAAATCTTTACTCATGGAAATAGTCTCATTTATTTCAGTGGGACTATATGTAAGGATGTGCAGGACGAGACTTTCAGTGAGTCTGCACTCCACAATTTCTTTAGTAAATGTCCTTTGCACACCAAGTTTCCTGTCAATCGTAATGAAGAAAGCAGCATTAAAAGTAAAGAAGTGAATACTAGCAAATCAATTAAAAATTCACTTTACAGGACATTAAAAGTATTTCAAAACATCTTGAAGGGACACAATGTTATTGTGTTGTGATGTGTGTCATATGACAATGACACCGTACACGTGGATAATGTTTAAAAATGGCATGCTTGCATTCTAGTTTCAGACAGAGTACTGGGCAGATGGGTGATGTGGTTCAACCCCTTTACTGACCAGAGGTATGAGAACTATTGAAAGAACGTAGGACTCAGATCATAGGAGAGAGGGTTGCGCAATGCCTATCACTATTAGTTTTAATTCTCTTCTGATCCACAACGTATAACTTTTTGGAGGGTTGAGATAGTAAAAAAGCAAAATATGGCGTATTTTGATTATGATAATTTATGCTGTGAAACTGAACTGGAAACATATCCTCAATCTTTTGTTAAATCAATTCTTCTCTTCTATGAGTATTCAAAAATTAAAGAGAAGATCCAAATTTACATAATAATTAATGCATAATATATGTGCTATTCCTTTACATTTTAAGATTAGTGCCTTTTACTAGAAGGATTCATAAAACAATGACCATCATAAAACATCTTTGAAAAACACAACCCTCAATGAGTGCCATGGTTACTGGGGAAATATTTTATCTACACTTTGACTTTTTGGGGGCTCATTGCTCTGCTTTAAAAGCACACCCAACCTTGCTGTACCCGACTTCTCTCTCTACGACCATCCGTCCATCCATCTATTTCTCTCCCTACATCCTCTCCCGTTTTCTTCACCGTTATGCCATTATTAGGGTGACCATACTTCCCAATGCGCAGGGCTGCCCCTGCTGTTTGCCTGAGCCCATCCCCCCCATTCCTACGGGGCTGGCCCCAGCTGCTCCACCGAGACGCCCACTCCCCTAGACTGTTACTGGTCATTCAAACTATGCCGGACCCCACTCGAGGCTGTCACTGGAATTCTGCTGCCCCCGCCCCCCCCATTGAGGCTGTCATTGGTTGATGGAACCCTGTCTTCCCCCCCAGGAACTGGAACCCTTCTTCCCCCACCTCCAGCCCAATCTCCCCCCTGCACAGGGTTGGCATCCCCGCTCGCCTCCCGCACGTTTCTCCACATTGCACCTCACTTTTTGACAAAAGTGGGCATTTATCCCATTTTCTCTTGCCAATTTGATCAGCTGGCAACAGCAAATGGGACAAATGCCCTCTTTTGCCAAAAAGACAGGACAGCTGGGACAGGGCTTAAAAAAGGGACTGTCCCAGCCAAAACAGAACATATGGTCACCTTACCCATTGTACAAGTCACACCCTTCCACAAAATTAACAAATTAAAATCTTGACTCTATTTAAGTTGTTGGGAGTTTTGCCATTGATTTCAACGTGGCCAGGATTTCAACCCCTGTACTTCAGTGGAAATCAGCTAGTCACTATTCTCTATTCTGACCACTTTCTTGTATACTATATCTCTTCCCTCCCTCCTTTTGTCTGCCTTGTCTATTTAGACTGTAAACTCTCTAGAGCAGAGACTGTTTATGCACGTCTTCAGCGCCTATCACAATGGACACTGATTCCGATTGGGGCACTGCTGGAATAAATAAAATAAAAAATAATATTTGTACTATGACCCTGAATTCCTATTTAGGAAAACCCTTAAGAAAAACCCTTGTCTTTCTGGATAAATTCCTTCCAGTCTACCTAATTTCACCAAGTATGTGCAGACTACGTGCTGGACTCTGAGATAGGCATAGCATAAGAAATAAAAAGCAACAAAGAGAAAACTAAGACATGTTTCAATCAAAGATAAAGAACGAGCCTATGTACAACTGGAAGCTGAATACAGATAGTAGCATTCTGTTATAAGTAGCATTCTGACAAAACATAGAACTATGTATTAAACAATTTCTTCAAAAATTATCTAGAAATCTTTAGAGACTTTCCATTCTTTATGGCTCCAATTTAGGAAAGCATTCTGTTCTTTTTCAGCACTCAGGCATGTGGAAATCCTATTGAAGTCAATGGGACTTAAGCATATGCCTTCAGTGCTTTCTTGTATAGAGATAGACGTAAGCATGTGCTTAAATATCTTCCTGAATCTGGGCCAGTATCAGGGCCGGCTCCAGGCACCAGCCTGGCAAGCAGGTGCTTGGGGCGGCCAATGGAAAGGGGCGGCACGTCAGGCTCTTCGGCGGCGGGTCCCTCACTCCCTCTCGGAGGGAAGGACCTGCCGCCGAATTGCCGCCAAAGACTGAAGCGGCGGCGGTAGTGCAGATCGTGATCGTGGCTTTTCTTTTTTTTTTGCTGCTTGGAGCGGCAAAAACCCTAGAGCCAGCCCTAGCCAGTATTAGTCTACTGTCAAGGTGCTGTTAGTTTGCTCAATTTCAGTATCTGTACCTGAAGTTATATGTTCCATATACAGCATAACATCTTTGTAAGTAGTAAAAGTATAAGTACCTCATCCAATATCAATTCTCAACTTCACTAGGAACAAAAAAGTATTAACAAAGCCCAAAAGCACAAAGGCATTTTTACATCAATAAAAGTTCTGTGTCTTTTCACCAGAAGAGGTGAGTTATCAGGGGAAAATCCCAGAAAAAAATCTTTGTACTTAATTTCTCCAGTTTGTTGCACAGCTCAAAAAGCAATTTCTTTCATATACTAAGATGCAGGGAAATAGAACTGTGAATAGAGGTTTCTGACCCACATTTTTTCTTGATTGGAAGGGGGATAATAGCTAAAGAGGGGATAGAAGTGTCTGTGGATATAAAATTTGCAATAGCCATATCTGTGTGGAAATATTGCAGCTGGTACCAGAAAGATTCTGGATATTCTACAGTATGACTATTTTTCCTTCTTAATTTAATGTCTATTACATCAATTTTTGCTTTGAGGATTTGATTTTCCTCATTCAGGAAAATAATTGCAACCCGTGAATTCCAGTTCTGAGATCTTCTCTCTCATACATGCAAGACACGAGCCCCAGACTTGAGATGTTATCTTTTTGCAGTTGCACTTTCAAGTTGCAAATTTTCAAATCTATGGGGTTTTTATTTTTGCTATCATGTCAGAATATATTTTATGAGCCAAGTTGCCATAATTTTCATTGGGAAAAAGAACTAAATATTATGCCCCCAAAGCACACCATTCACTGCCTTCTTTCTGAGACACAATTTCACAGAGCTCAAGAAAAAGGTGCCCTGATGCTCCAATTTTAGCACAAACTGATTGCAAAATAAAAATGAGAACTCATCATAAATTTATGGAGAGACAGTACAGAAACATTTGCAGAAAGGGGTCCAAACTATATATTAGAAATTCTGTATCTTCTCAAAGAAGATTTTCCAGCCAATAGAGAATGTCTGAAATGTACAGTACCTGACCCACCTTGACAGATTATCAGGTAATTTAGTTGTCCTGGTATCTGAAAATGATGGATCAGTAATACAGAAGAAATCACCTGAAATCACCATAGAGAACAACTGATCACCATCCTTTTTATAAACAGCCCTTAAATTATTTGAAGATGGTTTATCAGGTCCCCTCTCAGTCTTCTTTTCCCAAGATATATCCACTTTTGTAACTTTTCATCATAGGTCAGATTTTCTGAACATTTGTGTGTGTTTGTTGCTCCTCTCTGGACTCTCTCTCTAATTTGTCCATAACTTTCCTAAAGCATGGCACCCAAAAATGGACACAGTACTCCACCTGAGGCCTCATCAGTGCTAAGTGAAGCAGGACAATTACCTCCTGTGTCTTGCCTACAATACTCCTGTTAATACACCCCAGACTGATATTAGCCTTCTTTGCAATTGTAGCACATTGTTGTCTAGCCAGTTATTCACCATTTTGTAGTTGCACATTTGATTTTTCCTTCCTAAGTGCAGTTAGGGTGACCAGATGAGGGGAAGAAAATATCGGGACACTTGGGAGGGGGGTGCCCGCTGGCTGGTTTTGCTCCATTTCAAAACAATTTTTTTTTTTAAATCATGTAAGTTCCTATGAAACAGAAAATTTGGTTCCCACCCAGCTCTAGTTGCCACATACTATCATTTACTCATTGTGTTTCACTCTATCTTTTGTCCAAGTAGAGTGTTCTGAACTGGGTAGCAAAAGATTCAATTGGATTGTCCACAGTGGGCATCATGGTTACAAGGTGAGCTGTGTTTAGACCTCTTTGTAGTCCCTCTCAAGTGCACTCCTCATGTGGCAGGCTTGGCTTCCTCCTTCTCTCTTAAGGGTGGAATTTTGCAGTCCAAGCCTTCCTGGACTGAATCTCTGGGTTGTCCAAGCCACCCCTTGTTTACCAATCATATAAACTTAAGATGCCCAACTGTGCTTGGCACCTGCAAGAAAACCTCTCTCCAAGAACCTGTGCCCAGCAGCTGATTAAAATTACTCCAAATAGTTTTACCTAAACATACATCTTGTTTAGTCACATAAAGGAACATAACAAGGGGAGAAAAAGTTAAAAACAACAAAAGACCCGCATGTCTGTCTTACCTAATCTTATCCTTTCCTTGCCAGGTCTGAGAAATTCCACTCAGCCCAGGGCCCCTACTAGGTGGGACAGAGAGCCCTCCATCAGTTTCTCTCTCTCAGTATCTTTCCCTGAGCTCCTGCCAGCTTCCCACCCACGTTCCCTCGCTACGCAGGGGGTTTTAACAATTTAATGTCCCTTTGATCCTAAACTCCAGCCTTGAGAAAATAAATTTGTTAACCTGACTGAACCCAAGTAGATAGGTCTCTTAAGGACCTTTGGTATTCTGTCGTTTTATTTCTAGCTTTTGCTCCCTTACTCTACATAAGGCCTCCTTTGATTTAACTCCTTGTAGTCAGACAGAATAAGATGAACAGAGGTATATGCAATATCCATAAAACATAATAAGATTTCTCTTTCTTGGGCTAGAAGGTCACAAGGTATGATCTATTATGCAAATCTCATGCTGTGTTTTATAGGTTCATTGTTTGGCATATGTAAAGTCTAACAATATTAATAAGAGTCAGATATACAAAATAAATCCTTGATGAGGAGAACAATATCTCCCTGTGTGAGCAAGAGATAAGTTTGTAATCATAATTATTTGCCAATGCTCTATCTGGAGCTGCTTTTGGAATTGGAATTTTAGAATTGGAGAGGTTGGAAGACATGCATCAAGCAGTTCTTGTCCACTTTTAGATTAGAATTTCTGCTCCTAGTAACCAAGGTGTCAGAAATTACCTCATGAATCAAGGGACCTTGCACTTGCGCTATGAGGAAGAGAGCTATGTATGGTCTTCTACATCTGTGGAAAATTCTTTACATCATTTATTCAATGCCCATTCATCCATTAGACTATGTTTTCTGTTCTGCTTCTCCCCTCATTCTGTGCTTCTGGAATATACTGTACTTTCTATATGGTGTTGTATTCAAAACTTCTATCTCCCCTCAGCTTTTCCTGCTCTAATCCCTTAGATGCTTGACTGTCAGATCTTACCATCACTGTTTGATTCCTCAAGTGTGGAAGACAGTTAAAATAATTTTTGTGTAGCATGAATTCCATCTGTCTCATGTAGATTATTAAATATTGAGCAAAGCTGAATATTCCAGTGACTGTGAAAACTGAGAAAAGTTGACTAACACTTATGTCCTAACCTTCAGAGGGCCCAGTGATTACTACTACTTGATGTCAATGACTGATAATTACATTTATTCTAGTTCTTGTTTTCTCAGACAATGTTGTAATAACTTCCTTGCATTTTACAATAACTCATAGGTACAAGGAACACTATATTTTCACAACACCTTATTTACTACAGAAGGAGAGATCTCTTGTGGTTTTCCACAAATAAGAATAAGATGTGTGTCCTGCAGGTATATCCTTGCCAACCAGTAATAATGCCCTTCTTTCAATAGTATATACTGCTGCAGAGAGAGCATGGCAAACTTCTAGTGTGTTGCAGCGTTATTTTTTCCTGGAAGTTGGAGTAGAATTTGTTGATATTACTCAATCATTACTTTAAATATTGTATAAATGTTACTGCTTTAATCAGACTCCCCCAGAGACATTATTTGTTATCTTTAGGAATACAGGAATATGTTCATATAGGGAGGAAGAAGAAAACCAATCATATCCTGCCTCTAGGTCAAAGGTGTTCAAAATTGCATGTGTATTTTCATATTTCTTAAAAATAAAAAATGAATGCATATACCCTCAATGCTTATATTTATATAGCCTTTTTTGACTTCTTGAATCAGAACTTTTAAACAGGCTAAGAACATGCCTGGTAGATAGGCATTAATGCTATTTGCTATTTGTCTCTTTAAAGAAGTTAGGTTTCTAAGAACTTGTGATATGTACTAGAATTGCCTGCCTTAAAAGTTCATTTCTTCGAATAATAGGTATCACAGTTTCAGGGTAACTGCACCTCTATCCCCTCCCCACATGGTCCATTCCAGGAGTGTCCATCCAGCCAAGTCTCAGGACTCCAGTCATCACCCTTCTCTGGAGTGACTCTTGTCACACTGGCTGCACGTAATCAGCGGCCAGGTGCTTTGCCTCAACCTCCCACCCCCCCATAAACGTCTCCCTCTTACTCTCACAGATATTGTGGAGTACACAACAAGCAGTAATAACGATGGGAATATTGGTTTCGCTGAGGTCTAACCGAGTCAGTAAACTGTGCCAGCGTGCTTTCAATTGTCCAAAGGCACATTCTACCACCATTCTGCACTTGCTCAGCCTATAGTTGAGCTGCTCTTTACTACTGTCCAGACTTCATGAGCCATGGGAGCAAGGGGTAGGCTGGGGTAGGTGCGACCGCACGGTGCTGCCGACTGGGAGAGCAGCCTGAGGCAGAAGCCTCCAGCTGGCATGATATTCCAGGCAGGACTGAATCTCCATTAGACGAAACTTAAAGAGGAGAATGACTTGGAGTCATTCCCATTTTTGTCCAGGCGCCCCCGACCGAGCTCACCGAGGCCAGCCAGGAGCACCCATGGGACGACGACAACAACGACTGTTAGCAGTCGTATTGTACCGTCTGCCGTCCACAAGGCAAGACAAGGCAAGGGGATGCTGCTGTGTAGCACTGCAGTACCGCGTCTGCCAACTCGAGAAACGAGTTTTTGCCGTTGCTTTCACAGAGGGAGGGAGAGAGGAAGGGAGAGGGGCCTCACAACATATACTCAGAACCATCTGCGACAATGTTTTTGCCCCATCAGGCATTGGGAGCTCAACCCAGAATTCCAATGGACAGTGGAGACTGCGGGAACTGAGGGATAGCTATCACAGTGCAACGCTCTGAAAGTCGACACTTGTCTCGGTACTGTGGCCGCACACCGCCGACTTAATGCGCTTAGTGGGGACACACACCATCGACTGTATCAAATCGATTTCTAAAAAATCGACTTATATTAAATTGACCTAATTTCATAGTGTAGACATACCCTCAGTTCATGAGTCAAAATACTGGTGTTGGTGAAAAGGGGCTTATTGGTTGGGTTGATTTCACACTTGGTAAACTATTTTCTGGTTTAGGAGTCAGAAGTATCTGCTTTGCTGGGATAATTTTTCCTGTGACTGTTTTTAACTGATAGCAAAGGGGCCTCGATCCTGAATCAGGAAAATACTTAAGCACTTGCTTAAGTCCATCTCAATTCAAGAAAGCACTCAAGTTGTGCTTAACTTTTAGCACATGGTGAAGTGCTTGTCCAAGTAAGTATGCTTTCCTGAATCAGGGCCTAGGATGGCCACTTTGTTAGCGTATTATATATTGAAATAAATACCAAATAATACAATCTACATTCAGACTCAGTTCACTTGCAATGGATGTGCACGCACTTCCACCATGTTTGAATTTGATCCTCTATGCATATTAAAAACATAAGAGAATCCAAACTCACTCTGATTTAAGAAACAACATCTTTGCATTGCAAGGATAGCAGCATCGTGGGATGTGCTGGGATGGAAAGCAGAATGGCAATGGCTGAGAAGAAGGTTCCTAGAACCATCCTGCCTGTTTCGATCTACCTGGATTTTTATAAGGTTGCCGACCACTCTGGTATCTGAGCACCCTCTGCAAAAATTAAACATATTAGACACACACTCACACATTATTTATTTAAATATATGTCTGGTTATGTTGTTTACCTCAGAGCAGTGAAGTAGCTAGCAATTTACAGTCTGAACACACCTTGTCAAACTGTTGCCCAGCTCACAGCGAGGCCTTAATCTCACAAGACAAGCATGTCACTAACACGGTATGATCACTAACAGTGGGTGCAGCAGTCAGATCTAAAGATCTAGCTATATTTTAATAAAGGGCCTGCTGAAGTACCATAAAAATACTACTAGTTCCTAAGAAATATTATCACCAGGAAATTAAAACTGTTTTGAACATGGGATACGCCTGCTTACACCTATGCCTCTAAGGTCTGCAGAAGAGGATATTAAAATCCAGAGGCATTTAGTTGTTTACTTATTGTTATATATGGTACTGTGGAGAACCTCAATCTCTTGTTTTATATATATATACATATTACACACAGAAATCTATCTTATAACATTATTAAGGTTGAGAAGTCAGGTACTCAAGTTAGGAAATAACAGAATTTTGCATGTGCAACCTTAACTCAGTCCCCTTATGTTTATGCATTATGATACAGTGGTTACATTACAGGATCACATACTATTTTGTCCCACAGGAACTCTGTTTCCGTCACTTCAACAGGATTGACCTGCTCTTGGAATAAATGAGGGCTGTGCAGCAAAGGAGGCTGTTGTCTAGAAAGCCACCTGACAAAAATCCATCTTTCAACCCTCAATATATTTCCATAGAGACAAGCCTATTCATTCAAGCTCTACAGCATTCACCAAGATTTTACACTCAGAGTCCAACTGGGCAACTGTCACTAATGGTGGTGAAGAGTCAGTGGCACTACATGCATGAGTAAGTGCTGGCCAGCAGGAGTAAGGGTTGTTATAGTATGTCTCTAGAGCGATTATCTAGGTTAATATGCAAATATAGCTTCAATAAATAAAAGGGTACATTTTTAGAATAAAGGTGTTTTGTTTTTTGAAGGACGTTTTGGGTAGATTATTTAATTGGTTTTCTGGGAGTTCAAATGGTAGTACAGTACCCAAGGAAATGTGCTGAAAAGTAGGTCAATTATTCTAACTATAACCAGACAAGTAATTTAAGGGAAGATTAGCTCTTTTCAGATTATAGTTTAAATCTTTAAGATGTTAGTGGGGAAAAAAACACAAGGTTTCTAAGCAATGTATTAAAGAAACAGTTCAATGCACCTTGCTCACTGCTTTAGCTGTTGGTATTTGCTTGAGTTATCCCTGCAGCTATGTCATATTAGGGTAAGATTTATGTAGCTCTCACAATCTGAGCAGTATTGGTCAGTTATACAGTTGGATAGGAGACCCCTGAGGAAAACCCAGAGTGCTTCATAAAGTCTAGGGTTGGTTTTCAAGGCTGATTCCCTGGAAATAGGATGAAGTACATTTATAGCACTCTAATTTAATTTATAGTAATCTCCATATGCACTCAAAATGTAATGCAACCCCCTACTTGAGATCCACCAGCTTCTGGAGCTCTGGTCTGAGCCTCTAGGAGGCACTACCAAAAAGACTACAAATAAAATGGATGTCAAAAGCACTCTGACTCCATTTCCAGAATGCTTGTGGTCAGGGGTGGGGACAGAAGAAAACAGACACACCTTATGGGGCCAATAGGGAGCCTTCTGCCTGGGGTGATCTAAACAAGCAGCACACTGGACCAATGACAAGCCAGGGCTGCACAGTCCCCAGCAAGTTAACAGGGCAAGGGGCAACCTCGTTTTACACAAAGAAAGAGAGGTTTGAGTTTGGAAACTGGGAGAGAGCCCGCATGGCTTAGGGAGTCGTTGAATTCTCTCTTCCCATAAAGGGAGGATTTTTTTGGCTCTGCTCTGAGATTTTAGGTGCATGGATCAGGCAGCTCCAGCACTACAGTGACCAGCATCTTGGGGCTGGGGGAGCACCAAAGCAGGAAATAGAGATCCAACCTGGTATTAGCAACCAAGAACTACCTGAGACTCCAGAAAGATGCCAGACTAGGGACACCAGCAAACACAGTTGGAGTCAGGAGAGGACCCTGCCCCATCTAGAAAAAAGAAGGTTTAAGCTAGCCAATACCCCAGTCCTGCAACACTCCCTTGGAGGAGACCCAACCTCCACCATGCCATCTGCCTCAGAAAGGTGCCAGGGATTTGTATTATTTACAGATTATTAATAAACCTTAATCTCTTCCTTCCTCAGATCTATTTCCCTGTAAATTCCTCCCCCCCCCCCCGCCCACTCCCAGTTACACTGTTATTTTAGAGCAGTATTTTTTGTTGGTATTTATTTTATTTGCATTTTTTTCCCCTGTGGGCTTTACACTCCTTGCCAGCTTGTGGTATAATAATTGATTTCTCAAGGGTTAGCATCCCCGTGTGTCTGTCACAGTAAAGAGTCACTGAGTGGAGGCACAAGGTGTCAAGAAAAAGAACTCAGAACCTGACCCACACAAGGATAGATTCCAAATATTGGTGATAACAAACACAAGGGAGAGAAGAGGTAGAGAAACGTCTACATCAGGGGTCTCAAAGTCCCAGCCCATCCATGGCCCAAGAACCTCCTCACTGTGGCCCGCAGAGGAGACCCCCATGCAGCCATGGTGCTGGCAATGCCTGCTGCAGGCGCTGCCCCCCACAGCTGCCATTGGCTGGGGGAGAGGGACAGAGATACCATCACTAGTCGCTGGGCAGAGTCAGCCATGGAGGCAGCGTCACTTTTTCCCCCACAATGCATATAAACAAAATACCAAACAACTATCTGATGTACACCTTGCTGCAATCCTGAAGGTTTCAACTGCTCAGTCACTGAGGCCAAACAACAAACTGACAGAACTGAAGCATTGCCAGGTGTCTGGCAAACACTAAAAACTCTCTGGCAGGCCAAGAATTGTATAAAGTTGTATGACAGTTTTATTATTTCTAAGAAATCTGAAATAAAAAATACAATATAAACATTTTCTTTTCTGAACAGCATCTGCATTGACATTATTGGTCCGCTGGGAAGATTTGAGGACTGGCACTGGCCCTAAGATAAATTGAGTTTGAGACCCCTGGTCTACACAAACTGGAATGAAATTATCTCCTCTGCCTTTTCACACTGGGCTACTTCTCTGTAGATGCCTACAGCAGTCCCTACATTGTGTGTTTTTAAGTTGTTTCAATATAGACTGCATCAGTGTATCTGCAGTTGTTTTTTTGTTAGACCAGTTAGTGAAAATGATGATTGCATGGTAAATGGGTATCTGGATAACTAGGTTTGAATAGGTTTCAGAGTAGCAGCCGTGTTAGTCTGTATCCGCAAAAAGAACAGGAGTACTTGCGGCACCTTAGAGACTAACAAATTTAGTAGAGCATTAGGTTTGAATAATCAGTGGTCTCAAATATGAATTAAAGTGAATACTTAAAATTAAAACCAATATAATGGTCATGAAAGATACCAGGTCGGCAGCACTTGAACTGGAATTAATGTTCAGTCCCTATGTCCATTCCTCTCTGCTGAGACCGTTCCTCAAAAACTATGAGGGGATTTGTGATGTGCACATTTTTCCAATGGAAATTGCTGAAGAACACCAACACACTTTTTGCACAGGCCTCTACATGGCCATCAGATGGTTACAGCTTCAGTCACTAAAGACCTGAGACAGAGCCACAAAGTCCTCCCATAATATCCCAGTGCTGCTACAAGCAGTTTTTAGACTCAGGCTGTCTCTGCTCTGACCATTATAAAAAAAGCCCTATGAACACCCCGGCTGAAAATGTACTAACCACTCTAAGAAAGACATTTTACAGATATAGCAGCAATGACCTGTACAAAAGTTTATGCAGTCTCAATTCAGTCTTAGAATGAAGCAGTTACATTCACAACTATTAAGGCAATATATGAATTTCCTTGTCCTTAACTCATCTCATTCAGTCAGCCAAATCAAAACACTTTTATTCTAATCAGGCAGCATAATGCATTTAACAGCAACCCCCAAAGAAGATATAAATCACCACCTTCTACTTTAACGGAGGAAGAAAGTCTGTGATTTTGTGATTAGCCATACATGTCACCCAGTGGGGAGGGTTTCTTATGGAAGGGATGACTCACAAGGAAATAAAACACAACTCTGCTCACAGCTGAGGAGGAGTAAGTATTGCATGTAGAATCAGATCTAGAGTAAAAGATGCATAAAAAAACGCTAAGCAATACAATTTGGTTTAAAAAACACAACAGTAGATTGTGTCCTATAGCTGTGAGGATACCTTGGGACCCTGATGGAAGAACACAATCATAGGTTAAGGTGAGCAAGGAAACTACTCCATCATACAGGGCTGGCTCCAGCATTTCTGCCACCCCAAGCAAAAAAAAAAAAAAAAAAAAAAAAAAAAAAGCCGCGATTGGCGGTGGCAGTTCAGTGGCAGGTCCTTCGCTCCTAGAGGGAGTGAGGGACCTGCCGCCCCCGAATTGCCGCAGGTGCCGTCCCTCTCCTTTGGCCGCCCCAAGCACCTGCTTGTTAAGCTGGTACCTGGAGCTGGCCCTGCCACCATATCACCCTAAAAAGTCACAAACAACTCCCAGCGGGCAGAGAGATTGCAGAATGATTTTAGATAGTTCATGATATACAGAATATTGCACAAAATCAGAACAGTCTCTCATATAAATTGTCTTCTGATCGTTTACTGTTAATAATAATTGCTTAGCAGTACTCCCACTTTGACTTGATGTACAACTGAATACTGATGGTTAAAGATTAATTCATACTATTACTGCTAGTAGAATGAAAGGTGTTTTAATAGACTAAAATTACCAGGAAAGGTGGGTGTGGATGTGGGGGGGGGGGAGAAATGACTGAAGATACAATAACAGAATGCACACTGGAATGTCAGTGCCCTGTGAAAAATCAAATTTATCAACTTATCACAATTACAGAGAAACAACCTGGTCTGAAAAAGTTAAGTGTGCACAATGGATCATTTCATTCCTGCTTGTGTAGATATTAAGTATCTTAAGGTATCCATTTAGAAACATGACTTCAGTCATTAAAAAAAAACAGTACTAAACACATAAGACCCAAGCCTATAATGCTTATTCATGCAAGTAGACTCTGACTTCAATGGAACTGCTCGCATGAATAAGGATTACAACAGTAAAGGTTTGCAGAGTAATAGCGGTATTTCCAACCATTTTCTAGCATTTCTGAAGTATTATGTTAAAGCTGAGTCTTAAGAATTAATGGATAAAGAAATCAAAACTTTCCAAGAGTCTTTTAATGGAGTTACAAAAGCTCGGTCCTAGAGCCGGTTTTGTTTAATATCTTTATTAATGATCTGGAAGATGGAGTGGACTGCACTCTCAGCAAGTTTGCAGATGACACTAAACTAGGAGGCGTGGTAGATACACTAGAGGGTAGGGATCGGATACAGAGGGACCTAGACAAATTAGAGGATTGGGCCAAAAAAAACCTGATGAGGTTCAGCAAGGACAAGTGCAGAGTCCTGTACTTAGGACGGAAGAATCCCATGCACTGCTACAGACTAGGGACCGAATGGCTAGGTAGCAGTTCTGCAGAAAAGGACCTAGGGGTCACAGTGGATGAGAAGCTGGATATGAGTCAACAGTGTGCTCTTGTTGCCAAGAAGGCTAGCGGCATTTTGGGCTGTATAAGTAGGGGCACTGCCAGCAGATCGAGGAACGTGATCGTTCCCCTTTATTCGACATTGGTGAGGCCTCATCTGGAGTACTGTGTCCAGTTTTGGGCCCCACACTATAAGAAGGATGTGGAAAAATTGGAAGGAGTCCAGCGGAGGGCAACAAAAATGATTAGGGGTCTGGAGCACATGACTTATGAGGAGAGGCTGAGGGAACTGGGATTGTTTAGTCTCCAGAAGAGAAGAATGAGGGGGGATTTGATAGCAGCCTTCAACTACCTGAAGGGGGGTTCCAAAGAGGATGGAGCTCAGCTGTTCTCAGTGGTGGCAGATGACAGAACAAGGAACAATGGTCTCAAGTTACAGTGGGGGAGGTCCAGGTTGGATATTAGGAAACACTATTTCAATAGGAGGGTGGTGAAGCACTGGAATGCGTTACCTAGGGAGGTGGTGGAGTGTCCTTCCTTGGAGATCTTTAAGGCCCGGCTTGACAAAGCCCTGGCTGGGATGATTTAGTTGGGAATTGGTCCTGCTTTGAGCAGGGAGTTGGACTAGATGACCTTCTGAGGTCCCTTCCAACCCTGATATTCTATGATTCTATGAACACCTCCGCAAAACCAGCCCAAGGCGTCTGAAGTTTGGAACCAAAATATTGAAGCACCACAAGTCAGTGGCCACTTTTGAAATTTGTCTTTATTAGTACACCTCTACCCTGATAAAACGCTGTCCTCGGGAGCCAAAAAATCTTACCGTGTTATAGGTGAAACCGCGTTATATCTAACTTGCTTTGATCCGTGAGAGCGCGCAGCCCCACCCCCTGGAGCTCTGCTTTACCATGTTATATCTGAATTCATGTTATATTGGGTCGCGTTATATCGGGGTAGAGGTGTACTAGGAAAATTTACTCTGTATTGGCCTCATCCAGAGCCCCCTGAAGTCCATAGAAAGGCTTGTACTGGCTTCAGTGGACTTTGAGTCAGACTCTATGCAATACATACATATGTAGGAGGCTCATACCCCAGTACATAAAATAACCTGGGCATTTTAGATCAATGATTTTAAACACATAGCTTTTGAGCCACAAAGCAGATTTTCAGGGGCTGTCAAGGTGACCAGAAATCTAGCGTCTCACTTCAGCTCTCCAGGACATACATGCATTAGGACAGCGGTCCCAAAACTTTATTGGTTCACATACAACCTTCTTAAAACACTGATGCTTTAAGTACCACATGCAAGTTTCTCCTTTTTGTGCAACATTTATTTTAGGGCTTAACAGGCTTAAAATAAGTATTTCTGGACTCTATAGTATAACAAATGCCTAAGGAAGCCTAAAATGTTCAGTAATAATATCCTTTTGAAATATCTGAGGTTGTTAGGGAGTGAATCAAAAAGAAACACAATGTAAAAGCTGTTTTTTATGTCTTTCATGTTGCTCAGATTACAGGAAACACTTAATATGCCATAAATTATGTCTTGATATATTTTGGTATACCACTAAACTACATCAATGGCTTGATTTTTTTAAAAATTTGTCTAATTTAAATGAAAAAATCTTGCTAATTCTGATCTGGATTATTGTTGAACATGCCAAAGTTTGCTTTGCTTCCCTTTTTACAAAATTAGATCAAGAAAAATACAAAACATTGAGTAGCTCTCAAAGAAAATGAAAAAGTGCCATTAAATGAAAAGAGTGTGCTTAGTTACTTTAGGTCATTTGAGATATTGGTGCACTTCAGCTAAAATTTCTGTACTGCATTAAGATTCATCCTGTATTTGATTTTAATGTCAAGTATCAGGGGGTAGCCGTGTTAGTCTGTATCTACAAAAACAACAAGGAGTCTGGTGGCACCTTAAAGACTAACAGATATCTTGTTGTTTTTGATTTTAGTGGTGGTTAGGGTAGAAAAACCAGTCTCACAGAGATATGTAGTGCTGAAGGGCACCCAAAATTTCAAAGCTCTGGCTGATCTGGGGCTGTAACTTTTCTCTCCATCTCAACAAACAGTCATTGAGCTGCACTTTGTTGAATTTGAGCTTGAGTCCACCATCACACTATAGTTCAATCAACTCTTCCTTTGCTGAGAAGCCATTTGGGAGGGTGTCTTCTTCTATTGAAAATGGGATCCTGATCCAGTTCTCATTTGTTACAAAAGTATTCATTATACTCGGTGTCCAAATTCAGGCAATATTTTTAATTCATTTTTTATAAGGAAATTTTACAAGCTTGGGAATCACTGGCAGTTTTCCTTTTCTCCTTTGCATGCTATAATCTTCATTACTGCCCTTGTTTTGTCACGAACATTAAAAGACATAGTTTTAGTCCCTCTAAACTGCCACTCTGTTCATTGTGATGCATGAACAAATCAGCTAAATAGGCTAGTCCGGACAGCAATAACTCATCCATAAAGCAATCAGCAAATTCAAAATGAAAATCACTATGAATGAACTCTGTTCCCAGGTATGAGTTTAAGAGATGAGTCAACACCTTCCCATGAGATAGCCATCTCACTTCTTTACAGAGAAGTTATCAAGATCACTTTCTGTTTCATTGCCTCAAACTGAAAATAAGAGTCAGCTCAGTGCTTGTGCTTCATTAAATACTGACCACCTTTACAAACTGATCCAGAATGATTTTCAGATTAACTGGCATTTTTCTCTCAACTGGTGCCTTTCTATGAATACTGCAGTGAGTGAAGTTAGCATTAGGCACCATTCCTTTAAGTTTTGCCAAAACAATGCCAATTCTTCCAGTCATTTCTCACATTACAAGAGAGCGCACACCAGGCAGTTTTGCTACTTTAGTTCATTTGCTGTAATAAACTAATTCAGATGGTTAGAAGTTTCTTCTGCCATTGTACATCGTTATAGAGCATCACATAACAAGAACTCTTCTTTAATTGTTATTTCTGATTCAAATCTTTCATAGGTAAGAAGCTGAGCAAAATTAGTGATATAATTGATATAACTGACAGAATTTAAGTGAAAAGAACTTACTTTATTTTTATGTTCTTCAGATGAACTTACTTGCATCTGAAGAAGTGAGGTTCTTACCCACGAAAGCTTATGCTCCCAGTACTTCTGTTAGTCTCAAAGGTGCCACAGGACCCTCTGTTGCTTTTTACTTTATTTTATACTTCTCTGAGCTTTTCCTTTACTTGAGAAGCCATGTCTCCAATAGTTCTTGACACACTGTTGTTAGATAAAGAAATTATGTCAAGCTGTTTTGCAGTGTTTCCCCAGAAAACTGATGATGGTCTTTTACCAAAAGGTAATGCTAGATTCTTGCCAATTGTATGAGTCTGATCAATCCCAGTCTTATCAATCCTCACGCTTACATGGTATGAAGCTTGTAGAGGCTTCACATTAATGCATATATACATATATATATATATATTTATATTTGGTTTTCTTTCATTCACTTAGCTTTTTCTTTAAACATTGAGTTTATCTTTTAAAGAACTGTGCTTTGTATTGAGGTGACATTGAAGTAGGAAAGGGTTCACTGAATGATAGCAACTGATGCACTGAGACACTGCTTTACTTTATTCACCACTCAAAGTAAATCCAAATAATAGATCGTTGGGACCAGGCCTTCCAACAATTTTGTGCTGTTTGTTATTTATAGCAGATACCCAAACTACAGTGCCTGAAATCTCTCCAGTTTTTTCACTGAGGTCTTGATTCACACTACCGCCTCTTTTATCAACAGACCTTTGTTGTGTTTCTGTAAGTTTTCTTTTGAAGTTACGGCTAGTTTGTCACTTACCCATAGTTGAGGATCACAATTATATTCACAAACACAAAACAACTTACAAACTAAAACAAGGACACCCTCACCAAAGCATTTAGATGAGTGGGTTGAAAGTGGGTGAGTATGAATACACTACTTTTGTGGAACCAAGGTGTGGGCTGCATCTCTGGAATGTATGGGTGCATGCTCAGTTAATGCAGGTCTGACTGGTGGAGATCTGGCTGGAGGAAATTAGAAGAGAAGGGAGCTTGGCTGGGAGAGTTGCGGGGGGAGGGAGGGAAGTGAAAGGACATGCGGTTAGAAAGTAGAGAATATTGTTGGAGGGCAGGGGCTCTTCTGGGGGTAAAAAAGAAAAGGGGACTTACAGGGGATGGGAGTAGAGGCTTAGGAGGTGGGGGGGACCCTTGGCAGGAAGTGGGGGGCTTTTACCTGGGCATCAAGCAGCTTCAGCCCCAGGAGGCCTCTTGCTCATCAGCAGCTTTGGTCCCACTCCCAAGCAGTGCCCCTGGATGCCTGCAATGCTGGACAAAGGGCACAAGGGCTCGCCCTGCCAGGAAACGTCTCTCAGATTGCAGCCACCCAGCTGCTCTGAAGCTGAAAAGCCAGGCAGCTCTCCTTAGTCTGGTATCCAGGCTTTAATCCACTGCACCCAATGAACCTTTTGCACTCCCAACTTCCCTAGACATAGGAGGCAATTCCCCATGTGCCTCTGGCTCCCAGCCCTGCACGCAGCAACTGTGTGTTTGAAATTTAATTGTTTTTTGAGCTTTTGGCATTCCACTTCCAACAAGCTCATGTATCACCAGTGGTTCACAAGCCACAGTTTGTGAACTGCTGCATTAGGCAAAGTAGAGAGGACTGTGAACGCGGAAGCCACATGGATATATTTCTCCTTCAACTTCCCTTCTCTGCAAAGATAAAGACAGCTCAGTGTGAGGTAACTTATTCTATGGCTCTGTGTGACTGCTACATATGATGAAGTAGATCCATGGCAGTTAAAGGCGGATATCTGCTTTAGATGTAAATTCTGGGAGCCACAAGCCTCCTGTAGCTGGATGTGTTTAAAACAGGTAGAGTGCTCTGTTTCTACTTGGCTGTTTTCCTGTGATTTTCCAGAATGAAACAGAGCTCAAACATCCATCGTGCTAAAGAAAATAATTGAATTCATTATTTTTTTCCTTTACAAGTTTTATTTAATCTGTTAAAAAAGAACATGGCCGAACACCTATTCCCCACAGTTCCTTCTATAAAGCACAATGATTAGGTCAGGTGCCATCATATGGGCAGAAAACATCTAAATGAATCAGGCTTGCTTGTTAGAAATACTTCATTCCTTTAACAGGAGCATATTGCTTGATTTGTTATTGTCCCATGTCACATGAATAACCTGGAGCTATCATATAACAATATTTAACAAAAGAAAAATCATTTCAAGAAAATAGTTGTAGCGAAATGAGCAGATGTTAGTCTAAAGTACCTAGATATGGGCCCAGTGTCTTGCTGTTCTTTTTTTTTTAAACTTTATCAAACTATAAAATTACATTTTAAATGTTCAATTAAGCGGCAAATTGCAGCATTTTGTCATTGGCTTTTATTAGTCTGACATTTATCCTTTTATTCAAATAGCTGTGCTTGATAGAATGGCCATGTCTTTTTTTAACTAGCTAGCCTGCCTATACACTTGGGGCTTTAAATGCAGTTTTAAATATTAACAAGGCTTTCATTAGGATGCAGAAACATAGGTGGGGAAACTAATGGCAAGGGCTTTACTCTGCCTACTCTTAGTTTCATGTGCAAGTATTAATTAAAACCTTCATTAACATTGTATAAATTCAGAGCTCTGGCACAAATTTGATGCACATTATTTCTTATTTTCATTAGTTTTACTCTAACAGTACTCAGTTTAATAAAAAGTTAGGAGTCCAGGTGTTCAAGGATTTCTGTGTGCGTGCATTTACGTTTTAATGTACTGTATTGTACCTCTTAGATGGACTAAGGTTTCACATATATTTGTGGATAGTTTGTATAACTCAAGATCCAAAATGTGAAAAAGCTGTCGTCAAAACCCCAGAAAAATCCTCAAGGACAGTGAAACAACATAATACATCTGACGACTCCAGTTTAGAGAGATCAATATTTTAGATTTGGTATACTCCTATATTTCTAAGAGTTCAATTGTAAAAAAAAAATATGTCCAGTCTCCATGCTGTGGAAGCCTCTACTATCTGCTTTGGCAGCATTAAGCAGATTTTTATTTTTTGCTATAGCTGGCCTTAAAGTTTTCCTGGTGCCAATATTGTCCTACAAAACACAGAAACAGTCTGAGTAAACACATACCTTATCTCCCTTCGGTAACATGAAAACACAACATACAGCATACACAACTTTATTCTTTCCATTTGTAATCAGTGTTTTTCCCCCACACCTAAACCTCTTGTAAATCCAAATCGTAATATGGCAAATTAAATAGAATCAACCAATACTAGCGTCGGCTCTGCTTGTTTAGTCCTCTTCTATACCAGAAAAGAAAAAAAGCTATACATGAGATACTGCATATTAGGATGGTGACATCCAATGGGAGTTTTGCCACTTCAACACAGCCAGAGTTTCAGAGCACCTATGGGTTCAACTAGGTGGATGAGGGTCTGAATCAAAGACTGTTGACATCAAAGGAAAGACTCTCATTCATTTTAGTGGGCTTTGGATAAGGATCTTGGTGGAAAAAATACTTGCATAATGGATACAGTTTCTGCATGATTAACAAAACATAATAAAACTTAAAATGTAACTGTAGAGACCTTCTGGCTATACCACTGCTATTTCCAAACTTCAATGAAAAGATTAATACAGATTAAAGCCATTATGAAACTACCTTGATACTGATGGTTATGAAACCCAGAACTAATCTGAAAATCCCATTTAATATTATAATAGCTTTGGGAACCAAATAATATAAGTAAGCATATCAAAGCTATATTCACTCTTCACTGGTAAAAAGTTTATATCCATCATGTGGGATTTCAAAAGGTTTTTCCCCAGTTGCTTGCCCCCATATGAAACCCAATCCTGCGGTCTCAGTGTATGCACCATACTCAATGAGATTAATGGAAGGTGTTTGGTTTTTTTTTTTTTACACTTTAAGTACATTCACACTGGAATATAGTCTTTTTTCCTCTTATCATTATTATTTGCTTCTGATAATGCTCTCAATATGGTTAGTGCAGACAAAACATAAAAGAAAAAAATCCCTCTCCCAGAGAGCTCACAATCTAAAAAGATTCTATGCAGAAACTAAGTTGCAAGTGTTTCCAAGATTTAATTTTTACATTGGTTAACTAATGCATTAGATCATACTGAACCACACAATTCAAAGAATAATTTTGAATCTGGCAGGACATTATGAAATTTAGATTATGTTACCTTTTGAAAAAAATAATATAGTTCTTTAGAATGTTATAAATACAATATTCCCACTTTCTAATTCCTTGAATTTTATTATCTTCTATTTCACTTCTGATGTTGTTCAAAAAGGTAAATACATTCAGACATCAATATTTTGTCCCAGGAACATACCTAAATAGCTACATATTTTAAAAACAAATATTTGTAGACAATTTTTTCTGTGTCAAATTCGCAAAACTTGTCATTTAGGGTTTGGTTCTGTTAATGCCAAATCAGGGGTGCTCTTGAGTCAAGACCTATTTTACCTGAATCACTAATATTTGAAAGGATTTGGATTAATGTCTCACTTCTTCCATTTCTTGATTCAAGTTGGATAAGAACGGAAGAAAAAGAAAAAAAAGTTTTGATTTGGTTTAGTAAAACTTAAGTCATGGTTTTGTTTTGCAATACCAAAACTGGAGATGGAAATTCATTCATAATGGCAACTCATAGTCTATCATGATGACAATGATAGTCACTGGGCCAGGAAATACTTGTAGAAAGGAAATACTGTAGAAAGACTCTACAGCCTGATAATTGCAGCACCCACCTTGGATGTGTAAACCCAAGTTCAAGTCCCTGCTCCAGTGACTAATTATTTATGAAAAAATGGGACAGCTCCAAGAGGAGAGATAGAGAAAGCCCTATATCAGACCATTCCCTAGGTCACTGGCTAAGGCACTCTTCTTCAATGTGAGAACCCCAAGTGCAAATCCCTTTTCTTCATCAGGCAGAGTGGAAAATTGAGGTCATCTAATCCAACCCCCTGCTCAAGGACTAGGGGTTGAACTAATTATTATAAGGGAGTTGACAGATCCTTCTTCTTTGGCCACTTCATTAATCCTTTCCTTTACTTTTGTCAATGTGCCTGGATATCATAACCAATTATTTTGGATCAAAATATTTCAACATTACCAAACATTTCAACAACTTCTGCTCAAATGAAACTATTTGGTGAGCTCGACATTAATTTGCAAACAGTTTTGGTTGACCCGAAACTGCATTTTTCAGTAAATACACTGTTCCTTCAGAAAATTTCACCAACATTAGCTATGGGGCTCATTTCAATAGATGCTAATCTGAAAAATTTGTTGGAAGCAATTAGGTTCAGAGAAGCATTCCCATTTTAACTCCTCACCTGTTTTTTTTTTTATGCCAATCAATTTATAGGTAAGATTCTGCGTTCTTAGTCTCTTTCTCTGTGTAACTACATGCCACTGCCTGTGTGTCAATGTGTCTCCTAATTATGTCCTTTTTATAAATATAAAATAATTAAATATGCAGTATCAGTCTGACAGGCAGCCAAACAGACTAAAAAAGGGGAATGTGAAAAAATGTACATGCAGTATATATTTGGGGGGTGGGGGTGGGGTGGAAATGGGTGAGGAGGAGATACCACACACCCTGAAGATGATAGAGACCTTTATTTTCTACCTTAGAATCCATCAGAATATAATAGTACATTCAGACAGTGAATAAACTGTATGCAACATCAGCAGTAAACACAAGGAACGAAGAAGAGGCAATGTTTTCAGTGAGATTAAATTTCTGTCCATTTATACATACACATGGATTGAAGTGCCAATGATGGAGCCATAATGAGAGAGTCTGGCTGTCTCACCCCCACCAGTTGGTGTACAATCAATCAGCCCCTGACCAGGAGGAAAAATGTCCCCCCTGTAATTTATGTGCAGTACAGAGATGGAGTCTAATCTTCTAGTCCACACTCAGACTAAGCTCCCATTGAGACGAATGGGAGTTTGGCTATGCAAGACCACAAGATC
The DNA here is from genome assembly GCF_011386835.1 of Chrysemys picta bellii. Taxonomy (NCBI): domain Eukaryota; kingdom Metazoa; phylum Chordata; order Testudines; family Emydidae; genus Chrysemys; species Chrysemys picta. Next base: position 21,830,047 of record NC_088795.1, read on the forward strand.
AGGCCTGCCATTTTTAATTATAAAGCACTACACAATGTGAAATCATCCTATTTTGATTTTTTTTTAAATGATGCTGCAATTTTTCCTCCACCTATTTTGCTTACCAAACTATCCAAATGAAATGATATCTGTTCCTTCCAGGTGGTAAATTAGCTTGACTTTAACAGGTGCTTCTTAAACGACACTATAGCTCAGAAGATGCCACATTAATTAATTTAGTGCTTCCATGCTCCCTGGTGCTGCTGTGTAAACAGATTAGCCCATTTTGCAGACATTACAACTTTACAATTCTATATACAGAATGGGTCTTTTTCTTTGTTTACATCCAGTGAGTTGTACAGTGCTGGTCTTCTTCACCCATTACCCAAGTTCTTATCATGCTTTACAATTAGCTTAACAAGGAGCAGCCGATTATGAAGCAAGATACTTCAATCAGCCAGTTCAAGTCCTTTAAAATATTACAGTTTTCTGAGATGTTAAGTTGCATGGAAATTAAAGTGCACTAGAAGGACAAGAATAGAATTGATTGGGAGCTGTGATACATTCACAAGTCATGCTGGGAATCTCTGGTAAGCACAATGCATTTCTAATGCAAATCAATATAGGCAGTCTGAAGATGGCCCTTGTAAAAGGAAGTGCAATCAAACTACCGCTGCAAAAGAGCCAAATTCCATTCCAAAAGAAAACCTCCCATATTCTTATATCACTAGCATCAACGGGAGCAAGGAATCCATTCAATAATTATGGCAGTTTAAATGCTTTTTTTTCCTGTTAAGTAGATGGTGAAATTTAGGAAGATATTTAGGGTTTCGCCTTTTAATAGAACAATTACTCATTGGCAGAATATAGTAATGCCATTGTGTTGAACAGCGAGCAAAGATCAGCCTCACAAACTGAATACGATACATAATTTGCACATGAGTGTCAAGTTCCCACATACTGACTTGGCAGCTTCAAAAGCCCACCCGCAAAAACTTAAAATTTAGCAGTAGAAGTTTAAAGAAAAGAGTAAAAAAAAGTGTGGCCAAACACTTTTTAAAATTTAAAATCTTCCTTGTTAAACTTAGAGCTGTATTCATATGGGACCTTTTTCATTAAAAGACTGAATGTATGTAGGTGTTTACTAATTTTTACATTCCTTCATTTGCCTCTCCTGTATTATATTTCTAAGAAAGAATTCCTACAGTATTGGTAAGAAAATATGGAAACATCTGCATGTTCTGGTAAACTACATTTTTCAAACAAAAAAGAATCTGCCAAACATTTCCAGGAGATAGTTAAACGAAATAATGAACCCTGATATTCACTGAACACTTACAAAGGGGGGAAAAAAAAACACTTATGAAAAACAAAATCAGTATTGTCTTGCCATGGGGTAAAAATTTAAAATATACTCTAAATTCTAAATTAATTCAGGATCTTGCCAAGACAAAAAAGGGCTTGATGCACTGTTTTGTGGAACTTAATAGATGTTTTCAAAAAGCAGTGCTCTTATTGGAAAACAAATGTTAAATTATTTACAACATTTTAAAGAATGAGTTCACCTCCCGCACTCAAGTAGATTATTATACAGCCGAATTTATAGGATGACAAGATTCAAATTAAAAAGATAAAATCTTAGGCTCACACTACCGCTGTACTGATGGTCTTTTAAAGCTCTTTTACTGGTTTGTATATACTGTATAAGTTATACATACTGTACCATACACAGTACTGGCCCTAGACTTATCCTCCTCATGGGACCCCTATAGCTCTGCCCACTGCTTGGGGGTGATTGTTGGTGGCTACCCACAAAAGAGTCCTCTTCTGGATTGGGGCACCATTCAATCCCCCTGTTTGCACAGGAAGAAATCCCCACACAGTCCCTTGCTGAGGCATGGCAATGATAGGGACCAAGGAGGGTGGTCAGGAGCGCCGCCAGCTTTTCTGCCGCCCTAGGCGGCGGAAGGTCCCACCCCGAAATGCCGCCCCCCGCAGAGGCAGCGGAAGGTCCCGCCGCCGAAATACCGCTGCGGTCACCACCTCCCAAATTGTAGCGGCGGTCGCCTAATGGGTTGCGCCGGCCCTGAGGGTGGTCACCCAGAAAGCCAACACCTGGCGTAAATGAAGAACTATATCCCTTCTAATACTTGTTTTCTGTAGATTCAACAATATGATTCAGCATGTCTAATGTTTAAAATCTGCAGTGTTAAATTGTGGCGTGCCAAGTCTGCACGTGTGGAGGTAAACATGGTGTGTAGTCCAGCACAACTAACATATACAATGTATGGCTATATTAGGCTCATCCAGGGCCAGTGATGTCCTTGTCTCACATTCTATATACCCCTCATACAAAAGAAGACAATAGCTACATTTCAAAGGCCAGATCTTTGGCTAGTGTACATCTGTATAGCTCTGCTGAAGTGAATACAGCTATGCTGATTTGCACCAACACTAAATCTGGCCCCCAGATTATTAAAACAGTAAGTATAGCAAATTAATGCCTCGTGGCTTGGGTTGGTACCAAGCATCAGGGCACTAGTGAAAATGGACTGGAGTATGAAGCAGCCATCTTTTCACTCCTCTTTATTCAATATTCATGCTCCCTTTTAACTCAAATTAAAATATTAAATTGTATTTCCAGTTATTCCACAACATAATAGGCAAGGCTACAGGATATTTGCAAAGTAAATTGCTGTTAAGTTGTTGAACTGCATGTGCATCTCCAACACATTTCAAACCCTGGGCTATTTAGGTACAGCCCATAGTAAGGAGAAGTGAAGAACTACATGGTCCCAAAAGGAAAACTGGGAGGCATTTTGCCTTTGCCAGGCAGAATGTCTTTCCGGGCTCCTGGGTGCACAGTCTGCAGACCGGCATCTTTTGTTTGGGTGCCCCTTGCACCCACTGGCTAGTCACACGTGCTGGGGGGGGGGGGTGGAGGAGAGTGAGCAGACTGCGTGCTCTTCAGAGTACAAGGGGTGCAATTCTGCCTGGTGCTTATGTGGGCTGTGCAACGGGGAGAGAAATCTTCTGATTTCCCCCCCCACACACCTATTACACACCAACACAAAAGTCAGGCAGAATTTGACCTATAGTGAGCATGATGTTCAAGTTGATTGAAACAGGTCTACTATAGATGTACACACATTTCAAGCAAGTGCCTATTTTCAGAAAAACCAAGTACCAAATTTCAAATTAATATACAGCACATAGAATCTGCAAGGATAAATCATCCTTAGAGCTTAATTGATCATATAGTTCTGAATGTTCTGCTAAATGGAGTAAACACGTAATGAGCTGAAAAATGGCTCACTTAGCCCAAAACATTCTAACTTGGGTGCCTAAGGATAGGGACTTCAATCTGTAATTGGGCATATAAATGTAAGTGCCTTCATTTTCAGAGACCCACAGCTCTCATTAACTTTATAAGCATAGACTCCTAACCCAAGTTTAAAAATGTCAACATTTCTTCTTTTTTAATCATGTTTCTATAGTTTTACAGTGCTCTCCCCAGGGATAGTTATGTAAATAAAATGATTAGATATATATGTATATATATTATACAGAGACGCACACAAAATATGGCTACAGACACTTCTATCCAACAAATTATTTTGTTGCGTCTTATAGAGTGACAATTAGAGTCACAAAATATTGAAATATTCACATATTGATTATGTATGTGTGCAATCAAAACAAACAAGTGACAGTTTGGCTATATGGCATCTTTTCTTTAGTTTAAATTATACCATCAGGTTTTGACAGCGTACAGTAGGATCATAAATGATCATTTAAAATTGAAAGAAAAAAGTACATATTTATGATTTTTAAGGCAGCTTGTCTGAATTTTCTACAGAGATGTTAGCATTCTTACAGGAGACAGAAAACTCAAAAAGGATTAATTTTAGCCAGAATACAAATTTAAAAAATAACCGAGGAAGAACGCTATCTGGGCTGAAGAAAGCTGAAATAAAGCAAGTAGGATGTATCACAAAGAATAATTCAGTCATGACAACAGATAAATCAATCCAATATTCCATAAGGTTAAAACTATCCCTCTCTCTCTCTCACGCCAACAAATCTGCTATTATTCAAACACTGAAGGCAAAACACCTAAACAGTAAACACTAGGAAGTACCACAGAGTAGGAAAAGTAAATCAGGTATATGAAACAGAGTAGAAACCACCATAATCCGTAATACCGAATCATAAGCTTTGACCAAACCCTGATATCTCTGAACTCTTTTCCACCAACAAAAGAAATTAAGCTAAAATAACCTGCTTCCCATAACTGTCTTGGCAGGACTTATTATACCTTTAATCAACTGTTCGATGAGGGTATAAAAAACAAAAGTTAGCAAGTGATCATACCCAGCCCACATAGTCTATTGGGTACTTATACTGCAGTGGTAGATGCCGTATCAGTGCAGACATGGAATAAATGAGAGAGAATGAACAAAGAGCTCATCCCCATAGAGTACATAGACAGGTGTGTAATTCTGTATGTACAGGAAAAAAGCAAGGAAAAGGTGATGAAAGAAAGAGGGATATGGAAATAGGGAAATCAGAGCAAAGGGAGGTATGCAAGGATGGACATGCTAGAGGCTAAGAAAAAACAAACAGACAAAGCAACAACGTGGTACCTAATGTTTTTCCTATTGAGTTATTAATCATTCACATGAAAATGAAGATACAAATGTCTATGTATGTCTCAGATATAATAAAATCATCATGAATATCAGAAATATTATAATGGTAAATCTGAGAATAAACAGTTTCCTAAATTATATCAGTGCTCAGAGTGTGTGAGAGTTTTCCATGCACAAACAGGCCAAGGGATGGGGGCGGGGGGTGGTGTGTGGAGGAAAAAGGCTAACAATAGTCTTGGCATAGCCTGTATTCACTTAGCTGGGTTGTAACAAGCAACCTCTGTATTTTAGTGTTCCTCTGAAAGATGAATATCTTTTAAAAGAGACATTTCAGAAAGATCTCTGATCTTCAGAAGGAAAATCATCCATCTCCTGGAAAGAATGAAATCTTTGGAGTCAAAAGTACATCTCACTTCATGTCCCCTAAGGATTTTCTGGGAATGACATGTTTGATGCCGAGCAGCCTATATACACACACACTATTTTTTCTTTGGAAAGGAAGAATAAAATACACAGCCCGTTCACACAGACACAAAACCTTAATCCAGATATATATTTTAATGAGTGCCTGTGTGAAGAATGTAAAATCAAACAATACCCTATCAGCAATCTGTTCAGTTTATTTCTGAACACTATAGTGTTCCATGTTTTAAAGGCATTTTTAAACTTTTCGATGTAAATATGATATACAAACACTATAAATTAATCCACTCTGAAAATTACAAGCATGCAGTGCATTTATAATTCTATTCTTAAACCAAATTTCAGAGAAAATTCTGAAAGCAGTTACAGTTGCACAACACGTCTTAGCAAACACCCCTCAGCACCTCCCATTCCCTAGCTTAGGCCAGGAATGCGTGGCTTTTGTGAATCCCATTCTGAGGGGCCTCTCCCCACACCAATTCATTGTAGAGGGAGCCTAAGCATTGAACTCAGGCTTTCTGAATCCCATTGATTTTGTAGGTACCTTAAAGTTAAGCACGATGATATTAGTATTGCCACACCTAAGATTCTTTGTGAATCTATCCCACTGAGGCATATTATGACACGGTATACACAGATTTTTCCATATAATGTACTGTATTTCAAGAAATGTGTCATAATTTATATTCTGCTGTTGTGTAGAAAAAGATATGATTGTTCCCCCTTTCAGCAAAGATAGAAAAGAAAAATTAATAGCCATTTTTTGACCTGGTTTTTGAATTGTTTTTGCTCCTTCTAATTTCCTGCCAAAGCATGCAGTAGTTTGCAAGGTGACATTTTCAGAATCTCGTTACAGATTGATTGGCTAAACTGTTGTGAAACTAAGAGAATTCTTATAAAGAACAACCTTCATTCATTATAAATTCAGACCCAATGATGCCATTACCTGAAAGCCTGATGCAAACAGACAGCACAGAAAGGCCCATGCTGGATACAGATCACAAGTACAACAGAAAACAATGAAGTGTATAATCTGAAAAATGTCTGATAACACTGTGGTGAAAAGTCTAGTCTCTGTGTTTTCTACTGAATGCAAGACAAAAAGGAGATAAGCAAACAGTACCTAAAAACTTTCAGAAATGTCATTCCACACAATAAAGAGCTGCTTGCAAGGAAACAACAACTTCAGGTATTTAACATTCAGTTCCCTTTACTCTATGAATACCTGACTGCTCCCCCTGGTCTTTCAATCCCTCTGAGCTCTGTTTCTCAGATTTAAAATTTTTTATTAAGATGATGTTAAAAAAAATCGTGAACAGAGTTTGAGCATACAAGTTTCTGGTTATCAGGGAATAACATACAAATTATAGAGGGTGCAAAGTTTGGTTTAAGATAAAGTGGCATGAGGAATACATAATCTGCAATGTCCCTGATTGGGGCTAAAGGTTGATGGGTCAAAGTACAGACATTGAGATATGAGGGTATGAAGTTCATAGAGTGGCTATGTTCGGGTGTGGAGTATAATGAGTGGATATGATGATGAGGATGGATTGACCCTCATTTGGTGAGATTTAATGTTTAGGGAGTTTATGGTTCCAGTTCATATGATCCAACGGAGAAGGTCACTTGGTCCCTTTCTCGTAGTGGGAGAATGATGTCACTCTGGCTCACACCTCCTGGTACTGTCAGTGGCCGGTGATGTGCTCAATGTAGATGTCCCTGGACCATCGGATGGCGTCTGAGACCATGAGGCGCCGCATGAGACATGTGCAGCATCGACCGATCCCGCAGGTCCACAGCACACGCTCGTTGCAGGGGTCCCAGGCGCCCAGGGCTCCAACAATTAGGGCGTCCATCTGCACCTCATAGCTCTTCGCTCTCAGGGTGTCAGCCAGGGGGGCGTACTTTTCCACTCTTGGAACACCTTCTGTATCTTGGTGCATGGAGCTTCCACCCTTCTCCCTGTCAGATCTTTCTTCAAAACAAATTTCTCCCATGCAGCATTTCAATCTTAATCTGCCACCCGTGTGTGTGTGTGTGTGTAAGTACTAAACTACTATATGAAGAACCCATTTCCTGGTGCCCTGCTGCTTTGTGCATCTGACTTGCCTATTTTTTCCCCCTTCTTGGACTATAAGTTTTCCAGAGCAGGGATACTGCCACATCATTATGTTCAGAACATTTCAGCACCCAAACAATAAATGATAATTATGTATAAGTTCCTAAAAAGGCAATGCAGCTTTTAAAATCTCATTGCACAAAGGAGCATTCCTGGGCATATTTGTAGACAATGGAATGGACTCAAAACTATTCAAATGCTGCTAGAAAGTTTAGAAAGTGTTTTATTTTCAATTATTCTATTTGATTTGCGAAATATGTGGGGAAATAGTGGTGATGAGGTAAGTCTCTCTCCTTCTTACAGGCTTCTGATAACTGGTAACCGTCATAGGGACTTCCTGAGGCCTTTGGTGAGGGTAAAATACTTTTGTTAAAAGGTACAAATTCAGTTTTACTTAAATAAATATATTTTTGTTCATGACTATGGTCATGTTCTGGCTTCAGTCAACCTTTTATAAAAAGTTATAATAACTTTGACTCAAAATGATTCCAAAGTGATTTACAGGTTGTATATGTAAAGATCACTCAGTCAACTCTGAAATGCAATCTCCTCTGGAGTGGAATCAGCAGCCAATCTAGAGCAATAATACTATGCAAGAATGTTTGTTTGTTTTAAAATGAAGGAAAGAACAATAGGAAGTTTAACAGAAGGTTTTGGGTAGGCAGAATTCAACTATCAAAACTGGAATTTAACTAGGACACTGGAATTAACACACACAGTTTTGTGAAGTGTACTATAAATGACCATGTGTGGTTAGAAAACTGGTCTTATTTATAAAATGGCATGTTCAGCTCCACAGTACCCATCAACTTCATGTGGGAGCAGGGCCGGCTCCAGGGTTTTGGCCGCCCCAAGCAGCCAAAACAAAAAACAAAACAAAAACAAAACAAAAAAAGCCGCGATCGCGATCTGCGGCGGCAATTCGGCGGGAGGTCCTTCACTCCCAGGCGGAGTGAGGGACCGTCCTCCGAATTGCCGCTGAATACCTGGATGTGCCGCCCCTCTCCGGAGCGGCTGCCCCAAGCACCTGATTGAGAAGCTGGTGCCTGGAGCCGGCCCTGTGTGGCAGCATTGGTTCTGTGCTAACTCAGAAGGAGTGTCATGCCACTTATTGAATGCCAACATTTCTTCAGGAACCAGGTTTTCCATCCAAGTGATTACTAATGTCAATTCTACTTAACTTATGAGATCTTAAGCATGAAAGTCCAAATGGTACGGCTCCATGCTAAGCTTAAAAAAAATTCTACTTCCCAGTTAGCAGAGGATGAGTAAATTGTCTTGGTAGGCAAGTAAAATATCATTAGCTTTTTCATTATCACCAATAATCATAGCAAAGGGCAGGCAAGTGGCTTTTGTGTCTGGGCTCATAAATTTTCATGGCAACTCTGGGAGATTGCTCCATATATTCTTTGATTTCCATTTCACACACCACCCATAATCCTCTGCAGTGATTTGGCAAATCATAGATCTAACCTTAACTTTAAAAACAGAAATAGCTGTTTTCCAATTGAAAAGTATTTAGGCAAAGCCATCCATCAGATGCCAATGTGGCAATTCACAAAATATTGTAATAATTAGTGCAGACAGCACTGTCCCATGAGCAAAGGAAGAGAGAAGAATCTGGAAATGAACCTCGTGCTAGGTAAACAGTGTAGCATGGAGGGGTTTTGTTTTGTGGAACATTGGTCCACCTTCTACAGGGAAAGAGGGCTGTATAGTTTGGATGTCCTCCAAACTCACCACGTAAGTAGCAAGGGAAACAATCTTTTTTGGGAGAGGCTGGCTAAAGCAATCAGGAAAGCATTAGGGAAGGGTAAAAAGAGGGAAGATATGAACACTAAGGGTACGTCTTCACTTACCGGAGGGTCCGGCGGCAGGCAATCAATGTTCTGGGATCGATTTATCGCGTCTGGTTAAGACGCGATAAATCGATCCCGGATCGATCCCAGAAGTGCTCGCCGTTGACGCCGGTACTCCAGCTCGGCGAGAGGAGTACGCGGCATCGACGGGGGAGCCTCCCTGCCGCGTCTGGACCCGCGGTAAGTTCGGACTAAGGTACTTCGAATTCAGCTACGTTATTAACGTAGCTGAATTTGCGTACCTTAGTCCGAAGTGGGGGCTTAGTGAAGACCAGGCCTAAGCATAAAATCAAGATATTGAAAACAAAATTAATCAAAGAACCGAAGGATATGAAGAGAAGATATTATTTAATTGCCTATACACCAATGCTAGGAGCATGGTTAGCAAGCAAGAGGAAATGAAATTGCTTATTTAGGAGCATAAATTCAATGTAGTTGGTATTACTGAAACCTGGTAGGATGATTTGCATAAGTGGAATATTCAGATCAATAGCTATAAGGTATTTAGGAAGGATCGAGTGGGCAAAAAGGAAGGGGGAATAGCACTCTGTCAAAAATGGACTGATAAAATCCAAGTCACTGATAATTCAGAAAAAAATTATCCTGAATCCTTACGAATCAATCCAACAGATAAAGGAGAAGATGGGGTATTAGTTGGTGTCTGCTATAGACCACCAAATCACATTAAGGAACAGGAATATCAGCTCTTTACACACACCTCTATAATGTGTAGCGGGGGAAAAGCTGCATGATCATGAGGACTTCAGACTGAGTGAAATATGCTGGAGGTCTCCTACTGCCAGTAGTAAAACAAGACATCCTTCGAATTTCTAAATATTATAGATGACAATTTCTTAACTCAGAAAGTGTTGCATCCGACACAGGGAATTCTATATTAGACTTTGTCTTGACAGATAAAGAGGGACTGATCACAGAACTAAAGATTAATGGTAATTTAGGAACAAGAATAAATTCCAGACCAGTAAGATCTATACTTGGTGCTTTAAAAGAGTGAATTTCACAAAGCTGGAAATAAACGGGAGCCAGATCAGCTGGGAGAAAAGATTTAATCAGAAGAATGAGAATGAGAATTGGGAATTATTTAAGAACACTTTGCTAGATGCCCCAATCCACAATCCCTCTGCACCAAAAGCCACAATCAAGAAAGAAGGCTGCATTGGTTTAAAAACGACCTGGTATAGAGGGGAAATTAAGGCAGCTATAAAAATATATAACAAATGGAAGAAAGGGGAAGTTGATATTCATTTATATAAACCAGAAGCTAGAAATTATACAAAATTGATAAGGGAAGCACAGCAACACAAGGAGAACAATATGATGTGCAGAGTAAAAGACAATAAGTTCTTAAAGTATATTAGGAACAAAAGCAATCTTAACAATGGTACTGGTCCATTACTAGATGGGAAATGGTAGAGTTAATAATAATGTAGAAAAGATAAGGTGGGTGAGATAATATCTTTTACTGGACCAACTTCTGTTAGTGGAAGAGACGGAGATGAACTTATGAGCTCCACAGAACACTTCTTCAGGTTTGGGAAAGGTAATCAGAAGGTCACAACTAAGCACAAGGTGAACAGATTGTTAGGCATGGCTAAAATACCACTGCAAACAATAATTCAAAAAGGGCACATGTATTCAATAAATATTTTGTTTCTGTATTGGGGGGGGGGGAGAACAGAAGATGTAATCATATTATACAATAACACTCTTTCCATTCCATTAGTATCTCAGGAGGCTGCTAAACGACAGCTATTAAAAGTTAGACTTTTTAAATTCAGCAGGTCCAAGTAACTTGTAACCAAGAGTTTCCAAAGAACTGGCTGAGGAGCTTGCTGAAATATTAACATTGATTTTCAATAAGCCTTGGAACACTAGGGAAGTTCCAGAAGACTGGAAGAAATCTAATGTTGTGTCAATATTTTGAAAAAGGTAAATGAGATGATCTGGTAATTACAGAGCTGTCAGTCTGACATCGATCCCAGGTAAGATAATGGAGCAGTTGATACAGGATTCAATTAATAAAGAATTAAAGGAGGGATATCTATATTTAATGCCAATCAATATGTGTTTATGTAAAATAAATCCTGTTAAACTAACTTGATATCCTTTTTATTGAGGAAATTACCATTTTGGTTGATAAAGGGAATAGTGTTGATATAATATGCTTAGACTTCTCTAAGCTATTTAACTTAATACCTCCTGACATTTTGTTTAAAGAACTAGTACCATATAAAACTAACATGGCACACATTAAATGGATTAAAAGCTGGCTAACCAATAGGTGTGAAAATGCAATTGTAAATGGGGCATCATCATTGAGCAGGTGTCTTTCTAGTACGATCCCACGCTTTTTGCCTCTACATTATTTACAAGTTTTATAAGTGACCTAGAAGAAAACATAAAATCATCATTGATGAAGTGTGCAGATGACACAAAAATTGGGCAAGTGGTAAATAGTTAAGAGAACAGGTCACTGATGCAGAGAGATCTGTATTGCTTGGTAAGCTACACACAACGTGTGTTTTAATATGGATAAATGTAAATAGGCCATACTTTAAGGATGGGGAACTCTATCCTGGGAAGCAGTGACTCGGAAAAAAAAGGTTTAGGGGTCATGGTGGATAATCAGCTGAACATGAGCTTCCAGTGCAACATTCTGGACAAAAGGGCTAACACAATCCTTGGATGCATAAACAGTAAGAGCAGAGAGATTATTTTACCTCTATATTTGGCACTAGTGTGACTGCTGCTTAAAACCCGAGTCTGGTGTCCACAATTCAAGAAGGATGTTGATAAATTGAGAGGGTGGGATAAGTGACTGGTATCTTGGGACCGGGAGAAACCTGATCTGGTTTAATTTTGGTTTTAATAACCTTTTATCACATAGTTCAGTTTGTCTGCATTGCAAGAACAAGATAGACTGGATAGTCTAAGGGGACTGCCAATGACTCCATGGTAAGATTGGTATAGTGATCCAGTTCACATTTGTTACTGGCTTGCCGAAATCTATTTATAGAACATACCACCAGTTTGGGTGTCTGCCCTTCTTTTCTGACAGTCTGCCCTGAAACAGGCAATCATAGCTCTGAGGCACTCTAGAGACCATGACAATAGCCACCTACTCACAGCAACAGCAGGGATATTACTCGGGTCCCTCTGCACCAAAAGCACAAGCCTCTACCACTGGAACTGCAGGAGAATTTCCTTCACTATAGCACTATTAAGGATTACGAAACATAATCGAGCAGTTCTGATTTCGACCAGCAGAGGAGAGTGAAAAATGCTGAATCATGAAAGTAGCCAAGCTCGGCGTGATAAACTTTTATAGTTGCCACCCTCATGATGAAGTCTTGACAGTATTTTATTTTAAATTCTTCAAGGCATTCAGCTGATGCTGAATTATTTATTAATCAAGAAAAGTCTGCTTAAGTAGGAGAAAAATGTGTCTGTTGTGCTTGAGGACTCACATCTAGCAAAATGAAAAATTTTGCAGATTAAACTTCACGTCTTTTTTGAAATAAGAATTCTTTTCTATATCTAAATTCATCCAAACACAGCATCTATACCTGGATTCAGTTTTGTGGCTTGTTTTTACCTTCAGCTATCTGACTCCTTTAGGACATGGATATATTGGTCTCTGTCCTAATTACCCAGATGCTTTATTTTGTTTCAAGAACGCCACTTGCAGTTTTGAAGATTGCTTTACCAGCCCTTCCCAAGTCTCAGTGTCTCTGGTGCATTGAAGCAACTGTGGTTCTACAGTCTCAATTCCAGATCACTGATTTGAGAAAGTGAGCTTATCCATTTTCTTGCCTGAAGACATCCCCATAACTTTTAGATCTGTCAGGCTTAAACTGACGTTCTCCAAAATCATTTGTAGAAAATTTGGGGTTGCTTTGTTATTTGCCATCTTTGTAGAATTGAGATTTCTCTTCAGGTCAATGGCTTCTTGCAAGTCTGAATTCACTGGTGTCCCCTTGACTTGGAAAAAAAATATCACACGCTGGCTGAACGCTGCTGTATTCATTTTGTTTTCTAGCATTCTCGTCATGCTTTTTCTCCACTGTTTTTGAACAAAGATTAGTGCCTCACCAAGCTTGAAAATTATTGTCTGTCCATCTTCACTTGTGAGAAGAACAACAGAGATGCTTCAAAGAGATCCAACACTTCCTTCCCTCTTTTCATCTTTCACACGTCTTTTTAATTATAAAAACATGCAATCTACATTTTAGTTTTAAATGGTGATATTCATTGCAGCTAAAGGAAGATATCGTTCTGCCTCACATAGAGAAGATTTTTCTCCCTCTCTGAGCAGAAGGAGAGACAGCACTGATGAAACACAACCTATCAAATGCAATGCATTTGAATATTTGGATTTATTACAATCACATTTCTACAGATATGCTAAAAGTGAAAACATGAAAATTACACTCTATATTGCCATTCATCTTGAAGAGCTGAGCAGTAGCCTATGTCTTCTTTTTGAGAGTTCTAACCAGACGTGATTTTTTTTATATACATATATTTCCCACTCTTTCTAATACAAATCAAAAGCATAACAAACCAAAATGGAAGTGTGAAGAAAAAACATTTTACTGACATTCTCATAGCTTTTTGTGTTTACTTTATTGATGTTTTCATTTCCCCTGGAGGTAAATTTCTTTTGCCGAAATGACTTGTTCCAATGTGTTAAGGTAGCACACTGGGAAACAAACAGCTCCTAATGACTAATGGACCAACTCAGAGTCTAGACATTAGAAAACAGGTACGAAAAGTTTAATATAATCTGGAATGAATATAAAAACTGGATGTGAAAAAAATGACTATACTTACAGAAGTATTGAATGGAGGAACTGAGCTCTAATATTGGGTATGATAGAATGCATACATTAACAGTGAATATATTAATATGTGATGATAAAAATGCATACACTACCAATGAATTATTCCTCACTAAACAGAGGAGAGTGGACTATTGGTCTCTTATTAATTTAGTTTCTTTGTAATATTATTCTTCCCCTGAGCGATAGCAGAGAATTATAAAGGAAACAAAGACCTTTGCTAGGGAATCAATTTAGTGTGAAATTCACAAGTGTCTCTTCTGACTGAACAAAAGTGCTCCAACATCTAGGGATGCTAAATGTACTTGTATACAGCACATGAATCTTTGTTTAATACAATCCATTGGAGGTCTATCAGGCACAAAGTGACATGGAGATTGTATTCTCCTGTGAGAAGATATCCATCACTTAGGCAGTCTTATGTTTGCTCTCCTTCAGACACTACAAGTGGTACAGCCAAAGCAAGCAGGGTGCAAGGTCATCTACAGTCCAGTAGGTAGAAGTAGGGGCGAGCTCAGCTGATTGCTCCCAGACAGCGGTCGACATGTTATATCAGAATGCTCCTCTGAGTCTTGGGGCAAATAAATACAACTGTCCAGGATTATACATATCAATAAACTTGTTAAATTTACCATAAATCAATCAGACACTGTTTATGCTAAGTTTTGAGCTATATTTGAAAAGCCAAGTCAGGACCAGGGTTCAGTGTTTTTTTGGAAATGGTTTAAAATAGAATGGTTCTGCCCAAACTGGCCAGCAAGCCATATTTGGAAGTATTTTAGTTGGACCCAAATTTAAACAGAGCTCAAACTCTGCGTTCAAACATGGCTATCTGACTAGTGTAGACAGGATCTTAAAACAAAAAAGCTTTACATTTTAGAATGTTAATGAAGTCCCCCTCCAACAGCTCCTCCTTTTGCAGCAGAAATGTTCCTTTTCCAGAGATAATACCTAGAGATATTAATGTGTCATAAATACCTATGTCACACTTCAATGCATACACATTTCAATAACACAGACAAATTCTGCTGTCAGTCGGAATTTTGCTTAAATAAGGACCATGGAATTTGACCCATCTTTAGCAGATGTAAAATCTCCTTCATGGATTGTATATTCCACTAGCTAATGACCCACTGAGTGAAGAAGCCCTTTCTGATTTCCAACTGAAACTTCTACCTCATTCAAAACCATTGCTGACCTCGGAATACACCTCTGTCATACTTCACAAGCAGATTTTTTCCTTGGGTGTTTGCATGAACGAACCCCATAAAAACTGAATGGCATAACCTGGACTGGACTTTCTCTGTTCTCTGATGATTGTCTGTTTGCTCTAACACACTCTCTCACAGTCTTGTCACCAAAGCTTCATTCCAACCTGCCCCTTTTAACCCCCTTTTCCCTGCCATGTTCCCTTGATCCTCCTTCAGTTTATTCTCTCCTAATTAACCCCCTTCACTCCCAAAACACACACAACTCATGGAAGTAGCAGGATGTTTGCTATGATCACATTGTTCACTCTGCTTAGGTTATACCTCTTCCCACACCCTGTGTCTGTCTTATCTATTTAGATTGTAAGTTTTTGGCAGGGACCTTCTACTGTTTGTACACAATGGGGCCCTGTTCTTGGTTGGCCCTTCAGCACTACTTTAATAACCATGTTTAATAATAATACTCAGTGCAGCCATTACATCTGATGACCATTTGAACACTTTAGCTAATGCAGAGACTCATTTTCAGGGTCTTACAGAGAGTACATTACACACATTCAGTGATTTGCACTGACTTAAACTGCATTTCCAGTTGCAACCCCCCAAGTGTAGCAAGTATCCCCATGGTACTTAAACATTCCTGAAGTTCTAAATATACCTAATCATCTGAGAGGCAATACCATGGCAACTTCCTTTCTTCTGCAATTCCATGGCAACTGACATCAGCTGAGGTGCTTGAGCTGACAGTTCCTTGTGTTAAACAGAAGGGGGCTACTGGTACATCATCTCAGGATTTGCTTCCTTTTGGTCCAATAGGGCTCATATCTACTGACCTTTAGGACAGGCTTGGAGACCTTGATGTTCTCTCAAGGACTCAAAAAGGAGTTGGAATAGGAAAAGAGGAAATGGGGTAAGGGGAGTGATTGTTAATTTGCAATGGTTGTTTCAGAGAGGATGAATTTATTACTTATTTGGCAAGATTGGGGAATCTGTATATTGTATGTTATTTAGGGCAATGTGCAGGCACATCTTGTAACTACTGAATACAAATAAGCAAAAGGAACAAATAAATTTGGGAATCTTTAAAAGCATTACAAAGATAAAGTTGTAAAATATGAAATCAATGTTTTAAACCTTCATAACAATAGTACTTTTAATACTACTGAACCACTTTTCTTCAGGCTTAATCTGGTTTTTAAATCTCAACAAGACCAGCAAAATGAGACAAGTTTGAAACTTATAGGTTCAACAATTTTGTAGTTATCCCAGTGCAAAAATTATAATTGAAACAGATGGAAAAGCCTGCCTCCTCCCCATACTTGAACTCAGGAACAGTTCAAATTATTTCACTTTAAAATCTACACATACGTACATATACATATGTACACACACCCATGGCTCAGAACATGTAAAATATCATCCCAAAAGGAATTACTTTATAGGAGGTATAAACAAATGTGTAGAATGGAAGCTGGACAACAACCCTACCTGTGGCATATGCAACCCAGCTAGATGATGACTAAAATGTTCCTTTTCTTACATGTGAAATGTTTGGAATTGCATATATTATACACAGTTTAAAATACACTTTCTGATTGAAGAAACTTCAGATTAGTGTATTCCACAGAGAAATCACACATACTATTAATGGTTCATAAACATAGTACTACTACATTTAAAATCCAAAGTAATATGAAGCACAAAAATATAGAATTCATTCTCAGATTAAAAAAAAAAATCAATGTATACATAAACCAGCATGCTGTGTTAAAATGTTCCTATCAAATATTGATATGCATTTTCAGTACTCTTTTATAAACAAACTGTCATGGGGTACTCCACTCACCCCCGATCTGGCACCTCCTCCTGGTCATTCTAGGTATTAGCTGTTGAGGCTGACTATTCCATCTGCAGTTTGCATGCAGTCACTCTGACTCTAGTCTTGCTCCAGGACCTGCAGTGTCCTCTTTGCGACTTAGCCCTCTGGCTAGGTCATTCAGTGTTGCCCCTTCAGTCCATCAACAGTCCTAGGCAGTCTTCCCGTTCACTTAGGGTTGCCAACTTTCTAATCCCACAAAATCAAACACCCTAGCCCCGCCCCTTCTGCAAGGCCCTGCCCTTCCCCTTTCCTGAAGCCCTGACCCCCGTTCAATACATTCCCTCTCCCTCGGTAGCTCGCTCTCCCCTACCCTCACTCACTGTCACTCGGCTGAGGCAGGGGGTTGGGTAGCGGGAGGGGGTGCGGGCTCTAACTGGGGGTGCATGCTCTGGGGTGGGGCCAGAAATGAGGGGTTCAGGAGGGGGTTCTGGACTGGGGCTGGGGTGCAGGGAGAGATGAGGACTCCGTCTGGGGGTGCGGGCTCTGGGGTGGGGCAGGGGATGAGGGATTCAGGATGCAGGAGGGGAGTCCAGGCTGGGGTAGAGGGGTTCAGGGTGTGGGAGGGGGCTCTGGCTTGAGGCAGGGGGTTGGAGTGCAAGGGGGTGAGGGGTGGTGCAGGCTCTGTGGTGAGCCGGGAGATGAGGAGCTTGGGGTACAGGAGAGGGCTCCAGGTTTGGGGGGGGCGCTCAGGGCAGGGGGTGTGGGCTTACCTCTGGCGGCTCCCAGTCAGCAACGTAGCAGGGGGACTAAGGCAGGCTTCCTGCCTTTCCTCACACTGCAGACCGCGCTGCGCCCTGGAAGCGGCCAGCAGCAAGTCTGGCTCCTAGGCAGAAGCATAGCAGGGGGCTCTGCATGCTGCTCTCACCCGCAGGCACCGTCCCCACAGCTCCCATTGGCCATGGTTCAGAAAACGCACACCAGGTCACCCTACGTTCACTGCCCCAATGCCACACCCTCAATGGTTGGTAGGGTAACCCAGGCCCGCCCTCTAGTCCAGGTTCCAGTCCAGGGACCCTCAATTCAGCAGTTCTGGGCTTCCGCTCTCTGCCCTCACTGCTTCTTCCTTGGATTGCTTCCTATTCTCTGGTTCCTCTTCTCTCTCTGGGTGCACCAGCTCCAAGAACCCTCCTCCCAGGGAGTGACTGCTGCCTGCCTTCCTGCAGCCTTTCCCAGCAGCCCCCAAACACTCCTCCCTTTTTCCAGGGCGTGACTGCCCTTTCTCAGTAGCTCAGTCTGTAGCCTGCCACCTGGCTTTATAGGCCCTGCCTGTTCCTGCACCGGTGAGCCTCTCTCCAACCAGTTGCCTCCGGCCTAAAGCTCCCCTTTTCCCAGCCTAATTAGCTGATTGGGCCCACCCAGCCCAACCCAGCTCTTGCAGGTGGGGAGCTCACCCCATCAAACAAACATATTTCTAAAACAATTTTTTGAACTACAATAGAAATGCTAAAATTCATACAAAGAATAATTCTCTAACAAATATATTTATGCAAACAAGTACATTTTGTGCACAAGTCAATATTACATCGATATATGGTTTCATGCTTCATATTCCAACCAATATAGGTTGAAATATTCTCCCTTATTTCACTTGCAAATTGATCTGTATAATCCAAGCAGTACATCTCCCTTTCAGACTAATAGGGTTGATTAATAAACTATGGCACAAGAGCCAGAGGCTGGTGAGAGATGGATTAGTGCAAGGAGGTGGGAGACCTGGGCCCAGTGGAGCACAGTGAAGAGGCAAATCATGAGACAGAGGAATAAGGAAGAGGAAGAGACTGAAATAAGTGAATTATATAGACAACAGAAAGTAAAATTGCCTAATGATGCATACGGAGTACAGCATGAGAATTTCAAGAGGACAGACAGGATAGTGAGGGAAAACACAGCCACAAAATTTTTAAAACATGTCAGAGAATTGTTGTGCATCCAGAGGGATTAAAATTAGGAAGAATGTCTACAATATCACAGACCCACATATAAAGTTTACTACTTAATAAATAGAGACTCTTATCCTGGAATGTGGGTTGATCGTAATGAACACAGACAAGATGCATACAGGTATGCAGACACTGGCATCTGCTTTAATGGACATCAGGAAAAAGGACAAAACTGATTCACCTAAACTAGAAAAAACAAGGAAAACTTTGAGTAGGAATCCACTAGCTCCTAGAAAATCTGTTTTTGACCTTGGGTGTGAGTAGCATGGTGAATTATGGAGAGGCAATAGCTTTCCCATATTAAGGCTACAATCAACTTCCATTATAAAGCCCTATTTCATCCCATCTATTATGGCTTGGAAAATTAGTTGGTCATAAATTGCCAGATTTCAGAGAGTGATACACGTTAAGGCCACGGGAAACCATTATAGTAATCTAGTCTGACTTTTTGCATAGCACAGGTTGTACAATATCAACGCGTGATTCCTGCATGAGGCTTTACTTTGACTGGGCTAGAGCATACATTTTAGAAAGACATCCAATTTTGATTTAAAGACTGCAACCGATGGATAATCCACCACATCCCTTAATAGGTTGTTCCAATGATTAATTATCCTTACTATTAACAATCTGCACTTCATTTCCAGTCTGAAATTATCTCTGTTATTTACCATGAAGGCCAAGTAAAATGTATCTCCAAAGTATGAAGAAGATATATCTAATGCTATTTGAGTTACAGGCAATTTAAAAATTATCCTGACTGTACATTTCAACTTTTGGCTAAGATTTCCTTGGATCCCTCTAACTTCAAATAACTTAATTACCCTCCAAACTTCCCATATATCATCTTAAAAATTCATACACTAGCTATACTTGAAGAAAATATATTATAATTAAGCAAAATTTTAGATGACTTTTGTTGTGGATGTTGTGGGGCCTAATCTTGCTGAATTATTTAAAAGGAAGTATTTTTGCCAATGAGTTTAGTGTGAACTGGATTGGACCCTGAGTTTATAGGTTATTTTACATCTTTTCTTATTTTACATTTTTTCTTTTGTGCAGTCAAATTAAGATTTTTTTTACATATTAAATCAATAAGAAGCAATGTGTCATCAGACAATTAATTAAAGGAAAAATCAGTGCTGCCACACTGTATGTCATTAATTTGAATATACATAATTTTGTCTCTCTTTTTCAGAAGGTATTTGTGCTGTTTTTTAAAAGAACAGTATTCATTCTGAATCAGTGTTATGTTGTGAAGGTGTGATAAATTATGAATTACTTTATACTTGATATGAATAATTTGCTTATTATTTGGGCAACTTAAGATTTCTGATGTCCTTAGCTAATGATTTCTGTGCTTTTAAGTGGTGGCATTTTTGCAAATGATGTGACAGCAAGAATATTGCTGTTATTCAGCAACCTTAATTGGTGTTGGAAACAAAGCAGGTTTGTTTGCTTGCTTTTAATATATACAAGCAGAGCAAGAATAAATGGAAGAGGAAACTTTTTCACAGTTCGTTAAAAAATGGAAAGCTACACACATTGTTATGTTAAAACTCTAGTCAGTAGCTGCTGAAGACCCATTCCCTCCCAAATAATTACTGGGGAACCTGGGATTTAACTTCTTGGGAACCTGGTGAGGGCAGTAAGCTGAAGCTACAGAGAATATGAATCTTGGCCCTCTGTTGGACTAAAGGGCTTGTTTGTGATTTAGACTATGCACCTACACAGGAGGTTAGAACTTATGAAAGCTACCTGGACCTTAGGTCCAGGCTAGTCATCTGCTTACTCCATTCTCTGAGCAGGTAGGGGAAAAGCTGGGGGGAACAGTCTTGGCTCCTCACCCCTCCTCTGCTCACTGGCCAGAGTAGTTAAACCAGCAGAAAATTACTACACACTAGGAGCAAGGAGAAAATAGTTGAGTTGGCACAGTTTACACACAAGCTTTTACCCCCTGCTTTTAGTTAAAAGCTAATGCAAAGACAGAAAAGAGGAAAAGATAGATAAGGGCAAGGAAGAGCATGTGGTTCAGGTAAATGCTAGTTTAAATGAGGGGTAAATCAAAGGAACAAAGTCTACAGTGATAAATAAAAAAGAATAGAGCAGAAGGAGCAGGAAATTACAGAGAAGAAAACTCTTTTAAACTGGTAAAATTGGATTATTCCTATTTAATAATAAAGTTCTGAAGATGTCAAACAACTTATTTATGGATAAAACAATCCACCCACCCCGATAGCTAAAATTAAGCTATGGAAGAAACATACAGTAGTTAATTTTGAACTTCACTTTGCACTCTTGTCCTATCTATTTATTTAAACAACCACCTGTATGGTAAAGATAAGAGATCAGTTCTAATTTTGCAAAACTATTTGCCCTTAAATCCTACTGCTTGTTGTGGGAAATTGACATGCTCTCCTTCACCAAAGTCTCCATTTCCAAATGAAATTAAAATCTTTAAAAGTTCTGCAGGTTTCTAAGTACTAAAATATATGAAATTCTGAAATTGCTTTTCATTACAGTTTTGGGTAATTCCACCTTTTCTTTTTGGTAACCTTTTAAAAATCATATGAGAGAGAAACTGGTTAACATTTGTTAAACTTGTTGCTGAAATTGTGGAAATTCTGCTTTTAAGAGCACATGATGTCAATCAGTATCTTTTTTTTTTTTTTTTTTTAAACTCCAAATGGTTTTGAATTAATAGCCAGGTAAGTACAGTTTGCACAGGGCTTTAATGATTATACTTTAGTGCATAGTGGCCTGATTTCAAAGGTGCTGAGCAACGAGCAGCGTCCACAGAAGACAGTGGGAGGTCCTGGAAGCTTAGCACCTTTGAAAAATCAGGATTTAGGAACCTAAACTTAATCATCCAGAGTAACATTTTCAAAAGTCAATGGGTCTTAGGTGTTTTTGAAAATGTTACGCTCCAGTCTTCAAAATCATGGCCATTGGCTTTAATGACTCATTATGGTACAGCTGCAGAAATGGTGGTGGTCGGGGTTCCAGAGCCCTTTTCGTAAGGATAACTCCAAGACACATTTACAGAATGTATTTTGTGATCAGAAGTCTTAACTTTTATCACATCATCAATATCACTCCTCAGTCATGCATTTAAAACTAAGATCAGTCATATTCCCCAAACTGCACTGAAATAACACTTGAAATAAAGAAACTGGTGATAAAGCCAAGTAGGAGTACCCAGATACCATGCTATTGCTCCATGTGTGTGTAACTTCATGTAACCCTTCTGCCCATCTAAGTTGGCAGCAACAAGGGCCGGGTTCTGTATCTAGGGGTTCCGTTTCAATAACACAATGCAAAACCGGCTCATCCTGACTCTGCTTACATTCACATCAGAATATAAACACAATGAGAAATAGGGAGACAATTTATCCAGTGTGTAGACAACATTAACATTATATGAAATTTGTATACACAGCAAAGGTCTCATTACATCTAAAGCATTTTTTTTCTCCAAAAGAGAACAAATGTTTGTATTACAGGCGTATCGAGAGGGCCCCTATAATAGAGCTTTGGGTTAAAGACAAAAGGCAATGTACTTATGTAATATACCTGTCTATTTTGAAGAGAGTTTGAGTAAAATGTTCTCAATGTAAAATGTGTTAAAGTGACTTAGGAGCCTAAAACCCATTTTCAAAACAGATTTAGTAATTGAGAAGTTAATGGAAATTAGGCCCTCTACGTGTCAGATTTGTAAAGGTCCTTAGGCACCTAAAGATGCAGAGGGAAGCCTAGTGGGATTTTCAAAAGCACTGAGATATGGCACCTAACTCCCATGAGAATTAGGCACCGAGGTTAATCTGAAAATACCACTAAGCTCCTCTTTGCACTGTTAGGTGCCTCGCTTTTGAAAATGAGGCTTAGACTCCTAAGTCATTTGTTGCTTTTGAAAATGTAGCCCTGGGTCTGACACTAAAATATTAATTTATTAACAAGTTTGAGAACAACATTGTAGGTGTCAATGAGGCTAAACATCTGAAGAGTTTTCTTGAATTTTTTTTCGACATTATAAAGTGAATGAAATAATTCTCACCTATATATAGACAGGATACCACGTCTTCCTTACAAGCCCCGCACATCTGCAGAGCTGAAAATACAGGCCTCAGTGGGCTCCAAAAATACAGGCCTCAACTATTTTAGCTAAACGAAAGACATCTGTTATCTGTCACCTATAAAATGATCCTTTTTTTTTAAGCTACAACCAGAGTGCAACATGCTGTCACAGACATACTGGTATCGTCTGCACTAGGAAATGCTGCAAAAATTTCTGACTCTTGCTACCATTGATTCAGTGCAATGTTGGAATCTCTGGTGTACGTGAACGCCTGGCAGCCACCAGAGGTTTAGCACAGGGTTAGCTAACCCCACTCAAAACAGGACTACTCAGCATGGTGCCTTAAAAGCCAACTGCAGCTTGTGGTTCCTCTGGACTAGGGCTCCCAACAGTGAGAAATTTTTGCAAAAATTTCCCTAGTGTATACATGACCATAGTGCCCGCTCCTGCTCTTGCTCCTGCAGAAGTCATGGCAAAATATTCATATTGAGATAAATTTTAACTGGCCTCACTGAAATCAGTGGGAGCAGGATGAGACTCAAAACCACCTAGAAGAAAAATCGTTAAAAACTTTTCTAAATTTCAGCCCATTTGTTTCAAATATAACTGGCACTTATGTTTTCAAGGAAGGTTAAACACAAAGCAAATTCTAAGTAGTAATAACAAGCTATTTCTGAGCTTGTAGAAGCTTGTAGACAAAGGCCACATTTTCAGTCAAGGTAATTTGTAATGACTTCTAACACAAAAACAATTAGATCACTTTTCTTCACACTGCAGAAATACTGTATTCTCCTTTGCCTTCAGAGTAGATATGGTTAATTTCAGGGCAACCCATTTTCCATTCTCTAGTTATGGAACGCAGACTAAAAATGTGAATTTATAATGAAAACTTATGCATCCCCATAATTAGGATCAATATTTGTTTAAATTCCTTTATTGCTTTTAGACCAAGTTCAATGTGTATATTGGGACTAGTTTTTAATATTGACT
The DNA here is from genome assembly GCF_011386835.1 of Chrysemys picta bellii. Classification (NCBI taxonomy): domain Eukaryota; kingdom Metazoa; phylum Chordata; order Testudines; family Emydidae; genus Chrysemys; species Chrysemys picta. Next base: position 21,854,033 of record NC_088795.1, read on the forward strand.
TATTTTATCTGGTAGGTTAAGATGCATTTTTGGAGAGTATTTACTATACAGATCCAGTATGCCGATGAGCATTATCATTAATTTCATCCTGGACAAATGCAGAATTCCCTCTAACACCAGCCCCTCATTTTTCCAAACATTCCCCAAGTCAGGGATTGACCTCCATGCACTTATCAATGGAGCTACTACAGATTTAAAATGAGGACCCTTGTCCAACTAGCCTTACCTTTTTTCCTTCATCTTTCTTCCAATTCTCCCATCAGCTGCACAATTTGGTGCAGTATTTCCAATAACAGGAAGATGAGCAAGTGACTCCTTCCTTTACCCTGCTAGACTTGGCAGAGGATTTTGTAGAGTGCAAAATTCTGAACTAATTTTGGATACTCAGTAGAGACCTTTGCAACTCCCTGCCTTCTAAATTCTGATACAAAGTTAATAGTCAGATTTTACAGATTTGAGACTCTCAACTCAGCAGAATTTGCTAGCAGTTTCAGCACATTTATGGGAGCCCACCCCATCCAATATTAATACAGAAAAGCCATAGTGAGAGAAATGGTAATTGACATATGGTCAAAATTATGGGGTATGCAGCTTTAAGAACTACAGTGACTGTAAGTGCTTACTACACCTTCATGGTTTAGAATACTCTATGTGGCAGAATTCAAAAGACTGGTCAATTTGGCAGTCAGTTGCAGCCAGATATGAAGCTGCCAAAGGAACTCAAAAATGAAGAGAGGATGGATATAACTTGTAAATAAGGACTCATCCACTATGTTAATTCAATTCATTTTGTTACTTTAAATTTTTTGCTGCTATCATTTTAATCCAATTAAAGCTACTGCAGTCAATTAAAAAGGCATATTTGGCTAATTAGGTTTTTGTTCAAAACAAGGAAAAAGTTCTGCAGTGTTCCATGGAGTGTTGTCCTTAACTTTGATTTAAATAAGAGTACAACTACCCATATACCTATAATACCAGGAATTCCCTAGGTATAGCAATGCAAAATAAATCTTTCTATAATCCACCAACACACGTTTCTAGAAGGATTTACATTTTTATTTTGACTAATAATTCTCAAGTTTCCATTGTCACAAGACATTTGTAGGCAAATAATAACAGATTAGAAGGGAGAAAGACAAATTTTTCTTGTTCTTTGCTGCCAAGACAACTTAATTTTTCCTCTGGGGAAAAAACTTTCAGTATGATGAACAAACTGAATAAAAATATGGAATTATATAATTTAAGACATATAAAGTACATTGCCTCATTTTTAATGAAAGTGATCAGTCAAAAAAGACAGTTTCCAATGTATTGTTCCTCACCCTAGAGCTATAATTAGACATTCTAACATCTTTGAGTATGGGTAAGAGCGTTTTTTCACTTCTGGATTGGACCAGAGTCACATCTGCATTTAGTTTCCATTCTCATGAAAAACAAGTGCATTTTTGAGCTGGACTAGCCCATTTTCAAAGAAAACTGTTTTCATGTTGAGGACATGCAAAATTTCAGATTTCTCTATGTTTCTGTAGCCAAATTGATGTTTTCCAGAAATTTCAGCAGGGCACACCATTTTGGGGTGTGAAAACGTGAAAAGAAAAGTCACAGAATCTTTTGCAAAAAAAAAAAAAAAGTGCACCATTTCATTCAACAGCAGAAATAACACACTGCACTTAAAAGAATGCCAGAAGAAAATGCTATTTCTTTGTCTCAGTTCAGCACAGTTAATAAACAGATGCCTAACTTTAAGCCAGTAAGTAGTCTCATTGACTTCAATAGTACTACTCAAGCTTAAAGTTAAGCATGTCCTCAAGTACTGGGACTATCAAAATACTTAAGCACATGCTTAACTTTGAGCCTCAGAGTAATCCAGTTCATTTCAATAGGGCTACCCCAGTACATAAAGCTGAGCGTGTGCTTAAGTGCTTTGATGGATAGGTGCCTGAGAGAGGATGACATATTAATAGAATTATAGGATTAAAAGGGACCACAAGGGTTATCTAGTCTAACCCCCTGTCAAGATGCAGGATGTGTAAATTTGCCTTGCTATCCATGCTAGAGGGAAAACATTCAGATACGGCACAGTTTCTTTTCTATTCACTAAATAATCCATCACACAACAATGCTCCAAATGGTGCAAGTTGAATTCATATTATGAAACTGCATTTGAACTTTAAGAAATGTTGACATATCCTATTGCCAGTTCATAGACAGAAGTATAGAGTGCCGGAAAAGTTTGTTTGTTTGTTTTTTATCAGTCACAGCACACAGAAAACTGGCTATCCTATGTTCACGAGAGTGAAAGATGTATTTTTAACACAGAGGAACTTACAGTTTATCTCGGCTAGCTAACATGTTCAAACTATAAATGCCTTGTCTATGCTAGTATTTTGACGTGTTAATTGTGTTAGCTGACATATGTCAAAACCCACTCTTTCTCCTAATGAAGACAAGGACAATAAGAATAAGGACTCAACCTTTTTTTTAAAAACTGGTTAGGAAAGTAATTTACAACAGAGAATAATTTTGGCATCCGGTCTTTATTATTATAATATATTATTTGAATGCTGTTGCTGTAAACATAAGGAAAGATCATAAAGTGGACAACATGGCAATACCTCTCCAGCTAATAAAACAATCATATTTATATCAACTGTAGAAGATACCAATTGAGCCCTCAGGAATAGAAATACAGTACAACAGTCTGATTTGAACAAAAACAGAAATTGTATGTTGTTCTGAGTAATCCCGCCAATCAATTAAATGAAACATAAGTAAAGATTGTGTGTGCAAGCACCACACATTCTTTGAATCAGCAAACAAGGTGCTACCATTGGCATTGACAGAATGATTGAAGAATTACAGATTTGTCAGACATTACCACCAAATGCCTTCCATACTCTCAAATCACATGACTCATGTTGGGCTCAGGATATTTGTCAGACTTTTAAAAAAATGCTTTGTAGCTGCTATTTCCTTCTAAACTACAGATGGGCCAGCACGGTTGACAAATTGTTCAATATAGAGACGTTATTTCAAATGCCCTAGAAATCCCATGAGAATCTGCAAGGGCCTGAAGTATTATGTTTGACTCACCTTCTTGTTGCCTGAGTATTTGCATTCTTTACATTAAGAAGAAAATCCCTGCAGTCACTTCTGAAGCTTTAAAAGCTTCAGTTCAGTTTTAAAATTCCTCTTTGCAGTACTCAGGAGTAGAGCTTTAAAACTAAAATCAAAGGCCAACGTTTTCAAAAGTGTTGCCTAAAATTAGGCATTTAAATCCATATTTAGACACATAAATAAAAGTGACTTGATTCTCAGAAGTTCTGAACATCTGCCACTTACAGTGAAGACAAAAAACAGGGAGTTACAATGACCCAGCATGGAGGTGACAAATATATGAACTTCTGTGACCAGATCATCATCCAAGAAGAATATAATCTCGCTCTCCTAAGATGGAAGGACCTTCCATAACAACCTCAATTGTATTTTCCAGGTTTAGTTATGAGTTTTTCATAATCCCAAGACTGCACAGGAACTTAATTTCTGGGACCATATGCTTTCAAAATGAGAGTGAGGTACTGTTGCTCTTAAAGTGTTTACCTCTTCTGATTAGCATCATCTTGATCTTCCCGGTTCAGTCTGGATCAGTCTACAACACAAACATTTTACCTTTCCACACTCTCTTTTTATTTTTCTCTTTTGATTGTCTATTTTTCTCCTTTATGTTCCTACAGAACCAGTGCTGTCTGCAGATCAGGCAATACTAAACCTTGAAACCTCTCCACCATAGGAGTGAATGAAATGGCTTCAATCAGAACCCAATTTGAACATCAAAAAGCCATTCTAATTAATTAACATTTAGTCCTTGATCCTGAGGGTTCATACTCTGAGTGGCTAGCCAGTGCTGCCACAGTTACACTATAATTTTTAGCGTGTTAGTGCAAGTATGTTTACAACACTGGGATTCACAAACCTCAGTCCAAGTGTAGATGTAGTAGCCCTTCACAATTAGGGTACTACAATCATGGGGTGTGATTGCCGCTTGCGTTGACATACCAAAGCTAGCTTTAATTTAGCTAGCTCAGGTACCAGATCTGTGAAGAAGCAGTAGCATGTACGTTGTACAAGCCTGTCTAGAATCTGGATGCTTATAGGGCTAGCCCACACAGAAATGTGTGCTGCCGTAGTGTTACTGCCCCAGTACTCTAGCTAATGAGATTAAAGCTAACTTGGGTATTTGTAGTACAGATGTATCCTTAGTGAAAAATCTTGCCACTCTCAGAGGAACTGGCCTGGGTTCAGGTTAAGTAGCTCTGGGGTTGCTCTATCCTGTGCTTCTTGCTTCCACAATCCCTATGGAACATGCCTCCTCCTGACCCCTTCCCATCCTTGAATTCCTCTGACATGCTCCCTACATTGGGGCCCTGCCTGGAGAACTGGAGTTTAAGGAAGATTTTGAGGGGTGGAGAGTGAAAGATGGGGAGACAGTTTTATGCATAGGGAGCAGTATAAAGCCAAAAGGGGGAAAAGGTGATGAGAGGAGTAGCCAGGAAAAAGGAATGGGATAGTGCAAGGAGCAGGTATGGAGGGTGAAGGTAAATGATCGTACAATTGTAGGTGCAGGCAAAAATACAGAAGGCATTATAGATAACCCTAGGCAGCAAATAATTCAAATCGAAAATTTTTCTTTTCTCAAGAACTGGGAGAGATAATATCTTTGAATCTGTGAAGTATAAGTTGGAACCGGTTTTGAATAACAAGAATGCTGGGAGAAACACAAGACATTTTTCTCCTGCAGAGCTTTTTGGTATATCACACAAAACAATTCTCCTCTCAGTATTCAACCTCCTTTTGTTCATTTGTTTGTTTGTTGGCTGCTTATTTAGAAGAATAGCAGCTTGTATATCAGTGGTATAGATAAAAGCACCTCATTCTGAAAAGTAAATGTCAAAAAATACATACTCTCAGAAAGGTCAAATACCAACTGACAAATGTCAAAAATACTACAGTGTTTCCCGTTCAAAATATCTATCAAAGCACATGTTCCAACAACAGTTTTGTGTGTAAAAGCAAGAGTCCTTCTATAGCTCATTTAGGACATTCATACCATGTTAGCTTTGACTGATCCAGTATCTAGTAATGGTCAGCCTACTGTATCCCAAGCACCAGACATTGCCAGCCTATAAGCCATGTGCTGTGTGTAGGACATCTACTCAGGACGACTTTGCTAGACTGTGGTATTCACAGATCCCAAGTGGTACACAGAAGACAACTCTTTAGGAGTAGATAGAAAACCCTGTTGCTACATTTATTAATGGAACTTTCTGTGTTTCTCTTCTCAGGATGAAGGCCTCTTCACACAGTAAACTCCATTGTCATGAACATGAACTTTTCAATGTTGTGACTGATTTTTAGTTATGACAGAGCAGCCCCATTAAGGTTTTGTAGAGGATACGTCTACGAAATAATTGCTGAATGGTGTCTACATGGTTTGATGTGTCTGTTAGAAAGCCAGGAGGCCATTATAAGGTTTTTTAAAGCGAACAGTTTAAGAAGTTTCTATGGATATAAATAATTGAAGGTGGGTAAAATTTTCAAAGGCATTTAAATGACGTAGGCACCTAAATCTCATTGATTTTCACCCACTTAATTTATTGGAAAATCCTGGCCCCACTGAACTCAATGGGACATTTACCATGATTTCACCCTCCAGCCTTCTCTACAACTACATAAAACATGCTAATTAAGGAATGCTCCCAAAAATGGAATACACTTTTTAGAAATATCGGTCAGCTTGCTATGTGCACTTGCTTCCATTGTAAAAGGGAAATGCAAAGCTTTAGGTGGTTCCTAATATATGCTTCTGCATATATTAGGGTCCTCTATAAGAAAACATGAAGTGGATTTTGATTAGTGTGCTGATGACACAGATATCTGAGTCCTCTAATTAACATGATGTGTACTCAACACTGACACATTGTTTACAGGACATTAAGTACAATTTTAGTCAAGTTAAATCAGAATAAATATGAACTTTGGTTAATAATCTCAAACGATCAACTGAGCAATGTTGTGATCTGGACAGTATCGCATGAAAATATTATCTCAAATCTAGCTCCAAGTAGTAAGGGTCTGGTATCAAAGGATGATATTTTAAATCGCTTGACAATTAAAATATATAAATATATAATTTAATAAATATATTATTTTACCTTATCTATATTGAATTAGTGTAATTGCTTTTTAAATGGCCTTTGCAAGTATAATTATCAAATTTACAGAGAATCATAGAAAATGCCAGAGCAGTCCATCTAGTCTAATACTCTGTGTCTAACAGCAGTCAATATCATATGCTGCAGAGAAAAGTGTAAGGATGGACCATTTATGAAGTAACTTGCCCACAGGGGAAGTTTCTTATAAACTGTAAGAAGATACTAGTTAGGCTTATACACCAAATGAGATTTATATTACTTATAAAGGTTCATCGCACAAAATACATTGAAAAGAAGAACATCCAAATGTCCATGTCTCTTTTTAATCCTATTATGGTCCTTGTCAGAACTGGATCTGGTGACAATAAGTTTCACAGGTTAATTCTGTCCTGGGTAGAAAGATTATTTTCTTTGACCAGCTTTAAATACATTCCCTTTCAGTGTCAGTGACTGTCTCCTTGTCCTTCTATTATGAGAAAGAGTACAGGAACACCCAGCTGCTCATCTCTGCACTGCTAATTATTTTGTATACATCTATTATGCCTATTCTTATGAGTTTCCTCTCTAAACTTAACTGCAGCAAACTTTTCAAATCTCTCATCATATAGAAGTTTCTCTGTGCATCTGTTCATTTCCACTGCCTGTCTCTGGGTCCTTTCTATCTTTTTTTTGAGAGAGAAAGAGAGAGAGAGCATGAGAAAGAGACCAGAATTGAACACAATATTCAAGCGAACATGCTTGCAGCTACAAAAAAGAGTCCAAGTTGACTAATTAAGTTAAATAAAGACAACTGGATGTTCAGAGGAAAGATGAGTCTGTTGCTCTTAAAATTAAATAGTTCTTTAAATACATAAAATGAAACAAATTTCAGAAATATTAAAATCAGACTCAAGTTATTATTCAGAGAACAAGGAAAGGTCCAATAGTTTGGTCCTCAGGGTCTTTGTCAAGGACACATCCAAGTATCAACAAGATCCAGCCACAGAATCTCTGTTCAAGGTGATATGGCTGCACACATTGTGTACATTAAGTTATCAGCAACAGATGATGGCACAAAACTTGACAGAACATGAATGGAATAACAATTCCATTGCTGGAACAGGTAGAGAAGCAGGTAGTTGTATTTCAGGACTGTGGACACACCTCCCCTCTCCTGGGTTCATATTGCGCCTTTCATCGTAGTATGTATGTAGGTGAACAACATAGCTGAGCACGCACTGACTTTCACATGTGACCAGATTCCCTTTTTTATTCACACTGAAAGTAAAACATTTTCCTCCATCCTCTTGCTCTAACTTAGCCACCTCATGTCCCTCACTTATGTGAAATAAGAAAGTGGACCAGTACAACATGGCAAGCAGTCCCAATGTTATCTATCAGAATTTTTTTTTTTTGAATTGTTGAATGAGAGCTGCTCCCAAGAAGTCTTGATTTTGCCTAAGAGGTACTGTGTAGGTCTCTCTATATTTACCACCTCAAATCACTTGGAAGAAAACTGCCTAAAAACAAGATACCAACATCATCTCAACCAAAGATTTACCTCTATCATCTTTCATACCATCTTTACCCACTGACAGTTTTCTCTGCAGGAAATGTAGCAATACCCAAGTGCCAAGATAAATTATTTCTCTTGGGACTGAAACAATTCTCCTAAAGAAAATCTGAGTCATGGTATTTCATGAGGCCTCCTTCTGTCTAGTACTCATAGTACCTGTTCTTATCGGAGATCTATGGTATAAAATGTCATTTCTACTAAATCATTCTCTGCTTATTACTAGAAAAACAGATACTAAAGTATTATAATACTTTATTTTGCAGTAGGTTTTCTGTTTCTATAGCTATGAATTCTATTCATCTAACAATCATAGTGCCTCATTCAGACCTTATGCAGTTTGCAGTGTACGACTGGCTACTCTGTAAGCATTTCAGTGTAAAACTTACTGTTTTGGAAAGCAGTTGTAGCTGTTACAGAACAGGCTTCACTGCTCTTTTGGGAAGGACTACCAACAGGTTAACATATTCTGCATTATTAAATCAGACTCCCCTGTTAGACATAACCTATTGTAATGCTTCCTTGCAATAAAGAACCATAAGGTTACCCAGAAGTTTAAGACTTTTTTTCCACTTGTGTTCTTCTTTCAGTCTAATAACCTGTTTTATCATTTGCAATCAAATACTTTGCTGTTTGGACAGAAAACACACTGTAAATCATGCAAAAATTAGACTTTTATTCCATGTATCTAGTCTTACCTTGCGGATGCCTCTGCCAAGATCTTCTCCATAATTGGTCCCTAGAATTTCAAAATGGACATTCGGATTCCCCCCATTTTCTGCAAATTCCAGTTCTCCAGTCAAGCCATTCACTCCACCCTGATGGAAATAAAGAAGATGGAGTGAAAACTCAAAAGTATCCAACTAAACTACATATACATACATACATATATTCACACTTGGGACTTATGCTCTAGCTATGCAAAACAGACAGAAATAGAAGCAGAAGGTGAACCTCAATAGGCCCAGTTTGCCTATGCAAACAAAAGTTATTTGGGCCTGAGTCATCACTGCATTACTCCAGTTTTACACTGGTGAAACTATTTATTTCAGTGGAGTTACACAGGAGTAAAACTGAAGTAACATTAGTGAATTGGACACTTGGTGCTTATTCAGGTCATCTCTGTAACATTCAAGGCTGCACAATTAGATGAGAATCTCATTAGAATAGTTTTTTTTTGTGCAAGATCTACATTCTGCTTCCAGTCAGGCTAAACAGTAGTCTTAATTATGGTATTCTTGCATTCCAGATTTTGGTCCCAAAGAGAAACTTGGGGTGAAACCCTGGTCCCACGGAAGTCAATTGCAGTTTTGCCATTGCTTTCAATGGGATCAGGATTTCACCCTTGAAGTACATATGTACAAGAAAAAGGAACTGAAAATGAGTTAACTGAAATTTTTCAAACCCCCTACTCCAAGAAGGACTCAGATTGGAACCATACTCAGTTTGAAGCGAAGGTTCACATTGGCTCCTTTGGACCCCAAGCAACCTGCCCAACTCTCAGGATTACAGGTTTGGGTGGCTGAACCAAGAGACTTCTCTAAATTCTTGATAGCTCTTTTCCAGCACTGTGAATGCAAGAAAAGCAGCAATGCACTGTACTTTCAGGCAATTTTTGAGTAAGGCTGATGTGAGTGACAATACAGCAGAGATGAAGCAATCAGTCTTTATTGGGAAAGATTAGGGATGAAAATGCTACATATACCATAGCTTGACTCGAAGTACATGCCAGGGGATAATTCAACACCACATACATGGTTCAGCCTCCTATTAAAGCTGTGCTGACCTGGAGCTGCATAATAAGAAAAGCTTATATGTACATTGAAACCTTAAACCCCTGGAAACTGACCTGATTTCTAGTTTCACTATACATTTGATACTAAGCCCAGTTTTTTTAAAAAAAGCACTTTGAGAGTGCCAATTTGAGAGGCCAATTTGTGGCTCCAATTTGCAACTCTGCTAACCTTGTGCTATTGCGTCAAAAATCAGATGAGACTTTGCAGTTCTGATTGCACATTCAGTTGGAGTTTCACTATTTGAAGTCAAAAATTCAAAGTGAAACTCAGGGGATATGAACTATGGATGGTGCAAAACAAGGCCCTGATCCAACAAGGTACATAAGCACGCTCCTATCTATAAGTACCTGCTAAAGTGGAGGTCAAAAAACTACATCCAAACATCTTAAGTTTTGGGAAAATCCAGATATGGAAACACATTTTGGAACTCAGGAACAGTTTTAGTGTGAACTCACAGATAGTGGAAGTGAAGTTAATGTTCACCCTTTTCAAATTTTAATATTATAATGATAACAACAAGAAATATAGGAAAGACTGGTAGCACTGCCTATTATTAAAGTTGCCTAACACTTCCCATTATAAGACCTTGTTTTCAGTAGCTTATAGCTCTGCCAAACAAACCATTTGGGCTGAAATTTTCTATGCTGGCTATCAGCCTCAGGCTGAAATTTTTTCGGTAAATTTCCATACTTTGGAATAGGGTCTTGAAATTCAGCAGTGGGTGCGTGCACACTCTTTATGTCATGGATGTGCCTTTGCCCCATGAAAATTTGGCCAAATTCATCTAAGTTATAGATTCATCCTCACTGAGCATGCTCGAGTCTCTCATCTCTCCTAGTGCTGACCACACTGTGCATGCACCATCCCCACAGAGCGACTGAGCATGCTCCCTCCAGCCCAGGGCTACAGAGGCAAACCCAGACTTTCCCTGTAATGGCTACTCCAGGCCAGGGTGGCAGAGTGACTCCCCTATTGGTACCCAAGCAGGGTGGAGGGGGAACTTATCTGCTTCAGATGCAAAGGGGACAAGATCCTGACCTAGGATATTGTGGTGGAAGGCTGGAAATTCAGATTGGGACAAGAAGCCAGGGAGTGAAGACTGGGACTGGAGGCTGAGCGGGGATGGAGACTGGGACTTGCTGGGCAAGGAGACTAGGAACAAGTTGGGTGGGAGGAAGGGAGACATGTTTGACAAGGAGCCAGCATGTGTGGGGTGAACTGCAGCTGTCTGGGCAAAGGGATAAGGAGTTTGGGGAAATGAAGACACAGACTGAATGAGAAGCTTGAGGAAGGAGACTGGGACTTGAAGCAAGTGAGGATAGGGAACATGGGTGCGGGGAGAGGCAACTGGACACTGGAGGCTGGGGTGGAGAGGAAGATACACAGGTCAGGGCGGGAGGGAGGAAACAGACTGGCTGAGTAAGGAGGCTAGGACAGGGAGTCTGGCGGGGGTGAGACTAGGAGTTACTGAGCAAGGAGACTGGGACGGAGATCAGAAGACCTGAGGAGTGGAGACCAGCACTGACAATGTGAAGAGAATGGGACTCAGATGAGAAGCCAGTGGTAGAGAAAAAGACAGGCCTGGGACAGGGATATATTGGAGGGGATAGGGAAGAAGAGTATATTCCTACTAAACGTGCTTCCCTCCAGAACCTAGAATACAACCCAACATCCCTGAGTGTTACCATTACTCTGCTATAAGCAAATATAGGTGACACCCACTGTGAAAGCCGAGTCTAGTGCTGGTCCACATAGAAAATATCAACCTACTACTACTATTAATTACTCTATCAGGTCAAGTGGTGGATCTTAAGTTTCCATCTCTGTTATGAATAATAGGGACTTCAATATGATGCCATATAATGGAATTTCTGTGTGCTTATTTTTTTCTCTTTTTCTGGTTTGCCTTTTAAAAATAATCCTAGGAAATTACATCCAAAAGTCCATTAAAAGAAAATTATTAAGGTTGCAAAGTTAAATACTCAAAAGTTAGGAAATGTCAGAGTTAAGGTTGTTTCTGCAACCTTAATTTGACCTCTTTCTGCAAATACATTATGATATAGTCTTTAATTACATGATCACATACTATTTTTATCACAGCACTCCTGCCTCATTCAGTGCACAGGATGCACAGTGCTCAATTAATGAGCAGCTATTAAATATTTTGTTTTATCTTTATTGTTCAGTGTCTGGCTTAGACCTTAATTGCTGTACACTATTCAAACCCTGCTCTGAAGACAAATTATTCATTTTCTCATTGGCTTTTTCTCTGATGCTCAACACTACAGCATCTGCTTGCTTCACAAACATTAATGAATTTATTTTCACAACACCCCTATGAAATGAGCGGGTAGCATTATCCATAGGCACCAACTTTCTCCGGTGCTGGTGGGTGCCCACGCCCCCCCCCTCTTTCCCCACCCCTGGCCCCACCCCATCCCAACCCCATCCCCAAAGTCCCTGCCCTAACTCCGCCCTATCCCTGCCCCTATTGGATCCCTTCCCCAAACCCCTGCCCCGGCCCCACCTCTTACCACAGCGCGCCACATTCCCCTTCCTCCCCCATCCCTCCCTGCCCCGCGAATCAGCTGTTTCGCGGTGCAAGCACTGGGAGGGAGAGGGGAGAAGCAGGACACGGCGGCGCGCTGGAGGCGGAGGTAACCTGGAGCGGGGGCAGGGCGGGGAGCTGCTGGTGGGTGCTGAGCACCCACCAATTTTTTTCTGTGGGTGCTCCAGCCCCGGAGCACGAAATGGAGTCGGCGCCTATAGCACTATCATAGTTTTACAGATGGAGAACTGAAGCACAGAGAGATTAAGGTCAAAAGCATCTACTAGTTTTAGGTACCCAGTTTGAGACACCTAGGACTTGATTTTTCAGAGTACTTAGCACTATACCTCATTTCATATATTCAAAGCAAAGCTCCCATTAGATTCAGTTGCAGCAGCGAGTGCTTGGCAGTTCTCAGACTCTAGGGTCTCAAGTTGGGCACCTAGAAAATGAGGAACACACAGAGACCACCTGTGAAAGTTTGATTTAAGTGACTTAGTCATCCTCACATAGGAATTCTGTGGCAGAATCAGGGACAGAATCAAATTCTCCAGTGCAGTATTCAATGATGAAACCATTCCTTCTCTTATTGCAGACCTCTGCCTCATTTCCTAGACACATCCCATCTTTTGCAACAGATGAAGCAAGGGATGAAGCACACACTTGTCTTCTTTACTACACAACCCTTATTCATCCACAAGGCAGGTCCAGCCTGTGCTCTAAATGAGGGAAGGGTTCCATGGAAAAAATATATGTGATCATGTAATTAAAGACTGAGTATTTGACTTTGCAAACATTGTTCTTTTTATTTTATTGGGTAATTTCCTAGGTTTTAAAAAAAGCAGGCTGAGAAAACAGAAAATCCATCATGTGGCATTATACCATCACCCACACGTATCATCAGCAGTGGTGTAACCTTAGATCCCTGACACGGATCTCTGCACTTTTGAGCTAATGAAGAAACAGATAGCAATAGTAGCTTGTCATCCTCTACGTGGACCAGCACTGCAGGGGATCAGACTCACACATTGCCAGTGGATTTCACTGATAATTGCTGACAGCAGCGGAATGGTGAGTTTCAGGAATCATCACTCCATTCCAAGTTCTGCAGGGGAGTGTTATCTAGTGGGCACAAGTTCTCATAACATTTTGCTCAAGCATGACCCCCTTCTGTCCTGTCCCCTCCAATCTGTCTCTATCCCACTCCTGTTTCTTCTCCCCCTCACCCATTCTTGATCAGATCACACACTCACACGCTCCCGGTCTTTGTCTTTATGACCCGAGGCCTCTTGATGACAACTGGCAGAGGGCCTCATTCATGTAAGATCTCTAATGAAAGCCTGTGTCATACTGCTCCTCTTAATCAATGCAAGAAGTATATAGGAGTGATAGATACTTAAGGAGTTATGTATATATGCTAAAATTACATTCCCTAGGTCTGTGAGTTAAGACAGATCACCAAAAGGTAATAAGAATATAAGAATGGCCATACTGGGTCAGACCAAAGGTCCATCTAGCCCAGTATCCTGTCTTCCGACAGTGGTCAATGCCAGGTGCCCCAGAGTGAATGAACAGAACAGGTAATCATCAAGTGATCCCTCCTCTGACGCCCATTCCCAGTAATTCACATAATCCTGGCAGGCAAGGGGGAAAGGACGCTTCTCTCACTCTGGCTGGTTATATGCAAATTGAGTACTGTACGGTTCACGATGGGCATCCACTCATCCACTGAGCCAAATGCTAATGAAGGATTGTAAAATCTTCAGAGTAAATTAATAGGATGAGGTAAACAGCAGGAGTTATCTTGTTTAGGGGTAAGACAATGAACTTTTAGAACTATATCTAGGGTACATACAAACCTTCAATCTGTGGGGACAAGCAGCCAGTGAGCTTAATTTTATGAGAAGAGGTCAAAATCTTATTGAATAACTGGGGAAATTACTTGTGGTAAGCTATCTTGTAGGAGCTAGGAGAATACCTTGTTAATTAAGTTTAGTCTCTAGAAAGTGTGTTACAATTTTGTTTTATATGTAACCATTTGTTATCCTTTCTTACAGGGAATGCAAAACCATGCTCTCAAGTGTCCCTAGCCTCTGTTTGCCAGAAGCTGGGAAAGGGCAACAGGGGATGGATCACTTGATGATGACCTGTTCTGTTCATTCCCTCTGGGGCACCTGGCATTGGAAATGGAAAAAAAAATCAGATGTGATATGTCTACCAAAAACATGGTTAGTGAGAAAACAAGTTTAGAAATTCAGGATATGACTTAATCAGACATAACAGAGAAATACAAGAGGAGGAGGGGTATGTGTATTTATAAAGGAAGGTCTTAATTATGTTGACAATTATTAAAAAGGCAAAGAAAGAGTTGGAGAAAGTATTGTGGGAAAATGAACATAGATTTCAAGGTTTCAGAGATGTAGAAAAGTTAAAAGCATGAATGGTGTATGGAGTAAAAACAAATTTATACTTGGTCTTATAGTAAATGATGAAGTTGAAAGTTCTAACTTGGGAAAAGCAGACATTTTAGCTAAAGAGTTCCAAAAAGTTAGTACAAATCAAAGTAAAGAGCGAACAAAAAATATTTTCTGAAGAAAATTGAGAGTTCTTATATAGCTGGGTATACTATACAAATGATGTACTAAATGAGAATTTCAGCATACAAGGACTCAAAAAATGCTATACACAAAAGTAAAAGTACAATCCCAGGTAAAGATAGCATATGCAATGCTTAAGCAGCTACTGGAAGGGAGTTTAAGAATTGTATTGAAATTACATAATAATATATGGGGAAAAGGAATACTACTGTCAGAATGGAAGCAAGCAGTGATTACACCAATAAGAAAACCTGGCAAAATAGGCAGAAGACCTGAGGCAAATAGACCTATTGCCCTCACATTGTATGTGGGCAAAATTATGGAGAAAATGATACAAGTGTTTAGTAGCATACCTGGTCAAACTGAAATTATAAACTGTGTACAGAGTGGTTTCAGGAAAGGATGATGCACAGTTGGTCATATTGTAAGATTAGAAACAGAAATACAAAAACCCACTAGGAACAGATAGTTATGGTAGATGTCTTTTTGGACATTGAAAAAGCCTATGACATGCTACAAAGGGAAGGCTTGCTGTATAAACTAGCTGCAATTGGAATAAGAGGAAGAATGTTCTGGTTCTATTTAAACAACAGAACCATACAAGTCAGGGTAGGGGTGGCTTTGCAGAATATTTATAAACTTACTAACGGCATTCCACAGGGGAGTGTTATCAGCCTAACCCCATTATAATATTATAATTAATGATCTCACGAAGAATATACGGGCAGGAATAGGTATTACTCTATTTGCAGATGACAGTGCTATATGGGCCAAACACAGAAGACTTAACATAGCTGTGGAGAGAACCGATGAGTTGCTCAGGTGGATTTCAGAATGTGGAGATATTTGGGGATTTACGTCCTCACTTGCTAACACAAAGGGAATTATCTTCACAAAAAGGAAAACTGGGGGAAAATGGAACCTATATCTATCTCTTTACAGAAAAAAATACAGGTGGTTCAAAATTTTACATTATTTGGAATTATGTTCAATAACATACTAACCTGGAAGAGTCACACAGATAATATCAAGACTAAATGTAAAGATAGGATAATTCTGCTTAAGGTTTTGCTGTGAACAATTGGGGTGCAGATACCAACATGTTGCTGATGGTATACGGGGCATTAAAAAGACCAGTTTTAGATTATGGATGCCAAACTTTTAATTCAGCTTTTAAATCAACACTAAAAAAATTAAAGCTGATCCAAGCCTAAGGCTCTATGAATTGCATGTGGTATGAATATTATGACTCGGTTGTGTGTGCTGCAGATAGCAACCAGAGAAATGCTTTAAGGATGAAATAGTTAGAGTTAACCTTTTTGGCTAAGGTTAATTAAAATAGTGAAGATAAGAGTACTAAAAGAATAGACGAGGACTGTTGGGAATTAAGTAGACAAGAAGTAACGGGGCTCCACAAACTCCCACGGGGTAACGGGGTCAAAAGGTGAGAAAAATATTTGGATGAAAAGGAAGGTCTAGAAGAAATTAAAATCTTTAATCGTGTGAAATCAAACTATAGTTGGATGGTTGTCTCTCCAATTGTGGAATTGGAATTATAGGATAGAACAAAGGGAAGAGCATGACTGTCAGATATGACATCTACAGTTTATGAGTTTGTATAGGGCAAATGGGGTCAGCATTGCCAAATCTACACTGATGGATCTAGGGATCACAACACAGGTAGTCATATTATGCCTATTATGACAGCCAAATTGACAGACATACTGTTGGCACTGACCTGGAATTAGGGATGTATACCCAACTATGATTTCTATCCTATCTGACTCTTTGTCGGATATAATGGCAATTAGGAAGGAAGCCTCGGAAAGCAGGAATGATTTAATCAATGAAATATTGTTCTTAACTACAGAGAGAGTACAACTGGGTATACCATAGTAATAGGAAAGATTCCGTCGCATGTCAGGATTCCAGGCAACAAAATGGCAGATAAAGCAGCAAAAAAATGCCTTAAAACTGAGGAGGTTGATGTAACAGTCCCTCTGAATAAATGAGATTTCAAAAGCTTGGTTAAGAGAGAACTTAAGAAGGAATGGCAAGAATCATGCACCAAAGAGAAAAAAGGATGAGGGTTCTACGAAATACATCTTAACGTTGAGGATAATGGGATACTTAATACCCATGATAAAAGAAATGAAGTAACTATATTTAGAGTGCTAACAGGTCATTGTGAGTTAAATCGTAATTTATATTTACTAAACAAAGCACAAAGATGTGTTGTGTGATACACACAAAGTCCAAGAAACAGTTGAGTGTCTGCTGTGGCAGTGCAGGCAGATTTACATAGAAAGAAAGATTGTCTATGAAGAATTGAGACCCTCAAGGTGAAAGAATATAGTCTGAAGGGATTGGAGAGAGTACCAGGAAAGAGGGGTAGAATTAAAAAGGCATTACTTGGCTTTTCAAAGGATACAGGACTGGGGAGGAGGATACACATTTTTTTTTTAAGCATAACCTGCAGTAGGTGATGCTTATAGCCTCACCTGCTGAGGCTGCTGTACCATAAAACAACAAGAAAAGAAAAGAAAAGAAAAGAAAAGAAAAGAAAAGAAAAGAAAAGAAAAGAAAAGAAGGGGACAGGAGGAGCTCTGAAATCTCTCCTTAGAGAGGAGGGGAGTTGGCAAGAGACAAGGTGAAGTTCTAGGGGAAAATAAGCCCTGGGATCATGCCTGGGAATACAGACTCTGGCAAAAACCCGAGGGGAGGTTAAGTAGCCACAGTAGGCAAAGGAAGCTCCAGTGGTGACCCAGCAGGGGCCAGAAGTTAGGGAGGAAATGTAGGAAGGAGCCCAGGGGAACAGCAACAAGGTTTGAGATTGTATAGACTGTGGTTGCTAGACATAGGGTCCCTGGACTTCAGCCCGGAGCAGTAAATGAGCTCGGATTCCTCTACCAGCCCCTGGGGAAGGGCACAGTCTGGGCTGAGGATAGGTTAGACTGCTTGAGAGAGTTTATCTAAAGGGACTTTGATACCCCAGAAGGGTCAAGCCATGAAGAGGGAGCACACTCCGTCATGAACAGGGAACAATCACGTCTGGAGAGAGAGACTCTAAGGTGTGCAATCCAAGGAGGATCTCCAGTTGAGCTAGAAGAAGGCGCCACACCAGTGATTAGTACACCCTGTGACAATAAGGAAATCTAAGTAAAACATCATGTTATTTGTAGAGGATGAGACAGGAATGCTGTAGCATTTGAAGGTGTCATACTAAATTTCTGATAAAATAGGATATCTAAATAATTGCATGCAACAGCACTTCCAACATTTTCCTTTCCCAGTGCTGACAAACAGGTTTCATTGCCAGAGTTTGTATGACATCAGTACCAAAAAAAAAAAAAAAAAAAAAGTATTTTTTTATTTGCCCAGATTCTTAAGTGCTGGAATTGTAGAGAAAAGAAGATATATTGTACAGTCAGATAAAGTTAATTAGTATTGTTTCTATCCTCATTCTGAATTTAAGTCGTATGCATAACAGTACCTCTCTGCTTATTCACCTGTTTTTTAAATATTTCTGTGTATTTTGAGATACTCATTTATGATGGAGTCTGGTCTGTAACTAGAACACATTTGTGCAATCACATGGCTTTGGGAGAATAATGTAACAATAACTGATCTTAGATTATGTGAGAAACCTGTCCCTTCATGCTTCAACCACCATTCCAGGGGACATGCGTCCATGCTGATGACGGGTTCTGCTCGATAACAATTCAAAGCAGTGCAGACTGTTGCACATTCATTTTCATTATCAGAGTCAGATGCCACCAGCAGAAGGTAGATTTTCTTTTTTGGTGGGTTGGGTTCTGTAGTTTCTGCATTACAGTGTTGCTCTTTCAAGACTTCTGAAAGCATGCTCCACACCTCGTCCCTCTCTGATTTTGGAAAGCCATTCAGATTCTTAAGCCTAGGTTTGAGTGCTGTAGCGATCTTTAGAAATCTCACATTGGTACCTTCTTTGCGTTCTGTGAAATCTGCAGTGAAAGTGTTCTTAAAATGAACAACATGTGCTGAATCATCATCAGAGACTGCTATAACATGAAATATATGGGAGAATGCAGGTAAAACAGAGCAATTCTCCCCCAAGAAGTTCAGTCACGAATTTAATTAGTGCATTTTTTTTTAAACCAGAGTCATCAGCATGGAAGCATGTCCTCTAAAATGGTGGCCGAAGCATGAAGGAGCATACGAATGTTTAGCATATCTGGTACGTAAATACCTTGCAATGCTGGCTACAAAAGTGCCATGTAAATGCCTGTTCTCACTTTCTGGTGACATTGTAAATAAGAAGAGGGCAGCATTATGTCCTGTAAATGTAAAACAAACTTGTTTATTTTAGTGATTGACTGAACAAAAAGTAGGACTGAATGGACTTGTAGGCTCTGAAGTTTTACATTGTTTTGTTTTTGAGTGCAGTTATGTAACAAAAAAAAAAATCTACATTTGTAAGTTGCACTTTCATAAAGATTGCACTACAGTACTTGCATGAGGTAAATTGAAAAATACTATTTCTTTTATCATTTTTACAGTGCAAATATGTGTAATTAAAAATAATATACATTTTGATTTCAATTACAACACAGAATACAATATATATGAAAATGTAGAAAAACATCCAAAATATTTAATAAATTTCAACTGGTATTCTATTGTTTAACAGTGTGATTAAAGCTGCAACTAATCACAATTCATTTTTGAGTTAATCACGTGAATTACCTGTGATTAATCAACAGCGCTAGTCAAAGCTATTTGAGGAAGAAGGAGGCCAGTTGCCCTACCTAATTACCTTTCTCCAGCAAGTGAAGCCATTAGGCTTGTTTTGTGGATTTTGTCCCTTCTGCACTGCATGGCGGAGGGTGCATGTAAAGGAATTGGTCACTTATAGGATTGCACTGGTTTAACAGCCTCCTTGATTTTCTCTATGTGAAGAGATGCCTCAAAATTCTCTCCGTTTTAATGTGGTTATTAGGATAATAGCTGAGACAGTCAAATAAGTTTGTAATAACATTCAAATTATTGTAGAAAAGGGATTAATTTGAAACAAAAACAAACCAAATGAAAACAGACTTATGATCTACATTATAAATCTACTGAGCTAGAAGATCCTTTTGCAACTGAGTAATGTCCTGACACAGTTAAAACAGTGAAGAGCAACGGTTGTCAAGATTAAATAGTGTTTCGACAATGTTCCTAAATCGTGCCTTCAACTCTGCACAGCTGTTGCAAGATTTGGGAGCACTATTAAAACATGGCTTAGTCCCATTTACACTGGCAAGAACAAACATTTATATTGTTACTTAACACACTTCTACAGCACACTTGGGACCTTATATGGAAAAGCCAGGTTGCCAATCCACTGTAAGATATTTATCTTCACTGTTTCTTCTTGTTTTTAAAAACATCGTCTTTTTTAAAGTACAGACATGCACACAAAAATTACTATAAACATTACATCCTTGTGTTGCATATTTATTCTCCATCAACGTCTGCAGCATCAAATTTGCTCAGTTTACAACTTCAAAACACAATTTTTCTAATTGCCAGCAATGCAAGCTTAATCCGCTACCTGAAAAACAAACGGTGTCCCTTCTGCTTCATACACCATCACTAACAATAACAAATTCTGAATTAGAATTTAGAAGACAATTCTGTAGATGATTCATGAGGCAGAATAAAATACAGCTTGCTCTTCCACAGATAGATGGGCTTTACAGTGCTAGGAGTGGTAAAAACTTTTTTTATACAAGTAAACTAAACAAATGTGACTGGGAAGACATGAGGATAGGAGTGGTGAAGAGAGCAAATATATGCCATAATATGGCGTCATTTTTCCTCAGTCATAATAATCACTATAATCCTACTTTAATTTATTCTGAGACTATTCAGGAAGATTAGTATTTTCTACCACTATCATTGTTTTATGTTACTGCCTTATTTTCTTCACATTCTAATGTCTTCATTGACTAATAAAATTAGTCAAGGCTTGAATCCTTGGGGATATTTGCTTTTAAAGAAAAAAAAATAGACACATTTAAAACTAATTGCTGGAGCTGGTAAAATGCATTCTGAATGAATGAATTACTTGATGAATTTAACCATTTATTGTGTTCTAAAATACTTTGCAAACATGGCTTTATGTTTATGAATTGTGACAGCTTCAGTGGGATTTAACTGGTGCACAGGCCCCGTGCTAGCTCTCTACACAGGTGTGAAAATTGTTTTTTCCTGTGTGAAATTCACAAACAGTGGGGAAAAGGCAGCACAAAAGTGGAACAACCAAACACCTTTTTTGCATTCCTACCCAAGTACTTCTCCTGCTCCAATAATTGCAAACAGCAAGATTCTTCATTCATCTCAGAGGACTGCTACTATTTTCAACAGATGACACTGCAGGTAGAATTTTCTTTCTACTGTATTACCACTTCCCCTGCTTCTGAATATTTTCTAAATATTGCAGTGTGTATCTTTTAAAGAGTCACGGATTTCTTGTCCTGGTTTTCCCCCCCAGGAATTTGAGCTAGATTCCATCTGAGTCTGAAATATTGTCAGATGGTGCCATTCCTTGATCTCCTATTTTGGAATGCACATTTTAAAAAAATATTTTTTCCCTCTGAAGAGTTTACATCAATTTCTTTGGGTATCGAACTTTTATCTAACTTTGGGCTCAATCATGAGCCCATCTTGCATGCCTATACATGAGAGTAGGGTTTGTAACAAAGCCTCCTTTATTCACATTACCCACATCACCTATACAGAAGGGAGACCAGCCTTCACTACTCTCCTTCCCATGCAGACTGGCAGGGTGTAGGCACATCTTTGGCTCTAGGCACTACCCTTCCATCCAATGCACCAACTAGTAGAGCTGAGTCAATGTAAAAGGGGAAACTGACCAGACTGAGACTCACACAGTCAGTGTCTGATTCCTGCTCTGGTTTGGGAACAGCATAGCTATCCTTTCCCTGGTTCTCATACTGGATAGTAAAGCTATAAATTAGAGCTGGGTGGAGGGTGTAAATTCCATTTTTAACAAAGATTTTGAAATTTGGCTTTGTTCCGAATCAGAATGAAAATTAAACTTTTCAAAATGCTCAATGAAGGAAAAAGCTGTTTTTTTTAAATGTTGACTGAAATGTTTTGCTTTAACAGAAGCTAAATATTTTATTTTAATTTTGACATCTTAAACTTTGTATTACACAAAATAAAAAAAAATCCAAAATAAGTAGTCCCTTTAAATCAAAAAACATCTACATGTTTTGTTCCAAAAATGTAGAAATGAGACGTCTTCTGGCCCCGCACCCTCCAGTTTCCTTCCAAAACAAAGTTCCAGCAAAACTGACCCAATTTTGTGAAGCATTTTGAGTTTGATGGAACTGCATATTCTGAGGGAATGTGTGTCTTCTGAAGTTTCTCCAACCAGCTCTAGTTACAATCCAGTCTTTGGTAAGAACCAAGTTCCATTGCTTCTTTTTAAATATTCACTTCTTTTACCAGTTAAACAATCTCTCCATTTCTTAGATGCTTGTTCCTTTCCCAGCCCTCTTCATCTTATATACCTAAAACCCCATCAGCTTTCCACAGTTTCTTGTTCTCCACCTTTCTCTCTCATCACTCCTTGACACTTTTACTGCTACCTTTCTTGTACTGCTCTACACTTGCTTTACATCTTGCACAGGATTCTTCCTCTCAGTTTACCTCTGATGCTTCAAGTTTATCTGACTCAAAAATTCTTTTTTAATTCTCAACTATATAAATCAAAGTAGTCCCACAGATTTCAATGGTCAGTTCACATACATTGAGGTATTTTACCTAGATGCAAAGATTTTCTTAGTCTGACTTTAAAACTGTCTTGGTCCAGCTTTAATGGTTAGGTGAAACCCAGATAGAGAGGGAAAAATCAGCTGTGTGGAAAATCTCAGGCTTTTCTATTTCCTACTCTAGGCAAGCAAAGGGCAGGTCAGCACCCTACCTGTGTGCCATGTTACATGTGCTGTTTCTACAAAGAACAGGGCTAGTTATCAATCAGCCAAGGGGGAGCAAGAGGCAGAGCCCTGGAAGGAGGGAGAACTTTTCTCCAACTCAGTCCCCCTACTGATCTCAGGCTGGTGATCCTTCCTTTCTCCTCACAAAACCACCTTTCATCTAAGTCTGCTTCTCTCACAACTCAGCCCAAAAAGGGCCTGCAATTGGCTGTATGAGAGCCTGGCTGTGTGGGCATTTCTGGCACAGAAGCTCCTGCAATATTAGGCCATGCTACACTCCTGTGTGAGTTTGCCTGATGCATATCAGATCGAAAGCCACAGGGTAGTTTATGCTTCACGTGGTGCTATGAATGGAGTGGCATACCTGTGTGTTGCTTGAAATCCTTCTCAAGCTTCTGAGTCCTATTCCATTTGTTCCCTTGTTCAGGCCTTTCTCTCAGCCAATGAAGGGTATGGATACTCCACTTCTTGGAAATAGAAAGAACTAAGATATGGCAGCCCAACAAGCTCATTAGTAGGTTCTGTATCAGGCCCCAAAAAGTCAATGCAAAGACTGTAGGGAATTACATCAACGAGGTCTCAAGGTACTTTTCCCATCTACTGCCAGGGAGGAACTTTATCCAAGCTTTAGGCCTGGCAGCAGAAATCAAAGCAAGCAAGCAGGCATTTGCATTCATAGACCTAGGTGCATGGTGTAGATTTATATACCTTGAGCCCATTAATCCAAAACACTACCCAGAATCTTGTGAATAGCTGTTACAGAATGTGCAATGTATCTGCTCTATAAAGCCCCACATTTATTTTAATGTCACAATAAGAATCTAGCTATGGAATGAAAAACTGCATGTTTACAATACTAAGCTAATAGATGAGTACTAAAAATGGATAACCTCAATTTCTTTCATATGAATACTTGCATTTAAATAGCCAAATGGATTTTTGTGAAGAAAAAACATATTTATATGTGGGACCCAGACATTATATGATAAGTTTTACTCTTGGACAAATGGTTATGGCGGAGCTGTGAACAGGGGTTCATATGTCAAAGGCTGGCAGAACCTTAGCTATAGCAGTTAGAAAGGAAATACTATTACAATATCTTCATCTCAGCCCCCAAACAGTCCAATTTGCACTGTGGAGACTGTGGTTTTCTGCAGCTTAAGAGAGGTTAGAATCTGAATGAAAAGCAAAAGCCCACTAGTAGGGATTTCAAATCAGAAATTAGATTAGAAATTACAAGAAACCCACCCCTAAGCACACCCATCCTTATCAGTTTCAACTGTATTTCCACCCATGGTCCAGTGTTTCTAAATTTAAGGGCTGTGTTATTTATTTAAACCAATTTAGGTAAGATGCTCATTGGGGTACTCCAGGAACTATTCCAATATGTAGAATTCCCTGAATACAGTGAACATTACTATGTTCTCCCTACCTTCTCCCATATAGGCACACAAATCAGAGAGTGAAAATCTAACTTTTACCCATCCCTAGAATTATTGCTTGGGAACTAATTAGTCTGCGGTCACCATTTTAAAAACCAAGGTATAATTATTTTTAAGTTATATTTTGTTAGGTATATACAAGCCATCATGGGCATGGGTGCCCTATAATAAGTAAAAATGTATTATTATTTCATGTCTCTGAGGGAAGCTCCATCTAAATCAATCTAAACAAATGCATGCAACCTAATCTTAATTTTGGAGGAACAGATTGGCAGGAAGCAGAATCTGCTTTTTCCAACGGGTTTGATTACATCCACTAGGAAAATCTGAGTTTTAGCTCACAGAGTTATCTGTATATTCCCTCATGGCAGGAGGGATAGGGTATTCTCTTTGGTTCACCACCAAAACCTATGGAACTTGGGGGATCTCCTAGATGCAAAGAGAATGTAGATGGAGAGCCTCGGCCTCCACACTGCCAATGCTCCTACAACACAGACCCACAGTTTTGGCTTGGGAAGAATCCAGCTGAGCAAGTCTCTCTCACATTCCCAGGTGCTTCCAAGCCCCAAGCCCATCTCTAGGATTTTAGCTACTATAGGTGAAGTTCAGTAGGTAGACCATGTCCCCTAGTAGCATTACACTTCCTTGCAAATCATTTTAAAAAGAAAACTTTACTATGTCTCCTTTGCATTTTTCTTTCCTTTAACTATATGACAGAACACATTCCCTTCCTTTTTTAATCCTGTTTTCCCCTCAAAGTTATTTTTCCTTTAGTGGGTAATATTTTTTCCTCTCTCCCTCCCTTCTATACAGTGCTGTTTCAGGAACTCGCCTCTCCTTCAAACTCGCTACTCTTTTCTGGGGTTCCCCAGCTCTCTCTTTGCTCCCTTCCCACAGACTCTTATTCATTGTTCTCTCCCACCTAACCCATTATTCAGATACTCTTTTCTTCATTTTCGTGGACACAAACCCCGCCCACCAGACATAGCCACTGCCCCTTTCTAGATATGCACAAGCATTTCTACTCTGACACACATTGCCATACATGCACCAATGCTCTCAGACGATCCTGCCCCCCTACATACCGACAGCCCTTTCCCAGAAACACCATAATCACTGCTCCCTTCACACTCACACTCCTCTCCCTTTTGGGAAATGGACAGAAGGAGACCAAGAGAGGGTCCTTTTCCTATCCTAGAGCAGAATGGCATTAAGCAGGGTCAGGGCCGGCTCCAGGCACCAGCTTAACAAGCAGGTGCTTGGGGCGGCCAAGGGAGAGGGGCGGCACCTGCGGCAATTCGGGGGTGACAGGTCTCTCACTCCCTCTAGGAGCGAAGGACCTGCTGCTGAATTGCCGGCTTTTTTTTTTTTTTTTTTTTTGCTTGGGGCGGCAGAAATGCTGGAGCCGGCCCTGAGCAGAGTCTCCAGGCTAATACACTCATCGGGGCGCAACTCACTCTGCCTTATCTAGTCTCAGACGAGGCAGACCCAGTTAAATCCTAAGCATTTGCTCAGCACTGGGCTGTACTCCGCTGAAGGAGACAGAGGAGAGAGATCTTCAGTGGGGAGGAGAACATCTGGAGTGCGATTGGGTCTTGAATGTTCAGTGATGCCAGGGCAAGGGATGAGGGAGAGAAAAAGGCAGAGCACTAGGACCCAACGGGAAGCAGATGAAGAAATCCTCAATAGGGAAAGGGTGTCTGTTTTTTAAGAAGTTTTCTGCCACTTATGACGTAGACATAGTCTGTCTATGATAGCGACAGTCACGTCTGGCCTGCATTTTACCAAAACTACAAAGTAGGGATCCGGCAAGACTCCTACGAAGGGGCTTTTATGTGTTCAAAGGAAAAGGGGAGCATGGCACAAAGAGAAATCCACCTCTCCATGCTATTCCAGCACTGGCCCATGAACGTAGGCTCCTGTTCATGTGTGGAAGTGGAGGACTGCATACACATGGGAGGCTATGCATTTGGATTTGATTTCGCTTTGTAACAGCTGTAGCATTTTGCACTTGAAAAATCTTCTTCTGTCAAGATGGTACAGTACAAACAATACTCAGATGTGCCTTCAGTTTATAAACTTTGACTTCTCACCAAAGCCAATTTTTGCAAACGGGGCCAGGAGAGACAAAGACAAGGAACTCAACCTCTGGCTAGGGCTGCACATTTCAGGAATTACCACACTTTCAGTTAATCCACTAGTGATCTAACCCACATCCCTTACATAGGGTTTTAATTTGCTCCTGCCTTCTCAAAGACTTTCACATTTCCTTTGGTTGGTCATTTCTCTTTATGTTTCAAGGAGAATCGCTTCACGGATTAATCTTCACACAGTGTAGGTCTTGTGTGAAAGGTCACAGGAGGACTTTGTTTTATTAATCATCCTGTTATAAAAGGCAGGACATAGAAAAAGACAAACTGGAAATGTTAGTGAGGATGACATGGCACAGAATTTAATAAACTCTGCAGCATTTGAAAGCAAAAAGCTGATAGCATGGTAAGAAACAGCATAAATGATAGGTTTCAGAGTAGCAGCCGTGTTAGTCTGTATCCGCAAAAAGAAGAACAGGAGTACTTGTGGCACCTTAGAAAATTTGTTAGTCTCTAAGGTGCCACAAGTACTCCTGTTCTTCTTTTTGAGCATAAATGATGCTCATGCAGGAGAATGGGAATGGTACATGTCACAAGAAAGCTAAGAAAAAAAAGTAGAAATGCAGTCAGACATCCCTTTCAAGGCTGTGTATCCCTAGACTCAGTTTAGAGAATCTGACATGGCTGGTTATATTTGTCTGAAATGCCCCATTCAGATAACAAGTGTTAATCCTAATGGGAAAAGGTAAAGTGGGTTTGTTGGCTGAGTGTCCCACTCAGGTATGAGTAAGTGAAAGTAGCCCTCAGAGAGAAAGGGTGTGTGCTAGGATTTAGCAAAGACAGCTCCTGAGGAAGGATACCCTAGGAGCAACCAAGCCTGGGAAGGTGTAGTGTATAGATCAAATAAACATAGGAGCAGCCAAATCTGCTTGATGGATTTCTCTGGTAACTTAAGTACCATTGTAAAGGTATTTAAGCTACTTACTGCCCCCTGGTATAGAAGACATGGCGTAGGTGTCTCTACATGCTGGTGAACTCCAGCGACAAGAATGGGACCTGGCGGGGCCAGGAGCAGTCAGTAGCATACAAACTGGGCCTGAGGCTGTTTTGCTTTACACCAGGACTAGTGCAGATTGGCCCCAGGATTGGGAGCAGCATGAAGCTGGTTGAAAGAAGCCATCTTTGTTGCTGCCAAGTCTACCTGCTCTGTAGGGCTTAGGCTCTGACCCCAAAATGGCTGCCTCTCGTTACTTTAAAAAGTGTTGTGTTTTTTTATGTTAACTGCCTTTTGAAAAAAAGACACTTCAGTTCTTCTTAAAATAAGATTAAACAGTTTTGTAATTTTTGAAAATCACTGTAGTTTTCCTTCATTAATACAATATAGGAATTGCCAGAACTGTGTACATATACATTGCATGTACATCATTACCAGAAAGATATTGACAAATTGGAAGGATTTCAAACAAGAGATACTAATATGATTAGGAATCTGGATCAACTGACTTATGAGGAAAGATTAAACACACTATGTATTTCTTGATAGGTGCTGACCAGGGAATGCCATGGCAATAGTCTACAAATATTTGAAGGGTATAAACAACAAGAAAGGAAAGGAACATCTAGGAATAATAGTATAACACTAAATGCCAGAAAATAAGACTGAATATCAAGAAAAAGTTTCTTGACACTGAGTATAATTAGGATATGAAATAATATTCCAAGAGAAACAGTGGAAGCCCATTCCTTGGGAAACAAAGCTGGACAAAGCAGTATAAATTATACCATAGGGAACAATCCTGTACTGGCAGGGTATAGACTAGATGACTTAATAGGGTTTTTCTGGCTCTGATTTGTATGATTCTATTACATTATGCCTGTAGGATTTTAATAATGAATTGCACAGAATATTAGCTGGATGCAATTGTTCCACCTTTTTTCTTATACTGTTTTACTGACAAAGGAAGGACTGCAATTCTAATATCAATTATCTTAGAAAAACTGATCTGTGTTTTTTTACCTTCCTACCTCCTGGGCACAAAAATAATGTGATTTTTTTTTGTGCTTGAAATACCCGTGGGTCTGATATTCAGCAACCATAATATTTTTGTTTCAAATATGCCCATTACAAAACAAAACAAAAAAACAAAAATCTTTAAGGAGAGTTTTCCATTAGAACTTGTTTTGTCATTGCACTAATGCTATGGCTTTTGGAAAGATACTGCTGTTAGCAAAAATAGAACACCTTTCATCAAATGGGATTTGTTCCTCACTGGAGTGGAAACTAAAGAGAATGAAATATAGGAGAAAGGTACCTTCTTGATGGTATCCAGCATGGATCGCCCTCCTTGCCAAGGTTTGGAATTCTTTCTGATACAAGTCAGGCTAGCCATGCTGTGCCACTTCCGGTCCTCTAGCTTCTTATGAAAAGCATTAGCCAACAAAAGCACAGTGTCATATATGTAGAGGTTCGAAATCTGTAAAGAGATTAGAGATTGATTATTAGCAGTTAGTGGACACACGCTGGCAAACAAAAACAGAATTCATAATCTGTTTGCCTCAGCTGTTTATTGCCCACCCTGTCAATAACTAAATGATTTACTTGGTATTAAACAGCTTAAAAAAACTATTACAATAACCAACCCTTAACTATGCTATCATCAACAATTTAGGGCCCTGATCCTGCAATGAGATCCAGGCTGACTACCTCCACTCCTGCGTGAGACACAGGAGCCCCGTTACCTGCACAGATCCAGCTGCTGGATTGGGGCTAAATTATTATTAGTTTCTCCTGTTTCTAGTCAATTTCCAAACAATTTCATTATCTGGTTCTCAAG
The DNA here is from genome assembly GCF_011386835.1 of Chrysemys picta bellii. Taxonomy (NCBI): domain Eukaryota; kingdom Metazoa; phylum Chordata; order Testudines; family Emydidae; genus Chrysemys; species Chrysemys picta. Next base: position 21,883,092 of record NC_088795.1, read on the forward strand.
CACTAGTATATTTTGAAATGTCTGGGCTTCCCACATGGTAGGTGCACTTGTTTGTAAATGTATCAGGGTCAGACAGCTCCTGTGCACCTGATGGTGGCCTAGGTGCAGCACCATGCCTCAAATTTTTCCAAAATCTTTCAGCAACGGAACTCAGTGGTATCTCTCCCTGATAGTCCAAAACAAAGAGAGTCTTCACTCCAGTCTCCAGCTAGACCCAGCCCGACTTCCAGGAGGGTTTGTTCTCTTGCTCTATATCCCGCACCCACATCCAGGGTTTCTTGCATGGAGTCTGGCCTCTCCCAGAGTCCACAACTCCTCTCCAGCCCCATACACAGGTTTCTTCTCTTATCTCTTCCCCATGACCTCCATCTTGCCCACCTGTGGAGGCAAGCTAATTACTGATATGTCACAGCTGGGATGGGTTTTTCTCACTAAACAACGAGAATTTAATTTTTTTCCAAAAGCTGTTTACCAAACCAGCATTTTGAGGCAAATATGGCTTGTTAATGCCCCAGTAGGCACACATTTTCTTTTTCATTTGGTGGTTCATCATGGCATTTATCATGTAATTTTATGATTTTCAATCGATCAATCAGTGTATTTCTTAGTACGTTCAGTTCAGGTAACTGAAATGGGGAACACGAAACGAGAGAGAGATGTCCTAGTCCCTATTACGAAACTCTCAGTGAAGTCATAGAATTTGCAAAACACTCACTTGTGCTCGTTTCTGTTTCGTTACTTTCTAATATTTAAAATAGAAATTCTGAAATTTTTAGTAACTTAGCATCAGCACTGGATGCTCCCTGTGCTTCAGTGAAAAAATGTCAGTGCCTAGTAAGGCTATTTCAGCATTGTAAGAATTCCATAATGGTAATATATTAACATATTAAATATGCACATAAGGCCTGTTTCTGCAATGCAATGAGTGCCCTTGCTTTCCATTAACTTCTGTGGAAGCTGAGGGCTCTTAGCACCTTACAGTATTAAACTCTCAGACGATATATATATTTATGCCCAGAAGTTTAAGTGCAGCATCCAACAGAGGATATTGAAGCTCAGCGGAAGAAACAGAAATAACCTGCCTCCCCCTCTTCCAGTTATCTTGATTAACTTTCTTATATATTTATTTTTTAACTGCATATTCACAAGTTCAGTCAGACATTAATGATAAGATATAATTCAGTCTGAAGTAATAAAGGAACAGAATTCACAAGCTCTTCTGAAACAATTTACAAAATGGCCTTTTTCAGTCATCTCTGTCCTCAGATGGCAGGGGCAGGTGTCCTGCTAATGCTATCATAAAGAGACATCATTAGCTCCATCTGACAACAAGGGGCTCAGAAGCAATATTAAGTTAGAAGACTGAATCATATCTAGGGCATTTGACAACACTCTTTTCAGATCATCTATCAGTCACTTGAAGTTCTTGGGCCTGTGGCTGTCTAGGGGAAACTCAGCGTTTTCCGAGTAACACCAGAAGGGGTTCTGGACACAGCTGCCAACTTTCACCTGATAAATAAGCACCCCAACTTTCACAGTAAGCCAAAAATCAAGCTGATCCCATTTCAAAACAAGGCCAAAACAAGCCAATCCCTAAGGACCCCGACACTCTATGTGACCAGATCCCTGCGGAGTGCAGTCTGGGACCGTGGTGGGCCCACTATGTATCCTGGACTCTCTCCCCCGCTTGCCGGGAGCCAATCAAAAAAAGAAGCAACAAGCTACAAGAAGCTACAAGTGAAACAAGCAACAAGCCAAAACCTAGCAACTCACAAGCCAATTAAGCCAAAAACAAGCCCAATTTCTGGTGTTTCCCCCTCCCCCCCGTGGGTTTGGCATGTCTGGTTCTGGAGTGTCCCCAGTATCTGAAAACTAATTAGCCTGTGTCTATTAGCTATTTGATGCAGGATTGTTTTTTTGTTTCAATGCTGCTAAGATCAATTTCTCACCACCCCTTGCATTTGTAAGAGGTGGTGGCCTGAAAGATAAAAAATGAAGATATTGAGTTCTCAGCTGTCCCTAAAGATCTTAGGAGAAGAGGGAGACCTAAAGATGTGAAATGGAATAATGAGGCGGAGGTTCAGGCTGCTGGGGACTCCTTTATTTTGTGGCAGAAAACATCTTGAAGCTAGTCTTGTTAAGCTAGTTAAAAGGAAGGAGTTCCCAAAGAGGCTGATATGCTGATTCAGATATTCAAGGATCCAAATACCATCTTAAAATTATGACACTCCAAATATCATTTTTTCCCCATCCTACTAATTAATTGTATAAAGGCAGCACATACATTATGCATGCTCCAACTTGCAGTGACTTATACTGGCTCTGACTCTTCTACAGGCTGATCCCCATAGATTTCTACACAAGTCTTTTGCTACTTACTCTCACCTCCCCCCAGAATCTAAGGAAGGCTTCCTCTGCCTCTCTCCTTTACCAGAAGTTCCTAGCACTTGCGGCTTCCTTTGCCTCCCAAATTTCCACAGCAAGTTCTAGTCTGCCTTTTTCCTTAAACCTTCCATGATTCTTCATTACCACTGCAAAAGCTACATTAATAGCTACCCACTCAGAGAACTTCTGACCCTCCCACATTTCTCCCCCCGCCCCTTTACTGACAGAGTGGTCTATCACTCCATGGTTTATCACTACAACTCTGCTGGCTCCGAACATATCTCTTTTACAATTCAGAGGTCTAACGTGAATAAATTTGCTTGTTTCCTTTTTAACTCAGAGGTTAGACATCACACCCATGAATGACAAGATTAGAGACTTGGATGACTAAATCTTCATGTGATGTAAATCAGTGTCACTCCATGGCTGTGCTAATTTACACCAGCTGAGCATCCGGCCCAGACTAGTTAACAGTGCGCTCTTTCGATAACTCAGATCCAGAGCCAGCTCCAGGGTTCTTCGGCGGCAGGTCTTTCCCGCCGAGAGGGAGTGAGGGACCTGCCGCCAAATTGCCGCCAAAGAGCCAGACGTGCCGCCCCCTTCCATGTGCCGCCCCAAGCACCAGCTTGCTGTGCTGGTGCCAGGAGCCGGCCCTGCTTAGATCACCTACTATTGCACTACCCAGAACTTCAAGGGTTGAATGTCTTTCAACTAAAGTCTTATTTCCTCAAAGAAGTTGGCCCCACATTAACTTCCAGCTAGGGGAAATTGAAGAATGGGAAATAAATTATCTCCTGCTATAATAATATATAGTGGAAGCCTGGGCTGAAAAAAAAGAACCTCCAAGGAGGAAAGACAATAAGGTCACCAATAAGACCAAATTAGTACATAAAGGCTACACATCCCAAGTCATCATTTCCCAACAAGATGACATTGTTTTTATGTAATTTCTGTAACTTAATATCATGGGACTAGGAAATCTTTTGTCACAGTTCACACAGGGGAATACACTTATTAATTTAGGAGCAATTTAGCTGTGCTTACATCAAGTATTAATAGGACACAAGTGTACAGGGTTCAGCAGGCATTAGCAATTTTTTAGTCCCTTACCAATATTTTAACTCAGCATTTATGGCATCATTGGTCTCTGATAATACAATAGTAAATGCACTAGAGTTAATTTCTGTTTCTGCAAAATCCTACCACCTCTTGGAAGTGTGTTGCATTAATCATAGTCCTGGTATGCATGACAGGGAGGCAATTTAAAGATTGTTCTGTATATTTATGGCTCTGCAACTTAACTATAACAAGATGTTTAATGCACTGTGTATCTCAGTTATTGATATTCTGCTTATTCCAAATCTCCTCTAACTCAGCAGTCTTTTGCAGAGGTGGATGGTCATTGGAATTAAGCAGCAGCACATAATTAGGTGATCTCCAGCCTGCCAAGAATGTGAAATGTAGATGTCTGGTAACCTCAAAAAATTCCAGGAGGAAGAAAGAGTTAATACAATCAGTCTTATTCTGTTCAGATAGCATAATTCTGAGGACAACTGCAAACTATTCAACTGAACTAGAGGGGCACAACAATATCTAATGTCACACAATTACCTAACACTTTAAAGGCCTGATTCCAATCCCATTGAAATGACAGTTTGATACAATGCACATTTCACAGAGCAGAGACTGAACTCAAGAGATTATGTAACCATGGTTATATTTTAAGCATGTTCTTGTGGTTAAGACACTGCACTGGAATTGGGACTCAGGAGATCTGGGTTAAATGCCCTACTCTCAGCCGGCTCCAGCTTTTTTGCCGCCCCAAGCGGCGAAGAGGGGAAAAAAAAAAGAAAAAAAGTTAAAGCCACAATCGGCGGCACTTTGGTGGCTGCTCTACAGCGCCACTTCATTCTTCAGCGGCAATTTGGCAGCCGGTCCTTCAATCAGAGGGACTGAGGGACACGCCGCCGAATTGCCGCCGAAGACCCGGACGTGCCGCCCCTTTCCATAGGCCGCCCCAAGCACCTGCTTCCTGCGCTGGTGCCTGGAGCCGGTCCTGCCTGCTCTACCACAGACTTCTTGTGTGATGTTGGGGTGAATTGCTTAATCCATCTGTGCCTAAATTCCCCATTTGTCAACCGGGGTTACCAACATTTTTTCTTTTTCACCCCTTTCAGAATGCATGCTCTCCCAAGCAGGGACTGTCCCTTACTATGTGTCTGTCAAGTTTTGGTTTGGGCCCATAGGTGCTTATGCAAGAGCAATAAAAATAATAATTTATTGCAGCTACTTTTATCATAATTATCTTTGACCCGCACATTTCAACCTTAGTTACGTGCAGAATAAACCTTGTTTAACTCTGATGACATGTTGATTTTTGAATCATGCAAAACCACCATGAAACCATTACCACAAACATTATACTCATCCAGTATGTGGAATAGGGACAATTTTGTTTTTAATGCCCTCCCTTGTAAATGTAAATAATTTAGTACTTCATTTCCCATTTTCAACCACAGTCATCCTTTTCTTTCTGTGTTAACACAAAATTTGTTGAAGAAATATTTTTAATAGCTCTGCACACGGGCTTAAATTCTCATATTCCTTTTCACCAATATTTTACCTTTTTTCCCCCTCTAGGCATCTGGGATGCAGTACAAATTCAAAAAAAGTATTTAAATAAAAGTGGACCCAATATTCCAGAAGAAAAAAAAACAGCTTTTTTAACAAAAGCAAAAGAAAATGGGTAAGAAATAAGCTGTGAAAATCAAGCATTGAAAATCTGATCACGTCCAGCCATACCTTAAATCTCTTCTCCAGGACTTGTATGTCCAATTCAAGATGTCATCTGCACAAGCACCTCTTTGCTCTTGGTTCTTTTCATTCCATGCATCTCCCCCATGCTGCATCCAAAAATGTCTAACCACTACGTTTGTTTCTTTTTTCCATTCTTGCCTCTCTGCTTTGATTCATATAGCCCCTTGTACCTGGGACCCCTTTCTGACACACCCTGGCCTCGTTCACCCTCCATGTCTTCTTCTAAACCTACAAACCTTTGTTATCCCTAAAAAACAAGGTCACAAATGTAATATAAGTGAAAAATAAAATTTATCTTGGAATCTATATGATTCATGCAATAGCAACTCAATCTACCTACCATATGATCTCACTGCTGTCACCTGACTAAAACTAGCTCTAATGAGGAAAATAAACCAAATATAACAAAATATTCCCACTCAATTTATCTGCCCCATGTTTTTCTTTAAGTCACAGCTGCATGTTTTTCATATTGAAAACATGTTTTTATTACTGCTAGGAGCCTAGCAGAGAAAATACAGCTATAGATGAGCCAAGCTGATTTTATTTTGCCTCCTCATGTACCACCAATAAAACTGTCAACTAAGTTCTGATTCCAGAATGTTTATATATTGTTGATGGTGATGTAAAGGGCACAAAGAACCCAGCTTTGTTTTTTATATCCCAGGGTGAATGTGCAGTGCTAGCTAGCAGTTACAATAATCTTTCCTCCCTCCTTGTAATTTGAAAATATTTGATATGGGAGTGCTTTAGAGAAAATAAATAATTCCATCCCTGCCATTCCCAGAGCACATTTCTGACTACTCATACTTTGATGGCATAGAAATAGGTTAGAATGTTTTAAATGTATAAAGGATTTTGTGTTAACTATAAACATTACTTTGTACTATTGTAGGGGAGTACAGAAGGGCAGTGGACAAACCCTGTAGTTGTCTTTGGCCTGTGCAACATGGGAAGTCACATGGTATGCCATCTTCATATGTCTGATTCTCCATATAATACTATCATAATTTATCCAAAATTGTCTTAATGTGTATATATATGTATACACACACAGACACACACATTATGCACGTTCACCCTGGGAACATATCAGAAACAAAATTTTGAAATATCAAAATCCTCTACAAAATGGAATTACCTTTTTCCTTACAACTCTAGTTAATATTCCTATTCTTGTCTGCAACGTTGTTGGAGTCACATTGGTTCCAGGATGTTACAGAGACAGGGTAGGTGAGTATGGACCAACTTCTGTTAGTGAAAGAGACAAGCTCTCTATATAAGCTTAAAAGCTTGTCCCTCACCAGCAGAAGTTGGTCTTATAAAATACATTACCTCACCCATCTTTGTCACTTCTATTATTGAAAGATGGGCTGTGATCATGACTTCAGTTTCACATTTCACCCAAAAGACATCAACAGTACCCCCTAAAACCATCCTGCTGAAGTGGATCCGTGCGATTGGGTTATTAACATCTCTTCCTGTTGAACCCATGTTGTTTCCAGAGATCTTCCATCTACATATTGGTACTACCCAACCCTGCTTAACTTCTAACAGTATCACAGCAGAGGGAGCTATGACTACAGGTATTTCTTGTAACAAATAAATTGCTTAATGGCTGCTTTGCTTTCAATTTTACTCCTTTCCACCAGTGATTCTCACAGTTCCTCAGAAAAGTAGTGTCTGGAGCCATGGGTCTCAAACCCAAGCCTCCAGGACTGCCACGGGAGCCTTACCTCTCCACAAATATATGCAAGCTGTATGGAAACTTTTTTTTAAAACACCATAATAGAGGCTCAAACGATATGTAAACAACAGAAAAGAGGCAGTTAGTATAATCAGGCAGCCAAAAAAGAATTTGAAGAGCAACTAGCAAAAGACATGAAAACTAACAGCAATTTTGTTAAGTACATCAGAAGCAAGAAGCCTGCCAATCAGTGGAGCCACTGGACAATTGAGGTGCGAAAGTCACACTCAAGGAAGACAAGGCCATTGCGGAGGAGAAAACTGAATTCTTTGCATCAGTCTTCACTGCAGAGGATGTGAGGGAGAATCCCACACCTGAGCCACTTTTAGGTGACAAATCTGAGGAACTTGTCCCAGAGTGAGGTGTCAGTACAGAAGTTTTGGAAAGTAATTGATAAATTAAACAGTAATATGTCATCAGGACCAGATACACCCAAGAGCTGTGAAGGAACTCAAATATGAAATTACGGAACTACTAACTATGGTATGTAACCTATCACTTAAAACAGCTTCTATACCAGAGAACTGGCACATAGCTAATGTAAAGCTAATCTGTAAAGGCTCCAAAGGTGATCCTGGCAATAACAGGCCAGTAAGTCTAACTTCGGTACCAGGCAAGTTGGTTGAAACTACAGTAAAGAACAGAATTATCAGACACATAAATGAAGAAATGAACAAAATAAGAGTCAAAACGGCTTTTGTAAAGGGAAGTCATGCCTCACCAATCTCTTCGAATTCTTGGAGGGGGTCACCAAACACGTGGACAAGGGTGACCCAGAGGATATAGTGTACGGTGACTTTCAGAAAGCTTTTGACAAGGTCCCTCACCAAAGGATCTTAAGCAAAGTAAGCAGTCATGGGATAAGAGGGAAGTTTCTCTCATGGTAACTGGTTAAAAGACAGGAAACAAAGCGTAGGAATAAATGGTTCATTTTCACAGTGAGAAAGGTAAATAGTGGTGTCCCCCAGGGGTCTGTACTGGGACTAGTGCTGTTCAACATATTCCATAAATGATCTGGAAAGAGGGTAAACAATGAGTTTGCAAAATTTGCACGATACAAAACTACAGAAGATAGTTACGTCCAAAGAAGACTGGGAAGAGTTACAAAGGGATCTCACAAAACTGGGTGACTGGGTAACAAAATGGCAAATGAAATTAAATGCTGATAAATGCAAAGTAATGCACATTGGAAAATATAATCCTAACTATACATACATTATGATGGGGTCTAACTTAGTTATTACCACTCAAGAAAGAGATACGGAGTCACCGTGGATAGTTTTCTGAAAACCTCTGTTCAATGTGCAGCAGCAGTCAAAAAAGCTAACACTCTTAGGAACCATTAAGAAAGAGATAGATAATAAGACAGAAAATATCCGAATGGCCACTATATAAATCCATCATGTGCCCACACTTTGAATACTGCATGCAGTTCTGGTCGCCCCATCCCAAGAAGATATATTAGAATTGGGTTACGATTGAAAAAAGTACAGAAAAGGGCAACAAAAATGATTAGGAATATGGAACAGCTTCCAGAGAAGGGCAGATAAAAAAAACCTGGGGCTGTTCAGTTTAGAAAAGAGATGTCTAAGTAGGGTGACCAGATAGCAAATGTGAAAAATCAGGACAGGGGTGGGGGGCCAAGAGGTGCCTATATAAGAAAAAGTCCCAAATATCAGGACTGTCCCTATAAAATCGGGACATCTGGTCACCCTATGTCTAAGGTGGGATATGATAGAAGCCTATAAAATCATGAATGGTGTGAATAAACTGAATAAGGAAATGTTATTTACTCTCATAGGTGCTTGAACTAGGAGTGTGGGGGATGCTGCAACACCCCCTGGCTTGAAGTGGTTTCCATTATATACAAGGTTTACACTTTGGGTCAATGGCTCTCAACACCCCCACTATACAAATTGTTTTAGAACCCCTGTTTACTCCTGCATATAAACACAAGAACCAGGGGTCATTCAGTGAAATAAACAGACAGCAGATTTAAAACAAACGTAAGAAAGTATTTCAAGCAATGCACAGTCTTCCTTCGGAACTCATTGGCAGGGGATGTTGTGAAGACCAAAAGCATAACTGACTTCAGAGAAGATTTAGATATATTTATAGGGAATAGGTCCATCAATGGCTATTAGCGAAGACGGTCAGGGATGCAACCCTACGCTCTGGGTGTCCCTAAACCTCTGACTGCCAGAAGCTGGGACTGGACATCAGGAGATGGATCACTCATAAATTGCCCTGTTCTGTTCATTCCCTCTGAAGCATCTGGCATCGGCCACTATCAGAAGACAGCACAGATGTATAATTGGTATGAACAACAGTGTTGATGACCAGGCTATGGGTGGTCAGGCCTGGTGGTAAAAGAGAGTGAGGCTTACTAGTTAGAGCTTGGACTAGGGTGGGCGTAGTGCAGGAAACAAGCCTATGGTCAGTACCAGAGGGACAGAAGCCAAATGTCACAGCTTGGGAGGAGGGTGTAAACCAGAGTCATAAGTCAGAGGCAGAGCCAGGGATCAGTACCAGAGAGACAGAAGCTGTATGTCAGAACCGGAGAGTCAACCAGAGTCATAAGCCAGAGGCAGAGCTGGGGGTCGAATCTAGAAGTCTGAAGCCAGAGGGGAGCAGGGACTGGAACAAGGGCAAGTACAGCTCTGGGAGTGGTACATGTTGAAGAGCCACTGACCTGCTGCGGAGGCCAGGCTTATAAACAGGACTGCTAAACCAGCAGCCAGACAGGGGCTGAGGCCACTGTGACTTCCAAGGCAGAGTATGTGGGCTCCTTGGTTGCCTAGTAATGCACTTAGTTACAGAGCAGGCCAGCAGCTGCTCCTAGCTGCTCTGGTCACTGACATATAGCCATTCTTATGTTCTTATTCCATATATGTACTAGCAGGGGTGGGAAAGGGGGGAAAACTGCAAGCAAGACACCTTTTTTTAAAGCTGGTCCTGCACTTTTTAATAGCCATAACTTTGACAGAACTGACTCAAAGCAGGCTTACTAGCAAAGAAAGGCCCTAAGCTTGTAAACACATATGTGAACTCAATTGTATGAGTGATGCGGTGTGGCCAGACCACTGCAACTCCTTAGGGGCACAAGGATCCGCCAGCCTGAAGTCCGTTGCAAAACTGGGCCCTCCATTAGTACAGTCAAAGATTAAGGCAAGAAGGGACCACTAGATTATCTAGTCTCACCTGTATATCACAGGGCACTGACATCACCCAGCACCAGCACGCTAAACCCTTCAAAGGAATGAGACCTACAGGATAGTAGACTATTACGTGCCACAGGCAAAGAATAGGAACAATGGCAGGGAAAAGGTTAAATGAGATATACTCAGATAATCCTGGGAAATGACCCACATCCATATGCTGCAGAGGAAGGCAACTTCTCCCCCTTTCCCTCTCCCTGGCAAGGTCAGGAAGGAAGGAAGGGATTTTTCCAACCTCACATTTGCTCATCAGTTAGACCCTGAGCATGTGAGCAAGAACCAGCCAGTCAAGCACTTGACGGAGAGGATGCTTGGTGCCATCTCAGAGCCCTGGCCTAACCCACCCAGTGTCCCATCTCCAGAAGTGGCCACCCCTGATGCTTTAGAAGAAAGAAAAAAAATCCCAGAATACATTGTGGGCAGGGTGGGAATAATCCCTTTCTGATCCCTTCTAGTGGCCAGCTGCAACCATGAAGCATGAGCTTTAGGAACATAAGAGAAACCAGAAGCGACCCCCTAGAGCTTGAGCCTTGCCCCCTACCATCACAAGCAACCCTATCATACAAGTGTACTCAAATTTGTCCAGTTCTATTAAAACTAATTAACTTGCTTGCCCCCACAACTCCTATTGGGAAGCTGTTCCAGAACCTCATCCCTTTGGTTAGAAACCTTCTTCTAATTTCCAGCCTGAACTTGTTCATGACCAGCTGATATCCATTAGTTCTCATGCCAACATTGTCCTTCAGCATAAACAGCTCTTCACCCTCCCTGGTATTTATCGCTCCCTGATTTATCAAGATCAATCATATCCCCTCTCAGCCTTCTTTTAGTGAGATTAAACAAGCCAAGTTCTTCCAATCTCCTCTCATAAGATAGGCCCTCCATTGCCAGGATCATCCTCATAGCTCTTCTCTGCACCTGTTCCAGTCTAAAATAGTTTTCCTTGAACATGGTGACCAGAAATGTACACACTATTCCAAATGAGGTCTTACTAATGCCTTGTACGATGGAATTAATACATCTCCATCTCTATTGGAAATGCCTTGTCTGATACATCATAGGATTGTATTTGTTTTTTTCCCCCCTCACAGCCACATCATACTGGTGGCTCATAGACATCCTATGATCAAACCACACACCAAAGTCTCTCTCCTCCTCTGTCACTTCCAACCCTGAGGTGTAGCAGAAATTCTTTTTATTAGACCCTACCTGCACTACCTTGCACTTTGCTATTGAATTTCATCCCATTTCTGTCAGTCCAGTCATCAATGTCATCCAGACCTTCCTGTATAATATTCTAATCCTCCTCTGTATTGACAGTGTCTCCCAACTTCATATCATCAGCAGATTTTATTAGCACAGTCCTCTTTTTGCACCAAGGTTATTAATAAAAAAAATTTGGTAATACTGATCCTAAGGCTGATCCTTAAGAAACACTGCTAGTAACCTCTCCCTAGTCCGGTAATACACCTTCAGCACAACCTGCTGCCTTCTCTCCTTTAGCTAATTCCTTATCCACCTTACAATGCTTGTACTGGTCCCCATCTTCCCTAATTTAACTAATAATTTCTCATGTTGTACAGTGTCAAGTGCTTTACTAAGTCCAAATGTTTTAGACCTACTATACATCCGTTATCTAAAACAATCAGTTAATTTCTCAAAGAAGGAAATCAGGTTGGTCTGGTTTGGTAAACCCATATTAATAATTAATATATGGAAGGTGAGAACTGGAAGGGACCCTGAAAGGTCATTGAGTCCAGCCCCCTGCCTTCACTAGCAGCACCAAATACTGATTTTTACCCTAATCCTGAAGTGGTCCCCTCAAGGATTGAACTCACAACCCTGGGTTTAGCAGGCCAACATTCAAACCACTGAGCTATCCCTCCCCCCATGTTGCATTACATCCTCTTTACCATTTACCTCTATAAATTTAATCATTCTGATTGGGTTCAATTCCACCAAAATCATAATTAGAACTGGTCAAACACTCAAAAACAATTTTATCCTACATTTTCAGAATAAAAAAGAAATAAATCAAAATCAAGAGAGAAAATAATTTTTCACTGACAAAATATTACTTTAAAAATGAAATAAAAAATCTAAATACTTTTTTTATTCCTAAATATTTTATAAGTGATTTTCATTCCTGAAATTTTTACATTTTGAAAAAATCCCACCATTTGTTTATGGGGACCTTTTAAAATCAGAGTTGAGGGAAAACAAACAAAATGTAAGAGCTGCAAATGAAAAAAAAACAAACCCAAAATAGTAAAGAAAATTTTGGAGAAAATTCAAATGTTTTGTCAAAAAAGTCTGTTTACTGAAAAAAGATCAATCTTAATTTAAACATTTTCAACGACAGATCAGGAGCATAGAAGTGGGTTTAAAAATATATGTTGTTATCTTGTTATCCCTTTGCTTTCACAGTCTATATATGGAATATGCTTGCAGTGGGTGGATGGTGGAATGTATTGGCATAAATAGGATATCTCCATGGAGTCAGTAAAATCCATACTCAGAATCTCTGACAATAAGGACACTTAGGTACATAAATACGGATTTAGGTATTTAGCTTGAGACACCGAAGTTTTAAAATGCTTGGTTCTGACTCTTTAGGCAGAAGCTCTCCAGGATGGCTTTACTAGTATTACCAGTTCTGTGGCTTAAGAAATATGGTACGAGACTCTTATTGTGTGGCTCTGCAGAGGCAATTCTTGGTGGAATTAATCTCAGCAATATAAAACTCAGCAATTCAATACCCCTTCTTCTGGATGCTGAGTTGTTTCTTTCTGATTTCCCTGCCTTGCTGTGGCTTAGGCTAGATATGTAGCTCTAGTCACCAAGACGGCACCCAAAGAGCTAAGCCATTTCATTGTTTTATGCATGAACCATTAGGATATGCCACACAGAAGAATATTAAAAATAAGGAGTCAAAAATTACACTAAACTCAAAGTTTTCCCAGCAGCTGTCTATAAAGCTAGCACACAGGCGAGAAAATATTAGTATGAAGATACCTCCATGTTCTGGGAGAAAGGGTCCTTCGGATCACACAGTGATGAAGATATTCTGTGGTTGCCACGGAAACAGCGTTGACTGCTGTTCTGTGGGACTGGAAATGTCTGTCGAATAATTGTTAACCTTCCAATTGACCTTCTCACTAGCTCCTGCACATCCACATCATTTATTTCCTGTAAGATAAGATCAGGCATAGAATATGTATAAAAGTTAAAATATTGAAACGTCACCACCAGATTATAAATGAAAAATAAACTGAAAGTGCTGAGAGACGTGGTATCACTGTACTGCATTTATTCAGTGCTGTCATGTCCTTAAATAAAAACAGATGCATGTTCATTAAAATGACTAGCCTACCATTTCTATAGTCGTATCACATGCTTAGATATGCTACGCTGAAGCCTAGAGAGAGACCTGGAAGGTGTAACTGGGCTCAGATTGGGGTCCCCCCCTTTCCCTTTGATCTTTTACTTTAAAGTGTTTCACAACAGATAATGTTTAAGACCGTAGGACGACATAGTATAAAGTATTGCTAAGTGTGGCATTACATCAGGAGGTACAGACAATTATTTGGGTCTTAAGTGTTCATTTCCTGGAAAAAGAATATCAAGAACCTATACACAATTTAGTAATTAACTAACAATTTATCAAAATGAGCACTAGGGGGAGAGAGAGAAAGGAAAGCATTAGGGCATTCAAGGTTGTGTGAGTGTTCTTGTCTATAGCACGATCTAATTTAAAACATGCCTTTTATTCATAAGGTTTCTATTCTGGTTGAAAGCTGAGCACCCACAGCTAGGGGGACACACTTTAAAGAAATCACTAAGTTAACATTTACTGGATATTTTGCTTTGGAGAGGAATGTGGTGTGAGGGTATGTGTGTGTATGTAAAGAGTTGAGGCTATGCTGTTTTACACTAGCTGTGGATATGACCCTGAATTTGGTATGATTAATTAATTAATTAAACAATAAGAATTGACCCAAACCTTTATTCAAAACTTGAACTTGAATATTTTCTGAGGACTAAAGAGGTTTAGTTAACCCCATTTTGGGGGTTCTCTCATCTCTTTTTGTCTATTTTTTTCTGAGCAGAAGCAGTTACTGAAATATTGTATGGCACAACACAATTTATCTGCAGCGATCTCGCTCAAACCTAGGGTCTGTCCCTCAGCAGAGTGAATCATTTGCTTATTTCCCCTGATGAGCTGACCCTGTTTATCAGAATGTACTTGATGTCCTAAACATTTTGGAAACATAAGAGTTTAATGTTCCATGCTAAAGTTTGCAAAAATCCTATGAGAAATTTTGTTATACTGAAATTTCCAGCATGACTTTCAGACTGAAGAGGTTTAGGTCATCTTCCGCTGAGTAGATAATCTTTTGGATACCATTTTAAAAAAAAGAGAGAGAGAGAGAGAGAGAGAGAGAGACTTTTGAGGCTACATCATCACTAGTATGCATCTTAGAGTAGTAATTCTGCATTCCAATAGAAAGCAAAAATTTTGAGGTACATTTCCCCAAGGTCTAAGACCCAGCTCCCCCCCCCCCTTTTTTTCTTTTTTAAAGAAAACTGCAAATGCATCGTTGTGTCTGTAAATGAATTACAGGAGCAAATCAGGGCACTTGTGCTTCTAACTTCATGGTCTGTGCCCACAATCACATATTTGGAGGCACAAATATTCAAATTTAAGATCACAATGCAGTTTCCTTTCTGCAAAAAGCAAACCATACTTCTGAAAATGCTGGTTTTTAATTGTAAACAACAAACCTGATGTATTTTTCTGGCTACAATTAACATGCTTAAAGCAAAATCTTCTGCAACAAATGGTTCAGGTATAGCTCCATTTTGTTTATTTTCTTTAAAGCCATGAAGAAGAATATGCTAACAGTTGTGAATTTTAACATCAATTCTCTTGACTACAATAAACCTATTTTATTCTTCTTCATAGCATGTCACAGCTTTTGGCCTCATCTGTTATTTATGTTCTTTATGAAATATAGATTTTTCTGCAAACAAAATAACACCTGGCATCAGCTGTGTCCAGTGTAATATCCTGCATGTCTGGTCGATTAATCCTTAATGTACCATAGATAATGGTTTTTCTCAGCTTAATATGCCGTCTTTTCATTTAGTCTGTATCATTTCACTAGCTACAAGAAAGAAAAAAGTTGTTTCTTTGGCAAAATGCAAGTCATTTTTAATACACCTGCAATATAATCATAGAGGGCAGTTAAAAAGAATATTATCTATATTCTACACCACACCTTTTAATCAATCACTATGCATGATCATTTGGTTTTTGTTCGACATCTTGACTATATTGGAACAGAGAGGCTGTCAATTTTTTTTTCAATACTGTGAAAAATCATACCCACATGGCATGCTACACCGCCAACTAACATTTTATAAGAGGTTTTGACTTTTAGCTGTGCAAACATTTATCATTTTTTCTCCCAAAAGCACAGCATATTTTTCTCTGTATTCAGCAGTTTTGTGCATTTTAATTAGAATTCTCTGGGTTTTGCCTCTAGGTCATTGTCACACTTCAGACATAGTGTGTATTTTAAAATAATTTTCTGGAGACTAAAAGCAAAGTCCAAACAAACACCAAAGAGACATGAGCAATGTGGGAATTGTCAGTTTGATGAAACAATATAATAAATACACTGAACAGATTCATGACAAATGTACTTTAGATTCCGTGGACTGTACTGGTATTATAAAAGTTTCCTTTTTAGTTTAATGTCGCAATTGCAAAACTGTTACCCACAAACCCAAGTCCAGCTTAAATCAGGACAATTTGATGAAAATAAACTTCCTTGCCTCATTCAATTAATTCTGCCAGTATTTTCTCTTGGGATTGACAGACAGCAAGAACATGTTCTATTGTACAAAATAAGACTATCAGATCATCCTTCACTTGTTCTGATTTTTAGATTTGAGCTGAAGAGATGGTCTATAATGACAAGAAAACTAGATCAAGGGACTAATTCATAGGAGGAAACCATTTGCATTTCAATTTAAATGAAGGATATAAGGGTTGTTTGCAGTGCGTAGCCTTGTTGGTCCCAGGATATGAGAGAAACAAGGCAAGTGAGATAATACCTTTTGTTGGACCAATTTCTGTTGGGGGAAGGGGCACACTTTCGACCTTCAGAGAGCTCTTTCTCAGGTACAAGTGACATTCTAGTTATCTTCTCCAGACACGAGGAAGAGCTCCATGAAATTCAAAAATCTTGCACCTTCCATCAACAGAAGTTGGTCCAAAGAAAGATATTACCTCACCTACCTTCTCTCTATAGTATAAGAGTGCCAGATGATCTATTTTACAAGTACTGAAAGCCAAGAAGAAAGAAATAAAAAAACAGGACACCAACTGGCCCAGTTTCTGGGCCTAGTATGCATTAAAAAGAGATTCAGATTTTCTAAAGGCAGAGTTTCAGTATAATAGATTTTGATAGCTTGGGCCAAATCTTTTCTTTTTTCCTCTCAGGACCGAGACTAGGGAGAGTGTTGTCATTAGTACAAATGGAGTGATGACAGAACTTGGAGAAGGAACTTAAGAGAAGAATGAAAAACCAATTTCAGGCCATGGATCAGGCATCTAGAACTAACGACCACTGCAGGGCTAGCTCATTCTGCCTGCTCTGAAGCAACCTACAGACATATAGGTGGAAAGTGGCAGAGATGCACTGCTATTGGTTTCAGAATACCAGTTTATATTAGTTACCACCTGCCTAACTTGAATGATAGCGAGAGGTAACTCAGCAGTGTAACCCACATTTGACCTGAGCCTCTAGCAAACCCTATTCTATGGACTACAACAAAAATGGCTACCAAATCCCTTTTGGCACCATTTCCCAGCATGGCTGGAATCAGGTATAGGGACAGAATAGACTAGAAACCCCTGCTGAGGCCCATAGGAGACTTCTGAAGAGGACGATTTGACCAAAGATAAGCCAGGTCTGCTCAGCCCCTCCATCATAAAGGGACACCCTGACGCAGATGCAAAGAGACAAGTTTAATTTTTGAGCATTGAGTTTAGGAGTCAAGAGAGAGAAGCAGAACAGCTCAGGGAGTCTCTGATTAACTCCCCTTCCACTCAAAAGGAGTCTTTGAGCTGCAGTGAGACCTAGTCCATGGAACAGACAGTTCCAACCCTGCAGAGACCAGCAGCTAGAATGGCAGTGATCTGACCTGGAGCTGGCTCTGGAGAGTCAGCCTAGACCTCCACAGAACCCCAGACCAGGTTGCTAGGAAAGCACGTTGTCCACCCAGGGATGAAGACACAGTAAAGGTATCCTTTTGGTTTAAGCTGGCCAACATTCACAGTGCTGCAGCACGCCTCTCCACACTCATTACCATATCATTTGGCTGGGAAGGTGGTAGGGAGGCAGGGACGGATTATGAAAGTTACGAGTATTGGGAGGTGGGGAACTTGGTTTATTCATGGTTAGTATTTATTAGTTAACCTAACCCTCTCCTTCTCCAGATCCTATTTTCCTGCCCCTAGTAATGTCCCCCATTGTTATATTGTTGGTTTGGAGTGTGCCATTCCTTGGCCATAGTTTGTGTTGATGTGCTCCATTGTTCACTGTGAACTGGGTTTCATATGCCTGGCTAGCAGCGATAGCATTATTCATTTTCCCAAGGATAACACCCTTTGTGTCCTGGGCACAGTGAGGAGTCACCCTGGGTGGAGACACCAGCCATCACAAAAAGAGAACCCGGGACCCAACCCATTTGAGGAGAGGGGAGAAGCCACTCCAAATAATAAGCACCAGAGAGGAAGCTTAAGCCACACCTCTGGGGAGGGGGCTATATGAGTCTGTATAGGTGGCAAGCACAATACAAAAAAATAGAGTAGTATAAAATACATGAGCTATTGCAATTATTTTAAAATGGAAGGGTTTAATGAAGCTCCTTATAATGAGGCCCTCACCCCTGGAGTGTCCCTTGTGGCCTAGTGCAGCGCTACACTCTGCACTCAGTTTCTGCATGTGTATATTAAGCAGTGCCCCATCAGCACTGTAATTAACTTAACCGAAAGGCAGAACATTACACAACTAGGTCTTGACCCTAGCATCCTAGTTAGAGGGGGAAGGAGCTGAGTTAACCTTAGTCCATCAATCCCCCTGATGTCCACGTCCCTTACCCATGAAGCCCTATTGATCCAGAACCGTACCCCTGAAGTAAGGGCTTCTTGCCTTCAGTTGGGGAAGTCTCTCTTGACTTGGGCCAAGGTACCTGCAAAGGTCAAACCCACAATGACCCTTCCTGGGAACAGAATATAATTCCTTTGGTCTGGGGCTCCTGCTGCTACCTGTGAAGTCCTTCCATTCGGACCAGGTTTTGCTGAGGGTTAGCATTCACAGTCCTTCGTTCTGGAGCCTCCCCAGTTAGGAGCACTCTTCCTTGGCCTCCTTTCCTGATGAGATCTCTCAGCAGCTCCTCCTGAGAAGCCCTCCCAAGAAGTCCTCCCCTTGGCACTTCCTCTTTCTGTGTAATGTTCTTCCCCCCATCAGTCTTTGTTACCCACTGGGAGTAGCTTCCTAGCCAGCTCCCCCTGAGGAGTTCTTTTCCCAGCATTTCTTCCCTGTGATCTCCCCTGTCTGAGCCCACATAAGTGTTTATAAAGCCCAGGTGTTCCTTAACTAATTGCCTGAATAGCTGGGCAGTAGTTAATCAATTATCCACAGATGGGTGTTGGTTGTCTCATTCTCTTTAGCACAGCCTGTCATAGGTAGGCTGAGGACCTGACCACCCTCAGGGGCCAGCTACCCTGTAGCATCCCTCAAGTAATTATTGTGCATCAATCCACTGCATGTGTTTAAAATGTGCCATTACATAAGTTAGTGAAATCCAGTTAATTACTTTCTGGGATCTACCACAACTTCAAAAGTTGACTCTTAATTTCACAGTATGACCTACCCTTGCCTCATCTTCATAGTACTGTGTTACACTTATATAACAATGAAGAAACAGAACCCAACAACTAGGACCCAGTTCTTTTTGGACAGATAGATAAAGCCAAATTCTGGATATGGATGCATGCACGTGAGCCTCCCATTTAAATCTGTTTGAGCTGTGCGCATGCATCCAAGAGCCTCCCTTTTAACTGTTTGAAAAATGTGTAACTTTAATGGTTCAACATTTACATTTTTCAAAGGTGTTTCACCTATAATAACTGTGAGCAGTGCAAAGAGCTTTGGGCTGTCCTCTGAAGAGAGAGCAGTAGGAAACAGGTGACAGCACTGGGCATAGTGGGATTACATTGCACAGTTTAATTAATAACTAAAGTAAGCCACCTATTTACAAATAAATAAATAAATAAACCATTTCTTTCATGTTAAATACAGACATACAATTTCTCTCGATTCCTACTATCAGCTAAAAATAAAATTTGTAATGAATGCACAAATATGACAAAAGGGTGACAAGAGAATTTAGCCTGATTCCCTTAGGCTGCCAGAGGTTAAATTTATTGTGGCAGAGAAGGAAAACAGAAACAGAGAGAAACCCCTTCTCATATCTATTACTCAACCTGTGGTTTGTATATATCCAAATCTCTGAATCTTGTGAAATTTAAATAAAGAACAATGCCATCTGCTGTTGTAGGGCCCTGAAGAGATGGAAATATTTATTTGGAGAGGGTTTTCTCAACTGAATTCATTGATCAGGGAGAGGAGATTGGTATTATTACCAAGTACTAACATGATTGATTGTGACATATGAAATTGTGCAACCTCATTTTTATGAAGCCTTCAATACAATATATATGGTAATGTATTAAAGGTAACATTTTATTATATATTTATTTATTTCAAATTTCCATAGTAATTCCCATTAGATGCACATTGTCAAGGCTAATTTAATACATCTCCTTAAACATCAACTAATAGGACAATAAAATTAAGTAAATGTTATCAAGCATTATTGCCTTTTAAAATAAGCAATTGAAGTAATATACGCAACCCAATAAACTAGGCAGATTCACATTCATGAATGGCATTTCTGTTCAGATTTTTTTGTTTCCAATCCAAAAGTAAAAGGGAATACATTCCTAATTTTTATTTGGCAGCTAGTTGTAAGCAGTTATTTTAACTGTTTGCCAAATAATGTATTTCTCATTTGCATAATTCATCTTAAATGCTGAAGACTAGAGGATTAGAAAAGACATGTAAAATAGGGTATTTCTATACTGGAAACACTGCGGTGGCACAGCTGTAGTGTAGACACTTACGACAGCAACAGCAGGTGTTCTTCCATCCCTGTAGTAATTTCACCTCTCAGAGGTGTTAGCTAGGTCAATGGAAGAATTCTTCTGTCTACCTAGTGGGGTCTACACAGGGGCTTAGGTCGGCTTCACTGCATCTCTCAGGGGATTTGAATCTTTCACATACTGAGTGATGTAGCTAGGTTGACCTAAGTTCTAGGTTTAGGGTAGGCTATAGTCACTTTCTTGGTGGCTCTGATTTAGTCAAAACAACACATCCGTCATAAAGGGCTAGATTTACTGGAATGGGAGTACTTGTGTGAATAACTACATGCCACTGTGAACATGGAGTTCCCAGTCTGGCCCATTGTGTAAATCCAAAGGATACAGTAATTGGCAACTAGATTGCGTGTGTGTGTGTGGAGTAAATCTACTTACCACACTAGACTTGTTTCTCTAATATTCTGGGCTCAACACAGCTACAACAACACAGAAAACTAAACAATAAAGGGCATAGGCAGCCATCACTCCACTTTCAAATCTCCCATTTTCATCAAAGTGGAAAAAGGTATTTTTCTGTAGTGTACTGGTAAAGTGACATAAAAGGCAGAATACTGTTCCCAAACATTCACCATCTGGAATATATTCACATTTTTGTTATGGTCTGAATAAGGTGACATCAAAAGAAGTAACAAAGGAAAAAATGTTGTATAAATGATAGGTCAAAGTTCAATCTTGATTCAGTTTTTGCCACCGTGAACAGATGTTATTTGATTCTGATCTGATTTTAATGTCCTCAAAATATTGCAAATATTTAAAATGCTAGAACAGAGAAAACTTCATTTTACCCTCTCATGCATGGATATGGCTCATAGGGCAGAATCCATTTCACAGAACAACTGATTTGTGACTCTGTAGGTTCTACAGCATATAGAAAACATGTACTATGATCAGAGCTTTTCCAGTTTACTACACTAATGTTTTTCTTTTAAAGTTCAAATTCATTAAAATTGACTAACATGATATGAAGATATGATATTCATCAATCATTAAGAACTTCCACCCAAGTGATTTACCAGCATTTTGGCTAACTATGAATTATGGGCTTAATCCAACTCCTACTGAAGTGAATGGAGAGACTGCCATTGACTTGAATAGGAATTGAGGAAAATGATAATTTTTAATAGTATCTGGTAACTTTAAACAGTGGAAGTGATTTACTGGTCACCAGAGCAAAGAACCAGGAAGATGACTGAATTCTAATCTAGGCTAACTGAAAAATGGTTGATTATGCCTATAGGTTCACCTTGTGACCTTCCTGTAGTTTAGAAAGACAAGGTAAAACAGGACCTAACTGTAACCAGATGCTGCTTCTGAGGTGAGCTTTCCCATTAACAAAACCGGAATCAATAAACCAACTCTGATTTGTTTATTGTATTATAACAATGGATAACTAATGACCGACTATGAAAACAGAAGTGTGTGGCCAGTCAAAATCAGATCAGGAATTACACATGTCATTTCTCTAAACAATGTTTTACAAAAAATATACAGATATAGGTACTATACATTAAACTTGGGAATAATTATCTCTCCAATTAAGCATTTTGTAGACATAATAAATGACTCCTTTTAAAACAACAGAGAAAAATTTGAACACTGTATAATCCAAAAACAACTTCACTGCGCAGTGTTTTCTATGTGTAGCTCCTCTGCTTTTTGACCTATCAGATGTTGCCTGGCAAGCATTTATGGTAGAGTTTATTTCATAATTAAAAACAGATCCTTTAATCAATCGTCTTTGCAAAAATTCCCACAAGGTCAGACTCAGACAGATTGAAAACAGATATGTTTGTACTTGAAAAAGGTTCCTCCTGTTCACTATTTATACATATTCATATATGGCTCTATCTTCAGTGGGTTTTAGTACCAGCCTGCTTTTTAAAGGGGCAAAGGGAAGAACACATACAAGTTTTAGAAACAACATTTAAATATAAATGGAACACAAGCACGTCACTAGGAAGCAGTCACTGTGCTCACAAAGAATTGTTTTTTTGGGAGGGAGGGGTTGGTTTGTTTGCTTGATTTTTTTTTTTTTAATGAAAGATCTCCCAAAGCAGGCAGCTCAAGCCAAAAGGAAAGGCTAAACATACTCAGTAGGGGACTGTTTTTCATTTGTTTTATTGATACAAGGCCTTTTATTTAAAACAAAACAAAAACAAAGCCCCAAAACTTGTCATTCTGATTTTATTAAGCAATGCTCTCACTCCCATGCCTCGACTTTGCTGTAGTTACTGCTTCCTGTTGGCAAAGACCAGCGTGAACACTGTCAGTATGTATGAAAACAGGATTCATGCTTCACAACAACATTTGGTTGATAGTTACCTCATTTATAATGATCCAGTGACAGTCAAAAGCAACCAAATTAGTCTCCACAACCTGAAATAGAGAACAAAGCAGCTATCAGTCAGCTTATTTATAAACGCTAATTAAATAAATAGATAGATAAATGGAATGGATGCTCTCTGCAAATGACAAAAAAAGGAGCACATGCTCTGAAAGACCTCTGTTATTCAACTGAGGATAGAGAACCTTTAGCAGACGCATTTGTGTTATTGTTTGACTTGCTAATTAAAGATGGAAATATATTTCATTGCAGGCATAACAGAAGAAAATAGGTTTCAGTTGATTCAGAAGAAAATTAAATCATTTTTGCTTTAACACTGTATGGTGAGATGGAGCAGAAGAAAGAACGGCGAAGAATCAGTGCACTCAGACAAGATAGCTATTGTCTCAGACTGACCAAATTTCTAAATCTCCAAACCATGATATCTTCTCAATGTTCACCTATCTTGGATGTGTGAGTGGGAAGGAAATGTGGAGATTCTGGTCATCCAGATTAAAACATTTGGGGATTATATGAATAGAGGAATAGGTGGAGAAAGATATTTTTGAGAGAGAAAGAGGAATGTGTCATTGTGGCAGTTTTGGGAGACTACATGTAAAGAATGACCTACTCTTGCCTCTGTTTTCACAAGTCCCTTGCTGTCCCCTCCCACTTCTATCTTGTCACTGAAACAGATTCCAAAAGCTGTCTTTGTGGTGGGTCCAAGATGCTATCTCCCCTTCTTTATTCTGTGCTATCATTCTTCATTTCGTGGGCAAGACTCACTCAGGGGAGGAACAAAGAGAAAGAAGAAGAAGAGGAGGCGAGATGAGTGGGCCGGCAATGTCATGAGCCCAGGAAAGAGGCAGCTGCAGGATCTGACTTTCACACCAAAATAGGAAGTGGGGAGGAGGAAGCAGAGGAGGGAAAAATCATAGAAGAATGTCAAAAATGTCTGGACATCTCAGTTCGTTCTACTGGGTTCAAATGAACAGGCATTGCAAACTAAACCAAGATTGGCTTTGCTTGATCTGGTAACTCTACCGATATTGGCTCTAAAACAGTAAGCACCTAGAACTGCTATAAATCACAGGGGAAGGAAGCCAGGTATTGTAATGCTGCTTTGTGAAAGCATAAAACAACATTGACACTGTGGTAGATGAATGGTAGTAGTCTACTGTTATTGAGGCCGGGGGGATGCACAGCACTGATTTTTTGGCTTTGGGATGATTGTAATTTATATAATACTATGACCAAAGGAGAGAGATTTAACTGGTTACTAATCTTAAGAGAGAGGTAAGATCCCCAGAACTGAAAACCACCATTATTAATTCAGAGGCATTGGAACTGGGGTCAGTTCTCACTTGCTATATTGATGTGCAGTACAGGAAATTCTAACCTAGAGAGAGACTGAAAGCAGGTTCTGGGCAGCTACATATAAATAGGCCTTAGATAGGAAACTCTCTCCAGTGCTGAGATGATCATTTGGGGAAATGAGATTGTTGTGTCAATGTATCTCTGGGTAAATTTAAACATTATTTGTAGTAATTCATGACATAACATTGAATTTAGATACAGTGCATTATATTTAGGGTAACCAGACAGCAAAAATCGGAACAGGGGTGGGGGGTTATAGGATCCTATATAAGAAAAAGATCCAAAAATCGGGACTGCCCCTATAAAATTGGGACATCTGGTTACCCTAATTATATTCTCCATGTTATTATACTGGTTCTACTATTTTGTCATGTTATTTTGATTGGTCCTACTGATGAGTCAGTGGCAAGGGGCTCCCCATTTATCTTTGAGAAGAGGTAAGTGTGGCATCTCCTGGATTTTGTCAAGAAGGTTTCTCATGTATAATGCCTGATGTTAAGAGATGAGATAGTAGAGAGGGCTCTTTGCTTGTTACTTTGATAGCCTCTGTTTTTATTCTCATTGTTCCATTCAGTTGTACATCTACTACCCTGTTGGAAGAGTTTAACCACACAGGAGCACAGAGAGGCAACTGAGAAGCAGAGAGCTAGTGCCAAGCTACCCAGTGTTTGTGCATTAGCTGCGCAAGTCACGCACACAAACTTACTTATTCATTGTGACAAGCAGAACAGGAAAGAGCTGCTCCCTTTGTAAGAAACTCCTTCCTCATCATTCAGCCAGGAGAGAGACTGCCTGGCTTTGAGCTGCCATGTTATCTCTGGTGCAAGCTCAGCCATTTCAGATGCCACGGGGTAGGTTGTGCAGCCAATGACCACATCTGGGGACTCAGCAACAGCCCTTTGTGTAACTGAGGTGTGGTTGAGCATGCTATACACCTGATGAATGAGCTGCTCATCTGATGCTGGTCTATCAAGAGGACTTCAAGACCCTACACAGAGTACCCCACAACTACTGAATGATTAAAATGGGTTTCCCGGAGCCCTTGTGACATTTTTTCTTTTTTGTTTGTTTGTTTTGAGTTACACATCTCTGTTTCTACTCCCTACTTTGTATTTTGAACTTTTTTCCATCTTTATTGTACCACTTGCACATTTGGTAATAATAATATATTATTTTGATATTTTGTTGAATTCCCCACAGTAGACTTTTATGACACACCTACAGGGACAAGATAGAACTGAACAGTGAAATGATGTGAAGCAACAAAGCACACATCTTGGCTGTCATTGGTCTGATCAGATATCATGTATCAAATCAGATGGAAGATAACCAATAATAAGAGAAGAGAGAGTTTAGAAATTGAGGGAGTAGTAATAGTCAAGCACTTCCTCCTAAAGAAAATTTCCTAGTACTGTAATGCCATAGAAAGTTAAAGACTAAATTAAGAAAAATTCAAAAGAAACATTTTTAGTTGTAATTTGCAGATTTGTTGAAATCAACACATTCCGCAGGACCATGTCAATTCTGAGGAATTGCTGCCAGAAACCAGGCAGATTTCCAACAGACTCTTACCTGCCAGACAGTTGTCAAAACCTGCCTGGTGCCTACCTTGCTCCTCAGCAGCCTGCTTGGTGGGCTGATGGGGAGCCAAGAGCCCAAAAGCCCTACCTCCTAAGTTCGGGGGCCCTTAGAAGTCCAGGTTTCCAGGCTACAGGACAGCTTCCTAGATGGACTGCCCTGAAGCCTGGGCTCTGACTAGAGATGAGCAGAGAACGGTAATTCCGATTTGTGGAGAATTTGGGGCTTTTACACTGAATCGGAATGTAACCAAATTTTGAAATCTCTAAATCCTCCATGAAACAGAGTGCCCATTCCTTGCCCAGCTCTAATTAAGATCTGGGTGAATAACTGATTTTTCAGTTCTGAAAAAAATCGGGGGGGAAAAAAAAGAGTTTGGATCAAACCAAATTGGAAAAGTCAGTTTTGGGTCAAATGAAATAATTTGTTTGATCCCAAACATTTTGTTTCTGCAACTTTTTAAGGGCTATATTATGAAATTGCAGAAGGAGGAGGAGATAAAAGTGGTACTTCCCTTATAAGCTGTAGCCTAGTAGTTAAGGCACTCACCTGATATGGGAGACCAGGGTTCAATTCCCCTCTCTGCCTGTTATGAAGATGGCATTTGAACTTGAGTTTCTGACATTGCAGGAGAGTGTCATGGCTACGGGGTATTCTGATATGGAGCTCTCTCAATCACTCCGGTTGAACAATACAAAGTGGAACAATTTAACATAAGAGATTGGGAAATATCCACATCAGAGTATCTGTGACTGGGGCACTGTCCTGAAATGCCATAGACTCAAGTTCCAATCCCTTCTCCACATCAGGAAGAGGGGGTCTCCCCCATTCCAGGAGACTGGGCTAAAACTTACAAGGAAAGGATTGGTACCACCACTCTCCTCCTTCTCTGGCTAATTTCTGAATGGCATCTCAGTCCCCCCCAATTTTTTTTTTTTGGCTAAAATTATTTGGTGCATTTGTACATATTCATGAAAATTCATGAATTTTGGTGCCCACAAAATACATTTTTGGCAAATTTAATATCTGCTGAAAATAATTCACCCAACTCTAATTAAAACGCAAAATGAGGATGATTGCTGCTATATATCCAAGGCACTGGTTTGATCCACCTTATCTTCTATTTCAAATTTGGTTTCTGACTTATTTGGCTCTTTATATAATGCAGTCAGCTTTTTAACCTTCAGTCAGCCAGGACATCTTCAGCAGATCAAGACCTTTGAGGTTCACTTTTTTTAAATTACATACTGATACAAATGCAACATGTATTTGTTCAGACTTCAGCCCCTCCCAGGCACTACAAACACCTGTGACCCGTAGCCAATGAGAGAGAGAAGGTGGGTGATTTAATATCTTTCATTGGACCATCTTCTGTTGGTGGAAGGAACAAGTGTTGAATGTCACAGAGCTCCTCCTCAGGTCTGGGAAGGTGATCAGAGTGGCCAAGCTAAGCACAAGGTGGACAGATTAAGAACAAGGGGATCACACATGTTATAGGAGAACATACAAAACGAAGTGAGTAATTAACATCTCGGCAGTCTTAGAACAAAGGACTCACATTCTTAGTGAATTGTCATTGTTTTAGGAATTCACTTTGCCCTGAAGGCTGCCAGAGAAGAGTTTAGATTTCAGTATCTTTTCCCCTCTGAATTTTTTTAGGGTTGAAGGTGAATCTTTGGGAGGTTGATCATGGGGTTAGGAAAGTTTCTGAAGAGGTGGGTTTTCTTCCATAAACGATAATCTTGTGGTTAAGTGATCAGACTGGGAGTCAGGAGATGAGGGTTCAATTATTGGCTCTGCCTAGGGCCGGCTCCAGGACTTTTGCCACCCCAAGCAGCAAAAAAAAAGAAAGAAAGAAAAAAGATAAGACGCGATCGCGATCTGCTCTACCGCAGCAGCTTCAGTCTTCGGCGGCTGGTCCTTCACTCCGCGAGGGAGTGAGGGACCCACTGTCGAATTGCCACTGAAGAGCCGGACGTGCCGCCTCTCTCCGTTGGCCGCCCCAAGCACCTGCTTGCTGGGCTCGTGCCTGGAGCTGGCCCTGGCTCTGCCACAGACTTCCTGTGTGACCTTGGGCAACAATGTCTCTGGATGAAATGCTGAACCCACTGGAATCAGTGCAAAGCTCTCATTAACTTCAATAGAGTCAGTATTTCACCCTCTTTGTAGAACTTTCCTATCTGCAAAATGATGATGCTAATACTATTCCCTATCTCCCAAACTTGTCTGTATAGATTGTGAGCTCTTCAGGATAGGGACTTTCTCTTACTAGCTGTGGGTACGGTACTGTGGGTACGGTGCCTAGCCCTACTCTCCTATCACCACCACTCTACTATTAATATCTTTTGGACATGTTTACATTATTGTGCTTACGTGCTTTTGTAGTATGCCACAAAAATTCAGAGTTTGGGCACAATAGAAAGATTTTAATAACCCAATCAAATATTTTATAGACTCCTCCTCCTTAGAGGAACTGTTTTGAAACTTAAATCAGTCTGACATTGAACACTGCAGCTTTCTGAAAGTAGTTGATGATAAAATAATAATATGCATAATCTAACATAGAACAGTCCTCTTGATCAGCAGTTATGAAGCACAAGTTTACAAGTTCATTATTATATTAGAACAGTAAAAAAAAAATCAAAGCTAGCACTAACACAGCCTAGATCCAATTATCTGTCAGTAAAAAGTCATTACTTGGACAAGGCATGCCTTTAGTGTCATGACATAACGTTCCACAATGCCCTTGACTTTCTACTGAGTTTGCAGTTTTGTTCATTTAAGGAGTCCATTGCATCTTCACTGGGGAGGGAGGAGACCAAATAAGAATGCCTTAATGAACAGAGAGATATTAGAAGCAAAGAACATTTCTGGTTCAAATTAAACCTCAGTACTCATAACTAAAAGGCCACATAATAATGTCATGGAGGCCATGTAATAAAGCTGTTTTAAATTATTTTTTATTACTCATGTGTTCGCAAAGTTAAAGCATTCATTCGGCATCCGAGAGGATGATCCACTAAAGGAAGAATATCATTTCTTTGTGGTCTAGGTAAACATCTTCATGCATACCCAGTGAGCTGGCATGAACTCTGCATTTTGTGGAAGGGGTCAAAGGAATATATAAACCAATACATTCAATGAGAGTGAGGGCAGTAATTAAAAGGAATCTGATACCTGTAAGTTAAAAGCATTAAAAACAAATTGGTAGGGGGCACCCACAAGTTAGGGAGTTTAATAACCCCAAACCTTTGAGTACTGTGCAGCTTTGGAACTCATCTGCCCATACTGCTGGCTTTGTGACAGAAAGTAGTGCTCTGCACACATAAAAGGGACAGACTGGAAATTTCCATACGAGACAGAAAGCAGGTGATAGTGTTGTTTATGCAACTCACATCTTAGGGTAAAATTGAACTAAACTATAGTATGCATTCATAATGAGGTCTGGAAAGCACATGAAAAATGAAATCCTTCACAAGTATTAAATGAAACAATTAACTCTTTTATAGCCACAGATGAACCCATGCAGATATGTAAACAGTGTCAAAACACTCCAACACCTTTCTTTTTTAATAAAGATAAAAAAATGCTGCATGGAGCAATAGGTATCACCATCTTGGGGACTTGCTTGGAAATCTTGCAACACTGAAATATCAATATGTTAATTACCTGGTATCAGGTTTGAATCTCAAACGTGAAAAACTGTTTTATTTCGCTCACTGAAATACATCTGCCTGACATTCACATCCAAAGTAGCAATATTAAATAAAAGACCTGGTGCTGCTGAGCTGACATTTCTTTCACAATCCACAGCAACTTTATTGTGCAGGGAGTGCAACAGTGTCATGGTATAACCAAAGAATTCAAGAAATGATTTTTCTTCCTCTCTCTTTCCAGCACTGTTGAGAGTTAAGATACACTGCCAAATGTGTATTGCCATATCACATAACTCTTCAACAGCAAACATCCAAGCGTCATTTTAGCAGGCTAATTTTATATTGGGTTTTAAGGGCCAATTACTTAAATAGAGTAAATTAGAATTGTTCCATTGAAGCCAGTGAAGCAATAATACATTATACCACCTGAGGATTTGTCCCAGTGGCGGTTACTCTTTATGTCCTAGTAAAGCAGCCACACAAACAGTTCAACCTGAAAACCAAATTTTGTGAAAAGATAAAGCAATAACAAACACAAAGATCCCAATTCTGCCACCTTACTCACACACTGAGAAGTAGTTAAATGAGCTATCGTATTGAAATCTATGAGAATACTTGCATAAGTGCTACTCAATGAGAGTATGGGAGACAGACGCCTAGGGCAGGCAGTTCTACTCATAGGAGATCAGAAGCATCTACAGTACTGATATAAAGTAATATTCTTATAATCTTTGCAACTTTAGAATTGGGGATCACTTACAAACTTAGGTAGTAATCTCAAACTCTAGCAATTTTCCAGACTGCCTATAAAATAAATGCTGCACTGTATTGTGAAGAAGGGATTCCACTTGGTCAAACATGAACGCCATTGGCCCAATGTGAAACATCATGGCTGATACAGAAAATATTTTTCTTCTTCTAAAGGACTTGAGTACACACTGGGATAGATTTTGCAGAGAGCAGAGATATGCTGTCAAGAAGACAAGTGATGAGCAAGGACAAACCATCTGTCACTGGCAGTAACTCGAGAACTTTTGAATCTTTGGAAAAACCTATTTATCACTCCTCCTTTTATCATTCACTCTCAAAGCATGTAAGGGCTACATGTAAGAATCTAAAGCAAACCAGAAATACTGCCACATGGAAGCTTCTTTCATTTGTAATAATAATAATAATAATTTAAAAAAAACCCATACAAATAGTTCCTCTACAAACAGAGCTGGTATTTAATGGAGTAATTTAGAAAATTAACTGTTTTGTTCTCCACTGTACCTGGTTTAGCTTTATTTTCCTAGCTCTGTATACAGTATGTCAAAAAGCATGTATTGAATATCTGGAATACTATATAGATTCAATTGCCAACAGATTCACCAGCAGTACTAACACATATTTTAGTTTAACTAGGATTGCCAAATGGGAAGTCATTTTCCTGTGTAAGGTTAGAATCAATTATACCTTAATCCAGTTAACCTGTACTTAACTTTAAGTGAAGCACTATTCATATGCTCCAATTTAAGCACATGCTTAAGTGCTTTGCTGGATAGGGGCTTTAATGATCAGCTAATAGTGTGGGAAGGGATACTTCAAATATAAAATGGTGCTAGTAAGTCTTCTTCAGTATTGCAAACACCATTCCCAGTGGTGGAGATAGGCCCAAGCTACTTCTGAGGCTCTTTTCCCCCCTTTTTAACTATGAGCAACTACAATAGCATCATTCAGCATGACCCAAGTCATTTGTTCATCAAATGAGGGAAACCCATGGGATTGGAAGATACAGCTTTTTCAGTTGGTGGCACACAACTACAGAACTATTTCCCTGAAGGGTCATAATAACTGTGAATCTCTCTGCCTTTAGAATCAAATGCAGATTCCAACTTTTCACAATAACATTTCCATAATCTCTCTCTCTCTCACACACACACACACACGCATACACACATGAGGGAGAGAGAAAAACTTGTGCATATGACATATTGCTCATAAAACTTTCTCAAGTACTATGCTGGTGGGAGCTATAAAAAGCAAGTGTGGAGCGTAAAAGTACAAAAGGTGCCTAAATGACTTGGGAGCACAAGTCCCACTGAAAGTCAACGAAACTTGTGTTTCCAAGTCACATAAGCACTTTTGAAAATCCTACCTTCAACAGCTACACAGAAAGATAATACTGCTAGATAATCAAAGTGTTACTGTTAAATCAGGTCATAAGGAGGGCTCCTCTTAGCCACTTCTTTCTTGCGTCTCCCAAAAAGGTCACGATAATGCAATGAATTCCAAGACCCATTAAAGTGGAAGGCAAAGTAGGATAAACAGGATCCAGAAACAAATTGTCCCAGTTATAAATTAAACTGAATATGGACAGATCAAGATACATATATAACAGCTAGTTATCTGTGAGCAATAAGTGGAAATTCAATATTCCTGGACTGTGCATTTTCTTATTATCTTTTTTAGCCTTTGGATTAGATGTACACATCCATTTTTTCCTTTTAAGTAATGCTCACTGCTGTCATTTGTCATCACTAAACCTCAATGTTTAGCCCAACTAAAGCAGATTTCATGTTGCTATCATGGCATTCATGAACCTATGACACAAATATTACAATTCATTGACTATCTAAATTGCTGAACCATTGTTCAATGCATTTTTGCTACAAATGCCTATTGCCAAGTCAATTCAGTGCTGTAACACTCCAAAATACAATGTAATCTTTGGGCATGCCAGAGATACTTTGCACAGAAGTGCTTACTGGCCAAACCTACAAACTCTGACAGTACCATGTTACATACATTGAAAGTATGAAGCTCCATTCCTTTATGTTATAGTGCGAATGGATATGCCCTGTAACGTCATCTGGTCTTTCTTTCTTTCTTTGTTTTAATCAATCCAATTTTTTCATCCCAATGAAAGTCAGCAGATAGCATCACAAAATCCCCTGTCCTGGATCTGGCTGGCATGGAAATTATTCTAAAAATGCTGTCTTAGTTGAATTTTCCCCATGAATTTATCACGGACCCAAACTCTCTACTATCCTCATCCAAACATCTACTATCTACAGTAACACCCTATGCTTTCGGCACTGTAGTCTGAGCTCCACTCTTCCAGCTGGAAGACTACTAAACCACTTGCATCCAAGACCATTAGCCACTGCAGCCAATGTTATTTCATAGAACAATGTGCTGTAATCACTCTTTTGTAGATAGATCTTCCTCTCCCCACTTACCTTCCCCAAGGACATATTCATCTGTTGACCTCTGAGATTCAGCCAAAAAAAAAAAAAAAAAAAAAGAAGAAGAAGATCTGTCCTTGTGTGTGAGGCACATTTAAGACAAATAGAACCTAAGTATCATTTCCTAAGTATCATTTCCTAACATACACTTGATTAAAGAGCAGTGACTTGAGTTTTTTGGGCACCTGCAGCAATTGCCTGTAGTGTAGATGGTTCTTGTGGCAGTGATGTGGAAACTAGAAGATGAAAGCACAAGCCTATTCAGTAGATAACAAGCAGAAGGAAAGAGTAAGAGAAATGATAAAAAGCTGAAGACTAGTTTATCTGATTTGAAGACAGAAAAGAAAAGCAATGAGAAGCACTGTGTTATCCCCATGTCCATATATATTGCAAGAGATTCATTCTCCCCCTGCAGGGGCTGTGTCTGGAATCCCAGTCTATGTCTGTTTCCCTCTGCCCTGCCCCCTAGCTGCTAAATTCATTCAACTGCTGACTATTAGCAGGCTCTCTGTCTCAGCACTTCCTGTTGATGCCACAGCAAGACCTTTCCTTTGTCTCTTCTCTCAGCCCTTGAGCTTCTCAGTGGGGAAATGGGTCACTGATTTATAAAGCTCATTTTTGCACAGCAGAAACTAAAGCTCACAAAAAATTCTCTTTACTAAAGTCAGTATTTTTGGAATCTAACTTTAATCTCTGTCCATTTCCAAACTCCACACAAAACCCCCAAAACTGATGAGTGACAGTGGTTGTTTGTTTTATTATGAAATACTAGCAATCCAGACCTGTATTCTCATCCCTAGAGTTTACTTCCATGCAAAAGGAAATACAGTAAGGCCTCGATTTACACTGTGGTTATGTTCTTAAAAAACACTGTGCAAACAAACTGTGTAAAAAGATACCAAGGGTCTATGGGAAATAAGGATTTTCGTTCCAGGATCACAAGATGACCTTCCTAATGTATACAATACAGTACAGAACTGAAACTTACTAGAGTACAGGTACTAACCTTTACTGATGTTGAGGATGAACTTGATACAGTATCAGCATTATTATCATGTTGTTGAAGTCAGAACTCTGAGTGTTCATCTGGGGTGTCTGGGAAGGCCGGGGTGTGGAGCATTGGGATGGGCCCTGACTTCAGGTGGGTGGGCGGGCAACGACGAGGGCAGGGGAGCGGAGGCAAGAGGGATTTGGGGCAGGGCTACCTCCACACATCCCCTCCAGCTGGCCTTGTGGGTGGCCATGGACACTCTGGCAAGGGGCCCCCAAGGCACGCACCCGGCACAGTTGGGGCATGGTGGGCTTACCCCACTCCATCTGCCTGGCATTACATCCAGAGAGCAGGCAAGCCCCTGTGCCCTGACCTCCCTCCCTGGCAGGAGCTCTGGGCAGAGTGGAGCAAGCCCTGGACCCCGCTCCCCGGCTGGAGTGCCAGATGGACCAGGGCAAGCCCCCATGCCCCGACTGTGCCTGGGGCTGGGGGGCCCCTGGCCAGAGTTTCCATGGCTCCCCGCAACACTGGCTGGAGGGGGTGAGGGGAGATGTGCCCCATCCCCATCATTGCCCGCACACCCACTCGAAGTCAGGGCCCACCCAAGTGTCGGGTCCTGCCTATGCCACTGATTTGTGCATCTTGGCGACCGCACTGCACCGTGTAAAAGTGAATCCCCACTGTGTACAAAAATAAAGGGTCACAATTAATTGACCGTGCATAACTGAAACTGTGCAAAAACAAAACAAAACAAAAACCTGTGTAAATTGAGGCCTGACTGTACTGTATTGTGGATGCAAGTTGCAAGAAAACTTCCCTAGGGTTATTGCTATCCAATCCCCAATCAATAAAAATCAAGCTTCTAAATCACTTTTGAAAATGAGTTTAGTTCATTATACTTTGTATTTTCAGTCTCCCTTCTAGAGACACAATTGGGGTGGCAGTGCTTTTAATCCTTTTCGATTCAATTTGACTCATGAAAGTTTTATCTCTCTTTTGAAAGGAAAAAGAATTAGCCAAACTATTCAAAACACCTGATCAGTTTTCCCTTTATTTCAGATTTATTTCAAAACAAGATAGCTTTAAACTAAAGGAAACTGGGTTATTCTTCTAAATAATTAGGCTTACATTGACTTGGCTTGCCATTCTAACTATATTGAAAAAGTCCAAGCTTTAGGGAAGAATTCATCTCTCAAATTTTATTGGGATTTTAAGAGAAATGGAGATAATTCAGATGATACAATCAGCCTTATGTTGCAGGCATATATGAAAGCAACTCAAAAGTTAGATGTTCAGTCAGAGAAAATAACAATGTCACTAATATCACCAAGTAAAGAGATTGTGAACACAAAATCCTTTTTGCCTGGAATCACTTGTGCATTCTGGGTTTTGCACTCCCAAAAAGTTTCAGAAGAATTAAATACTATATGCATACAGTGGAAATCACATCTAGAAACACACACAACTCTTTGAAAATGTACTTGTTATATTACAAACTTTAAGTAGCAGCATTAAACAATTTAAGGATTTTTTTAAACATTATCTC
Organism: Chrysemys picta bellii; assembly: GCF_011386835.1. Taxonomy (NCBI): domain Eukaryota; kingdom Metazoa; phylum Chordata; order Testudines; family Emydidae; genus Chrysemys; species Chrysemys picta. The sequence continues at coordinate 21,918,254 of NC_088795.1, forward strand.
TCATTTCATCTCAAGAATGATTTTATTCTTGTAGATTAAAATTTAGCTCTTGCTGTCTACAATCACAATCAATTTTTAATAGAAAAAGTATGATTGTTCCAATAAAAAACTTGTAACAAACAACTGTTAGGGAAAATATTGGCCTACTCTTAGGTACTTTGTCTGAAATCAAAGCAATATGCATATTATTATGTTGCCTGTTGTAGTGACAGATGCCAAATGTAGAAGAAAAGCATTTCTCGCCAATCACCACTGTACTGCATTCCTGCGGGAGCTGTAGGTTTCAAAGAAACAATTAAATACCTCAGAACCCCATACAAAGTATAGACTTCATTTAGCTGATGCATAGTTTCCTGGTTGTGCCTTTTATTTTCTTTGTAGAAATGTCTCAGAATCTTTTCTAAAAGATGCTAGAATTCTGTTCATAGCTATTTGTGACAGAAGAGCATTCTATTCAGTTCAAATAGTACTTGGAGAGGTCTGCATTCCATCTTTATGCCTACCCAGAGATATCAGTTCTGTTTATATTTTGTGCTAAACTCTGTCAGTCCAGAGCTAGAAGACAAACAGAAAGGCTATGTACTTGGCTGGCTGGACCGAGTGTGGTCTCTAATCCAAACTGGTTGCTCTAACTTGCCACAGTGATAGAGGAGAACAGAAGAAGCAGGATTCCCTCAAGAGCTTAAATCCAGGTGTGAGTCATTAGCGAATCCTCACCTTTCTGAGAATTAATGGGTTACAACTGGAAAATTTCCCGAAGTGATGGAAGAAATAACCAGGAGCTGTTTTCTGGGAGAATCAATTCTGGATGGGAGGCTGCAGCTAAGTCTTCAGTTAAATGAGGAGTATAGCCTAGTGCAGTGGTTCTCAAAGCCAGTCCGCCGCTTGTTCAGGGAAAGCCCCTGGCGGGCCGGACTAGTTTGTTTACCTGCTGCGTCTGCAGGATCAGCCGATCGCGGCTCCACTGGCCATGGTTTGCCATGCCAGGCCATGGGGGGATGAGGGGGGAGAAGTGGCGGCCAGCACATCCTTCAGCCCACGCCGCTTCCCGCAGCCCCCATTGGCCTGGAGCAGCGAAACACGGTCAGTGGGAGCCACGATCGGCCGATCCTGCGGACGCGGCAGGTAAACAAACTGGCCCGGCCCGCCAGGGGCTTTCCCTGAACAAGCGGTGGACCAGCTTTGAGAACCACTGGCCTAGTGGAGACTTGGGTTCTATTCCCATCTCTGCCATCGCCCTGCTGTGAGACCCGGAGAGACAGTATATAACAAATGCATATGGGTTTACATGACTTCTCTGATAGGTATTTGTTAGCATTACTATGGCAGTCATCACTATCGTATGTGGGCATATCTTGTCTCTCTCTTGCAGACACCAAAGCCATAGTGATGACTGTCATAATAATGCCAACAAATATCTACCAGAGAATTCATGTAAATACACATGAGTTTCTTAGATATTATCTAATTATACGTCTATGAGAACACATATACATAACTATATAATTATTTATAATGATCTCTAAATATAGCTATCACTTCATTAAGAAAATGAATAATGGAAAGCACAGATATTGAACTCAAAAACCCAACACACCTGAAATAGCTTCTCCACCTGGTTTAGATTGGCATAGCTGCACTCACTTCAGGGAACGGAAATAAAATGATTGAAACAAATAAAGCCATGTGAATCTTGTTCTACAAGAAAGAAATCATATCATCTGATATTTCTATCTGAAATTATAGGTCTGGTATTTTTGAATGAAGACTGGGTTTCTGAGTGTCCTCTCACCTACCCTGATTTTATACCAGGGTAACACGACTGATTTCTGTGAATTTACTCCTGATATACCTCAGTTTAAGTGAGAGGAGAATCAGTTCTGGACAAGCAGAAAGCCAGGAACAGAAGTCAAATCAAGTGAAATAAATGGAGTTTGAGGAGGAATTTGAAGAGAATGAAGACAACTGGTGCAAAGGAAGAGGGCCGTGGTCCAGAAAGCTATCAGCATGGTCTGCCTGACATATAATATTCCTCCCCTTCCTGTCCATAGTTTTAAAAACTTCACTCCCTCCCCTCCCCCGGGTCTCCTCTCTAAGTGCTCTTAGTGTTATTTCAAGAATAGTTGACCTCCCAGTCTCTTTCGTCAGCAGAATCTCTCACACTAGAAATCACTGAAGTAATTTATCTCTAAGGCAGACATATGGATGGGGGCAACTTGGTTTGGGCCTTCACATTTTTACTACAGCAGCAACTTACAAAAGTTCTCTAACTGTTGACAGTGGTGGACATGCTTGTGGTCCACAGTGAACTGGCAGGTCAGATGGTGATGGCTTCTCCTTGTTTCAAGCTAATTCTGTAGAGAAGCGCTTAGACTCCTCTGGAAGGGACCAGAAACAAAGATGAGGAACTAACCTAGCTTCCTATGTTTGGTCCCCCTGCCATAGAGAAAAGGAAGAAAGGAAACAGGAGTCACCCCTAGGGACTGGAGCTGGCAGCTGAAGGGGAATGCCCAGGGAAAGAGGGTATTCGTACAAGAAAATAGCAGCCTGAGCAGCATGTAGAGAAGATTATGGGATCAGGCAATCATGCAGAATGTAAAAGGGAGCAAGGGAGCATGTGCCCATGACCAGGTGGCTGGGAAACATGTGCAGGAGAGCATGGGGAGAGAAAGGAACAAAACAAATGGGAGTCAAATGAGACAACAACAGGATACAATGAGAGTATTCAAAAAAGGACAAAATATTTATCACTTTAAGGGCAGCTAATTTTCATATATATTTTCTAACATTACCTTCCCATGTAGGCAACTGCTGTAGTAGTTGTAGTAGGGATGTTGTGCAATCAGAAATGGAATTGTAATTGGTAGACCAGTAGGGAGCTTGTCTAAGGAATGCTCTCTCAAGATAAAGCCATTATGAAAAGTGTGAGAATGCCTGCTGTACTGTGAACCAAAAATAAATGAACTGCAGTGTTTATTTAAAAAAAAAAAAAGATTCCTATGGCCATCTCAGAAACTTGCTGATTGCTTCATGTCACTAGTGTACAATGTCCCCTACCTCACACAACTGTTTTTTAAGCCAGTGATTGAGTGTGTTGTGCCAAGGTTCATGTTATAAGAAAGGGGGGAGGTTATATTCTTTTATGAAGTTGGTACACAGACCACACTAGCCTGAATCTTAGGACCACAGTGACAAATCTGAAAATTTTGTCAAACAAGAGGCTTTACAGTAGCTCATATGATAATTTGTTTACAGTAGCTTCTGTGACGCTGGCAGGCCAGATACCAGGTCTTGCCCAGGCTGCAGGCATTAGCTAAGAACTGACAACCTCATAGCTGGAGACCAGACCAGGTCACCTGTATGTTACTTCTGCTCAAAATAGGTATTAGTCTTATAAAAATTTATATTGTGTTTAGACAACTACATGCAACAACATATAAGCATTTCATAATCTCACCTGTAATTTCTATAGCTCATGTTATAAGGTAATATTTAAGTGTTTTCTCTGTAACTATAAACATGTTTGCTCTGAAACTGTAATCACTCCTCTCTTTCCAGTCAGAAGAGACACATTACCAAGGGTGAAATACTAGCTTGCCACAAGAAGTGTTATCTCCTTTCCAACAAAAGAAGGCCCATAGATACCAGGCAAACCACTGTGGAACATCGGACAACAAAAGACTTTGTTGATTACTCCCCCAACATCCAGGAAGAGGAAACACACAAGTGAAGTTGTCCCATCATCTTCAACTCTGGGGGAAGGGAATAAAAATCCCTGGTTAGAAGAAACTGCATCTTTTTGGCTGTTTGAACTCTGAAGGGCCAGAGACTCTAAACTGAAGCCAAAGATCTCCTGGGGCTGCGGCCTAGGGCTGCTCTGAAAGATACTTTGAACAGACAGATCACCACAACTCTGTCACACTTAACATTTAGATGGTGACTCATTTGTGTGTGTGTGTGTGTGTGTTTGCTTGCTTTAACCTGTAGGTAACTCTCTTATTCCTTTTTCCTAGTTAATAAACCTTTAGATAGTTTATTACAGGATTGGCTGCAAGCATTGCCTTTGGTGTAGGATCTAGAGTACCACTTCATCTGGACTAAGTGACTGGGAGCTACCTAAATGTGGGGTGATTTTTGGTGTAAGTGACTATTTATTATTAAGTTCAGTTTGTCTGGGTGGAAAAATAGATGACAGTCTAAGGGGACTGCCTGCGACTCCATAGTAGGTCTTTGATAGTAATCCAGGAGATCACATTTGTTACTAGCTTGGTGAAATCTAATTATAGAACACACTACCCACGTTTGGGATGTCTGTCCTGCGTTTGATAGTCTGTCCTGAGGTAACAGAGGGTCCTGTGACACCTTTAAGACTAACAGAAGTATTGGGAGCATAAGCTTTCGTGGGTAAGAACCTCACTTCTTCAGATGCTAGGCACTCATGGTCATGAGCCACTCCAGACAGCATGACAGACTGATACAATTTATCCCCTTCTACCACCAACACCCAATTTCTGCTTTTGTATGACAAAATAATAGAGTGGGGAAGGATGGACCAATGGCTTCTGCATGGCAGACTATAACAATACACACCTAGAAGACAACTTCTAGCAAACAGGAATAAACATTAAATATTACTTAAAATTAAACCAGTCACTTTGGCATCACTCTTCTATTTTGAGGTGCTAAAGAGATGTACTGTTTTTTTGGAGGTTGCAGGCATGCGAGCAACACCACACTACTCCAAGGCATTTAAAAAGGCAATCTTTTGAAGGAGAAATAAATATAAAATGCAGATATTGGATTTGCAATTGAAAAGTCAAAGGCTGAACAAATTTTTTTTCATTATTATAATGTGAACATTTTAGAGCTGGATTTTCGGACGTGATCAGTCAGATTTTCCTTAATAGGAGCTGCTGGAGGCTGAGCATTTTTGCAAATCTGCCCATTCCATTCAGGTAATGGATGGAGTGCTAAGCTTTTTCTAAATAGTGGTCCTTATTGCACCAGGGACACATTTTGCATAGTTTATTAGGGATAAAGCAACAATAAAACGGGACATCTGGTTTTAGTTTCATTGCCCCCAGTTTTGTAAACTTGAAATTTGATCCATTTATAAAAGGGCTGGAGAGAAAACAGTTGCAAATCTTCTGGTATAGAGCATAATAAAGCCTCTCTTTCTTCTTCTTCACTGTTTTCTTTCAGGGTATTCCCAGCTCAGCATAAGTTCAGTATTATTGAAACGGAAAGTATTTCATTTTCCCATCACAGTCATCATTAATGAAGGCCACTGTTCAAGTGACAAAATATCACTAAACCCATCAGCTTTTTCCCCTTTTCAGCTTTACGGTGGCCCTGTGCCTGTCAATTTCACATATCTGAGAACAACAGTGGCAGAGGTTCAAATGAGATAGCCAGTGTTTCTGACTTGAACACCAACTTAGTATTCAGCTCCTCTCTAAATAAGAAGGCTGAAAGCATTTTGTCTAGTAATAGGAGTTCAAGAATCAAAAGCAGTTTAATAGAGTTCTAACGGGCTGTGTTTACTAGCTGTAGGCTTGAGGCTACAACTCCAAAACCCCTCTAAAAAGCACAGGAACTGAAATAAAATCTGGGTTCTAAACTTTAAAAAAAAATAAAATGTAACATACAAGTGCAATACCAAGGGTGAAAGCCCCCAAACCAACCTGTATTTGAGCTTTTGATTATTATAACTGCAAGATGGATCCATTAGTAATGAAACTTTGTTAGCCTAAGGATATTTTTGTCACCAGAAGCCCAGGAGGTCTGTACAAGACCTCAGTATGTCTGTTAGATTCTGCATGGATCAAAACACTTAGCTTCCTTCGTGATAAACCCTGTAATCTTTCATATTAAAGTCAAACCTAGTTTTAAGGAGGATTTCATATTATCCCATCACCCATAAAATGTATAAACTTAATCCCTTAACTCCATACAGTTTTATCTTAATAAATTTATGGTACATCACATTTGTCCTTCAGTCAAACACACACCACCAGAGTCAGGTCTTAACTTCTACTACAGTAACTGGCCAGAGATTTGTTAGCATCATTTCAGAGCTGAGACTGTGCACTATGTCTTAAAACCACTGAAGCATCCTTGATCTACTGCATTGAGAGTCACTAATGGCAAAAGTTGAAAATGCTTTCTACACTGCAGGTTAAAAGGGATGCCACCATATTTGAACATCTGGTGCTCGTTACATGTTCTCTGAAGTACATTGACTCATCAGAAACTAACAGAGGTTAAATGAATTGTACAGCACTAAAGACAAAGCAGGGGATATACACACACAATTTTTTTGTTGTTGTTATTAACGTCAGGTGAAATTCAAGAGACCAGGAATGGATTCAATAACTAAGAAGCAGGAATAGCAATTCATATGAGGACACGGTAAAATACTGTGGTAGGATGCTACAATTAATATGGTAAAATGTTGGTAAATGTGTTAGATTAAAGATGGGACTCAAATCAAAATGCCCAAGCCAAACCACCCGAAGTTTAGGGTTTTTAAAATCTGGATCCAAAGTCTGCAAATAGCACCTATTTTTATAATGGGCTGATGGACTCCCCGGATATAAACACCCAAAATTCTGGACTCCTGGATGTTTGAAAGCTGGATCCAGATGCAAAGTTTGCAGCTTGAGACCAACTTCAGGGTGGATGGATGCTAATGGGACTGCAATTACATTACAATCGTGGTAACAATGAAGTAGAACTAGTATAAATTTGTATATTTATAGAAACATTTGAAAGTTTGAAGGCCTTAGCAGCTGCTAAAGTTCTAAATCATGGTTGTTTGGGGTGGGGGGGAGATTAGGGAGAGAAACCAGGATCTCTCTACATATTAGATATTTTAGGAATGTAGGGCCCGATGCTATAAAGACGTATGCATAAATCTGTAAGTTTACTCATAAGAGTAGTCCAACCGAAGTTCATGGTTTTCCTCACCTCCTGTCAGCATAGGTAATCCACCTCTCCACGAGGTGATAGCTAGGCTGATGGGAGATTTCTCCCATCAACCTAGTGCTGTCTACACCAACGGCTAGGTCAGTTTAACTGGGTCGCTCAGGGGTGTGAAAATTATACTGACCTAATTTCCTAGTGTAGACCAGACCTAAGAGGATAACATTTCTTCTGTATTTAGTGGGGGATGGGAGAGGGCGGACTTTCTGTTCATAGAACAATGTGCATCACGTCTTAACAGGAGAAACAATGAATAATTAAACACATGAATAAAATCTCTAAGTAACAACAAAAAATTAAATGCAGAGTCATTTTCTGCTCCAGTAAGACAATTGTACTTATGAATACTGCGACATCTCATGCCTGCTGCCATTCCTACAAAATACCACCATCTGAAAATGGTTAGGCAGCTTATGAGCTCTGATTAGTGGCTGCTATACAAAAACATGCTCGTTTTACTATGACCTTATACTGATGTATGAAATCACAAGATAGCATTATGGCTAAGAACATACAAGCCCTTACACTGAGTCCATTTATCAAATGCCTGTCAGTGACTGGGACATAGACAATCATGCAGAATAGATGGAGCGGGGGTCAGGCCTACTGCTTAGGGCAGGTATCAGGCCTAGTGGTTAGTGTCAGTGTCAGTAGGCAGGATTCAGAGCCCATCATCAGAACCGGAGTCAGAGGCCAGATGCCAGAGCCAAAGACAGGAATTGGAACACAGAGTCAGAACAGGGTTACATGGAGTGAGACAAGGCAGAGACAGGGCTGGGTCCAAGGCAGGATCAGGCGCTCTCTCAGCCATGGGTGAATACTTTGAACAGCTGCTGAATAGCTGCTGTTAGGTTTAAGAGCCGATCTGCTGACTCTTCCAATTAATCAGGTGGCGAACCCAGTTAGGCAGCCTACTACAGGCCAGCTGTGCTTGCTAGGTTGCCCAGAGACTGGCTCTGCTGCAGGCCCTGATTCCGGCCAGTAACCCCTGCTCAAGGGCACCTCCAGGGGCCAATTTCTCAGTGTACTTCAGATGGAAGTCTCGTAATGCCAACATAGAAACCAGGGCTGGCCCACAACATTTTGGCACCTGAGGCAGGGAGCTCAAATGACGCCCCCATGCCCCCTCGCTTGGGCCACAAGTTTGAAAGATCTCAATTCTGCCGTCTTCCTGTTCTACTCCTCTCATGGTACTGCTCTACCTACCCCAGTAAAGGAGAACTAACAACTTAAAATGCCTTGTTCAAAAATTTTAAGTAACACTTAACTTTCAAACGCCTGAACAGCAAATGTAACTTTTCTTGTCTGCATAGTAAACACTGGCATTTGTATGTGTTTGAATAATCAAAGCAGTGCTTTCTGTGCCTTCTTGGTTGCAAAGATTTGAACTGCTTCCTGCTGAAGGTCCACAGTCTGGGCCAGCTCATGCTCTATTGAGATGGTTGCAAGGCCGACCAGCCTCTCCTGTGTCATTGTGGAGCATAGATGTGTTTTTATTAACTTCAGCTTGGAGAAGCTCCACTGGCAACTGTTACAGGAAGCATTATAAGTATGTGCAGAACAACAAAAGCATTTAGAAAGAGGGTGGTCATCTTATTTGTGCACATATATTCCAGAACAGCCTTTGGAGTTGATCCTCTGAAATGTATCTTGAAAGGGCTTTCAGTTCATCACCTAAATCACTCGCATCAATATTGCACATGTCATCATGTGTCAACACTGTCTCTAGTGCCCTGCATTGCTGGTGTAGGTCTTCTTCACGTATAGTGAGGAGTTTTGGAATATCATACAACATCCCAAATATACTGCTGTGTTCCTTGAGCTGCATGAAACATTCTTCAACTGATTATATTGCACAATCTAACACCTGGTTAAAAAATTCAACTTTGAATTGTTGTTTGGGGTCTCTTATGGGATTATCCCATGTCTCGTAATCAAAATGTCTTCTTCTTCGGTGACTCTTGTATTCTTGAATGGGGTGAGAAAATAGCTTCAGTGTGAAGTTCCTCTGCCAACTTCTGTGTACTCTTCAGAACATTTTGAAATCCCTCATCTGTCTGGTAAGACTGTAGGTAGGACTTTGCTTTGTCCAGTTGTTCCATTGCTCCAGATAGATCAAGGTCAACACCTTGGAGTCTCTTCCTTACAACATTTATTTCAAACAGTATGTCATGCCACAACACTAAGCCACACAAATTTGAAATTATGTATGTTTCTAGTGATTCCATTTCCCTCTGCCACTGTTCTCCAACAAACAGTTCCTGTCATAGCATTATCCTCCATAACTATGGCATCATCTATCTTCCCAATTTGATAGGCTTTATCGCCTCCACTCGACTTTCCCATCGTGTGGCACTCAGTGGTTTCAGTGTCAGAGAGGATGTTCCCAGATGTTGCTTCAAAATTTGCCATCGATGAGTTGATGCAGAGAAAAATATATAGATGCTTTGAATTACATTAAAAAATTCAGCAGCCTCACTAGAAGCTGATGCTGCATCACTGACCACCAAGTTCAATGAACGAGAACTGCATGGGACAAAAAAAGCCCGAGGGTTTAACTCTCGGATCTGTGTCTGCACTCCTCTGTTCTTTCCTCTCATGTTGGCATCATTATCATTGCCCTGACCTCTCATGTCAGCTCTCACAATTCCCGTATCTTCCAGCTTTTTAAGAAGCACATTTGTCATACCAGCTCATAGACTCATAGACTCATAGACTTTAAGGTCAGAAGGGACCATTATGATCATCTGGTCTGACCCCCTGCATGCTGCAGGCCAAAAAACCGTCCCCACCCCTTCCCTGGACTCTGCTGCTGAAGTCCCCAATCCTGTTATTAGTGACTTCAATCGGCAGAGACCCTCCTGCTAGAGATCCCTGCCCCATGCTGCGGAGGAAGGCGAAAAACCTCCAGAGGCTCAGCCAATCTGCCCTGGAGGAAAATTCCTTCCCGACCCCAAATATGGCGATCAGTAAGACCCCGAGCATATAGGCAAGAGTCTCCATCCTGACCCCTTTTAGCCATTATGCTATTTACCTACCATTGGTTGGTTTTCCTTGACTACTATGTTTTACCATTAAACCATTCCCTCCATAAACTTATCTAACTTAATCTTAAAACCAGACAGGTCCCTCGCCCCCACCGTTTCCCTCGGAAGGCCGTTCCAATATTTCACCCCTCTGACGGTCAGAAACCTTCGTCTAATTTCTAGCCTGAACTTCCCCACGGCAAGTTTATATCCATTCGTTCTCGTATCCACGTTAGTCCTAAGCTGGAATAATTCTTCTCCCTCCCTTGTATTAATCCCTCTAATATATTTAAAGATAGCAATCATATCCCCTCTCAGCCTTCGCTTTGTCAGACTAAACAACCCAAGCTCCTCTAGTCTCCTTTCATATGACAGGTTTTCCATTCCATTCCTCCTGTAGTATCATCAATATCAATAAATTCTAGAAAATGCTCTCTTACAGTCACCATTGCAGGGACATTTTCACTAGGTTCTGTTGTTGTTACAAAACACACCATTAAAGGCATTTGTTCCATATGGCTGATGTCAAGTGTGCAGTCCACAACAAAAGAGAAATATCTTGCCAACTTCAGATCTGCCACAATCTTCTGTTTGACTTTTGTTGCCAGTAACTGTATGATCTCATTTTGAATTGTATTTCCAAGGTAGTGGTGTGTGTACATTTCTTGGGCGGTGACTCTTCCTAGATGCTCCTGGAGTACAGCATCAAACTCAGCCATCAGCTCCACAGTTTTAAGGAAGTTTCCATTGTTTGGCACGTACAGCTGATCTGAAGTGCCACGCAGTGCTAGGTTTTGGGTAGCAAGCATTCTCACAATGGCAATGAGCCTTTTCAGAACATTTTGCCAGTAAAGAGACTCTGATGCAATCTTCCCTTGATGCTGATCATCTATGGTGGCCGTTAACCTTAGTCTCATCTCAAGCTCTTTCCACCTATGTAGTGCTCTCTGGTGATCTGCTGCCTTCTCATGGCATGCCAGATTTCTAGCCAGGGTTTTCCAGTCCTTTGTTCCTGTAGAACCCAATGTGGCTGGAACATTAGACTGGAAGAGTTTGCAACAAAAACAGTATGCAGAATTCTGGGTTTTTGTGTACATAAGCCATGGTCTCTCCACTTTGTCACCATTGGGGATTTCACGCCAGTAATGTATTGGATGGAAACTTCTGTTTTCATTGTCTTTGGGGAACATGAAGTTTTTCACTTGCTGTGGCCTATACAGTAGAAGGAAGTCCCTCAGGCTACTGCTCAAGTGGCTCCAGTGTCCTGGATCATCTAGACTTAAGGAACTAAACTCAGCAGCAGCTGTTTCTTGCGCCTCCACCACACACTTCTCTGATCTACACTTTTCTTCAGGAATGTGCATGGTTACATCCATTTGAGATGGAGATATGGATGCTGCAGTAGCTGCCAGGTCACCTGCACTCTGACTAACTGGAAGATCAGGGACCTCCTCACCACTCACATCCTCACTGGGGCCGGAAGGCTCACCATGAACATTTGTGTCTATGTATCTCAGGAAAGCTCCTTCCTACTTAGATAGAAAACCTTCCTTTGCTTTCTTTCTTTTTCTGAATGCTGCCCCAGAGGGGCGTTTTTCTTCTTTCACTCATGACTGCTGTTCTGTGCCAGCTATAATGGCTCTCAACACTCAGTTGAAGGGGACAAATAAGCAGCTGGTAGCAGAGCCTGAGTGAGGGAAGATATCAGCGTCTTAAGGGCCTAACTGGCTCCTACTACTTCAGTTGACTGCCTGTTCTCCTCAAGTGGGTTCAGGGAGGGAAGCTACATAAGAGGCTCCTCCTCCTCTCTCTCCCTGCAGCTCCTGCTGCTTTCTGTTATTCCCTCTCACCTTTTCTCCTGCCTGCCTGTTATGTCTCTCGTGCCCTCCTTCCTCCAGCACAGCACTCCACCATCTCTGTGCATCTAGAGCAGAGAGAATACATATGCACCGGCAGCAGACACAATTTTCTACACTTTGGGTCCTAGTGGTGCCCCCCCACTGTCTGGCACCTGAGGCAGCCACCTCAGTTCACCTCATGGTAAGGTCAGCCCTGATAGACACTAATGACGTAGCTAATATTGATATTAGAAGCCATTTGAGTAGAGACTATTGATATTAATTGGGAAATTAATTTGATATCTGCCAGTGCTTAAGCAACTCTTCACCAAACTCAGGAAAACAAGAACCTCTCTGAAGATTGATAAGAAGAAAAGACAATGAATTATTTAATGACTATACAAGTTTGAAGCCTCTCTAAGAATTAAGTTTAAAAGACTACTTTAAGAATTTTAAAAGTTTTATATGCGACATAAGGGTAATTAATTGAAGCAGAAATTCAATTCCTTTTAAACTCTGATAAAATTGAAGAAATATCTCAGAAAATGAACTAAATAAAAAGAGTTAAAACTCTAACTTTAAAGATGTTCTGAGAATTCCCTGCTACAGAGACAGAGGAAGTACAACTATCAAATTGAGGAATAATTACAACCTTACTTCATATGTAGTAGCAGACTACATATTTATGAGATGAAATGTTACTAAGACTACTAAAAGCCAATAAAAGGATGACAGCAGCAAATTTGAATCCAACCTAGTCTCCATGAAGTGTATTTTCCTCCTTCAATGAAATTAGAGAAGAGAGAGGATTATATAACTCTCTGAATTGTGCATCAAGCAACACTCTGCACCTTTACAGCACTCACCAAAGCTCATTCTGTTCATCTCTTGAAGCAAGCAGTAGCTCAGGGGTGGGCAAACTTTTTGGTCCGAGGGCCACATCTGGGTGGGGAAATTGCATGCAGGGCCATGAATGTAGGGCTGGGGCAGGGGGTTGGGGTGTGGGAGGGGGTGCAGTGTGCAGGAAAGTGCTCAGGGCAAGGGGTTGGGGCAGAGGAGGGGTGCAGAGTGTATGAGGGGGCTCAGGGAAGGGGGTTGGGGTGCAGGAGGGGGTGAGTGTGGGAGGGAGCTCAGGTGCGGGAGGGGTGCAGCAGGGGGTTGGGGTACAAGAGGGGTGCGGGGTGCGGCAGGCGGTTGGGGTGTAGGCAGGGTGCGGCAGGGGGCTCAGGGCAGTGAGTTGGGGTGAAGGGTGCAGGAGCTGTGTGGAGTGTTGGAGGGGGCTCAGTGCAGGGGGTTGGGGTGCAGGAGGGTGCGGCAGGGTGCTCAGGGCAGGGGCTTGGGGTGCGGGCTCCGGCCCGGTGCCGCTTACCTTGAGCGGCTCCAGGGTGGCAGCGGCATGCAGCGGGGCTAAGGCAGGCTCCCTGCCTGCCCTGGCCACGCACTGCTCCCGGAAGCGGCCGGCACCACCTCCCTGCAGCCCCTGGGGCTAAGGTGGCAGGGGGGGGACAGAGGGCTCCGCGCGCTCCCGTCCCCGCCGATACTTCCCCGAAGTTCCCATTAGCCGAGGTTCCCCGTTCCCAGCCAATGGAAGCTTCAGGGGAGGTACCTACGGGCGAGAGCAGTGCATGGAGCCCTCTGTCCCCGCCTCTCTCCCAGAGGCCGCAGGGACGTGGTGCCTGCCGACCACTTCCAGGAGTGGCGCGGGGCCCACGGCGCCACAGGGGTGGCAATCCCATAGGCCAGATCTAAAGCCCTGATAGGCCGGATCCGGTTCGCAGGCCGTAGTTTGCCCATCCCTGCAGTAGCTGCACCATGACAGCTAAGAAGAGCAGAGTATCAGGAAGTAGCCACTGTCCACTTCAGCACTGCTTCTGCACTATGATATTACCAGGACTTCAACAAGGGGGGGTGAGATGGAAGTTTACTTAAGGCATTGCCACAAAATTAGATGTAAACTGTAAACTAATGATTGATATTGAAATGCTACTGTAATTTAAGATATTAACAGCGTCTCCTGTTAAAACACCAAATGGTTTACACCATGTATTCATGGCAAGGAGACAGACACTAAGTGAAATTCTAGGATTTAATTCAGATTTAAGATTCTTAATATTCATTAAGTTGCCTGTTTTAAGACAAACTCCTTGAATGCCTTCTTTGGAGTAACTGATTTAAATACTTCATTTGATATCTTAGTATTTAGAAAAAATACTCACCTTTACCCATTTATATACTGTTTCAGTTATCCATGATCATTGATAACCCAGGCAGGACTCACTTATCCTTTAACAAGTTATTTTGCCCATCTATATAAACTGTTTTTGTTACCTATGATAAATTAATACATGATTCACTAATAATTTGGGGGAAATAATATTCTTTGGTCTTAACTTACTAAGAGATGACTGCCAAAGATGTAATCTCTAACAAAAGCTCTCCACAGAGAGACATATGGAAGGGATTGTTACTGAAGTAACCATTTTTTTATTGTTTGTGTTCTGTTAGGTTTAATTTGTTTAATATTTCATTTTCTTTAATAAAATAGAAATAATTAATCATTGCTATTACTTGCTTGTTTTTTAATCATGGCATCCCTTAAGGCATGGCAAAGAATCCCATGTATCTTGGTGCATGACTGAGTGAGAAATAGTAATAAATAGTCTGATTAGCAAGATCTCAATATAGGAGACATGAGTTCTCTGTTCTGAGATTGTCAGTGCTCCTATGATTGGATTTTGATTCTTAACAGAAGGAAGATTATTTCCTGGCTTTACTTTGGGAATGAATGCTATGAGGAGTACTTGTCTCAAGCAGGAGTAGAATACTGAGTCTCATCAGAGAAAGCATCCAACTTCAAAAGTCATCTCACTGGAAACAGCAGCTATCACAATGTTTACTTTAAGAGATAGGAAGTACAATGACTTCCTGCAGGGGTTCAATCTGGATAGTGCTGTAAGGAGCAGAATCAGATTCCAAGGTGGTGCTCTATGACAGTGCATCTGGAGTAAAAGTTTACTGCCCTAGAAACATGCAGATTAAATAATATTACAGAGATTTGACTTTTTTGCTTGGACACTCATACAGCCACACAAAAGGAACCCAAGGCTATGTTTCACTTGAATGACATGGTAGTTAAACTCTGGATGGGTTTTGTACCAGCCAGCAGAGTAAGATCTAGTTGTTTACTTTTCTTACTGTCTCTGTATCCATTCTGATACTCCAACCTGTCTGATCCTGGATGGGAGACTTTTTTTTCCCCTCTAATGGACATTGTAAAAAGTTAGGTTAATCAGGACTGAGGGCCATAGCCTTTTCATCCACAAAGACATAAACAATATCATTGCTGCTCTCTCTCCTATTTTTGTATGGTCCTAGGGAGCAGTGGAAAAGGTAGGAAGGCATAAACTAGACATTTTATTCATTTTTTGCCATCTCACATCCTGGATCCTGACACATGGAGAGATCAAAAGGCACTTTACTGCTGTTTCCAGATGACAAGAGGTCAATCATCAGCCCATCAAACTAATTTACAATGAATAAGAATATTTCTGCAGTTTTCACTCTACTTCCTCCACCTTCTGTCATGTAAGCCTTCTGGCTCTCCATCCACAACCTTGATGGAATAAGAGGTGGAAGCAAACAAAGTGGTTGAACTCTGCAGAAATGGCTGCTGGTGCATGGTCTATGAACTCAGATACAAACTTCTATCTGGCATCCTGTCCTTCTGGTGACACTCCTCTCAACGATATGGGGGAGGAGGGCTGCTTGCCCTGGAGCCAGTTTTTCCAATCCTGCCTTTCTCTTTTCTTTCCCCAGAGGGAGGGGGGCAAGGCAACCCTGAACAGACCAGGCACTGGGGGAAAACGTCTCTCTGCCTACAGAGCTGGCTGAGTTCCCCAATGAGACATTTGATAAGGGGGCGAAGCAGGAAACATAGACCTGCCTTTGGCTTTTCTCGGCCTACCTCACTCCCTGAAGCCAGAGGGGGCACCAGCAGCTGCACATGCCTGAGAAGTGGAAGCCAAACTGAGGGGACAAAGCAAACAGTCCTAGGACATGACTGGGAGTCAGATAACATTATTTCAAATTTCTGACTACCAATTTGGCTCAAAGTTTGGAATTTCCCTCAGGACAGCTCAGCAGTAAGAAGGTCTGGCTGCATCTGTAGATAAAAATGGAGGGAAGAGCCACTGAGTGGGAAACTGCAGTATGTTTACACCAGCTGAGGTTCTGGTCCAAATTTGTAATTAAGTCAATGAAGCTATAGCAATTTAAACCATCTGAGATTGGGTCCATTATGTTGCTTAACTGACATTATCTAAAACAGAGGAGGGGATCTTCTTCCCAGGGAATTTTTTTTTAAATACCTTCTATGTGATGCAATCTAATCAATTCCAAATACAACACATTTACTCTTCAGAAATATGTTTCTGAGCTGCAAGGACTAGTAATCTCTGTCAGATATGAGTTAGCAACACCTAGGGGATTATGTGTGTGTGGAGGGGTGAGACAGAGGGGGAATTCCATGAGAGACAGGAAATCATACAAGGCTTAATTTGGTAAAGGAATTTTAACAAGGGGATCCCCAAGAGACCCCTTTCCCCACCAGAGAGAGGGCACCTGATATGGGAGGAGATAGACCTACTGCTCCCTTCCCCTCTCTCCATGCAGCAGATCAAAGTGATGCTGGGAGGGAAAATGCAGTTCAGTATGCAACAGGTGGTTGCGAGCAGGCAGCATGGTACTGAAGATTGGTTTCACTGTAACTGGCTGCAGAGCAGAGCTCCCCTCACCCTAGCTGACTGTTTCTCTTCCTTTTTAATAGGGATCGGCTTGCTTTTCTCCCCAGTGATCTGCCTGCTGTCTCAGTCTTTAAAGGGGGAACATAGTTCTTCCCCCATACCACCTGTAAATCCAGGACTCTGACAGCTGTTTTAAGAGCAGTTGCCGGCTGTCTTCATCAAGCATATCCTGATGCTACCACTACAGGCCCTACCCTCAGATAATGATGGCATAAGGAGTTACCAGCGCAGGGATAGGCCTTCTTCCTTGAAATGGGGAGAAAAGAGGAAGTACCTCAAAATCATCGAACATTAACATAGAAATATATTTAATAAAAAAAAAAAGTTTGGTCATTAGGTCAGTGCTCTGAATTAGCTCAGCTTTCAGATATTTGTATTATTCCACTTTTAGAGACAAAAAAAATTCCGCTGATGTTATTGTTGCATCTTGTTGAAGGATATTGATGTATGAAATCACAAGATAGCATTATGGCTAAGAACATACAGACCCTTACACTGAGTCCATTTATCAAAATGTCTGCAGTTCTGCAATTCAAGGAAGGTGAAACAGTAATAAATATTGAGCAAACAATGTTTGTCTTTACCCAGCTTATTTTAATAAATAAAAAACCCCGTGCGTACACATTGGCTATTGCTGTTTTATTACTTTAGGCTCTTCCACAATTTCACATTAAAGACCCTAAACCCCTGCATTGCTATGCCTTGATAAAGGTGCTGATACAAAACATAATATACATATAAAACCATGTAAACTTATGTGAATCTTTGACCTGGAACATTTTTAGAAGCCACAGTGAAAAAGGCTATGTTTATACAGGGACCATAATTAGATTTAGGTGAATTTAGGACTCTAGATGGAATATAATACTGGCTTTCAACCATTCTTCAATGAGATTTGCAATTGGATGTGAACTTTAAATGCAAGAAGCAATCTCTTTAGTTCATTGATTGCTGGAAATCGTTCTTTAGCATAGAAAATGGTTTCAATAGATCAGCTTAGATCATGTAAAATAGATTGAGCACACACCTCCTCCATCTGAGGACATTAATTGCTGCTACTGTGGGAATGCACAGAGACATAGTAAAGGTTTTAACACAAGGTTGTGACCCATTGATTTATCTGCAGTTTGTTCATCCTTTTTATGCAGTCCATTGTTGTGATAAATAAATTCATTATGATGAAGATTTTACAATTAACTATAGCACTGCTATGCACTGTCTAAATTTCAATTTAACAATTTACCATGGCACAAATTAACACATTAAATTTTTACAGCATATTAATGCACTAGTACCACAGCATTTTGCATTATTTCATTCTATTAAAAACACACACGCACACACAAACACAAAGCAAACAAACCAAAAATACAACAACAGGGGTGCAATTTTTTTTTACTTCTAAAACAGAAGGAAGAAGACAGTATTTTTAATTTCAGTTTTAATAGGTCCTGATTCTGCCAAGATTATGCACATACTTTACTTTGTACATTGTGAGTAGTCCCATTGACTAACTCATTTTCTGAAGCACTCTTATTCTGTATCATCTTATACTGTCACCAGCATGCTGGGGATACTGGTAAAGAGGCAAGTAATTGCACTCCTGATAGAACATTTCACTGTATTATTTCACCAGCATTCTTGTTTCCATGGATGCCACCCTGTCAAAGTATGTCTCACCCTCTCATTAATATTTCAGAATAAATTCATATCTATGACTGGGGATATATCTGTAGGTATCACACTAGGGATGGATGAATCAATATGATAAAATGACAACTGGGGTGAACCTTCACCCAAAATTAACGGAATCCAAATCCTCTTTGGGGTTTGACAATACATAGATAACTTTTGAAAAAATAGCAGACCTTTGAACTTCCTGGTTTTAGCCAGGTCTGAAAACTGAAATAAGATATCATGAGAAAAGCTCTGGTGTTCTTGTACTGCTTCTGATCTAGCTAAAACCAGGAAATACAGGAACCTTTACTGAAAACCTGTTCTCAAGAGATTTCCAGACCAAAAAGTTTTGTAAAAGCTTAGATAAGTAGATGAACTTTTAGATGCTTATCTGAACCAAACTTCTGCACTGTTTGAGGTTTGCCCATTGCTACTATTGAATATTTTATAAAAACAGATAAAATAGAGCTTTGCTTTAAAGTCCTTTCACACACCAAGACACTCCATCCCCAGAATGTACCTGGGATAGGTATAAACCTATGAGCCCCCATATATGATCAGACAGCAAGTGTCTGATTTTTAGGGTCACTGAGTGCTTACAGTTCCTATCAATTTCAGTGGGAGCTGTGGGTGATCAGCACCTCTGAAAATCAGGTTACTGGGCATCTAAATTGCTCCAGCTAAATACATACATGCTAAACATGAACACACAACTATTTTTGGGAAAAAAAAAAAGAATTTTCCTCACAGGTACCCATTTGCACACGTACTCATTTTGCACTTGCAATTAACATGTGTGTACATATTTTGCAGGCATAATACAGCAGATGCACATTTGAAAATTTGTCCTACAGTGTACAATAAAGTGTTTCGTAGCACTATAAAACGGACGTTGGGGCAGTGTAAAACCTAAGTTGTTTTATAGTTGAAAACTTGCTGAGCAATCAGCTGCTGAAGCAGAAAGAGTACATCTGTGTGTACACACACACACTCACACTCCAGTGGATTTTATGATAATTTTAATTTGTTTTGTGTGGTGCATTTGCAGAACCAATATAGTGGTGTAAAAAACAATCAAAAACTAAGTGCTATTTGGAATACACACAGATAGCAAAATTCTTACAGAGCTCTGAACAGCCTTGTTCTATTCAGAGGATCCTGAACATTTATCTCTGAGGCCCTGATTGTGCAAACACTTACACACATGCTTAATTCAACACACTGTGAATAGCTCCACTGAAGTCAGTGTATAAAATTAAACGTGTAATTTTGACGATTTTATACATTGTGCAATATTTAAAGCAAAAACGGAGGAGGTGGACCACGCAAGTGCTGCCCCTACGTGGTGTGGTGCTGTAGGCAATCCCTGCCTCAGTTTCCCTTTTCCTCAGTTCCCCTTAAGAATTTCACATAGTCCAAAAGGGTGTAAGACAAAATTCCCAGCTGGGTTCTACTTTATTAAATACAAATGACCAATCTCTCCCCTTGGGCTCACGAGTTATGCAGCCCACCTTCTTGGGACCTATGGGCTCAGTCCTGGATACTTTTCCTGCAGTCTCATGTTGGCTCAGGGGTTGCACCACCCTCCTTCTCAGGATCTCTGGGAGCTTTTCTCTCTCTCCGAGCACCTGCCTGAACTGAGCCTGATGGCTTTTTCATCAGGTGCCCTTTATTCAATTAACTGCCTAGATAAGGTAATTTAAAGGGAATGAGCCTATCACAGATAGCCTGGGCCCCAGCTCACCTGGATGGGGCCAGCAACCAGGGGCACCATTTACACACATTAACATTACTAAATTACTATTTATTTACAGTAGCACCTATTCTATGTGAGACACGTTCCAAACACTAAAGAAGGACTATCTGTGATTCCAGGAGCTCACAAGGTAAAGGGAGAAAAATAAGTAGTCAAAGATAGATCTGGTGGTGGATTTTTGACTAAGCCTTTTTTCAACCAGCCAACTGACTGAAAACAAAGCTTTTCATGCGAAAGGATAATATTTGATGAATTTGCAGTTACCAAAAATTTTGAAGAAAAAGTTTTGAAATTGTTAAAACATTTGATGTTTTTAAAATTAGATGTTCTGGTTTTTTGTTCAAAATGACTTTTCAGTTTAGAGTAAAAACAAAAAAAAGCTGAAATTGTAATTACATGCTATGAAAGTATCAAAATATAAGGTATTGAATAACCTAATATTCTTCATCTTCTTTTTGTTTGTGCACATTTTTGACTTTTCTGTCTTGATATGGACCGTGACATTTTTTTGAAATTTAAAAAAATTCCCATGGGACAGGAATACTATCTCCTGCCCAGCGCTAGTCAATGCTTAAAGGATGGAGAACAACAGAAGTGGACAATGTATATACTTAGAAGTGACCGTACATAGTTTTTATAACCTTTGTCCTCTCTTCTCTCTATTCCCCTCCCACTGTTTATTACTTCCGCTTTCTGTGTTATATCAATCATACAAAGCGATCCTGCAGGGAGACTCACGGTAAACATTTTCGGGCAAGGACCATGTATTTTTATATATATATATATATATATATATATATACTTTAAAGTCCCCTACCACACCTTTCCTATTATAATGAAAGTTTTACATTATGGCAGTTTTGGTCCAAATAGAGGACCCATTGCTCCAGGCATTGTACAACACACAGAAAAACATGGTGCATGCACCTAAATGCTTACAATACATTTTAAGACAAGAACAAGTGGATGTAAAAATACCTTGGGATGCAACGGGGGAAGGATGATGAAGTTAACAGTGGCAGGACCATAGGGTTACACAAACCAGCTATATGCACAATTTGAGGGTTCAAACTACTGAAGAAATAAACAACAACTGCAACATTTCTATGAGTGAAGTGCTAGTAGGTATAGTTCTTATAGCACAGGAATAAGAGTCACGGTTACATGCTTTGCCACAAATTTACAGACTTTGGAAAAGCCATTTAACCTTTCTGTGCCCTACATTCCCCACTAACATAGTGAGGAATTGTGAGTTTTAATTGTCAGAAAAACACTATGAGATCCTTGGATGGAAAATGCAAAGGAAAGTCCAAGTATTATTATTTTGCAGATGGTAAACTGCGGCACAGAGGAGCTAAATTGTATATACTCATTCATAAGCCGAATTTTTTTTAGTAAAAAAGGGAAGCATCAGAGAAGGGGGTCGGTTTATGAACGGGTATAGAGAGGGAGAGGTGGGACACAGCCCCTCCCCCCAACAGAGGGAGTAAGGAGAGGCAGCAGAGCCAGAATGGAAGAGGCGGGGCCAGAGTCTCTCCGCTTCTGGCCACGCTGCTCTCCCCCAGCCTCAGAAGCAGCTGCAGCTCCGGGGCTGGAAGACTGCAGCCGTGCCGCTCGGCCCCGCCCCCCAAAGCAGGCTGTGGCCACGCTGCCCAGGTGCCGGAGCACGCTGTGGCCACGCCACCCAGCCCAGCCCGCTGGAACATGCTGCGGCTGCGCCGCCCGGTCTGGCCCGCCAGAGCAGGCTGCAGCCACGCTGCCCAGCCTGCTGGAGCAGCTCCAGCCAGGCCAGAGACATCCTCCCCTGACCCTCCCCAGATAAGGTGGGAAGGGATGGGACGGGGAGAATGTGGGGGTCCCGGGCTAGGGGTGGGGTCATGTGGGGGATGGTCACAAGGGTTACTCACCTGACCCCCAGCTTCTCCCCCCAAAAAACATTTCCCCCCCAGTTATTGTCCTGGCCTGTCAGGGTAAGCAACTGGCACGCCGAGATACTTTGTTTACTTAGGTTTACCTCCGTGCCTGCGGACGCTTTTCCATTTTTACTTAAGTATCAGAGGGGTAGCCGTGTTAGTCTGAATCTGTAAAAAGCAACAGAGGGTCCTGTGGCACCTTTGAGACTAACAGAAGTACTGGGAGCATAAGCTTTCGTGGGTAAGAACCTCACTTCTTCAGATGCAAGTCTTGCATCTGAAGAAGTGAGGTTCTTACCCACGAAAGCTTATGCTCCCAGTACTTCTGTTAGTCTCAAAGGTGCCACAGGACCCTCTGTTGCATTTTTACTTATCCATCTTGGGGGGGGGGGGGGGGAGTCGGCTTATAAACGAACCGGCTTATGATCAAGTATATACGGTGCCTTGCTGAGGATTACACAGTGGGTCAGTTGCAAAGCCTGAAATAGATCCCAAAATGCTGACTCCTAGTTCCCAAGTTTAATCACTAGATCACATTTACTCTCTGCTCTTCCTGTTGACAGGGCCATCCTCGATGGTGAAAGGAATGTGTCTTGCTTACTCTGTCTATCCATTCACACAACACACTTCACTGCAGATTTTTTAAATCCTCACAAAGCCAGTCTTTTGGCACAACAGTACATAAGAACGTCCCTACCGGGTCAGACCAAAGGTCCATCTAGCCCAGCATCCTGTCTTCCGACAGTGGCCAGTGCCAATTGCACCAGAGGGAATGAACAGAACAGGTGATCCATCCTCTGTTGCTCATTCCCAGCTTCTGGCAAATAGAGGCTAGCATATTAATCTGGTACCATACAATAGGACAGTTACTTAAGACGATCCCATGTTACTGCCCAATTATCATTAACTGCGCTCACCCCGAACCAATGACACCCAGTGGAATGGGCTATGAAACATGCCTCATCGCCAGACTAATTTGTAATAAGTAAATTATAACGTACAATTGGTTTCTGCTAGACCGGAGGCTTAAACCTTTCCTCGTACAACAGTGGACTTCTGGCAGGGCTCAAGAGTCAGGCTAAATGGATAGGACTGCAGGATCAAGGCTAAAATGGAAGAGACTAGCCATGCTATGAGGTCCAAATCGAAGTCTTCCCTAAGTTCAGGAACATGCGGATCTCTGGTTCAGACCTGCAACAGAGAAATAGCTAAGACATCAAGTTTAAATCTAGATTTAAACTTTCCAAATCCTGATGATATTCAAAGCTGAAGCTCCAGTTCACACTTTTTTTCTAAGAGGAAGTTGATAATTGCTCAGCAGATACACTGGGTAGAAAACTCACATGGTCCCATGAAGTTCAGTTTGAGTTGTGGGTGCTCTGCACCACTGAAAACTGTAGGTCTCTAAATTAGATGCTGCTTTAGACCTGAAAACTAATGCTTGTCCCTCAACGGCTCCCCCTGTAATGCAACTGCTCTCAGTGTTCAGTGCTGAAATGAGGGATAAAATACTGCTAAATTCCCATTGATATCAGTGATTCCTCCATGTGTCAGTAATATTATGATTACTCAAATGTTTCCCCAAAAGTAGGCTGCTGCTTGTATTGAAAGGGGACAAGACAGAATCTTAGTTGTGGCTAGGTGGACACTCTTGCCTCCCCCAGGAAAGAAGGACCATTGCTGCTCTGGAGAGGAGAGGGGCAAATGCTGCTCTTCATGGGAGGGAGATGTTGAGCCCATGCTATTGCCCCTCACTGTCTGGAAAGCAATGGGTCCCCTTGCCACTGCCACTCCAACTGGGGAACATAGCCATGACGCAACATATGGGTTTCCATGTCATGGGTGTGCTTAGGGCCCTGGATTGAGTTATCCCAGCCCTATTTGCAATGTCAAGAAATCATGTTACATCAAATTTGTTACACAAAGTGACAGTTGAGTAGCTCCCCTCTCTTCCTGATGTTAGGGTTACCATCCGTCCGGGTTTCCCCGGACATGTCCGTCTTTTCAGCCTTAAATGGCTGTCCGGGGGGATTTCTAATGAAGTAGAAATGTCCGGGATTTCCCCTCCTGCCGAGTGCGGCGTGGCTGATTGGACGCCTGGCCTGATTGAAAGCCGCTCGCAGCCACTAGGGCCTCTAGCAGCCAGAGTCCCTCCCCCGCTCCCTCCTCCCCCACAGAGCAGTGAGGAAGTGTTTGAGTCCCCGTGGAGCCTGCAGCTCTCCCTCTGCCGGGTGAAGGGGAAGGGTGTGTGTGTGTGTGTGTAGAGGCTGCAGGGGGGGGGTGCAGAGGCTGCAGGGCGAGTGGTGAGCAGAAGGCACAGAGGCTGCGGGGGGGGTGCAGAGGCTGCAGGGCGAGTGGGGAGCAGGAGGCACAGAGGCTGCAGAGGGGGTGCAGAGGCTGCAGGGCGAGTGGGGAGCAGGGGGCACAGAGGCTGTGGGGGGGGGGGGGTGCAGAGGCTGCAGGGCGAGTGGGGAGCAGGAGGCACAGAGGCTGCGGGGGCGGGGGGGGCAGAGGCTGCAGGACGAGTGGGGAGCAGGAGGCACAGAGGCTGCAGGGGGGGTGCAGAGGCTGCAGGGCGAGTGGGGAGCAGGGGGCACAGAAGCTGCAGGGGGGTGCAGAGGCTGCAGGGCAAGTGGGGAGCAGGGGGCACAGAGGCTGTGGGGGGGTGCAGAGGCTGCAGGGCGAGTGGGGAGCAGGGGGCACAGAGACTGCAGGGGCGGGGGGGTGCAGAGGCTGCAGGGTGAGGAGGAGCAGGGCAGGCAAGGGCATAGAGGCTGCAGGGCAAGTGGGGAGCAGGGAAGCACTTAGCAACCCCCAACCAAGATCACAGCGGGAGGGAGGAGGGGGAATGCGGGGTGCTCAGAGGAGGGGGCAGAGTTGGGGCAGGGACTCTGGGGAAAGGGTTGGAACGGGGGCGGAGAAGGGGTGGGGTTGGGGCGGGGCCGAGGGCGGGAAGGGGCGGAGTTGGGACCGAAGCCCCCTGGAGTGTCCTCTTTTTTAAATGTTTGAATATGGTAACCCTACTGATGTTAATCAGCTCAGACACATACACCACTGTGGTGCATGGCCAGCATGAGGAGAGATTTATTTAGGTCCCTTGTTTTACACACTGCCTATATTTTTGAAGTTGTAAGTTTGCAGGGGCAGGGTCTGTCTTTTCCTTTTGTGTCATGTACAGCAGCTAAATTAAGTACAGGGCAAGGACAAGGACAGGATGTTGACAATTGCCTGTACAATCTAGACATACTCAGCACTTCAAAAGCTGAAGGAATTGCTGGTTGCTTCTATATTGTATTTTCCCCCTTCCTTATGCCTATCTTTGTCTTTACACATTATACGCTCTGTGAATCAGGGACTGTGTCTTCCTCTGGGTTTGGTAATTACCTAGGACATTGTGGGCACTACTATAATCTAAATTAATAGAATGATCTGAGGCAGGAAAAGACCAATAGGGTGCAATTTTGGGACAAAAAAGTATGC
The DNA here is from genome assembly GCF_011386835.1 of Chrysemys picta bellii. Lineage (NCBI taxonomy): Eukaryota > Metazoa > Chordata > Testudines > Emydidae > Chrysemys > Chrysemys picta. The sequence continues at coordinate 21,943,730 of NC_088795.1, forward strand.
CACAATGTTTCCAAGGAACATGAGAGGTTTTGTGTATGTGTATCTGATGTGTGTGTGCAAAAATACATTGGCATGATATGTTTTCTCAGTATGGTGTTCAAATTATAAACTCAACACTCATTTTGGTGGTGCATTTCATTGAGCTACTTCAACAAAAGGACTTATCCTAAGGCTCAAGGAGGCAGTTGTGAACCCAAAAACCCAGATTCCCTGAACCAAAAGTGAGTTTTTTGGTTTACCACTTTACCCAAACTCTTTAAGAAATACTTGCCACTTAATGTTCAGTAGCCTATGTTTAGGACAGTACCTAGGAAGAGTGTTTAAATAATGGATAGCACAGTGTGTTTTAATCTTTCAAATAACTGTGATACCTTCTGTGTGCAAAATTCCCATCAACTTCAATTTGAGTTTTATGCACAGACTGTTTGCAGGATCGGGCGCTGCAAACCATGGTCATGAACCACTAGCATTCTAAAGCAAGTAGTAGCAAATGGAAAATTCTGTCTTTTTTTTCCCTTTTCAGAACCTTTTAACACTTCACCATTTACCAGTTGTTTAAAGCTTGTTTAATTTCAGAGACGATGCATCTCAGCAGCAGACTATTTCTGACCATTTTAAAGCAATTGTGAAAAGCAGCTCCTATATTCTCAAGTACTCATTTCCTAAATTCTGTAACTTCTAGGTGCTCCAAAGCCAAGCTGGGAAGCACTTTAGTAAAGTGCCTAGAGAGCTGGGTGGGAATAAAATGCTGCAGAGTTAAAAAATAGATGTACTATACATGTCTCCAGAAAGTGTTCTTTCAGCTCTAACCGTAACGTGAAACGTTCACAGAACAAGTATTTCCTAGTAAGGCTATATAAAATGACCAAATAAACTGAATGGAGGGCAGTAGAAGAGCGCTTCATTTACAAAAATATCATCAAAGAAAGTAAAGGCTAAAAGAAACACATTTGAAATTGGCACCAATATTGAAAACTGAAGAAATTAACTTCATATCCAGTGATGCCGTTTCACATAATAGGGCCTGATTTCATTTACACAGAAACCCACTTTGCACTTCTTGGCCAGTGTCCATAGAGTGATCATAAATATTATTTATTACCACTCTAATAACCCTTACATAGCCAGAGTGATGTACAGTGGCCGTAGTGTAAAGAAGAATCAGGCCCAATAACCACCACTTTATCTCCTGCACCTCTATCATAGAAACTGGGTCTGGTTCTCCTATGTGATCATCTACATCCAAATAAAGCAAGTGCGAAGTGGGTGTAAAACATATCAGAATGGTCACATTTTTGCACTCACTTTGCACAGGTGTAAATGGGTACATAAGTTACAAGGCATTGGGGAATCAGGCTCTGCGTTCAAAAAAGCTTTACTGGTTTAAGTATGGCTACAATGTTAAAATAGATAGTCACAGAATCATAGAAATGAGAGACTGGAAGGGACCTCAAGACATCATCTAATCCAAACATCTGTACTGAGGTAGAACCAAATACCTAGACCACCCCTGACAGCTGTTTGTCCAACCTGTTCTTTAAAACCTCCAAAGATGGGGATTCCACAGCCTCATTTGGAAGCCTATTCCAGTGCTTAACTATAGTTAGAAATTTTTTCCTAGTATCTAACCTAAATCTTGCTTACTGAAGATTAAAGTCTTTTACTTCTTGTGCTGCCTTCAGTGGACATGGAAAACAATTGTTCACCGTCCTCTTTAGAACAGCCTTTAACATATTTGAAGACTGTTATCAGGTCTCCCCCCTTAGTCTTCTTTTCTCATAACTAAACATACTCAGTTCTTTGAACCTTTCATCATAGATCAGGTTTTCTAAACCTTTTCTGATTTTTGTTGCTCTCCTCTGGACTTTCTCCAATTTGTCAACATCTTTCCTAAAGTGTGATGCCCAGTACTGGACACAATACTCAAACTGAGGGCTCACCAGTGCCAACTAGAGTGGGACAATTAGCTTCCATGTCTTACATACAACACTCCTAGTAATACACCCGTGAATTATATTAGCCTCTTTTGCAACTGCATCAAATTTTGTTAGCTCATATTTAATTTGTGATCCACTATTATCCCCAGATCCTTTTCAGCAGTATTACTGCCTAGATGTAAGAGCCCATGGGCCTAAAACTGGGGGACTGTGGGGTTTGAGGCAGGTGGCGCTTCCATGTCACCATCACCAAGTAGGGTTGCCACCCAGGGAACTGAGAGATTAGGCCCTGTGGGAAGTCCCGCCCTGATGGGCATGAGTGGCAGGCCTCTGTGATTCCCTGATTGGCTGGCACTCACCATATAAGCCAAGGATCCATTTCTGGGGTTGTCTGAGCAACAAAGACCCCGGCATGACCCTATCCCAATTCTTGCCTCATGTTCTCAATTTGGCAACAGACTCTGACTTTGCGATTTTGACTTGGTTTGGCCTGGGACTCATCTCTGACCTTCAACCCCGATACTGAGCAGCTCACTCCATAACCACAGGGCAACCAGCCCTGACACTAGGCAGTTATTCCCTATTTTGTAGTTGTACATTTGATTTTTCTTCTTCCTAAGTGGAATACCTTGAACTCATCTTGTTGATTTCAGACCAATTTATCAAGGTCCTTTTGAATGCTAATCCTGTTCTCTTAAGTGCTTGCAACCCCTCCGACTGTGGTCTTACCTACAAATTTTATAAACATGCTCTCCATCCCATTAGTCAATTCATTATTTAAAATACTGAATAGTACTAGGCCCAGGACAGACCTCTGTGGGACCCCACTGGATAGGTCCTACCAGACAGACAGCAAACTCTTGATAACTACTCTTGGAATACGGTCTTTTACCCAGTTGTGCACCCTCCTTACACTCATTTCATTTAGATCACATTTCCCTAGTTTGCTTATGATAATGTCATGGTGTGTCAAAAATAGTAGAGAAAGAAAAGAAAAGAAGAGGCGGTAGATGCAAGGAAGAAAAGATATAATTTCAGTTGATAGCTAAGAAAGATGGTAAGTCAATCAGGTGAAGAGATATACCTGTTGGAAAGTTATTTCCGATGGCAAGAGATAAAGAGAAGTCTCTTGCACCCACAGGAATCAGTTGTCTGAAAGGGCAAAGTGGCTGGTGCAAGATGAGTGAAGGGAAGCAGAGTGAAAAGAGACAATGTCTAGGAGATAAGATAGCATAAGAGCAACTACCAGATAAATCATTCCATCACACTAAGTAGCTATTCAGAAATCAAATGGACCTAATCTGTCTGCAATTTTCATCAAATAGTAACACAAGGATCTGTCATGCAGAAAGGTCTATTATGACACTGTTCAAGGAGCAGCTTCTTTGAATCAGATGCTGTTTTCTCCTGGTCAGTATCATTTTATGTCCCCGCATAATGAAAAAACAACACATATACACTGAATTTCATTACTTAATTCTATATGAACTAAACCTGATAGAATTTGTATTCCCCTAGACAGTAGGGTTTGGTCCACAATGGTTAATAATTTGCACTACTCCTCACAGGCGCCAACTTTTCAAACTGCTGGGGCGTGCCCAACCCACAGCTCTGCCCCAGGCCCCGCCCCCACTCCACCCCTTCCACCAAAGCCCTACCCTCGTCGCGCCTCTTCCCAACCCCATCTCTTCCCACCCATTTCCGCCCCTTCCCCCGAGGTGCTGATCTGCCAGGCCGTTAGCAGGTGGGTGGCGCCGGGAGCATGGGTGGGAGGCGCTGGGGGGCGGGGTGGGAGCTGATAGGGGGCTGTGCGGAGCACCCACAGAGTCGGCGCCTATGCACAAGAGTTGTGGTAAAATCCTGGAACCACTGAAATCATTTGGAATTTTGACTTCAGTGGGGCCATAGTCTTCCCCAAAAGGAGATGGCAGCAAATATTTGGTAAATACATCTATCCTTACTTGATATAGGAACAGGAATGAGAGGCAGCCATGGAAGAGCCCCATCCCTAACTGGAACTCAGTAGCACATCTTTAGAGATATCTCCATGACATCAGAAAGCCTATCATCCATGCAACACAAATGGACTCCATATCAGGTAAATGTGCAACCAATAATGCCTACTGTGACATTTTGAGGATGCTGACAAAGTGGAATAATATTTATTTTCCCAAAGGGAAAAATGATTATCCATGGAGTCCGCTGAAGAGTTTTTAGTTGAGCTCACGGAACAGTGCAGGGTTGCATTTTCTAACTTGCTTATAAGTATTTTGCACAGAATTATTTCGAATGCATTCTCAGTGATTTGTTCTTTATTCTAATTACTTATTCATTCCTTCAGTCCATCTATTCTACTGTTTCAAATGATTTTTTCAAGTCTTCCATGAGATGTTTATTATATATTTTAATTTCCTTCAGTATTTCCTTGTTGACTATTGATAAATTCTTGGTAGATCAGTTGAGCCACTGATTAGTTAGGATGCTGTAGTCAGGGCTGTCCCTAGGAGGTGCGGGGCCTGGGACATAGGCACCGAGTTTCTAATCTGCCAGAGGGTGCTCAGCTTGGCTCTGCCGCGGCCCCAACCCCACTACACCACTTCCCCTAAGACCCCACCCTGCTTCTTCACACCCCTCCCCCAACTGTGCTGTGCCCTTGCTTCTCTCCCCTCCCCCACAGTGCCTCTTGATGCCACTAAACATCTGATCCAAGGCAGGTGGTAGGTGCTGAAAGGGAGGGGAAGGCGCTGATTGGCAGGGCCCGCCGGTGGGCAGGAGGCACTGGGAGGAGGGGGAGGTTCTGGTAGGGGAGCTCCTCCTCCTCCCCCTCCCCCCCGCTGCTAGCCTCCCTGTTTGCCTCCTCACCCCGCTCACCCACCTGCCTCCCACCTCACTTCCCCACCCGCCTTCGAAGCACGGGGCCTCCCAAAGTGCGGGGCCCGGGACGGTTGCCCCAATTCACCGTACCAAAGGGACAGCTCTGGGTGAAGTACAGTGATTCTCAACCAGCGGTACGGGTACCCCTGGGTGTACACAGAGGGCTTTCAAGGGGTACATCAACTCATCTATATATTTGCCTACTTTTACAACAGGCTACATAAAAAGCACTAGCGAAATCAGTGCAAACTAAAATTTCCACACAGACAAAATGAGAAAGTAAGCAATTTTTCAGTAATAGCATGCTGTTACACTTTTGTACTTTTATGTCTGATTTTGTAAGCAAGTAGTTTTAAAGTGAGGCGAAACTTGGGGTTACACAAGACAAATCTGACTCCTGAAAGCGGTGCAGTAGTCTGGAAAGTTTAAGAACCACTGCTGTACTAAGACTTGGATGTCTCCCTCTGAGACCTAACACATTTTGGCATGAATGTTCCTGAGTACCTGGCATTCTGATATTTTTCAGCTGATACTCAGGAACACTTGGTTTATCAGATATGAATGGTATTTATGCTATCTGTCAAATTTATTATTTAGTTTTCCATTCCTAATAGATCATTCCTTCAGTCAGGAACAGGGCCGGCTCTAACTTTTTTGCTGCCCCAAGCAGCAAAAAAAAGCGCAGCCCCGCCGAGCCCCCCCCGCCGAGCGCCGCCAGAACCCACCCCGAGTGCCGCGCCCCGCACCGCCCCCCCACCGGGTGCTACGCTCCGCCCCGCTGAGCCCCCCCCGCAGAGCGCCACACCCCGCGCTGCCCCCCGCCGAGCGCCGCGCCGCCGGAGCACCCCCCTGTGGAATGCCGCACCGCACTGCCCCCTGCCACCCCAAGATTGGCCGCCCCTTACCAGGTGCCGCCCCAAGCATGTGCTTGGTTGCCTGGTGCCGGCCCTGGGTCAGGAACCAGTAGGTAGCTTTGCAACCTTGTTCCCAAGGCCCTTGGTTTATACCAGAATATATGTATATATATCAATGAACCCTAGGGCTCAGTAAAACACTTAGGTCAAGGCATCAGTGATTTAGTAACTGATGTTCTGATGTTGGCAAAAATCCACTACCTACAAGTGACTACAAAATATTATTTTTCTAATATGTGTGAAGTGATGGTGCAGATAGGTAAATTTTTGGATTGGATTTTGGAGGTCTAGATCAATTCAATGGGCATTTGTAAGCCCTAACATTTTTTATGCCCTACTCATCTTCACTCCTAAGTCCCAATAAACCTCTGAGGTGGATATACAGGATATCTTAGAGACTGAAAGGTTGCATCATTCCCAATGAGTCTCTTGTCAGCCTGCTTGATTGTTGGTTCTGCAGTTTCTCTCTCTCTCTCTCTCTCTCTCCCAAATAGCTCATCCAATATTACCCTGAGCTTAAGAAAGCAGATATTCGAGAGTAACAGAAAAAGCCCTTATCCAAGGAACTGAAAACAGTGTTTCTAAAGGTTTCAGACTAACAGCCGTGTTAGTCTGTATCCGCAAAAAGAAGAACAGGAGTGTTTCTAAATACTCTCCCAGCCCCTATTTTAGTTTAATGCTGTGTTTCTCAAATTGCAACCCATTGTTCACAGGTGCTTTGTGGAGAACTTGCAAATGATCTGTAGAGAGTTAACTGCTTACATGGTGCTTGCTGGCCTCTCCTCCATTATTTCTATCTGCTTCATGAAACACAGCTGAAAAAGTACTTTCCAAATACTATTTTTCCATGTAAAGCAATTGCTGTGGTTTAAAGAGATTTTCCATGATCATAAACAGAAGGACAAGTGACCATGAGACAATTTTTCTACTAAAATGTTCTCCACACTATGAAAATATCTGAGAAGTCCCGTTTCAATACACAGGCTTTCTGTAGCAACATTTGGTTATTGTATTGTAGCTTCTGTGCCCTAAGAGCAAATGTGTCTTATATGACTATTGGTAGGAAGTGGAGGACATGCTACTATTGTTGCTTTGATATGTATTATGTTTGGTCTTCTATTTTTTCCCCAAGATATGTTAACAAATGACTAATAAAACATTTGTCATTAGGATGAAGATGTTCAGTATTGATCAGAAGAATTTGCTTAATATGTTTAGTTTTGTTGTCTCTGTGTGTAATATTGATAGCTATTCAACTACAGATATTTGTCTGTGTATGTAATTTTGAACTGCATAACTATGCAATATTTTACATGTTGTAGTTATCCTTGTTATCTGCAATTATTAATGCCTGTTCAGATCAGAAAATAAATATGCTGCACCAGTGCCCAACCTGAGCAGCTAGGCACTGGACAGATGCACAAGGTGGAACAAGGAAGGCTTTTTGTTCCCACGTCTGTAGAGCAGCTGAGCCATTCTGAAGAAGCTATGTTAGCCAAATAGTTGGCATAGCCCTCTGTTCCCTTAACACTGCCCCCTACTTGAAAGGCAAGACAGGAGGATCAAGGTAAAAGAAGATCCTTCAATTGACCCTCATCCCATCTCCACTCATCTCCTTGCCCCGCCACATAGGGAGTTCACTTAACCTGAAATATCCAGTCCCCATTCAACATTGGCTCCACTTCCAGTGCTGGGGAAGGATGATTTGATTTGCCCCTTAATTATCTGGAACAAACAACAACAAGAGATGGAAAGCAGATTGTACGTGATACAAGTAGCAAGCATTTCCATGAGCCAAAACAAAGGACCTCAGAGCCGGTACGACAGCCAAACACCTCTCTGCTTATGCGACACAAACAATGTGTTTAGCAAATCTCATAGACTGACTTGAGCAAAGTAACCACAAAATAGAAATAGCACCCCACAGTTACCACCATTTGATTATTTTTTCCTACTGGGGACAGTTCTCCAAATAGGAGACATCAAGCCCCAGTTATCATGGGACTGAGGGTATTCAGATAAACTTTATGAAATTTTTGTACTGTGCGTCTTAATTATCAGGCTGTCAGAAATGGTATTCCCATATTAAACCCCTTTTAATTGTAAAAACAAACAACCAACCAAACATCAAAACCTCAGTGCTAATCATGGGAAATCCTCAAAAGGTAGAAGACCTTTGTGATCTTCCCTCCCCATAAAATCTCTCTCTTAAAAAAAAAAAAAAAGTGTGAAAAAACTCAAAAACATTTTCTTCAACCTGAAATGATATTTTTTAACTTTTTGGTTTGATGAAAATGTTCCAATGTGGGTTGACCCAAAAGATTCCACTCCCCCCCCCATTTTTTAATAACAACCAACAGAACAGAAAAATAAGCCATTAGCACAATTGTACATATCTAGTATGGGCACGTAAACCCAGGATACTCTTTGCCAAAACAAGCCTGTTGGCATCTCTACGAATCACTACAGCTTCTGCAAGTCTCCTTCAATTTTCTGTAGTAGCAATAACCCAGCATTAGCACATAAAAACAATTTCTAAGAAAATGCAAGAACATTGCCTATTAATGAGGGCAAGAAAGAAAGAAAAGTACTATTCTACTGATGTCAGTAAGAATTGTAAAAGTGCAGCGATCATACTTACGATGTTTGCTATTATGCTTAAGAAGATTCCCATTCACACAGGCCTTAAATTTCATTTCTTATTCTGCATTCTGCAGCCATTGAAAACCCTGCACTCCTCAACATCTTCCGTTTCCCGAACATGCTACCTTGTCTCACTGAGGAAATAGCCCAAAATTCCTTTTACACTTCAGAAAATTACACTTTTAAGACATGACATTGTTGGTTTAAACTTGTTAAAATATCTATTCAAGACTTTTTCAAATAATAAATGACTGCACTAAGTCTGTGCAGCTAAAGAAAATAGTTACTGGTGGGGGCAGAGTTTTGAACTGCATACACACAGCTATGACTGGGAGGTAGAAATGTACTTTTTTTGAATGCTCTAAAAGTTGCTTTGGAATTAAGGCATAAAAGCAGCATAACAAGATAGCACTTCCCATCCTGAAGGATGTCAAAGTACTTCACAGTCTACAAGACTGATGTCGAACAAATTATAGCAGAACACCAGAGTTATGAACACCAGAGTTACGAACTGGCCAGTCAACCACACACCTCATTTGGAACCGGAACCACACAATCAGGCAGCAGCAGAGGCCAAAAGAAAAAGCAAATACAGTACAGTACTATCAAACAAACTACTAAAAAATAAAGGGAAAGCAGTATTTTTCTTCTGCATAGTAAAGTTTCAAAGCTGTATTAAGTCAGTGTTCAGTTGTAAACTTTTGAAAGAACCGTAATATTTTGTTCAGAGTTACGAACATTTCAGTTACGAACAACCTCCATTCCCTAGGTGTTCATAACGTGGAGGTTCTACTGTACATTTGATCTTATTATTGCTTATTATTTATATTACAATAGCACCATTTATATTACAATAGCACCACTTCAATGTACACACACACAGTGTGAGAAACAGTACCTGCCTCAAATTGCTTACAGTTGAAAGAGACAAGCCAAAGGGCAGGAAGGGAAAAACAGACACCAAGAGGTGACATGACTTACCCAAGGTTGCACAGTCAATGGCAAACCCGGGATTAGAACCCAAACTACTGACTCCCCCAATCAGGGAAGCCCTTGATATTGCGGTGCCTGTGGGAATAAGTCCCCAAAAGGAATCCCTTGTCCACAGTGGATCTCAGGATAGCTCTGCTTTATTGGAATGGAACTCCTGTTTCTTTTCTAAAGGGAGACAGTGAGGGAGCCCCAAACTCCAACAGAAGAATTACTATGAAACTGTGAGCTGAAGATACACAGATTATTCCTGCATGGTTGAGAGTGTAGCTATTGTGCTAGTGTATATTACTGGTGTAAAATAGACTGTTGTATTCCACCTCACCCTATTCCAGCAATGAGTGAACAATCTCTGTAAAGACTCTGCAGTGCTTTGAGATATCTTCCAGAATTTTGTTTTAAACTCTGATTTTACATAACCCGGAAGCAAGGGCTTATCTTGGAAACATCAAGACCCTGAACTACAGCAATGCTATTTTTCTCTAATGACTTCATCTTGGCTAATGCAAGGTAGTGCCAGTCAACAGAGGGTAAAAATCTCATTTTTTTTATTTATGCAACATGGATAAAAAATAAATTAGTTTTTTGCTCAAAGGCATAAAATAAAGGCGTTGAATTGTGGCTTCCACTACAGTTCAGATATGATATTGGTGTTTGAGAACATAAGCCCTTCTTTGAAATTTCCATAAAAATCCAATTTACCTACTTTATAATTTTAAAGGCTTAAACTATAGTGCATGGTTTGTGTTCTGTGCAGCCTTGAGCTCATTTTGCTTCTTCCTAAGCTTTCCTGAATAGTTAGTGCCACCTTCTTTCCACACGCCAAGTGCCTCTCATTGAAAAGCTAATACGCATAAGTCAAGGCTAAGCGGGTGGCGGGGGAAGTGGGGAGGCAGGGAGGGAGGAACCTAGCTCCTCTGAGGAAAAAAAAATCTACCTGCTGGGAATACATCTAAAGAATATTTCTTACAAAATTTAAATGGTATGAGACCCTGCCTAGTGAATCTACACATGCATGCATGTGTACACACACACATATATATGCAAACTCTCTCTCTACACTATGTAATTGTGCAGTGTGGATTTACAGGATTGGGCTGGAGTTTTTTGGGTGGCGGGTATTGCGTTGAAATTATAATACAGTCTGTTTAGTATGAAATCCTGAAAGGCTGTCCATCTTGCTGCTTTAAAGAGGTTTGCTGCATTTAACACATGGGGCCTTGTCTTATCCCCCAATCCATGTGCGAAGGGGAGATTCTGCACACACATCCTTCCTCTGTGGTGGTGCCTTCTTCAGGACCTTGTGGCCAACAGGTTTGGAGAGCCAGGAAAGGGAAAGAAACAATGAGGTGGTATATATTGCATGTGTCTGACAAGAAAAGCCCCAGCTTCCACCAGATCCTCAAAGTAGGCTGTAGGACAGGCTGCTCAAAGGAATTCTCTTTAGGGTCGCATAAAGAGAAAGATGCTGGGTCATGATGGAGAATGCAGAGCTGGAGGTGTATGGATTTGTTGGGGATAAGCAAGGCAGAATCAATACAATCAACTTCACAGGCCCAAGAACATTTTCTGACCCTTCTCTGGCTCACCTTCTTCACTCTTTAGTCACAACACATCACTAGTTATATCATAGGATTCCAACACTCTTACCACTCAACTTCTCCCCACTTTTTTTTTTTTACCCTGTGCATCCTTCCTTTGGCCCATTGACTGCCATACCATTCCTCCGCATTGCACAGTTGACACACAGCTGTAGCCCCTGCCTCAAGTCTAACTGGCAAAATTGCAAATGCTGTAAGCGTGCTGCCTAGTCAGCCACTTTTTTCATGTTCTCCAAAGCCCTACCAGGTCCCATTCTGCTACTGCTCTACCCACCATTACTGCTAAACTACACTCTCAAAACTGCTATGTCAGGGTTCCCTCCCCACTCTGAACTTTAGGGTACAGATGTGGGGACCCACATGAAAGACCCCCTAAGCTTATTTCTACCAGCTTAGGTTAAAAGGTATCCTGCCACCACCAAACGAATTAAACAAACATTTAGGGAGAGCCACTTGGAGCTCTGCCTTTCCCCAAATACCTCCCAAGCCCCTACCCTCCCTTTCCCGGGCAGGCTTGAGTATAATCCCCCCCAAGATCCTACACCCCTTTTCCTGGGAAGGCTTGAGAATAATATCCTAACCAATTGGTTACGAAGTGATCAATGACCCAACCCCTGGGTCTTTGGACAATGGAAAAATCAGTCAGGTTCTTAAAAGTAGGATTTATTAAAAAGAAAAGGTAAAAATCATCTCTGTAAAATCAGGATGGATAATAACTTTACAGGGTAATCAGATTTAAAGAGCCCAGAGGAACGCCCTCTAGCCTTCGGTTCAAAGTTACAGCAAACAGAGATAAACCCTCTAGCAAAGGAACATTCACAAGTTGAGAAAACAAAGAAACGAATACGCCTTGCCTGGCTATTACTCACAAATTGAAATATGAGAGACTTGTTCAGAAAGGTTTGGACAACATGGGCTGATGTCCGGTCCCTCTTAGTCCCAAGAGCGAACACGCCCCAAAACAAAGAGCACAAACAAAAGTTTCCCCCCAAGTTTTGAAAGTAGCTTGTCCTCTTATTGGTTCTTTGGGTCAGGTGTCAGCTAGGTTACCTGAGCTTCTTAACCCTTTGCAGGTAAAAGGATTTTGGTGCCTCTGGCCAGGAGGGATTTTATAGTATTCTATATAGGAGGGTTGTTACCCTTCCCTTTCTAGTTATGACATGCTACAACCAATTATTTGTGCTTGGGTTACAGTATTTCCAAGTCTTCCTTTTTAGAAATGACTACAACACATATCCATATACAGTAAACAAACAAACTCCACAACAAATATGCTCTGGCTTATTGATTGATTTTAGCAGATTTACAGGTGTCATTGTTACAAGGCTTTAGCTATATCTCTTTCCAATCTCTCCATGAGCACTGCTGCCAAGTGACAGACTCAGCACATAAACTTCTCTCAACCTGGAATCCCATAATTCACCTCACTTTTAGACTAGGTCTCCAGACTAGAGCACTTGTTTACGAACTGTATTTCCCAAGCAGGCCCAATTGGGTTTGTTGCCTGCCAAACACTTCCCTTCAAGACCTGTGATCAGTAGGTAAATGTAGTGACTCCAAATAGCTTCTTCAAAACAAAGTATTATGTATTTATGCATAGGAACGTTGGATTCAGAGAAAAGGTTAAAACAACAAAAGGCCTGCATGCATCATCTTACCTAAAGCTAAGTAGGTGTAATTTACCCCAGACATCCCCAGTCTCTGAGAGTGAAGGGTGAGTTTCTCCTCAGCAGTCACGGCCTCCTTCTGTTTTATTCTATTCCCCTTATTAGCTTCAGGGCTGAGGCTTTTAATCCTTCCAAAGCTCTTTTTATTTTCCCCACTTCCATTTCCCCCCTCATGTTACCAGCCATCCTGTTGATGAATGGATGGTGGTGGACCTTCAAAGGAATTGACAACTGGACTGAATGTTAAGTACCAACTGGGTTATCTGGACCCACTGACTTTGGTTCCTGCAGATGTACAAAACCACTTTAGACTGACAAACCTCTAGTTATCCTTTAGCAAGCAACAGAATAACCAAGCAGACAGAGGTACACATAATATTCATAAAAATAATATAGATTTCTCCCCCATTCTTCACAACAGGTATGTGCATATCTCAGGATGCGATCTTGTCCTAACAATACAAATACATCTCATACAGGATGTTGTATTACATTACCTGTGAGATTTTCAAAGCACTCAGCATGGGGCTATGAGACATTTTGAGATCCTTTTGGATTAAAAATGTGATATAAAATTCAATGGGAGCAGTGTTAGACCAACACTCAGGGCTTTTGAAAACCCCATCCTACCTACTCCTTCTATGGACCCAGTCAAATAATCTTCTAGTACTGGTACACCAGAAATGACTGTCTTGTTTTATTTTTATATTTTGGTCTTTTCTTTGCAAGTTTATTTAATTATTACTATATTGCCCAGGTTCTTCCCTCTGTTCAGAACCACTTACTTTATATGGGAGAAGCTTAGGAGATAATATGGCATATGTTTTTTGTTTATTTTTTTGGTAAAGGTGACCAAGGACCTTTAGGCATTTGGTGACAATACACTAATATTTATTATTATTTTTGTATAACACCTTTGGAAAACCTAGACATAATTTCAACAGTATATAATTTAGAAATTGGGATCAGCACCAGGGAAATAAACAAACCAATTAGGAATATAGTAATGAATACAAAATTACCTCAAATTCCCCTTTCCTTTTTTATTACCACACATTATCTCTCAAGAGTAGAATCATATCTGTAAATATGTAAAATATGTATTACTAAAGTCAATCAAGAGTGCTAAAAACTGTTCCCTTCCTGCAGAATCCCAATGAAATTTCCCTTACAATACATTGGCCCTCTCCAGAGAGAAATGTAAAACCCTTTAGGGACTGTGATCAAATGTTAGCTATCCCTGGCACAATAAAGTCTACTCTAAGCACAGTTGGTTTAATTCTTCATTTAATGTGATCACAGCCCCAGGAACCAAAACAATTTTTATTACAAATATTACTACTTCCAAGTTTTATTTTGACCAATTATCAACTATTTGGGTGAAATTCAACCTTGGTGAGAAGCATAGGCACTGGGTTTATAACATTTTCGGTGCGACTCAAGGGTCAGTAGAGAAATCCCCCAGCAGGAGTATAAGAGGTAGAGCCCCTTATGCTTTGAAGCCGTGGGGGAGGGGAGGCGTGGAGAGGTGAAGCCCCCTCCCCTCCCATCCCACCACCCCCCTCCATAGACATACCATATCAGAGTGACAGAGGCGTGGCTGGGCAAAATCTGAGTGTTGTAGCTACCCCATGTGCCAGGTTGCAATGCCACTCAACTTTTGCCCACCCACCATCCAGTCTAGAGATGCTGTGTACCAGGTCACACTGCTATGTGACCTGTCCTCCCATCATGAAATTAGAGTAGTGTTGTGACACCATGTGCCAAGTCACATCATCACTCAAGTTTGGGGCAACCCGGCAGGTTAACTGTCCCCTTTGAAAAATTTTGGTTGTGCCCCTGGCTCAAACATTGGTGGCATAGTTTAGACCCTGTGGAGAGGAGGGCCTTGTGCCAATTCTCTGCACCATCTAAATAAACCTCCTAGATTGTATCTGGGGGGGTGAGTTTCACCACACAATCACCACCAGCCTCCTCTCCCATATTCACCCCATCCAGTGACACTGGTTCACAAGGCCTCTTTAAGTAGCTGTTATCAGACAACCTGCTGGCTACAGGAAACTGCAATTCAGTTTATAAGGAAGAACCATATTCTGATTGAGAGAGATTTGCCCCTTGCTTTCACTGGTATATTTGCCTAAGGCATTGTTGGTTTTGGCTCAAGGCTTGTGTTAGTTCATTAGTTCTAATTCTGAGAACATCAGATCATAGGAATTGCCAAACCAGATTAGAGAAGTTGTCATCTAGTCCAGTGTACTATCTCCAACAGTATCCCATACCATATGCTTTGAGCGCAAGAATGTGCACGAATCCCTGTAATAGAGAACTATCAAATAACCTGCCTATAGGGAAATGATTTTCTGACTATATATAAATTAGTCATTGGCTTATAGCCTGAAGCAGGAAGGTTTATACATCTATTTTTATCTCTATAGCTTTATCTCTATAGCTTTATCTCCTATTCTCATTGTTCACACAAATACTTAACCCTTTTTAAAATCCTGCTCAACTCTTAGCCTCAAAGATAACTTCTAGCAATCAGGTGAACGGGTTAATTATGCATTGCATAAAAATGTATTTCCTTTTACATTATATATTCACAGACTTTCCTTTGCATTGGCTGTCCTCGCATTTCTATTTGTTTTTATGTCTTCACTTGTTCATTCTTCAGCTTCCTTCTTAGTCTTCCTAATTTCCACCTTACATTTTATCTGCCATAGTTTATTCCTGTTAGCTTCACTTTGGTTGGATTGTTATTTCCTGAGGCTTGAATAACTTCCTGAATATTTCCATTGACCTATTCGTATTATATTTCATGTCTGTATTACAATAGTGTCCATACACCTCAATCAGGATCAGGGTCCTATAGTACTAGCTGACACACAAATAAATGTGAAGATACAGACCATTTCTCTGAAGAGCTTGCAATCTAAAAAGACCAGTCACACATGAATGGAGGGAAAGACGGATACAATCAAATATATACAATTCTTATTACATTTTATATATATATACACACACACACACACACACTACATTCTGGGCAGTTTTTGCCTTGTGAATCCTTTTTACTGAAGAAGTATGCATATCCTCTATGACTGTGATGGTATGCTTAAGTAACCTCCATACTGACACTGGGCATTTTAATTTCCTCATCTTTAATTTAGAGGTCTTTTTGAGTAGGTTCCTCAGTTTTTTTAAATCCTCCTCTTTAAAGATTAATGATGTAATGCTAGATTTTGGAATGAGCTCTCTCTTATTGATATCAAATTTAATTCTGTTCTGATCACTGTAAATGAGTGACTCCAGGTATGTCTACACATAAATCGCTACAGCTGCGTTGCTGTATTGCTTC
Organism: Chrysemys picta bellii; assembly: GCF_011386835.1. Taxonomy (NCBI): domain Eukaryota; kingdom Metazoa; phylum Chordata; order Testudines; family Emydidae; genus Chrysemys; species Chrysemys picta. The sequence goes on from NC_088795.1 coordinate 21,959,711, forward strand.
GGTGAAGAAACTACCTACCCCGATGAGAGGAGTTCTCCCATCAATGTAGGTACTCCACCTCCCTGAGGTAATAGCTAGGTTGATGGAAGAATTCTCCTATCAACCTAGCGCTGCCTACACAGGGGATTAGATCAGTTTAACTGTGTCACTTAGGCGTATGGATTTTTCAGACCCCTGAGCAACGTAGTTATAGTGACCTAATTTCCTTGTGTAGACCAGGCCACAAGTCTAAGTACTTCTTGAAGCAACTATACATGATATAATATAAGGGCTACATATTATTAATTATTTATTATTATTATTGGGGCTGATCCTGCTCCCACTGAAGTCCATAGGAATTGTGTCAGAGATTTCAATGGGAGCACAATGTGACCTATTATTAGTTAAGGCTAGAGTTTGTTGGAAAAAAATTAGTGAAACAGTTTTCTGTCTAAAATATCGATTAAGTAATAGTGTTCTCAGAGAACACAGATTTGGATAAAAATTTTGATGGGAAAGAGTTTAAATGAATTGTTTCCACTTTCTCATTTCAGTTTGATAATGTCAAAATATTTCTACTGTTGTGATTTACTTCAAGTTGACCTGCATATGTTATATTAAAATATCAATTTTAATATTATATTTTCAAAGGAGCCTAAAGGAATTATGTGGTCAGCTCCTACTAAATTACAGTGAGATTTGGGTGCCTAATTCCCTTTGAAAATTACAGCCTAAAAGTGGCATTTTTCCTAAGAGAAGGGGTTAATTTGAGTATTCTAGCCAAATTTCAATTTGGTTAATTATGTTTTGCTTGCCTAAATTTCTTTTTCAGTTTGAAAAGGTAGAAATAAGCTTCAGTATTCTACAATGTGCTGTTAAACAGCTACTACATTCCACTCAACGGTAGCTGCATTTCAATAGTGGTAATGCTCTATGCATACTACTTACCTACAATCCAGGAGTGCAATGAAAAATCAAAATGATTTCTAATTAGCTTCTCGTTTGAAGTGTAGAAGGAAAATTAAACAAATTTAATGTTTAACAATTACAATAAATAAAAAACAAGAGTATGTACATGAACCCATATTACATGAAGCAAACACTTTCATATTTGCTCACTATTTTATGTTGTAATAAAACTAATCAAAAACTCAAGAAAAAGAGAAACAGGCTTTGGGAAATATAGTGTGTCAGAGAAGAAATATCACCCAGAGCCAGAGAACTGACATCACACAGCAATGACCTCACCCTGTAATTGTCTCCAGCATTGTTTCTCCAGACCCAACAACAGACCTGCCTGTACACAACGCCATTCCATAGTTATCTATCAAACAACTTGAAAAAAAAAACAAAAAAATAAATCTTATCTGATTTGTGGAATTTCCCCCTTCTTTTGTATTCTTCTTCAGGAACTGTCTTGTCTGTCTATTGAACCACTCCTTTGTCCTGGGAGGTGCAAGTAATTTGCAGCATTGTAATATTTGCTGCTTTGCTACCAATAAGGCTAGTAGAAGCTAGCTTCCTTATGAGCCAGTAATTGAGAGTCACAATATAAACAATCCTGGCCGGGACAAAAGAGAAGTCTGTTTTATTAAACAAATCCCTAAGTGTACCTCTTCGCAAAAGCCCCTAATTTTTGGGCACCACCATTCATTTGTTTTGTGAGCTGTACAGATTTACATCAACTGGAAATCCTGTGGATCCCCCAAGTCTGCAAAACTTGTCTGTATTTTTATGTCTACTTTGGACATGAGTTGGAGTCTAATGGATGCAAAAAAAAAATCTAGTCAATTATCTGGTCCTTTTCTGTTTTCTGTCCCATTTTGTTCCAGTCTTATGTGGTTAAGAGAACTCTTCAATCCTTATTCTATTTATGCTGAAGTACCTCCCATCCACTTTTTCAGTGCCATCATTAAAAAGTATTTACACTGATGCAGCAGGTCTAGCATGCTAACAAATTTTTCTTGCAAACTAACAATGTCTCACAATAATCCTCTGTGCTGTCATTAGGAGGACCTGTAACCTGGATGCCTTTCACCTCACAAGTATAATTTAATAAGCAGTTTTGAGTTAGCCAAAATATTTATTCCATAAAAAGTCACCATCCTCCTTATCATCCAAAATGCAACATTGTATGATTCTCATACGCAACTTCAAAGCACATGGTCCTCCTACTTCATTCTGCAACTTCCAAAAAGAATTTGTAGATCTCAGACCCAGTTTAACTATTTTATATGCATCCAATGGAAACTATGGACCAGATTCACCACTGCATAAATCTGGTCTAACGCTGGTGCGACTCCTGTGACATTAGTGATGACTACTAACTAGTTCAATAGTGACTCAGACCCCATGTAATATTTTGAAATAAAGTGACTAAATTTTCCTCTGATAGTCTTAAAATTGAGAGCCCTACCTTTTCTAACTATATACATCATTTGTCTCTGCCCTCTTTGTATTTCTTCTTTTTTCCATGCCTCTGGCACTGGAGGTTTTGTTGCAACTCCAAGCACACTATTATATCAGCATGCAATGCAGGGGGAAAACAGACATTAATTAGCTAAATAGTTCAAGTCTGCAAAGTTCTCTGAAGCTTTAAAGAGCCATAGAAATGGGTAAGTATTAGTATTAAAACAAATTGGAAGGTTTTATCAGCACAAAGGAGACAACGGATGTCTGTACTTCAATGATTGCAGGGTATTTGATGGTTGTGTAACTTTTTCATAAAGACAAGGAAGAAGTTCATTATGTATAAATGGAAATTATTGGCAAGACTGTACCCAGCCCTGTAGGGTGTGAAAGGAAACTCGGGGTCAGAATTCAGAGTAGCAGCCGTGTTAGTCTGTATCCGCAAAAAGAAGAACAGGAGTACTTGTGGCACCTTAGAGACTAACAAATTTATTAGAGCATAAGCTTTCGTGGACTACAGCCCACTTCTTCGGATGCATATAGAATGGAACATATATTGAGGATATCTATATACACACATACAGAGAGCATAAACAGGTGGGAGTTGTCTTACCAGCTCTGAGAGGCCAATTAATTGAGAAAAAAAAAAACTTTTGAAGTGATAATCAAGCTAGCCCAGTACAGACAGTTTGATAAGAAGTGTGAGAATACTTACAAGGGGAGATAGATTCAATGTTTGTAATGGCTCAGCCATTCCCAGTCCTTATTCAAACCGGAGTTGATTGTGTCTAGTTTGCATATCAATTCTAGCTCAGCAGTCTCTCGTTGGAGTCTGTTTTTGAAGTTTTTCTGTTGTAATATAGCCACCCACAGGTCTGTCACTGAATGACCAGACAGGTTAAAGTGTTCTCCCACTGGTTTTTGAGTATTTTGATTCCTGATGTCAGATTTGTGTCCATTAATTCTTTTGCGTAGAGACTGTCCGGTTTGGCCAATGTACATGGCAGAGGGGCATTGCTGGCACATGATGGCATATATCACATTGGTAGATGTGCAGGTGAACGAGCCCCTGATGGTATGAGCTCTCAGAACTGGATACTCTCATAAGAAACCAACCTTCCACACAAACTTCCTCATGGATAGACTTTACAAAAACCAGACAAGCCATTTACAAGACAAACTTTGCCTCTCTACAAAGGAAAAAGGACACTAAACTATCTAAACTGCTACATGCCACAAGCAGCCACAACAGTAGTTCCCTTAACCCACCCAGCAATATTGTTAATCTTTCCAGCTATACTCTTAGCCCAGCAGAAGAGTCTGTCCTATCTCGGGGCCTCTCCTTTTGTCCCTCCAGACCCATGAATATGATACAGTTCTGCGGTGACCTAGAATCCTACTTTCGACGTCTCCGACTCAAAGAATATTTCCAACATACCTCTGAACAGCATACTAACCCACAGAATCCTCCCTACCAGCACTACAAAAAAAAGGATTCTGTGTGGACTCCTCCGGACGGTCGAAACAACAGACTGGATTTCTACATAGATTGCTTCCGTCGACGTGCAAAGGCTGAAATTGTGGAAAAGCAACATCATTCAGTGACAGACCTGCGGGTGGCTATATTACAACAGAAAAACTTCGAAAACAGACTCCAACGAGAGACTGCTGAGCTAGAATTGATATGCAAACTAGACACAATCAACTCTGGTTTGAATAAGGACTGGGAATGGCTGAGCCATTACAAACATTGAATCTATCTCCCCTTGTAAGTATTCTCACACTTCTTATCAAACTGTCTGTACTGGGCTAGCTTGATTATCACTTCAAAAGTTTTTTTTTTTTTTCTCTCTTAATTAATTGGCCTCTCAGAGCTGGTAAGACAACTCCCACCTGTTTATGCTCTCTGTATGTGTGTATATAGATCTCCTCAATATATGTTCCATTCTATATGCATCCGAAGAAGTGGGCTGTAGTCCACGAAAGCTTATGCTCTAATAAATTTGTTAGTCTCTAAGGTGCCACAAGTACTCCTGTTCTTCTTTTTTCGGGGTCAGAAGACACAATGCACCTTCCCTCACACTGAGTCTTCAGCTTGGTCTATGTTACAAACTTATATCGGTTCAACTATGTCACATGGGGGTGTGTGGAAAATCCACAACCCTGAGCAACAGTTACACCTACCTAACCCTCACTGTCAACATAGCTATCACCTCTTTGGGAGGTGGATTAACTCCACCGACAGGAGAAGCTCTCCTCTCAGAATAGGTGGCATTTTCACTAAGCACTACAGTAGTGCATCTGCACCGGAGTAGCTGCATCACTGCAGCGCTGTGTAAACACACCCTTTGTTCGGGGGCTGGATGCAATCACAGTCCTATCATTCCCTTGAGCACAAGGATTCCATATGTGTAGGGTAAACTCCCCAGGATCATAGTGCCAAGAACAATAATAACTGCCTCCAAGTGAATGGGAGGAGGCTGGCTACACTGTTAATTCCATTGCTACATACAGGAGAGCTGTTCGCGCTCTCACTGAACTCCAAGGGGCATCGTGCATGCCTTCCAAGAGATCCAGTTCAGCATTATGTCTCTATAATAACTTAATCGTTTATAAGGAACCATTTCATCACTGCAGTTCCCAAATTACAGTAGTCCATTTTAAGGGCTACAGTCATTACTTGAGTAATCTGTGCTTGCTTAATTTTTTCTCACTATATCTCTGACCACAGCCATACATATGTCAAACAAATGATTAGTATCTCTAATACTCCACAGAGAAAGAAGCTGGCCCCTTGTATCTATAAAGGATGAGGTGTGATATTTCCATTTTATGCAATACATTCCAGAACTGCATCCCTAAATACTCTCCTTCATATTGACATGCGATTCCTTTTCAATGTGTTAATCTTACATTAGCCATAGAGGCCACTTATCACTGAACAAAGCTCTTATAAATTAACGGCAAAGAAAGTCTTAAAGAAAAATGCTAACCATATCACATATGGTACATTTATTCATACAATACTGTTTGGTGTGTTTCAATACCATTCTATTTGTCACAACAAAAAGGCGGTTTAAATATGGGAACTGAAAATGCATTCTTCCCCCATAAAGATAACAGAATACACTGTTAATTTAATTACTACTACCATCACCTTTCTGTTGTGTTTTGTTTTATTTGAGATATGACTTTTTGATTGTCTACTGTATTTCCAAGGTTTTTAGTAGTCACTTACTTTGTGAATCATGGCCATATTTTAATAATTCGTTATTACGGAATACACTGACCATTTATGGAACAACTATGTTAGGCATTTTATAATGTAATGGATGTGTGATGATGTAGATGAACACACTCCATATTTCAAGTTTTAATGGATGTTATGTACAAACTTTAAAAGTGCATTTTATTTATGGTAACTTATCTCAGGGGACTGATAATGGAATATAAAGCTGTCTACTTAGAAATCACCTGTGTGAAATTTGCCAAAGTAATGGGAAAACATCCATCTAACTTTGTACAGCAAACTAGGCAAATTGCTATTATTATTATTACTTTTATGGTAGCACCAACGAGCCCCAATTATGGACCAGGACCCAGAGGTGTACAGACCCAGAGGAGCACAAGGAAACTGAGACAATAATGGTCAGCCCACTAGGCAGTGGTCTCACCACACCCACTGCCTAGTCACTGCCAAGCTTTTCATAGGCACCATGGCAAAGGAGAATTTTGAGGAAGGATTTGAAGGACATCACTGAAATAGTTCTATAGATGGATGTCTCCAAGGAACTCCTCCAATCAGTGGAAGCTTAAAGGTGCTTCTCTGAAAATTTAACAAATGGGCAGTAAGGACTGGCATCATCGGCATTGCGTAGGTGTGAACTGGCATCCAGAGAGCATATGAGAGATGAGACATAGAATTGGGACAGTTCATGAAAGGCCTTGAAGTAAAGACAAGTAGTTTCTGTTTCATGCTATGTAGAGGGGGGAATCAATGGAGGAATACAAAAAGGGAAGAGAAAAGGTCCAAGAAACAAGCCAGGAAAATGACCTTTGTAGCAGTGTTTTGAATTAATATAAGTAGGACAAGATTGCATTTGTCAAGCCCAGAGAACAGGATATTGCAATAGTCAAGGTACAAGAGGTTGAGAGCATGGATGTGAGCTTAAGCTGCGTGAATGGAAAGGCAAAGCTGTATCTTAGAGATGTTATGCAAGCAGAATCAGCAAGATTTAGACATAGACCATATGTGAGGATCTAGAGAGTGGGCAGAGTAAGACAATGTCCAGGATGACAGGATCATGGTGTTGCCCACAGTAACTAAGGAAGGGGAGGAGATGGTTTTGGTTGCAAAGAATAAGGGCTCTGTTTTGACCACCATATCGAGCTTAAACTGCTGGCCAAACATCCATGAAGAGACGTCAGATAGCCAGGTTAAGATTTTAGTCTGGGCAGAAGGAGAAATGCAGAGTGGATAAGTAAATCTGTAATTCACCAGCATTCAGGGAAGAATTGAATTTGTGTTTGCGGATGAGACTGCCCAGACACAAGTTGTAGAGGGAGAAGGCAAGGGGAAATGAGCTTGTTCCATTTCTAATGGCCATGTCCACAATACAGAAATCACTGTAACAATTGGCACTGCGATGAACACTGCCATAGACAAACCTAGCAGAAAGGCCACAGATTATGGGCCTGATCCCACAGTCCTTACTCAGACAAAAGTCCCATTGATTCTAATGGAAATTTTGTTGAGCAATGACTTAAGGTTGGAGACATGAAGGATGAACTCTCTTTTAATCTCTAAAGGTGATCCTCCCAAGTTTAAGGTGAAGGTACATCAACAGAATGATGTGTGGATGTTTACATGCTGATGGCTGCCTGTATTTGTTCTGTTGATAAATAGACAACTTCAGTCTGCAGGGAACTGCCAGTATGAAAGGGCAGAATTTATGCTAGTAGCAAAGGGCAGATCAAGTGGCATTGTGCAGACAGTACTGGACTCCTTGTGTCTCTTGTTCACATTTAAAGTCATCTGCAGAGGACTCAAACTACAGTATTTGAACAGGAAGGAATGAACAACTGATTTCTACTTGTGTCAAACCAATCGTGCTCTTGCTCACCTCACAAGGCCCATGTGAAAAAATCCTCATAGCCTGTAAAAATCAGCTGAAAATCATCTTTTCAAAGAATCAGGGAAAGTTAAATATTTTCCATTAAATTTTTGAGGGGAAAAATTAGAAAAATGCCTTTTCTCCACAAACAAGTATGTGTTGATGTTAAATTAATTTACACTTTCCTCCATGGGTGAAATTCTGCCATTTTCACTGTAATGTGAAATTTCACTCTAAATAAAGACCTGATATTTTAGTATAAGCTCTCTATCAAGCCTACTTGGCAAACAATATTTTTGAATCCTAGAATCTGTACTAGAAAACTATTAGGACATCCAACCGACCCCTATGCCAATTTATTTTAAAAATTCAGTGTGGTCCAAAATGGCTCATTTATCCAGAGATGCACAAAGGACGTGTTGCAGAAATGTACCATTCAATGGGGAGTTTGGGGAAGAATTTTGCCTCTGAGTAACATTGTAGTGCTGAGGGACTGTAAACAATTTGCACAGTCCATTAGGATGGCAGCTAACTCCACAGTGTGACCAGCTTGCTCCACAGGACAGTGAAAAGTTGGAGACGAAGCCACGGTTCCACCTGTTTCCCAATTCCTCTGGGTATACCTAGGGCGCAGTCCCTGCTCCACAAAGTGCTGGAACTGCAAGTACTGGCCACATGGTGAGGCTATGGGGAAAGGGAGACGTCCCCATGTGCTCTCTTTCCCCTCATGCACCCACATAAGGGTTTGTCACAATTAGGCCTTATATGATCGTATTTTTACAGTCTATTTCTATATCTCCCGGGATGAAACGTCTATCAGTTCCCTTAACAGACTACTCCACAAACCCTGTATCTCTGATTGTCAGCATTTTTTCTGGAGATGCAGCCTAAATAGTCCTTCGCTTCACTTCAGTTTTGTTACTGCCAGTCACACACCTAGTATTGTACTAAATAATTCCTCTCCCTCTTTTGTTCTTTATTCCCTTCAAACCATGCTGTCCCTTATGCCCCATTCATCACTCAGCCAAGCTATAGCATTCATATTTATTTTTCTTAATCTTTCCACTAAATCAATCCTTCAAACCCCTGAATAATTTTTGTGCCCTTCTTTGAACTCCTTCAGTTTGCTCTGACCTTTCTGCTAAAGGGGTCCGCAGAACTGAATGCAGTATTCTAGATGTGATTGTATTACCTCCCTGCCCTGTGACGTGTTGCCCTTATGTATGGAACCCAGAATTGCACTGTAGACGTCTCTCTCTCAATCCCATAGAATTTATTATAAACCCTAGCACAGCATCTGTCATAGCTGAAACACTGCTCCACTGACTTCTTTCTCCCTAGGGGATTGATAGAAGGCACTACTCAGTGGAGACATCTAAAACTTTTCATTTTTGTTTTGTAACATATATTGGGGCACCTTTACCCTTGGAAAGGTGCCCATTTTATTACTGTACAAATCCAAACAAACAAAAACACACACACTAGCCTGGACAAAGCACTACCAAGTACAGTTTCAGGAACAAGACTGCACTAGTAAGGGATAGACTACACACCTTAATGTGTCTTTTTTTCCCCCCCTCTAAGGTTTATGATTCTTACGGCATAATGAAGGCAGCAAGCAGAAGTGAAAACCTGGGATTTTATTTACTTCCAATATATTCTCACTTTAGAAATATAAGGAAATAAATCAAAATGCACTCATTTTTCATTATTTTGTGTGTTTATATTGGAAAATAAAAACTTAAATCATTGACTATTTCCCTTTCAAAAGGGTTGGGCTATAAGTGATCATGTAAATAGAGAGGTAATGGGTCTAGTGATCAAAACGACTCTTTGGTTCTATTTCTAGTTCTGCTGCTGATCTGCTGTATGATTATGGGCAAGTTCTTGTGTGGCAAAATAACTCAGATGGCACCTAGACTTTGATTTCCTGGCTACCTGTTGGTTTGTCTTTAGACATTGGAATACATGGAGCCTACACTTATTTCTTTGATTGATGATCTTCTTTTAACGAGACAGAGGTCAGGTGCCCATGCTGACTTTTAGATCTTGCAGCAGTCTTTGATATGGTTCATCAATGAGCTGCAGGAAATGGCAGGGGTAGGCAGGATAGCTTTACAGTGGTTCCGTTTATGCCTTTCAGCTGCAACCAAAGGATTGCGATGAGTAATTGGTTATACTCTCCTGTCCTGCTCAACATTTATGACAGGCTGATGGAAGAGATGTTGGGAAGTTTTAGGCTTTAGTACCATTAGTTTCATGACAATACTTAGCTGTGTGTGTCCTCTTTCAACCCAGATTTCACAATCTCCTTGGATTTCCTGCTCTAGCCTTAATTAAGGTCCTTGATGAAAGCTAGATGAGACACAACCCAGACAAGATAAAAATGAAGCTAAATGAGACAATGAAAAGCTACTTGAGCAATTAAAGGAGTGCATTGCTGCTCCCTCTGTTGAAGGATATTTCCAATCCCAAACTCAGTAGTTGGTAATATTGGGGACTTATTGAATCAGTTTAGTGTCCTGGATTCCCAGGAGACAGCAATGGCCTAAAGTGAGAGTATTCATTATTATAGTTGTTAGCATTGCTTGGGGTTGTTACAGTGCACAGAAAAAGACATGGACCCTGCTCTTCAGCACTTTTCATGTAAACTTGAAAGACTGAAACTTTTCTTTTTGATGCCAACTCACCACCATAGTTCAAGGTTCAACTATTGCATGTGCTCTACTCAGGCATAAACTTAAAGGCTACTCACAAGATGAGCCAGGTGGAAAAACAGAATTCCATTTTGTGGAGGATTTTGATATTTTGAAATGTGGTTTTATTCCAGTTCAGAACAAAACCCCAAAATCGCAAATTCTCTGAAAAGGGGAATGGAGCCCGGGCTCTGGTGAAGTCTGCCAGGCCAGGCTGCTGTGTATCTGCAGACTCTAGCGGTCCTGGAATCCCTGGCTTCATTCTAGTCTGCCTTGTGGACTTCCAGGGACCCTGGAAACCACAGGATCCTGATCCCCATCCTCAACCCCAAGCAAGTCTGCATAGTAGGCTGCCCTTCAGCCACAAACCCTAACATTTCTGGGGTCCCTACCCCTGAGTCAAGCCACATGACGGTCTTCCCCAGAGCTGTAGACTCTGGAATCTGTGGGGTCCATGGTAGCCAAGAGGAAGGCTGCCAAGGTGTCAGGTAGGCAACTGGCAGAAAACAAGGCAGGTTTCAAAACCTGCCTGGCAGGAAAGGTTTCATCAGCACTCCCTGGGTTCTGTTAGCGCTTTGACAAAAGGGAAACCATCCTCGTGAAATGTTTGGATTTCACCAAATTGGCAAATTTTCATGGAAAAAATGCTTTGTTGGAATTTGTCCCATCAGCTCTACTCAGAAGTTTCAATGAGGGCAGAATGTACCGTCCCATCTCTTTAGCCAAGAAGGCTGACGTGAGCATGTAACACAGTCCTCTGCACTGTCTCTTAATTCACTTCTGGTTGTGATTCAAAGTGTTAGTTATCATCTATAATGCTCTGAATGGCTTGTGGTCAGACACTCTCAAACACAGGTTCTCTTTCTTTGCCTTATCGTGGATAGATGCATGTTTCTGAAATGCTGTTCCCATCTGCACCCAGGGTTGAACTCCACAGGGTAGGGTACACTCAGCTCTGGAGTTCAATCTCTGTTGTGGTCTATCAGAGCCTAAATTTGGTGATTTGAGGAGAAAATCAGTGTATGATGGCCACCGTCTTGGTCAACCCACGGGGGATTGAGCTGGGGACCTCCAGAGCTACAAGCATGAATTGCTACAGCTTGTGCTAAAGACTCTATAGGTGGTGGCCATAACAACCGATATCTTCTGGAGATTGTCTCAGAGGGAGGAGTTGTAACATACACTCTTTTTGAAGAGCTATTTAACTCACTGACGAAAGGTCACCCTGAGCATCAGACACACCAGGTTGAATACCAGATGAACTTATGTGATGGCTGTCCTCTTGGCTGACACATTCGGGATTGAACCAGGGACCCTAGATCTAAAAACAGAAGGTGCTATAGCTTGAGCTAAAGCTCTGTATTTGAGGGTTGTAACTACTCCTTCTCTGTGGATCAGCACAGAGGGGGGCCTGAAACACAATCACCAGTGGATTACAAATGCAAGATATATTTCTAAATTTCACTTAATTGTAGCACATACGACTGAGAATTTAGCTCATGAATGAGCAGGAGTGGCAGAGAAAAAGGAGTATTTGATTTGTGTCAGTTGCTGGCAAAAGATTGTCTTAATTTTTCTAATAATCACCCAGATAGCATGATTTAGTGTAATACAAAAAATGGAAATCACTAACATTTTGTTTATAAAAGCATGTTGAGATCCTCAGAGAAAAAATAAGTGCAAAATGCTAATTGTTAAAGTAATACCATGTAAGAGTTTCATGTATTACTTTTGTACACTAATTTCATGTGCTGAAACATATATGTGCCAAAATAGTATGTATGTAGTACAAAAATCATGTCTAGTAGTATGCTGTTTTGGGAAAAGTAGTAAAGAAATTAAGCCAATGGGTCTAATTCTGTTGACTGGTTTTGCACTGACATAACTTCACTGATAAACTGATAATGGAGTCACTCCTAATTAAAATCAGTATTAATGAGATCAGAATCAGATTGATAATTTTATTGACACAAAATAGTTTTAATTAGGATTGGAAGGAAGTTAGGAGCATCATACACAGTATCTCTTGCAAGTGTTTGGGATGGGTATCTGAACAGCTCTTACTTCCAAATGTCCAAATCAGAGGATTTTTTTAATTTGAAATGAAATTTGATATTTCTCTTTGGTTTTCGGTGGACCCTCAGCCACATGGGTAGGGTAGTAATTTCTGAGTGACAGACCAAGTTTATGTTCTTATATAAAAGGACTTCATGTGCTTTAAGTGCGATTAAGATTTGCAAAGCAACACACACACACACACACACACACACACGAGAACTGTGGGTCTAATTGTCCCCTCATTTATGCCTGTGTAAATCAGGAGTAACTCCAATAAAGCTAATGGGAGTAGGTAAGAGAAGAATCAGGTACATTGTCTTGGAAACAGACTTCATCTTGAGAACTTAAACCCTGAGCTTTATTTTGGCTGAAGCAGAATTACAAAGCTGAAAGATTTCCAACTGTTTTCAAGGCAATAATAGGAGCCAGGTGCATACCATCAATAAATAAAAGGGAGGAACTTTGGCCAGTATTCAATCTTCTATTCTCAATGAGGAATTAACTCACTTAAGAAATACACACCTCTTGAGGCTTGGAAACTGGGACAATACCATGTTTATATGTTTGCTATTTTTTTCTGTATTTGTACAATGCTGTAGGTTTATAAGGGCATACTGTCTATGTTATGTGTAGTTAACATTCCTTTTCTCTTTGAACTTATTTAAGGGCCTGATGCAGAGGCCACTGAACTCTCATTGATTTCAGTGGGCTTTGGATCAGGCTCTAATGGAGCTCTACTAGTCTCAACCTAACCACTTGTAGAGTTAGGTTACCATTTAGAAAATGCAAAAATGTTTCAGAGAAGTTAGATGAAACACTAAACAAAGGCAAATATCATGTACAAGTCAATGCCTGGTTTTAAATTAGATCAGAATTGAAAAGCTAAAAATTAAATTATATAATTCAAGGATTGAAGAGGGCCACAGGAGAAACAAATGTTAATATCACCACCTCATCCCTATGCAAAGCAGCAACAACACAGTGGTTTGATACATGATATAACTATAAAGTGGATTTAGAAATTTCATCTGACTTATTATGAACAAAGTCCTGTTCTTGAGCCAGCTGCGGCTGTGTATCCAATAACCCATCTCCCCTAATAGCCAAAAGTTCAGCTCAATACAGTATTTATTTATGAAAAACGTATCTAGCTGTGAAAGCTGGAAGGGCTCTTGGGATGCATTAGCTCTCTTTGTTCATACGTATCCAGGCAATTCGAACATGAACTCTGTTTTAAGGAGATCACACAAGAAAAGCTTTCATTCCTTAGAGCATCTGCAAATGCCAAGTATGTTATTTTTGAAAGTCTATGTTTAAATTAGAGCTTGTGGGAAGCTGCTTTCATCATCGGCTTGATTGAAACCGAAGAAAACTTGAATCATCCACTTATGTCTCCTTTTTTTCCCCTCCCCTCCAGCCTTCACATCCTGTTCAATGCTAAAATGTCCTATAATATATGTATTAACCTCTGAGATTTTTCCCCTATAATCCTGTGAGTAATGTCAAGTCACATGACTAAAATCTGTGTGCTACTGCCATAGATTGAGGCAAGTGGGCAAATATTGTGCAAAACAGAGAGGAAAATACTCCATATCATGGGTTTCCCTGCCCTGGTTTCCACCTGCCTACTAAGATGAAGCGGAGATCCTGTGTTCTCTCTAGTGGAACACCCAGTCTTGGTTCCCAAAAATGGAAGGGAGTATAGGGTTGCCAACCCTCCAGGATTGTCCTGGAGTCTCCAGGTTTTAAAGATTGATCTTTAAGAATTACGTTGTGATGAAATGCCCAACCGAAGTTGACAAACCCAAGGGAGTACCTTTCCCCAAGGTTACCTCATTCACTTCCTATCAGGGTAATGTGAAACCAATTGAAAAAAAATTAACACAGAGCCTTAATTTCATCTCTCTTGGACTTGGACTCCAAATCAACCACAAAAATTCAAACAAAACAAACTTTGTCCCCAGTTTGCTTCTGGGTCACAGGTTCTCCACAGTATGTCTGTGGTAATATTCTAAGAACTTCCCTTTCCTCTCTCTGGGTTTCCTTGTCCAGCTATTGACTCCCTCTGAGGCTGACTCCTGAACCCTTTTCTAATGAGACAAAAAAGTTCCTGCTCTTTCCCAGTATTTTATTGATATGAGCAACAGGAACTTTATTAGCATGGGAACATTTATATACCTTAACTCTCTTTCCCAGCATACCTTACCTAGTTCTCAGCTGTCCTCCTGATAACAACTCTCAGCATGTTTTAGTGTTGTGCAGAAGGCAGAAGCAGTTTTAGATCTGGAGCTGCCTTAAATTTAACATTATTTGACATTTCTACTGACAGGGTCCTGAGAAGTAAGTGTCCAGAAAGGGAAACATTCTCCAAATTAATCAAGGAAATATCAACTGACTCTGAGGACAATAAAAAAGTAATAACTCCCCCCTGCCCACCCTAAAGAAACAAAAAACCCTGAGTTAAGGATCTATTTGTATATTTCATTGTGTTATACAGTCCTCAGCTTTGGTTGGAACAATTCACCACCACCTTAATAAGTAATATATTCCTCTGACAATTGTTACAGTTACAGGGCAAGATGCACTTTAGACTTCTGAAGTGCACCCTGAGGTCACAGGTCTGACTTCGTGGACTTCTATCGAGGGTGGAACCACACCATCCAATCAGTCTATGATCTCTGGGTGGCAACCTGCCTGTTTACCAGCCATATTAACACCACAGCCCAACTGCATTTGGCAACTGTAAGCCCTTTTCTTAAAGGGACCTGTGAGCAGCAAGCTAATTAAAGTGACTCAAAACCAGCTTCTTCGAAACCAAGTATTATTTCTTCACCCAAAGGTACATAGCACAGAGAACAAAGGGTAAAAAGAATGAAGGTCTATATGCATGTTACCCCTTAACTAAACCTTAATCTTTTATCACAAGATTTTGTAAATACCATTCAGCTCAGTTACCTCCATCTCTGGGCTGGGAGAAGCAGACTGCCCTGTTACATTCCCTCCGTGTTTCAGTCTTGCTCCACCCTGGGCTGCTGCTGACACCCCACTCAAGTCCCTCTTCATCCTTAAACAGTGTATCAAAGGTTTTAGCATCCTCTGTGACCCTGGGTTTAAGTCGGGAAGAGTACCACCTTGCCAGACTAGCTGGAGCCAGGCAGGGGTTATTCCCCAGTCAATAGCTTTCCCCACTGTTTCCTCACGGACCCTTGGCATTCTCTGGACTGTACCCTATCTTTGCCATTGTTTTGTTTCCTGTTGGTTTCCCACTTCCAACCTCCTTTGATGTAACTCTAGTCAGCCAGGCCGGATAATGTCACACAGGTAAACTGAGATGCATATGATATCTGTAAAATGTACAGGTATTTCCACCATTCTGCAAAGAAATGTTATACTGTTATTTCTCTCAGAGCCTATCAGTGGGTCAGATTAACTGCACTGGGTACAAGGGGTTGAAATTTAAAATTCCTTCCATCGGAGAGAACATTCACTCTATTCACAATATCCACAGAAATAGAGGATCTCAGAGTTGTAAAGGTTCGTTGCATCTCCTGACAGGCCTAGCATTGTATCCTCAGCCTAGCATCACTTGCTTTTGGGGCTATGCAGACCAGCTCTAGGCCAGCAGGGGTGGGGTTTGCAAGTGGCTTAGTAACAACATTGCATCCCCAATCTAAGTAGACTTTCTGTTATTAAGGGCCCAAACTGGGTTCTCCTGGAAATATTTTGTCAAGAGCAATAATTAGCTAAGACAGGACTAAGAGTTCAAATAGTTTTGTGCTATTTCACTCACAGCTGGTCAACGGTTGCTTGCCTCTTGACTGGGTAATCATTTGTTGAGACAAAGTCAATGGGCTCTCCATGGAAGTAGAGGGCTCTGCCTGGGTGGATCTTTGTACAGGATCAAGTACTTAACCTGGATGACATGGAGACCCAATAGATAATTTGTGTTTACAAAACTAATATGGCACTTTTTGCAAACTTAAGGGAAAAAAGAGGCAGCTGTTGCTCTTATTTATGGACACTCTAGCATGAGTCACAACCATATATTAATTTTCCATTTGAAATCACAGTCTACAGGACAGAAGACAAACTTTTCATAATAATTTACAAATGAACCAAATACTATAAAATCCTAATTAGGAAAGGGTAACATTGAGAGAGAGGTGAGAAGGAAATATTGTCCGGTCCCAAAGTTATTTGCTACCTTATGGAGGCCACAAAGCCAGTACTCTCTGATAAGTACTGCCAAAATAGAATCCTCTCTCTTTTAATAGTCTTCAAGAATGTCATCTCTGATTCTAAAACACGCATAGCATACCACAAAAGGAAACTGAATCATGAGTTCCCATTGTTAAAGAATACTAAAAGCAATTGGTTTTAATGCAGCACTGAACATTTTTACTAATATTCTATTGAACCAAATCTATTTACAGATAATTATCCAACTAGGCCATGAAAATATAAAAATATAATTATTTAAAATTATGCAAGCCACCTAAATATTTCCATAGTTTATTGAAATAAATAAATTACTTGAAAATATTGTATCAGAGTAAACCTCCTATCTGGTTTATCATCTTACTTCCTCTATCACAAAGAGTGTAACGGAGCATATTTTGCTCTTATTGATAAGGAGAAAACACAGGAATAGTTTGTGAAGAGACATTTAATAAGCAAGTTTCAATATACCTGTAGTAAGGGCATAGATTTCTATCTCCAGTTTAGGACAAAGTGATAACATGGTCTTGCTTCTCAGTGCCATTCAGTACAATTGCAAGAATAAAGGAACTGATGCTTACTGTTTTCCCTTATTTCAGTCTAACAGAGGGATAAGATTAATTGGATATTACGGTTCTGAGTCAACTAAACACACTTCAGTGTTAAAAAGCATTCAACACTGATTTTTCATGGTAATGAGAAATGTTGTAAGGGTTGGAAGCAATCTAGGAAGACTCCGACACTAGATACCATGTGATACACTTCTTGTCGCTGCTGAGCAGCAGACATTACAATTGTGCCAGTATACAGGTAATCTGGCATAGGAAGAAGAATCTGTGCCTGGGTAGAGGGGACTGTTTTGGCAAGTCTTATCTCCATTTATGTTAATCAATCCCAGTTGTCAGTGATTTTCATTCTTTTGTAAGAAGACATCACCCTGACAGCAAGTGGCTTGTTAAAAGTGGCGTTTGCCGGTTGGGATTTTCTGCAATTGTTTAGTAGGATGGGATTTATAAAAGGCCCTGAAGGAATTAGATGCCCAACTACATAGGCTCCTTTGAAAATACCAGCCATAATTTTCGGTTGGGAGATCCATTTCTATTATGTATAGAAATTACATTGATTCATTTACAAGTTTCTAATTTTTGCTACCATTTCACCTTTCTCTAAAAAGCAGCCACCTCTCAGGAGGAACACAGTAGTTAATTAACAAAGCACAGCAACACTAGACAACAGTTTGGAATAACAGCTAAGGAAGATTACTGTATGCAATACAAAGTGCAGGCTAATCAGGTGGCAGAATATTACTAACCAAAGCAGAAATTCAGATGGTGGTAACAATGGTAAAAAAGGATCATCCGAACTTTAATGGTTACAAGTGGTCAGGATGCGGGTTTATATTTCGGTCCAAAGATATCACCTACACTAACAGGCGAGTTCTCACAGGGAGGCGTGACAAAGGTTGAATCTCTGACAACCAACAGTTATTACAGACAAGAATCTATTGAAGCATATTATCAAGCAGTTGTTTGAACAACTGAAAATAATATGACACCCCCTCACAAAAACTCAGGAGCTTTTCTATTCCATGCATAAACATGAAAGCGTCTCTTCTTTTTAATATCTGCTAATTCCACTAATAGTTTCGAATTAGAAATTCTAATTTCCTCAAATTTAGAAGGAGTTTAGATTCACCAGTTTGGGCCTGTAATAGAAAGAGAGAGAGATAAAGTTCTTAACAGGATCAAAAGTGCCAGGCGAGGGAAGTGGGTCCCGTTCCAGAGGTTGAGTGCAGGTTCATCTCTAAATTTTATTTTACTTTTAACAGATTCTGAGATTATGCATTTCACAGTGTAGCTATGAAATTATGATTTTTTAAACTTAATATTTGATTAATTTTTCCTATGATAATACAACAACATTGTAAAATGACACACAGCTGGATAGTTGCAGTCAACAGTCTAGACATGTCCCTGTGTATGGAATGAATATGTGAACATTATTAGCAAAATATGCAATAAACGGTGTGCTCTGTTACTGACCTGAGAGAGATGGAAAATTGGTTTGGATTTATAAACACTCTATTATCTGCTGACAAAAGGAGAACAGCCAGGCAAATATTCAGCCATACCATATGTTTGATTCCCATTAAGACACAGAGCATAAATCTCCCAAAGAAGGAAAGGAAAACAGTCAAAACAATCTCTCCTTGTTGGACTGCTGAACACCTCTGGACCTCCTTATTCATATTGGCACCCAATCCTTCCCTCTATGAGAATTTCTTTACACTGCTCCAGCACAGTCAGTCATGGTAGAAGCACCCATGTATAGGTGATTCCTCCAGTGGTGTAAAGCCAGGAAAGTTTTTATGCCACTTCAACTTCCCAGCATAGGGTGCATGGTTGGTGGGACAGGGGTGCAGTCAAGGCATTTCTGCATCCCAGTTATCTCTAGCTGCTATTATTATTACAATTTTATTATAATAGCTCCTAGAGGCCCCAATCAAAAATCCTGGCCTGACTGTGGTAGGCATTATGTAAGAGCCCTTTATGCCCACTGGCAGCCCAGTTAATACACAAGAGACTTTAGGATGTTGTAAATTATACCAAGGAATGGACTGGCCCACAGCTGGCCCAAGAGGAGAGGGGACATTTGTCCCCTTCCTGAGTTCTGTCATATATTTTTCTGACACAGCTGCATATCAGGATCATCATAAAAAAAATCATACTAATGCAGAAGACCTATGCAAGGCCTTCTGCTCCACTTTACCCCTTGAAGAAGGTGTGAAGCAAGATAGAAAGCATATTGTGGGCCCTTTGTGCTGTGCTATATTTCACGCACAGAGAGTTCCAAATATTATTTCCTCTTCACAGCAGATGCTAACATTGCACAACAGTTCAGCAGGAGGATGGATTGCACTATAATTCAGGCTCTCTCTGTGACCACACGAAATATGAAGATTTATTAACTGAACCTCTGCTGTCCTCTTAGCCCTTTCCCACACATACAGAAACTGAAACAGGAGAAGGATTGTGTACTTTAGGCCATGATGATGGTGTCTCTATAGCTTAATCCTGTGCAAATCCCTTTTGTATTGCTTGTATTTTAGCACAGAAGCGGTCTCCCGCTAGCTCTCTCCTGCCTAAGAGCAAAAATCCCCAACATCTAACCTTTAACCTGTGGCAAGAGACTGTGTGTACAAAATCTATTCCAACACCATTCCATGAATCAAGCCACAATAGGCACACACTACTGGGGGAAAAGCAAATTCAACTTTCATTTCTGGAGATCCCCTATCAGCTGAATGGTCTGTAGTCAGTCTGTACTAGTTTAAGGGTCAAGAATCTGGACTGGAATAGAAATCCATGAACCATAATTTTTCTTTTTCTTCTTAAAAAAAATCTTTGGCAAATACTTGCCCATCTGAGTACCACTGCTTCATTTAAAACAAGAGGTTTCAATGCATTCAGAATCTTGACCAGGAAAGGGATTTGGGAGTTATTGAAGAAAGATACTTTAAGCCTTCAGTAAAAGTTACAGCTATTGTGAAGACAATAGAGAAAAGACTGGCCTTCAGGGCTAGTGAAATACAGCAGATGAAGAAAAAGATCCAGTGTGTTATTAATAACAATAATTTAGAACAGGCCATATGGTACTGGATTAGTCCTACTCAAAAAGATACAGTGCTAGAAAAGGACAACACTGCTTTTTAAAGGAGCACAGCGTGGAAAAAGCTCTCAAACTGAAATTAGTGAGCAAAATCAAGCCTGAAAAACAGATAATCAAAGAGACAGAGAAAAATGGGAGGGGAAAGAAAAGATGCACAGATGACAAGACTTCATTTTACCCTCTGAAAATTAATTGCCACAGCTAAAATTTAATACAGAGTTATTAACTCTTGAATAAATTATAATTTAATAAAAAAGACAAAATATGGTAAGGAAAAGGGATATAACAATGTGAAGTGGGTTGTAACAGATAAGCATACAGGGTAAAATTTTCAAGTTGCCTAATTGATTTAGGAGCATAAGTCCAATTTTCAAAAGCAATTTAGGTGCTTTGGAAAACGGGCCATCGGTGCTTGAGTCATGTAGGCACTTTTCAATGTTTCCCTTTGTTTTATGGGGTTTTGGCTCACCCACACCACATCCAGTCTATTTCCCACCCCCCTCACAGAATCCAAAATTTCAAAAATGTAGGGTTAAATACAGAAACATAAAACAAATTAGCCAGGAGCAATCTTTTCTGGGCTGCTCGTTGATGAATTATGCCACTGACCAGAAGGCCAGCAGCTCAGATTTTCATGGATGTTTATCATCCACAATGCTAATAAAGGTTTTCAATAGCCCTCTGAGCATCCAGCACCACCATTTCCTTCACCTAAAAAGGAGCTCTCTGAATGCCTGCTGCCCTTAGAGACTGCAATACTGTGTTTTACGTAACACCTATGAAAAATAAGTATAGACCTTGAATGAAACATCCTTCCATAGCATGCACTAAAGATGGAACTGATGATGCATGTCCGCTTCTCATTTGAGTTAGGAATGTTTTCACTTGTTTTAGGCTCTATGGAGAAATTATCACGTTTACATAAATTAGCAACTAGCAGGTATCATTTAACAGTATCCAGACAATGGCCGAACTGCACCAGAATCTGGAAAATCACCTCACCCCAATCTTCACTTTAGTACTTGTGACTCAGAGTCCCATTGGTGGTTCACTACTCTGTCAGTAACTCTTGTCAGGCCTGACGTATTCACCACAGTTCCATAAAAAGTAAACAAAGCCATCAAACTAGCAAGTGAGGGAGATAACCACTTAAATATCTCAACACGGGGAGGAGACTATAAACATTAACATGGCATCAGCTCCCTCTTGGATGAAGCAAGCTGAGCCCTCAGGAGGGCTTCCTGACTTTGAAAACAAAGAAAAACTTTGGGGATATAACCAGAGAAAGAAAGCCATTTTGACATCCTTCACCCGAGGAGACAAAGCAACTGAGCACTTTGAGCTCTGTGAAGGGTCTGGACTAAAAAACCTGGTCAGCCATGCTGGAAGAAAGACTGGCGAGAGAAACTTATTTGCACAAAGGACTCTAAGTTTAAGTTAGATTCAGAAGCGTATTCTTACTTTTGATTGCCTGAAACCATTTCTATCTTTATTTCTTAAATTTGATATTACTTAAACCTATATCCTTTTATTAATAAACTTACCTTATTACTATGTTAAACCAACTCAGTACTTCGATTGAAAGAGAGGGTTTGTTAACCCCCATTAAGGTAATAAGCTGCTGTGAACTGTTTCTTTAAAAGAGAAGTGAACTTGATAAGGTTTTGTGGGTGCTACAGTTAGAGGGGCTGAGCAATGCAGATAGACCTCTCTGATTGTTACTTGCTAGGCAAGGTTAGGATGGGCACAGTCTTGGAGAGTTTGTTGTCAAGGCAGATAAACCGGTGTGTCAGGAATCTGACACACAGCATAGCAGCAGCAAAGCTCTCACTTGCTGAGGCTGAGAGGCGTAACACAGTGGCTCACAGTTCTGGGAAACCCAGCAGCCTGTCGCAATACTTTTCATGAAATGTGAAGAGACCCCTCCAGTGCATTGCTGCCTCTAAATCAACTGACTAGCAGAAACTGTTCTACTAGTAGAGAGGTCTCACAGTCTTCACCAACATTTAATCCAAGTGACACAAGGAGGTGCATGCTTATTCTGTCCTAATGCAGATATGGATGCACACATATCCCCTTGGCACATAATAATATTACTGTTTACCCTGTACATTTCATCTGCAGATATCAAAACACTTCACAAAAGGTGAGCAAGCAGTGTTACACTCTTTTACAAATGGGGAGAACAATAATACAGAGCAGTTAAGTAATTTGCTCAAAGTCACACAGCAGATTGTTGGCAGAGCTGGGAATAGAACCCAGGTCTCTCAAGTCCCAGTTTGGTGTCATGTTTACTAGCCCACACTACTGACAAAAAAGCTCAATACATACTGGTCCAGGTGGACTTTCCACCTCTAACTCCTAGAAACTTATTTAATATTGGAGTTCCATTACATTCTAGATTGAATAAATCAATGGGCCCAATCCTTCTCCCACTGAAGCCAATGGAGGTTTTGCCACTGGGACCAGGCCCATCATTTTCTGTCTGTATTAACTTCTTTTCAATTAAATTCAGTTTTGCCCATGTGTTTA
Source organism: Chrysemys picta bellii (assembly GCF_011386835.1). Classification (NCBI taxonomy): domain Eukaryota; kingdom Metazoa; phylum Chordata; order Testudines; family Emydidae; genus Chrysemys; species Chrysemys picta. The sequence goes on from NC_088795.1 coordinate 21,982,386, forward strand.
TTTTTGAATCAGTGCTGATGCCCAAAGATAACAGTTAGAAACAGATAAGGGAAAAATGATTTCCTTTACAGAATTACACATCCAAACATCACGATGATGTCCCATGGGATGTGTGGGAAATACAATACACACCACACATAGAATGAAGTGAAAAAAAGGCTGAGCTTCTGTGAACTCTGCACCAGTAAAAGGATGGGTGAACCAAGTGTAGACAAAGTCAACCTGTCTCTACTGTGACTTTGTAAATAGGCATTTTAAAGAAATAAACCTGCTTTTAGCACAGCTCTCTAGAGTAAATCCTTTTCTGTTCTTTCTTCAGTTCACAACTACATAATTTTAGCCTTACTGCATGTTCAGAGCTGAAGTTGAAACCTGTTACAATCATTTGTCATATGTCACTGCATAAAAAAACAAGTTGCTTTAGTAATTAGTCAAATGTTTAGTTAAAAACACACACTGTTGCCAAGAACAGAGGACCCCATTAAAAGCTGGACCTTCCCCACCTTCCTTAGGGTCATTTAACAAAGGATATAAATATTTATTACCCTAGTTATAGGGAATATTGCAAAAAACATGGTCAAGGTAAGTAGCATGATGGCATAAACAATTCTTTAATTGTACCCACTCTATACACATTCATTTCCCATGTAAACACATGGAATCCATAAGTTAGAGAATTATTAGCCACCTCTCTCTCTTTACTCCATTGCACCTGAATATTTTAAAAGTATATTATTAAGTTAATATTAAGCAATTATTCATTTATGAAGGCTGCAGAGTAGCTCATTTGAACCCCTTCACCCAATGCTACCAGTTTCTCGGGATCAACATGTATCGTTATGGGATGGTAGAAGTACAAGACATTTTAATTTGACAGGTTCATGAGGTGAATTGTAAGAAGCAGAAATCATTCATAGTTAATACTAGAAATGCCTAACACAATTATATACGATTTTCATTTCCCTGCCTTGTTGGTGAACATGAACAACAAATAAATGGCTTATACCGAGATTAATACAATGGGAATTTACAGGCATTTCTCTTACAAGCAAAGCCTAGTCTGTTTTTTCACAGCAGCTCTCACATTTGATAACTGAAATGAGCAATTAGCTTTGCACAACATATGTTTTTTATATGTTCTATCTAATACATTACAAAATGACAAAACTTACAAATATATTGCTATTCACTGTGCTGAGCTTGATGATTTGGGAAGTCAAGGTACCAGCAGTAGTCTCAAGCACCAGCCACTTGAACCATAGATAGAGTTTTAGCTCTCAGAAGAGGGTGCTAGAAAAATGATCTGCATTCCAAAAGTATGACTAAAGACTCCAGCCAAGAATACTGGCTGTAGTCTGCTCCGGAGCTTTGGAGCAGAGCCCGGAGCTGGTGCGCAGAGCAGCTCCGAAGCAGTGGAGCTGCAGGTTTTTGCCTGGAGCTGGAGCGGAGCCGGAGCACAGCTCCAAAGCCCTGGTGCTCAGAATCAGCAGGATTAAAGCGGATTGGGGCTCACCTCACTGGGCACTAACACAATGATAAAATGGGATAAAATCCAACATGGGTTTACCAAAAGTATATCATGCCAGACTAACCTCATATCTTTCTTTCATAAGATAACTGATTTCTTAGATAAGGGAATGCAGCAGATCTAACCTATCTGGACTTCAATAAAGTATTTGACAGTGTGCTAATGAAATTTGCTGCTGACACAAACTTGAGAGGCATTGACAATATAGAGGAAGATTACAATATTATATAGGCAGAATTGTCTGACCTAGAGGACAGGATGGGATGAAATGTAATGCTTTGTAATGCACTTGGAGGTTAACAAGAATTCTGCCACAAGCTGGGGGCTCTTCACTTGGAACTAACGGAGGACGAGAGAGACCAGGTATATTAGTCAATCACAGGATGACTATGAGCCATCCATGTAATGTAGCTGAAAAAAAAATGCAATCCTATGTTGTATCAGGAAAGATATTTACAGTACAGATAGAGAAGTATTAATGCCATTCCACAAAGCATTGGCAATATTACATATACCCAAATGAAAGAAAGATGGATTCAAACCGGAACAGATGCAGAGAAAAGGTACTACAACGATGAAGGGAATAGAGGGCCTATAACAGGGGTCAGCATCCTTTCAGAAGTGGGGTGCTGAGTCTTCATTTATTCAGTCTAATTTAAGGTTTCCCGTGCCAGTAATATATTTTTACGTTTTTAGAAAGTCTCTTTCTATAAGTCTATAATATATAACTAAACTATTGTTGTATGTAAAGTAAATAAGGTTTTTAAAATGTTTAAAAAGCTTCATTTAAAATTAAATTAAAATGCAGAGCCCCCCAGACCGGTGGCCAGGACCCAGGCAGTGTGAGTGCCACTGAAAATCAGCTCACGTGCCACCTTTGGCCTGAGTGGCATAGGTTGCCTATCCCTGGCCTATAATATGAAAGGAGGCTTACAGAGTTTGGCTTGTTTAGCCAAGCAAAATAAAGGCTGAGAAGGGTTATGATAGCTCTCTATAAATACATCGGGGCGTAACACCCGGGAGGGCTAAACGCTATTTACAAGATGGGAGAAAGGCATTTAAACCTTAAACCCCTTCTTCTTTCTGAACATTCTCTAAGTAGTGACCTCATCATTGCAAGCTCCATGGATACAAAGGCTAGACAGAAAGCACGGATCAGCAAAGACATAACTAAAAGCATTGCTGTTTTCAAGAAACAAAAATATCTAAAGGTTAAAGCAAAGATAAACTCTACCTCAAGGAATCTCTAATTTGCAGACTGTCAATTTACACAGGATCATGTGTGACTATTTATTCTGGAAAAGGTGATATTTGCACTGCAATCAAAGTCATGCTTATTACAGTTGTGGCATGTCCTCAGCTGAACCATGAGAACATTAAATACTTAAGTTAAGTTAAGAAGCCCAGATGAACCAACAGCTGCACGTCATGGGCAGGCAAGCCATAAAGGCTTAGGGCTTGTCTACACATGGAGTTGTTCTTGATTAACTCCACATGTAATCTTAATGTCTTAATGTGGAATAAGAGTGTTTTCTTCCTGTTTAGCTTAACCCAAGTGGTTAACCCAAGCTGAAAAGGAACAAGGCATTCTTACTTTGGAATAAAAGTGGGTTTGTCTACAGGGGGACACTTAGAAAAATTAATCCAAATTAACTAAAGGTGTCAATTAACATGATTAGTTGAACTGCATTAAACCCTTGAATGGACACACTGATTCATAATTCAAGTGACCTTAATTCACTTTACCATAATGCACTTGGGAAGTGTTCACGAATGAAGTTACTCATGAACAACTCTCTGTGTAGACAAGCCCTTAAGGTTTCAAGTATCAGGGGGTAGCCGTGTTAGTCTGTATCTACAAAAACAACAAGGAGTCTGGTGGCACCTTAAAGACTAACAGATTTATTTGGGCATAAGCTTTCGTGAGTTAAAACCTCACTTCTTCGGATGCATGTTCCCTTAAGGTTTGCAACTGCATTGCTGTAGCACTTCGTTGTAGACACTACCTATGCCAATGGGAGGAGTTCTCTCATTGACATAGGTAACCCCCTCCACAGGAGCCGGTAGCCACGTCAACAGAAGAATTCTTACATTTAGTGCAGTCTACATGGGGACTTAGGTCAGCTTAACTATGATGCTCAGGGGTGTGGGCATAGTTAAACCAAATTAATTGTCTAGCATAGACCAGGCCTTTTGCTGGCATAGCTTATTCCATTCCTTCCTGTTTCCCTTTTCCCAACCCTCTGAGTAAACAATGCTGCCTACAAACAGATCCAGCATGAAAGAGATTATTGTTAAATGTAAAAAAAAGAGTATATTTTTGTGTGATAGATGTTTATTTTGAGCCATATGTTGATGGTGAGGGAAAGAATATATCTATGTCATGCACTTCTGGAGCATGGAGCTGTCCACTCATGCCATTAATAAAATATATATACAAATAGGGTGGGATTTTCAAAAGTATCTAGGAGACTTAGGAGCACAATTTCCATTGTAAGCTAATAGGACTTGTCCTCTTAAGTCACTTAGACTCCTGAAAATCTCACTCATATTGGTTGCCATTAAGAAGTCTCCAGTTTCTCAAATGCCAACAACTGCAAAGTTGTGTAACACCAATAGTACGCCATACATTCTGAACGTCTGGAACTATTATACCATTATGTTACCATTATATCATTATGTATACCATGACAATTATACCATCTCTAACATATCCATAATTTGTGTTCAAAATTAAAAACAATTTTTCTCTCACTTTCCCATGCCCCACACCACAAAAAATAAAAAAAACCCCACAAACCCTATCTTCTGAAGAAAAGGGAAGATCATTAAAAGACAAAACAAACCTGCTGCACCCCCAACCAACAAAACACCTATCCCACCAATATGGCAGTCAGCTACTTCCAACACAAAACTCCTTTAATTAGTTAAATTTGATGCAGTAATCCAACTTTTTCTTAAATATATCAATACTACTGTATTTTAGCAGTTTAAATTCTTCATGAGTATATTATCCTTTTAACTTAAACCTATGATCCCAATTTCCGACCTGTCTTATAAGTTCTACTAGGTCATTATTAAGCTTAATTTTATAAAAACCCAGCAAGTTTCAATGCGTCAATCAGATAAACACACCCATATCCAAAATATATGTAATTAAATAAAAATATAACTACTTTCAGCAGTACAGTGGATGCTAAGGAATAAATTAGATGAGCAGGGAATTAGCAGTACAACAGACATGAATGTTAATAAGGTTCTAAAGATAATTTGCTTGTATTTTTTGTAATATATTGCTCATAAGGGGCACAGGTATACTTTCCTTTGGATGCACTCATATGAACCATAAAACCATCATTAGCAAGTGTTTTATGTTGTTGTTTGTTTTTTTGTTTTTTGAGAGGGAATCAAGCATACATACTCAAGTATTTATTTTTACAAGAAGTCACATAAAGTAAATCTATTTACTGTATTTTATAAGATGTCAGGTAAAATTATTCATTGATAAAGTATTTTTAAATTTCAGTAAACAAAGTTGGGGGCATAGAGGGTAGGAGAAAATTAACACTGCTGATCACTTACCTCTGTAATGAAGGACTTGGCTGTTGATGCGTTCATTACAAGAATGGCCCGTCTCAGAGTGTCCCGGTAGCGGTTCAGTTCTTCTATTCGCATGGTGGCAAAGAGCCCTGTGATCATTTTATTGATGTTATTCTCTACCTTCTGCAGTGCTACATCCATTCCCTGCTGAGATACTTTGTCCAAAAATTCTTGTATTCCACGGATATCTAGGAACATCAAAAGCCCATCAAAATGCTAATTTGTGTATAGTACAGAGACAAAAACACTGTTCTGTTTATCTTGAAAAGGTATTCTACTCAGTGTTGGGTAGATCCCTGTAGGCCACCCTAACTTAATATTCATTTCAACTTTTCCTGAGCTATGCTCATGGTATGTCCTAAAGTGATAAAATGTGGGAAGAATTTTATGTATGGGTTAGTGTTAAAAAGAATCACTTAAAAACAGTACTTAATTATTTTCAGTTGATTTTCTCACTCAATCACCATATTGTTTCCTATTCTAATTAACACTGTACATCTCCGAGAGCAGTTTCATACTAAATGACACATGCAGAGAAGGGGAGGCTAAGTTATCAGACTGCAACATACAGTGCTTCTCTTTGTTTCTTTTGTTGGAGACTGAAAGTAATGTTATCACCATAATACAACCGTCTTTGGAGAAGCACATACTTTTGAATTCCTAAACTTAGCTGCATTAGCTATTTAGCAAAAAGCTAGGTCCAAGTTGTACATAAATTTACTTCCTTTAAAAAAAAAAATCAAACAACCATAGCATGTTACTTGGTAGACACCATGGCCATTGACTGTGTTTAGCTTTAAATAACAATGAAAACAAAATACATAAATTATATTTTTTTTCATACACAAAGAGTTGTAATGGAGCCTGCTGGCTCATTCTATGTACACCTTTCCTAAGAATGAGTTGTTTATGTTTATCTTTTGTTGTAACTGCTTAAGTCATTGTGCCTACAGTATCTGCACCCTTTCCTTTTCCAAAAATCATAGACTCATAGAATATCAGGGTTGGAAGGGTCCTCAGGAGGTCATCTAGTCCAACCTCTTGCTCAAAGCAGGACCAATCCCCAACTAAATCATCCCAGCCAGGGCTTTGTCAAGCCTGACCTTAAAAACCTCTAAGGAAGCAGATTCCACTACCTCCCTAGGTAACCCATTCAAGTACTTCACCACCCTCCTAGTGAAAAAGTTTTCCCTAATATCCAACCTAAACCTCCCGCTCTGCAACTTGAGACCATTACTCCTTGTTCTGTCATCTGGTCCCACTGAGAACCGTCTAGATCCATCCTCTTTGGAACCTCCTTTCAGGTAGTTGAAAGCAGCTATCAAATCCCCCGTTCATTCTTCTCTTCTGCAGACTAAATAATTCCAGTTCTCTCAGCCTACAAATATCCTTTCATTTAGCTATGTGCTAAATACTCACTGGATACCCACCAGCTATTTGAGTTTATAGGGCCTTATGGTTAAAAAAGTCTTCAGCACCTGCCTTTGAGTTATGGTATACCTATCCAGTATATAAAAAAGTTTTGGAGTGTCACAGCGCTAAACAACAACCCTGCTGCAAAGGGCCAGTTGCAGAGTTAAAATTGATGCTTACAGTTCAAATAACTTATTTTCATTTGAAAACAAAAGAACAGATCAGAAAGGAACATACAGTCCCCATGAGAAAACACTTTGTCTCTCTCCCTTCTGAGAATCTATACTTACCTGAGCACAAAATGGCTGCCTGGCTTCAGAGACAGCAGAGTCCTTAGACAATTTAAAATGCAATGCAATGTAATGCAGCCATAGAACAGTCACATATCTAAATAATCCACATAAGTTATTTAAAAGAGCCAGGCTTGGGAGCAAGCTTGTTTAAAACATTAATATTCCACGAGTTGAACCTCTGGAAGTAAAATACAACAAACCAGGAGGCCATTTTAGGAATCCATGGCTGCAACCACACTATTTATATATAGATAAGTCAGCAATGTTTGAAGTATTACTAAATATTTGAAGAATGGTTTAACACGGATAAAGTACTTGCACATCCTAAAAATAAAGTTCCAAAAGATTGTCAGATGCTAATTACAGCTTCTATTTAATGTCTAAATTGGGAAAATTAAATTCAGTCTAATCAGGGAGGTTAAGGGTTTTTTTCTTTGTTTGTTTTTTGGCACTTCAATGTCAATTTAAGAAGCAACAAGATTATCTGAACTGTTACAAACATGCCTAGTTTTATGCAAATGATAAACTAGCTGCTCCTGCTTTAACTCCTGAGTTTTAAAGTTTTACATATTTACCATGTTTCTGGGTTACTTAACAGCCAGTTAGACAGGAACTTTTTGAATAGAGATAAAGATTGGCCAAGAGTGCACTAAATTATTTAAACCTTCTCAGGTATCTACATATACCATGAGAATACCTGGAGAAAGGTGACCTAAATTAGGACAAGTTTTGTCAGATTTCAATTCCATACCAATAGCCATTGGCTCCTCTCACCCACTCGAGAGAGAGAAATGAGTGGGAGAGAAAACAGGAGGAGAACTTCTGTTTTCCTAAAACTTATGTTCTGTCTTAACCAAAAGTTATGGGCTTGATGCTGTCATTACTGAGTGAAATTCTCTAATCTGTGTTATGAGGTAGTCAGACTAGACTACTTCTGGCCTTGAAAACCTATTAATCTAACAAAGCAATGCAATATGTTAAATATTAACAGACCCAGTGGACATTAAGACTTGGGATGCTCTTTGTTGATAAGATTATTCTTCCCAGTGATCTTTCAGTCTATGCATGGTTGCATCGTGATACACATCTAGGGAGACAGATTCATTTATTGGATAGGGCACCAGATAGACTAAGGAAATTTGTGTATTATTCCTCACCTTGCTACTGACAAACTGTGCAATGGTGGGTAAATTCTTGATGTCTTTGTCCCTCAGTTGCCCCATTTGTAAAAGGAGGATGACAATAATGAAGCTTACCTATCTTAATGAAACACTTTGGGATCACCAGCTGAAAACTGATGTGTAAGTGCTACGAAATGATGATGGTTGTTAATTCCATTGCTTTAGCTCTCTAATCGCTAGAGATTATCTTCTTTGAAAAATATGCCAAAGAATAGGTGCTACCATTGAATGGATAGTGTCAACTCACCTTTCCTGTATAGACTATCTGATAGTAGGATATTTCTACATTGTTCCATGGAACCCTCTTTTTCATGGGTAAATTCCTTCTGCACAAAAATCTGGTAAGTGGCTGGTGCTGCAGATGTCTCAGTAAAGGCACACACAAAGCTGTTAATTTTTGTTGCACAGGTGATTCTCATCCTGCATTTGCTAACCAGACAACTAGAAATGAGATTTTTCTTTTTAAATCAGATCTATGGTCATTTCAAAGAATGTAGGAGAGCTATTTATTGTCACCAATATAAAGAATCCTCATTACAGTCTTGGTACTAGAGCCAGTGTTACTGCCTTCTCTCCACCGTGTGTCACCAATATTTAGTATTAGATTTTTAAAATACAACCAACACTTTTGACGCAAGGTTACATGAATATAGAATCAGCTCTTCAACGTCAATGATAAGTCACAAAGTCAAACCCTATCTGTAAAGAAACAGATATGCTACTCCATGACATCTCTTTCCATGCAACAAATGTGACAGGTGGAATACCATGTGCCAAACATCAAACAGCTTTGGCTCTTTTGAAAGAATCCGAGAAGTGAGTCCCTGTATCAGGGGTTCTCCTTTTGTAAATACTCTTCCCAATCACCCAGACATTAAAATCTAGGTACCATTAGTAAGAGTGTAGATACGATTAGCTAATCTCAACTACTGAGTTAGGAGAGATGACCTTGTGTTTAAGTGTTAGGACTGGACTCTGATCAGAGTTCAGTTCCCAGCTTTGCCATAGATTTCCTATATGACTTTGGGCAAATCACTTAGGGTTCATCTACATTGCAAAAACAACCCTCCCCGCCCCTAACGAGTCTCAGAATCCAGGGCTACTGACTAGGGTTCTAGAGCTTGCACTATGGAGCTAGAAATAGCAGTGTAGACATTCCTGTTTGGGCTGGAGTATGGGCTCTGAGACCCACCCACTTGCTGCTATATTTAGCTCCATAGTGCAAGCCCAAATCCGTAATTAATCGGTGATGAATTACAGGTCTTAATTTTGGTAATGTAAACCCACCCCTTGATTCTCTCTCTAATGCATTTTAGTGTGCAACTGCTTTGTTCATAAGACCATATTTGAGGAACTGTGTATTTGAAATTAGTCCCATTGACCTGACTGCTAGCTATTTAAAAAAATACTCTAGTGCTCATGTAGGCAGGGTGAGAAAACCAACTCATCTGCATCCCAATCAGATGATAATGGCTACCAGCAGTACGTTAAGAAATGAGTGAGATTATCATTATGAAAAAAGTTATTTTAAAGGCCAAGGAAAACTTTACTTAGGTCAAACTCTTAATGATATTGTTTGAATGAGCAGTACAAATTTTATACAATTTGGAGGGCATTCTGTTATTTGGTGGCATCCAGGGCTTTTTTAAGTTGGTTCAGCCTACCAGCTGCCCAACCTTACTTTTCAAAACACAACCAAAGTTTTGCAAGAATGCAAATGAAAAGGAGGTATATCAGTGACAAAGACATTATTAAATAATTAAATAAAGTACAAAGGGCCAGATCCTCAGCTAGTGTTAATCAGCATAGTTTCAAAGGAGTTAGATTGATTTATACCAGCTGAAAGTCTTGGCCAGGTTTGTTAATATATCTGTGAACAAACAGGCTGGAGGTACTCCAATGCATAGCATGGACTGATTCATTAGTACCAAGTCAACCTGCAGGTTGTAGAGAAAAATCACATGAAAAATAAGTAGCAAACATCAACTATCTAGAAACTGAAAACTGTTCATCCGCACTTATGAAAAACAAGTACATTCAGAAATGGATACAAAGTTTACATTCACAATGAATAATCAGACCAGCTTTGGTTGATAGAGAGATTATACTACCTGATAATGATAATAAAATTAAATCCTGCTTGCTTCTGGCATTTTACTAGAGATAAAAGAGAATTATAAGGTAATCACTGCTCCTAATTGAGCATTTAGTTTTCCCAGGGTGGTATACAGTCATTAACCCATCCTTCTGTAATATCATTTTAGACCTCAAAACCACCTCACATTCTGCCCAGATGAAAAATATCACCTGATTCAGCTGCTGCAGAAAAGGTGAATGCACTTGTCATAAATATTCACTGGCTGATTACTCAAAAGACTATTTTGTTTGTACTGTTGATGAGGAAAGCAGTTGTATAACATATGATGCTGTTCAAATTCTTATCAAGAAAGCTTTACATATCTACCGCAGTAATCCTTTCTGACACAGTGATGGCTGCAATGACGGAGCCTATTAATTATGGATATGTACTGTACACCATAGAAGCATATCTCAGGCTGGAATCTGAAAAAGTCTCAGTTCTACTTCAAGTGTTGAGCTAAATATCCATATTTCTAGAAGGTTGTTGATATTAATTTAGGATTTAAGCTGAAGTGAGCAATGATGTTTAGCATGATGATTCAATAACACAATCTCTCTCCTCTTTCACCCTACTCTCAGATCAGTGCAGTTCCCTCCCATTAGTTATCTGTAATACAAAGAACTCTCAAACCAACCAAACTACCAGACTACCCTATCCTGAATTTTTCCATTGGTGTTAGGGAGTTGACTGAATATATTTTGGTTAATGATGAGCTAACCTCAAAGGATGATGCATTAATTCAGGCTCACTGTTGATAAGCTTACGTTCAGGAGCTTATATATTTGATTGTACCATCCAATTTTTTGTGGTCTACAAAACAGGACTGGAAATGTATTTGAGGTTTTGAAAAGTCACAGAGCAGAAAAAGGGGGAAAAAGGACAAGTGACACTACTGCCAAAGAACAACAAATAAAAATCAAAAACAAAACAACCTCTACCCCACACCCTGAACATTATGCACATTACTATAAGAAGGAGAAAAGGGGGGAGGGGGATTAAAAATTTCAAATTCTAAAGATTGAAAACTCATTTTTTTAATTAAAAATAAAAATTGTTCCATTTTGAACCAGTGAAATGAAAACATCTTCAACATTTTTCGCAAATGTTTTTGTTGTTTTGTCTAAATATTTTTCTTCCAGCTCCCCTCAATTAGCAGAGAATTCCCTAAATTAAAAGTTTCTGTTGCAACAGTTCTTCAGCCTCAGTGCATATACTGTATGTTTCATGGTATATATCAATAATAAACTTAAATCCACTACAGTTCATATTTAACAAGGAAAATGGGAATAGATACTACAACATATGTGGCTGAATCAGTGTTGAAATAGGGACCTTAACCTTTGGAATTTCCAGACGCTTGAGTACTTGGTTTTCATCCATGTTTTTGATGGATACTAGATTTTCCTTAGTTTCTCTGCCTTTTAACCAGGAAGGAGGAGGGAGAGACTGACAGAAAAGATACAAGGGAAAAAGGGGACAAGGGAAAGAAGAAGAAGAAAATTGAATGGGACCTGGAATTAATCCCAAAGTGTAGCATTTGCTACCTGAACTTATATAAAGTAGAGAGAAAAGAAAACAACAACAAAAACCCAGATAGATACCATGCTTGTATAGCAGCTAGTCATATGATAAATTGCATTTACCGTGTACCCTTGACTGCCTGACTGTTTTTCTACCATTAATTCATCTTCTTTGTGACTAAATCTTACGTTCCAGATATCTGAGAAGCTTTGAAAATTTGCTGTTAACTGGGGATAGGGAGAGTGCTTCTTTCCTCCAAAGCATACAATATGTCTCCGAAAACTACACTGGCACATGGCCCAGGAATGGCACTCTTTAGTCCGGGATGAGTGACTAGTTTAAGGTCTGATATTTCACAGTCCTGCAGGACTAGAAATAGGAGCCACAGGTTTAAAAATAGATGCTTTCAATTAGGCTCCCATATCTATAGGCAACTCAATAAGTGGCATGATTGTAAGAGGTGTTGAACACCCAGCAGCTCCTATTTGATTAATTTAATCTACTCATATTTTAAAATCTTGGCCAGGAGATTTATACATTTACAAGTGGGAGAATCTTTCTGGCATCCAAAAATGACGTTCACTCTACTCCAGTAGGTTATAAGATAGGGGATCTTAACAGTGTCATATTATTATACAAAGAATTTGTTCTATCTCGTCCTGTCCTTTTTCCTTTCTTTTAAGGGTGGGCAGGGGTTAAAATTGCTAGGACTACCTATGGAGTACTATAGGCCCATGCCACCGACCAGACATGGTCTGATTGTCTAAGAAGGTCCCTGAATTGCTGGCAGTGGTGGTTTTGGAGCAGCCACTGATCCTTCCCCAGCCCCAGGTAAGCAGCAGTATGCCAGCCAAGCAATCATTAGTGGCAAGATAGTTCTTGCAAGGGAAATCTGTTCTGAAGAAACCCAAAATCTCCTGTTGAAGAGAAAGAGGCTTTGTACCAAGTAAACCTATTTAATGACATGGAAAAGATTCTCCGTCTGGGAAGGTCAGAGGAAGTAGGCCTTTCATTTTGGATTATTTACTGCACCTAACATGGTCAAAACTATCTTTGAGCTTGATCAGAGTACACTTGGCTGTCATTTTGACTTTTTAACTTCTGATGCATGGACTGACAACTTTTGCTCTCACTATGCCTCACCCAAATTCAATTGATCCATAGTCCTTTCGGTGTACAAACTACCTCTCTAGTGGGATCTGACCCTTTTCTTTCAAAGCTAATGAATCTATGTCCAACGGGTTGCAGTCGATACCTTCTTACTGTGAAGGCCACATCTTAAAACATCAACCCAGAAAGTTAGAGAGAGACAAGTCATGATGGTCGTTGTCACCTACATTGTTCCTCCCAGAGATAAGGTGGTCCTTTGTCCTCACCTGTGATTCCTGACTAAAGTAATCTCCAATTTCCTGGCCTTTAGTTTGTCTGCATTGCTTCTCAAACACCGTTCAAAACCAAGAAAAGTTAGGCTTCATACTTCAGACACCTTTTGTTTACATACTACCAAAACAATCCCAAACCTTTTACAGCATATAGGGATAAGACTAGGAATCAAATCCATTTCAGCTCAAGACTGCTCAAGTGGATGAGACTCTGCATCTTTGCCAGCTACAGCCTGGTAAACCTGCAGTCACCACTAGGTATTGGGGCTCATTCAATTGGACCTAAAGCAGCTTCCATATCATGCCTTTACTATGTTATCTTAACTGAAATGTGGAAGGTTACTACATGGAGCTCTACACACCTTTACTCAGAATTAACCCCTCAGACTAATCTCCTCTGGGGTCACTGATGCTTGTTAATAATCATAAAAGTGGGGATCCATGTGCCATTTCTGGAAGAAAAAAAATAATTACTGACACACCCTGCCACCCCCATATTCAACACTGTCATATAATTATATGTTGTGTACAAAGTATGACTTGTGAGGTATCATTCTGAAAGTCTTGATCTGCTAAACATTAGCATTAAACATTGGATTGTATGTGCCATCATTGTATATGAAGTTATGAAATCTTGCTATGTGTAAGTTACAAAAGTCTGATGTGAGGCTGGAAATACCCAAAACCAGCCTTTCAGCTACAACAAGGGAGTAGTCAAACAGTGTTAATTGCTGTCATCAACACCCATTCAGGGAAGAATCCACTAGCACAGGAACTCTGTATAAGGAAGTTTCATCAGAGGGAGCGGAGAATGTTTGGCCAATGGGGGCGGATCCCCCACGTCACATGCAAAGACTTTTCAGCAAGCTGGAAGAACCTATAAAAGATGGGGAGTGACATTATGATTGTCTTCACTCCCCCACAACTCAACCCCTGAAAGAACCTCTGGAAGACAAAGGACTTGGAAGGGGGACCCAAGCTGTACAGTAGACACAGATTGTGCCTCAAGAATCTGTAAGCTTGTTTGTATCATCAGTCAGGGTGAGATATTGCTGATTCAAATTCTAACTAGTTTGTGTAAGTCTTAGTTTGTGATTTTGTTTAATTTCCTAGATAACCTGCTTTGATCTGTCTATCACTTAAAATCTATCTTTCTGTAGTTAATAAATTTATTTTATGTTTTATCTTAACCAGTGTGTTTTTGATTGAAGTGTTTGGAAAATTTCAGCTCAGTTAACGGCTTGGTGCATGTCTTCCCCACATCGAGTTTGCACTGTACAGATCCCTGTGCAGTGCAAGACAGCATAATTCTGGGTTTATACTCCAGCTGGAAAATTGGCTGGGGCCTCCATTGTTAGTCCATGAGTGGCTTAGGTAAAGCACTCAGGTGACTCATTTGGGTGTGTGATGCCACCTGCTGTCGTGTCGGGTGATAACAGGGCCTGGAGAGACTGGCTGGATGTCATCATCAGAGCAGTGTAAGAATGGCCAACCCAGCTGAATAGTTAGGGCGCACAGCGGTTCCAATAGCTCCCAGACTGCACCCCAGGGGTACAACCCATCGTAATACCCATAAGTGCAGTTCTTCACAATGATTGCCAATATGGCTCCCCACTTGCCCCAGTTATGAGATCATTGTTGCAGATTTATGAATTAGCAGAAGGAACTGAAGGACAGTTATGGCCAGGGCTACACCCCCTTTTGTATTCTCTGGGTCCTGGGATTTGGTAGAACATGGGTCTGCTTGGTCCCAATGGAAATTGCTTACTGGACGCTTCTAAGTTCAGATGCTGCAGATGAGTATCTTCTATGAATGTAGAACCATATGGGCTATCATCTCAAAGAACCACAGTTTCTGAGATAAATGATAATTTTCCCCAAGAGCTTACTCTCCATTTAGGGAACTGGAACAACAACATGAGACCTGTGCATCCAAGCAAACCTAACCAAGATAGCTTGTCTAGTGAATATTTGCATGTAAATGCTCAGAAACAATCTAAACTTCAACAGATATTAGTTGACATCATTTAGTGACTAATTTTGAATTTAAAAAGTGAGCAAGTTGTAAATTGCTCACAATTTGTAAACAAAGCTGGATTCATTGGATGAATTATCCACTAGGAATTATTTGCTCAGCTATTCCTACACTAACTGATTGAATACTAGCAGCCCCATCATCTTTATTAAAAGACCTTCACAGGTTTGTGTGCTTATTTTTTACTTCAGTGGAGTTGGTAGCCAAAGAAAGTGGATGTTGCTAGGCAGTAACTCTCTTTTTAAGAGATCAGGTGTTTTATAGTCTCCTTTCATGCAGAAAAAAAAGCAGGTCTTCTGCTGGAGGGTGTGCCCCACCCAGGCCTGCTATATATTTTATTTATTATATTACTTACTAAAGTGAAATTAACTTATCTTCAAAGCTCTTTATAGTTTATGTATTTAATGCAACCAATGTGCTCATAAACTATTCTGGTGCATATTTTTAATTGCCTGCATTTTCTTTAAAAAAGATCCCTTTCTTCTTTTTTGTTTTTTCTCCTTTCCTCTTTCTCCTAGGAAGAAGTTAATACATTTTTTCAGTTTTTTTAAAACTATTTAGCCTTTCTGATGATGATATATATTGTAGGCTCAAGTATAGCCATTTAAATTCACCAGGCTTAACACCATTAAACGGAGATAAGTGGTAGTCGGTTCAATAGCTCCGACTTTCAAAAATCAGGCCACTTATTTAGGAGTCTAGATATCGATTTGGGAGCTTAACTTTAAGCAGTCAAGGCAAGATTAAAAAAAAAAAAAAAGAGTGCCTAAAGTTAAGTTCCTATGATTATATTCAGGCTCCTAAACACCCAGCTCAATTCCCAGAAGTACTGAGCACCCAGCTGCAGATGCTCAAAGACCTTTGAAAATGAGGTAACTTTTATTTAGGTGCTTAACTTGCACCCGGGTTTGAAAATGTTAGCTTTCTCATTTTAAATCATTTAGCCTTTTTGCTTGTGTGAATTAACTGTAAACGCTGCACGCCAGTACAATGCCTTATGTGTTTGTGAAACTTTGGTACAGTGTTTCATCAATAATAACCCTAGATTTAATTGTTCCATTACTGGTATCCTTGCAATGGTGCTGGATCAGTGCATGCTGACATTTTGACAACACATACGCG
Source organism: Chrysemys picta bellii (assembly GCF_011386835.1). Lineage (NCBI taxonomy): Eukaryota > Metazoa > Chordata > Testudines > Emydidae > Chrysemys > Chrysemys picta. Next base: position 21,998,601 of record NC_088795.1, read on the forward strand.
GATTCTTAAATTAACCTCCAGCATAGAAATGAAAGGTGTAAAAGACACCTCCAGTACCAAAGCAGCATTCCTTGTTATATTCCTTCCCGTGCTTTGTCTGTTCCAGTATTAAATGAAAATAAAACAAACATTAGTGCAGTACCTGCTTCCTATCTGGAACTGGAATCACTTCTTCAGAGTATTCTCCCATCTATTTTTTTCAACTGCAAAACTAAAACTATGATCATAGTTCTTCATTGGGCATAAACCACTACAGTGATTGAATTACCTCAGTAACTCTGCACCAGAGTGAATCCAGAATGGACCAATATATATATCTCACAAATCAGCGCTTTATCCAGTGGAAAAATTGGTTGTTAAAAAAATTCCCAAACAAAAAGCTCCCAAAAGCAAGGGTGAAGAATATATGTTCCTTTCTTTATCCATATGTACTAATACAAAGAAAACAGTTAAATAATAAGCTTGAATTAATTATATGCTTATTGAGGCACAGTGAAGTAAATGAGAATGCCAGAAGTTGGAAAGTAGCCAAATGAGTAATAAACAGTTTTAAGACTGTCTAGAGACAGACTTGAGAATATTATAGTCATCAGGCAGCTGAAAACAGCGTCAGGGTAATTATGAGCATTTGCAATCGATTAAGAAGAATGTGATAATTTTATGGGCCTTTATTAAACTGGCATTACAACTTCAAATAATTTGAAAATGTTATGGTTCCAAGTGTATATCCCTGTGAATGGTCATCTGATGTTTATTTCTGGAAAGTGAATACGCAAAAAAGAAAAGAAAAAAAACCTAGTGGAATTACTTTGTCTTTTTTCCCCCTGCAGTTTTATAGGAATGCCTTCTTGTCAAATATATATATCTGCCTTTAGTGGTATGGTGGTTTTTTTGTTTTGGTTTTCCCTTAGACAGCAAAATCGGTCTTAAATCACCACCGAGGGACCAGCAAAAAATCCATTGCCCTGTTGTGGTCTTTAAACAAAGGTCAACGTTGTATGGCAAACCATATGGGAGTACTTTAAAGAGCATGTTTAAGACAAGAGGTTATCTATTTGGAAGTGGTCCTTAATACATTTTTCACCATATCTACATTAACAAGTATTTATTTATTTTATGTATGTTCCTGCTTCCAAACATATGTTCCTGAGACTTTTGTATACTAGACACAAGTATATGCACATAGGACTTGATCCTGAAAGGATCAATGGAACTGCTCACATGATCAAAAGTAGGCACATGCTAAATGCTTTGCTGTATGTGGATCAGAGTGCTTAACACCTTGCAGGATCGAGTCCATATAGTGCCTGTACTTAACATCTGTCAATGTCTAGCTTGCTTCTTAAATGGCTCCCATCACCTTAATATCTTGGCACCTCATAATCATTAATTAATTTATTCTCATAACACACTGCAAGGTATTATCTCTGTTTCCTAGACCAGTTAGGGACACACATGTGAGATACAATTCTGGGGAGTGGGTACAACAATGGGAATTCTGGAGTAGATCTTGTGCTAAAAATCTAATAGCCTGATCTATTCATCTGTAAATGATGTACTAACAAGGAACTTTCAAATACATTTAAATGCTTAATACATCTTTGGTTATTTACACATCCCAAGAGCCAGTAAGCATAGGTTGTTAGCTTTCAGAGGAATAAATATTATGTGCATTAGTGACGAGTGCTTGTATCTTCCTTTTGCAGAAAAGTTAGGTTGAAAAACAGAGGGCTGGAACTGAACACTCTACAGAAAAGTGATGTTTAGCCATTTTTTACTGTGTACAAATGCCAGATGATTTTAAACTTCATACTAGCCAGTATAAAAGAGAATAGGAAAATAAGACACAATGTTTTCCCTCAGGAACAGTCCTACTCCTTTCACTTTTCCAGAGAACTAGAAAGTTCATCTGTCTGCTTTGGTACCAACAAAACATTAAAAAAAAAACTTTTTTTGTCTGAAAATATTTAGTCTTTTCATCTTAGACCTGTAGAGATACCTAGATTTTAAATGGCACAAAACCCACAATTTAGCTTTCCGAATGATTGATTGGGTTTTTCATAAAGAATTTACTACCTCAGGAAGGTTTCTGATTTCAAATGTGCTCTTAGAAAATAGAATGTATAGTTAGCTGCCTGTAAAGGAGGCAACACCTCCTAAAAGCTTGTCTCTTCCCATTTGTTAAAACTGCTGGTGAAATCAGCAATACTCTATAAAAGACAGTCTAATCGAGTCATCTAATTATTGAAGCTTATTGAATACTGCAAAAAAGCAGCATTGACAGACATTCGCTCCGATTAGGAATGACCATTCAATTTGTTTCCCTTTTTAATACAGTTTTTGCAAACATTCACACGAAAGGGTTTTTTCTTCACACTAATATTTGGGGATTGGTGGTTATTCATATGCATACCATTAGTGGTATCTTTATACAAGTCAGAGTATTTATGATTCGTATTTGCTGTGCCCAATAACTAAATTGGGTATGGTTTCAACTTTAAATCACAAATTAGACAGGCCCTAAAGAAAATGGGCCTAAGTTTACAAACTTTTGCAAAACTTTAGGTAAATCTGGACTGAGTTGACAGCTTTTAACAATTCCCAAAATTAAAGAAGTTGCAAGTAATGTCCTGGCAGTGTGTGCCTGAAACATACCCCGTGTCCCCACTGGCCTGATTTTGCAGCAGGTGTTGACTGCTTGTGAAAGGGTGAAGTGGTATCTGCTGGCTCACAGAAGGAAGTGACTGATTCTCTGTTAGATATAAGGGAGGTGAAAGTGACTCTCTGTGATAGAAGATCTAGGATGTGGGATAGCGATCTTGACCAAGGAACTCTAGGAGCAGTCAAGCCTGAGGAGAAAATATGAGCTGATGCTTACCTCATTATTGTTTCCTTTGTTAATAAAGCCAAACTCCAAAAAGGAGATGGATTTGCACTTTACAGACTCTGTGGATAGTGTTTTTTACAGCAAGTTGTGAAAGGTGCCCATTTACAACATGATTTTGTTGTAAACACGTCACATAGCTCTATTCCTTAGCAATGCAACAAACCATCCTCACTGACGTTTGCAGAAATGGCAGCATCCTACTTTGAAATAACTAATGTCTTATTAAAAGATACTTAAGGCCAAATTCAGTTCTCACTTGTACCCCCCCCACTCCTCCGCCACAGCTCATCAATTTTTCTTAGGCCCCTAATGCAACTTGCACTGAACTCAAAGGCAATGTTTCCATTGATTTCAATGGGAGTTCGATCTGGCCCATAATGCAGAATTTATTAAATCAAAAATGGCAACAGACAGAGACATGATGGTTATAAGGGGCTGATTCTGCTCTCACTTGTTATAACTTGCATTTACTTCAGCTGAGTTGAGTTACTCCTGATTTACTGACAGATGGCACAGAATCACATGGAGAATTATGAAAACACCTTACTGCTGAAAAACATACCAGGTAAAGGCAACAGGCACTGCTTCCTGCCTTGCCAAACATACTTGGTAATCCTGGTGTTCCTTTGATGTCAGCAGACTCTGTGTTTAACATCAGAGTTCTGAGGTAGGCAAACACAGCGGTAATTATGCAGCAGCAGTAGTAAACTGTAGGATCTTATAGGAGAATCTGGGTCATGAGAGAGAAAAACCTCTTATTTTAACTAGCAAAAGACTTCAGTATCTGAGACCTTAATCTAGGTGCTATCACTGTTCTCTATGCACTTAGCAAAATACATATAAGTGAAAGAGAGAAAATGAAAAGTGAGTCAGATTTGGTTCAGAAGTTCTCTTTCCTCCTCCCCTACTCACACCAAGTATGCATCAGTGTAGCCTAAGCATGCCAGTCCCCCATTAGTATAGTTGGGTGGGAAATGGCTTTGCTGTCCCAAGACCTTGCGAAATCTTTCACCCACTCCCTCCCCCCCAAAAAGATGCGGAGTGAATTATCTCACCCACCCCAGAATAGCCAGTAGCCCACTGATGATGAAACTCACCTGAGAAGTGGGAGAGCCAGGTTCATGTCCCTGCTGTGTTTGATTCAGAGCAGGAACATAACCTGGGCCTCTAACATCCCGGGTTAGAGTACCCTCACCACTGGGGTTTCACTTACAATGTGGAAGACCCAGTCTCAAGGCTCTGCACCTCCCACAGAAACACAGAAATGTAGGACTGGAAGGGACTTCAACATGTCATCTAGTCCAGTCCCCTGCACTGAGGCAGAAGTAAGTATTATCTAGACCATACCTGACGGGGTTGTCTAAACTGTTTTTTAAAATCTCCAATGATGGAGATTCTACAACCTCTGGTAAAATTGTCCTGATATTTAACTTACAGTTAGGAAGTAACCCTTACAGTTAGGAAGTTTTTCCTAATGTCTAACCTAAATCTCCTTTGCTGCAATTTAAGCCCATTACTTCTTGCCAGGTCTATAGTGGATAAGCAGAACAATTTATCACCCTCCTCTTTGTAATAACCTTTTACATACTTGAAGACTCCCACTTCCCCGGAGTCTTCTCTTCTCCAGACTAACTGAATCTAGTTTTTTCAATCTTTCCTCAGAGGTCATGTTTTCTAGACCTTTTATCATTTTTGTTGTTCTCCTCTAGACTTTCTCCAATTTATCCATGTTTCCCGAAATGTGGTGCCCAAAACTGTACACAATACTCCAGTTGAGGCCTTATCAATGTTAAGTAGAGTGGAAGAATTACTTCTCATGTCTTGCTTACAACACTCCTAATAAATTTCAAAATTAGTTTCATTTTTGCAACATTATATAGTTGACTCATTAAGCTTGTGATTCACTTTAACCCTCAGATCCTTTTCTGCAGTACTCCTTCCTAGGCAGTCATTTCTTGTTTTGTGAAGTTGATTGTTCCTTCCTAAGTGTAGCACTTTGCATGTGTTCTTACTGAATTTCATCCTATTTATTTATTCCTCCAATTTTTCAAGATCATTTTTAATTCTAATCCTGTCTTCCGAAGCACACGAAGATAGCAGTCCTCTGGCCCCCATTCCATCTAGTTCCCAAACACACAGTCCCCAACAAGCCATACTGTAAACTTTAACCAAGCCAAAAGAAAAACCAAAAAGACAGACAAGCTCACTCTAAAATTTAGTGCTCCCTCCTTCTTCAGCAGGCAGTCTTCCTCCCTGCCTCTCAAACTCCCCTGTTTGCTATCTGAGTTTGCTAGGAAGCATCTAGATGTTAAGCCCTTCTCTCCTAGAATAGCCAATAGCCTGATGGTTAGGGCACTCACCTGGGATGTGGGAGATTCAGATCCCTGCCCTAAATCAGGCAGAGCTTCCCAGGTGAATGTTTTAGCTATAGGATGGGTCATACACTGAGCTACTGGATGAGCCCCACACACAGAAGCAATTCCATCTTGGATCTAAGAAACCTGTTCCATCAAAACTGATATACTCCTGCAAAATGTTTCAGTTTCAACCAACTGGCATTCTTGACCAGCTATACTCATTAGTTATTAGTAGAACAATAGTCACTGACTAAGACTTACAGTTACTTATTAAAATTTTTCACTGGAGTAGCTCAATTTTGCTATGCCACAAAGTTTACAGTGAAACTGTTTTAATTATGATTAGTTCATTTTTAATTTTTTTCAAGAAAACAACATTTAAAATTTAATTTTTAAAAATCCCTATCACTTTAAAATAAATATCAGTGGTTTCAAAATGAGGCTTCTGTATAACTTCCCTTTCACTCAGTTAATTAGGGCTTATAGGGAGCAATTGCTTCTTTCAAATACTTCCATTTTCTTTGTTGGTAAGGGAGTTTTAAATAGACTGCAGACTTCTATCAACTGAATATAATAGCTTTAGCAAAATGCACTCTTCTCTTAATAAGTTAAATACATAGGTCCAATTATGTTCAGAAAGAATTTGGGATATTTTACAATGCAGAACACACTGTAAATGAACACTTCTGACCTGTAGAAGTACTTAACTCTAAACATAAATGATGCTCACTCTCTCTCTGCTAATGAAAGGTAACCACTGATAGGCAAGATAAAAGTGAAAAGCATTTCCAGTTTGTTGAACTTAAAACCTATGACACTGATAAATGGATATGCAAATTGTGCAGTCCTTTTTCGAGGCACAAGATATTTGTATTAGCATGATATTTATTTTGGATTCGAGCCCAATCCCTCTGTAGCAAGATTTATTGTAAATACCAAAGGCATATTCTCTTTCATTCAACAAGGATATTACTGGAAATAATTTCAGAGATATGAGTAAAGTGTTTCCTTATAAATTGTGAAATTGAATAACTAGGAAAATTGGTTCACTTCCAATAAAGAAGAAGTAAATACCTTTAATCACTCAAACGGATATATAGACACAGAAACATACATGACGTACACAGAAAAAAAGCACTCAGATAATTTTGGATTGTGTTAAAGGTGAAGAGACTGGATTTGAAAAGAGTTAAACAATTCTGCTCTCAGTTACACTGCCATAAATGCGGAATCAGTTCCCTGAACTAAATTGAATTGTTCCAGATTCATACTGAGTAACTGAGAACAGAATCCGACCTAAAACAGAGTGGAAAATATTCAATCAGTTTAGAGAGCTGGTCTATGCTTTTAGCTGCCCTTTACTGTACTGTGCATTGCAGGTATCTGTGTAGAACACTTTCCCATAGTGTCAGCACCAAACAGAGACTCAACAGGGCTAGGAATTTATTTCCACTTGTTGTGCCACTTATTTGCTGGATGATCTTGGGCAAGTCACTTCATTTCCATGTGCCTCAATTTCCCTGTGTGCAAAAAAATGGGGATATTGATGCTTACATCCTTTGTTCAGCGCTTTGAAATCTATCAATTAAAATCCATATGGGAGTCAGGAACTACTATTATCATGATCTGCATTGGGATTATCTCGCCCAGCTCATGCAGAAATGATAGTGAATCTTTGACAGGCTGAGGTCCATGACCTTACTAATATTCGGCAAAATCTTTCATTTCTTAATTCTGTCAATGGTCTCACTATAATCATAAGAACAGCCATACTGGGTCACACCAATGGACTATCTAGCCCAGTGTCCTGTCTTCTGACAGTGGCCAATGCTAGGTGCCCCAGAGAGAACAAACGGATCAGGTAATCATCAAGCGATCCATCCCCTGTAGCCCATTCCCAGCTTCTGGCAAACAGAGGCTAGGGACATCATCCTTACCCATCCTGGCTAACAGTCATTGATGGACCAACCTCCATGGATTTAGCTAGTTCCTTTTTGAACCCTTCTATAGTCTTGGGCTGCACAAGATCCTCTGGCAAAGAGCTCCACAAGTTGGCTGTGCATTTTGTGAAGAAACACTTCCTTTTCTTTGTTTTAAACCTGCTGCCTATTAAATAAGTCAGTTTGGGTATTTTATCCATACCTATGAATCTGCCTGGGACTCTTCTACGAATCTGATTGCTCCGAGTGTTTTCTGCTTCAATCACAATTGTTGACACTATGAGGGAAGCATCCTCTTCATCATAATTAGCTCCTGCTTGGAGATAACTCCATTTCCTCTTGTGAAGACATTTACAATTGACATTTTGAACAACTCCTCATAACTTTGCTGCTTCAGAGTTATGAATGCAGGGCCTGACAATTCACACTGTACTCAACGGAATGGTTCCCATGGAGTTCTAATAGCCTTTTTCATCATACCCTACAAGGATTTAAGACGCTTTTTGCGCACTAGACAATTTTACTCATGTTAATCACGTAACCAAACCAGCAGTTTTATCATAGGAAGGCATATCCATTAATTGCTGCATCGGAGAATGGTCCAAGGCCAAATGAAGGCAAGGGAGGCACTCATTCTATTCATTTCAGTGATCTTTACATCACACCCACAGTAATAGATTTTTTTTTGCCTTAGATACACATGTCCCCCAGTCACCATAATATCTGAGCATCTCAATTTTTTATTGCATCTATCCTCACTACACCCCGGTGAGGTAGGAAAATTCCCTTATCCCCATTTCACAGCCTGAGAACTGAGGTACACCTATGGGAGTTGGGTGCCTTGGTGCTTCAGAAAATCCCTGTTAATGCCTCAATATTTGGAAAACTGCGGTCCCCGGTGACTTTCCCCAGGTGACACAGGAAGTCTGGAACAGAACAGGGAACCAAGCCTGGGCATGCCGGGTCCCAGGTGAGCACCCTGACTCCTGAGTGATCCTTCCTCGCTTCCTTGGACCACGTTCTGAATCCCCAGGCAGGTAAATTGGGCTCATTAAGTGAGGAGGTTTTGTGTGTCACCAGGAGGGGGATATGCAAATAAGGGGACAGTTTCCTGTTTAAATCTACAAAAAACACAAGGAGTCCGGTGGCACCTTAAAGACAACACATTTATTTGGGCATAAGCTTTTGTGGGTAAAAAAAACACATGCCCAAATAAATCTGTTAGTCTTTAAGGTGCCACCGGACTCGTTGTTTTTGTGGATACAGACTAACATGGCTACCCCTCTGATTATCATGCTATTATATAAATCAGTACTTTCTTCTCATCTGCAATACTGTGCTCAAGACTGGTGACACTATCACAAAGAGGTAACTGTAGAATTGGTGGAAGTTCAGATATGAGCCACAAGAATGATTAGGGGCATGGAAAAAACTCTGATAAGAAAAATGATTGATAAGAGTGGGACTGTTTACTTTTAGTGAGGAGACAAATAAGAAGGGACATGACAAACATATGCAAATAATGAATAGTCTAGAAAAGCTGCATCTAGAAATTCTGTTCTCATCTGATAATGCAAGAACAAGGGGACAATGAATTTGTATATTCCAAACTTATAGAAGGAATTACTTATTCACAAAACTAATAGTTAGAATGTAGAACTCACTGCCATGTAATGATGTTGAAACCAAGCATTTAGCAAGATTCAAAGAGGGATTGGACATGTATATAGATAACAAGACTATTCCGAGTTATAATAGAATGTATGTTTAAAAACTTGAAGGGACATAAAATCTCAAACTTCAGGGTTAAAGTCGATCTTTGACTACTGGAGGTTAGGAGGAGATAACCTTGGGTGGCAGATTATTCCAAATCTGCCTCCTACAGAGTTTCTTAAACTTTCCTCTAACTTAGTACTAACCACTGCCAGAGACAGGATACTGAACTAGCAATTCCTGTGTTCCCATGAAAAATCCAAAAAAGGTCAGAGCCACTTTGAGGACAGTGGAGGGACATTGCTTGCTGGCTTTTCTGCCAACCACAGGCTTAGGTCTCTGGTCTCCCAGTGGCTCACTTTACATCTGGTAAAGATGCTCCTGCCTCATTTTATGTCTGGAAGTGACAGGGCACAGAATGAATTAATCTCAAACCTATTGCTAGTGGACAGACATCCACATTATAAAACTGTCACCACAGTGGGATTCTGAAACAGAGACTAAAGACATAAAGGACATGGAGTCTGAAATACCCTCTCAAACCGAACAAATGGAATGCTGCAAAAACAATGTGAACGTTCTTTCTTATTCTCAACTACTAGTTAATTGTAATGTTTCTTCCCTTTTTTATTCATGAATGTCTGTGTAAATAGATGTTTTGTTTACATGAACATTTGGGGGATGGTTCTTCTTCATGAGCATACTTATGTTTAGATGTGAACAAGCATGTTAATTCATGGACAATAATTCACCATCAAAAACTCTTTGGAGCTGGGACTGTGCATTCATGTGTGTGTGTACAGCACCTATTACAATGGGGTTCTCATATTGACTGGGACTGCTAGCTATTTTATTATAAATACTTATTATTTGCTATTCATCATTCTATATTGTCCTAATTTTAAAAAATTAGGACAATATATCATTTAATCAGAGAACAAATTCAACAGCATATTACTGGGGTGACCAGTCAGACACCATTAAATATGAATAGCATATTGCTGAATTGAACCATTCACAACCTGAAGACTTAAGTTTGATAATAAGTTGTTAAATGTTCATCCAAACTAACTGTAAATACTTCTGCAAAAAGCAGGTTTGGTTTCAAAACAATTCATGAACAGAAAACATGGTGAAATTACTCCAATAATGTATCGATTATAACATGACTAGCCCTACTCTAAGGAAACATGAGAAGTGATGCCTTCAGAAATTGATTGAAACACACAGTTGGATAGAATGGGCTAATTTGCACTGTGTGTTGTACTTCTTCTGGTGATACAGGACTGGTGGTTCAGCACCTTTCATAAGCACTAAATGCACTCAAAGGTTTTTAAAAAGAATGCCTCTCCTTTCTGCCCCTTCCCCCCCACAACCCAAGTATCTATTTCTATATCTCTATTCAAGAAGTTTACCTGAGGGTCCTGCATTCACCCAAACCAGCCCATTCCCGTTAAAGTTTGTTTCTTGCTTACATTGCTATTTCAAATTCCTACCCCACAAAAGACTCCATTACACACAAAAGATTTGCCCCTTGACAAAATTCTAGAAGTGTGAAGTCATATATTCTATCTGCTGAATTGTCGTAATCTATTTGCACACACTGGCAAACAACAAAACTCATTAAAATCGTTTACACTTCATAAACACCACAAGATAGAAGGCTAGATAAATTCTGCATTTAACTTTATCAAAGGAATTATCAAACAAAGCCAAAGAAATTGATGGCTTTTAGAAACAGAGTTTTCTGGGGTTATGTGAAATCCGAACATAGCCATAAATGCTTATATGCAAAATGTAATGTAGTGGAAGATTTTAAAGATTTAATGCAATAGCTTTTAATACAATTACAGATTTGATAACAATCACCCCACTAAATAAATACTTACCATACTCGTTATCATAGAAAATAATGAACTTCTGCCAGGCGTATTCTGTGACCACCCTCAATATAACATCATTTACATAGACGGGTGGGCGGACAGACAGTGTGTAGTCATCATTTCGATTGCTCCTGGTGAGGCCACAGCCACTTCTTGGAGTCCCAGCTGTTGAACGCTGGATGAAGAGGTGAGGGATGTGCATGGCATCTGCCAAGGACTGCAGGGATCCCGCCGACGTACAGCCAATGGAGCTGACAAGGGCCAGGATGCCTTGGTTCATAAGGTCGCATGCTGTAGGAAAACACAATGATATTCAAGATGACAAGGGCAGTTCAGTGCTCACAGCTTATTTTTCTGCTGAAACAAATAAATACTGGGAGCTGACATGAAAGAGCTTCAGTGAAGTAAAAAGAAGTTAGCGTTCTGTAAATTCAATAATCTTGTCTACTATAAAACAGACCAATCTAAAATCTACCTTTTGCTATAAAAGTCAGGAGGTTTGTCTATTCAGTTCAAACTGCCTTACCTATCATCACTACCAAGAGCAGTCAGACTGTTCCTTCCCCTGTCCTGGAAGTGAAACTCAGCTAGAACATAAACTTATTCTATAAATATAGCCTTTGGAAGACTCTTACAAACTAAACCCAACTATCAAAATAACTGGATTTTCTGGGGAGATAAACACTTTCCGAAGTCCAGCATGCCCATTCTGGGAATAAGATATTTGCATTACACATGCAGAACTTGACAGAATAACAGCTCAGACTAGCTGTCAACTTTTGAAGGCAACTGAATATAGTCATGCACATTAGCTTGCCCAGAAAGAACCAAAAACTGAATGGCTCTTGGGTTATACAAGAAATGTACAGCATATGTGATCTAACTTGTCTGTTTTAGTGTTTCAACAAAAAAAAAAAAAAAAAACCACCCACAGTCTTACAAATAGAATGCTGCTTTCAAAACTTAGGGCAGAATTTCTGCAAGTTTTCCCTCCTCACTTTTTGGAAAACCATGTTCATGCAAAAAGTAACACCTTGTAACTAATAGCCCAGTCAATGAAGGCTGAGTTACAGCAGAAGTTCTGAATATTACACTAATGACATCCACGTGAATACCAAAGGTACTTATGATTAATGTTAATGCAATCAATCAATAAAAAGAATAAATAATTATTTGGGCTATAATTTTGAAGCATTACTCTGTGAAATAAAGCACAGAGTGAAGTGTTTCTTTTGTCTTTCTAATTGAGTTGAGAGCCAGAGCAAGTCAGCAACACCAGCTTGTAACGTAAGAGCACAAATCAGGGACAATTTTTTAAATGCCTAATTTGAGACTAGCAAAACTACATGTGCAGTTACCCTGTATTCATACATGCAAAACAGAATTGTGCAGGAAAATACAATAGGTATTTACAGGTGCATATGTAGTATTTTAGTTGTGCAATTACCCATTTTGTGTGCAGATTTTGTGCACACAGCAGGTCAGGACACAAATGAAGAACACACGTGAAAAATTCAGCCTTTAAAATATTATTATAGCAGACATATTTTGTTATCAGACCTGTTAGATCAGATTGTCATCCCCTTACACTACTCTAGAAATATTCCCATTGACTTCAATATAACTATTTATGGCATAAGGCACTATTCAATGTGAATAAGGATGTCACAGTCTAGCCCTTATAATCTTACCAATGTAGCCAAAAGGTTGTATAGGAGATCATGGACACAGAGAATCTTTTTCATATAAAATTAATACATTTACCATGTAATATTTAGCAATATTACAGATTACATCTAAAAGATTCAAAAGACAGTCATCGTGTATGTCAAAATAATATACCATTCAAGAAATGACAATAACGATTGAAGGAAGGGATTATTCAATACTTCACATCACTAGATTTAACCATCAGAATTATTTCATGTTTTTTGTTAGTTCAGTATCCTGCTTCACAGATAGGGAGGTCCCTTTGCACCAGGAAAAGTGTGGCTCTGCTGTGTAAAGTGGAGATGCACATACTCAGAGGCAGTGCTAACCCATTGGGGGTGCTAAACAGGAATATTTCTCTCCACATTCACTTTTTTAGTATGTGTTGTGTCTGTGTATGGGGGAACCACTTTAGCTGCATGGGGCCCTAAGCAACTGTTTACTCTGCTTATGCCTAGTGCTGGCTCTGCACATACATCATGGAGTCCAGCTCTCCGGGGCTTCCCTGCATAGCAGAGCACAAATGAACAAGTGAAGAAGGGCGAAGATGATGGCAAAGAATTCATTACTTCACAGGTTTTTTTGTCCTCCCCTCTATAATGTAGGCTTTTGGGGAGCCAATTGGGGTACTATGTTAAAGTAGCCTCCACAGAGTGGCTCCAAAGCACTGGAGCTGGGGAAAATGACCCCTTCTCCTATGTAGATGCCCAGAGTATAGCCTACTACTTGTGCTGGGTCCCAGAATGGATGGAAGAGGCACTGTCAGGTTAAAAATGAGATAGACTAGTTAATGTCTCTTTTTACTCAGCTTCTAATCACTTTTCCAGTGCTCTTTTCATACATTGGGTAAATATTGTGATATCTAGAGTGCGAGTCCTGCAGGGAATGCTATTCCTTCCAAGATAAAAATTGCCAGTGTCATTAAAAAAATTATCCTTTATTTGTAGTTTAGATTTTTTTTGGGCGGGGGGGTTACCAATCTTTGCAAAAAAGATTTCTTTCAGTGCTGCTGAATTTTAGGCCTAAATGGACCCGACAACGTCCCTTTACATAAAATATGCCCTGCACCCACAGTCTCTCAAACATGACTTTACAAAACACATCACAGTCAGAGACAGTCTTACAGAAATCACCCTGAGGATCCTTCTCATGTCAAAAGTCTATATTTCTAGGCACTCCTTATGACCAAAAAATAATCAGGAGACTCACTATAATACTGCAGAAGAGGGAATTTTCCACTGTGCACTGTGTTACTGAAACAAAGCAAAATAGGAGGGGAAAAGCATACAGTTCAATGATGGATTTATTCTACTGCTTCATGGGGCCAAATCCTGCTCCTAGCACACAGACTGAAAAAGCATCTGCAATCTGCTCACTCCAGGTCACTCTATTATGAATACTGTTGAAGCATGAGGATTGCAGTAGCCCCCAAGGCTCAGTCACCCCAAATCTATCAGTCCAGTTCACCAACTGCCCTCTCCCCTGGCCCACTCGACACACACATGCCCAAGTCAAAGAGAATCCCCAATGAGCCCCATGTGACGCTGTGGCAGGGTGCTTCTAGCAGCAAAGGCCAACAGACCAGAGTGGGTAGCCAGGCCCCTGCCAAGATCTTGGGACACAATTGAGCCACCATTGCCTGGGGATAGTGCAAGGCCAGGTGGGCTTAGCTCACTCTGCAATCCCCAGCCTCTGCCCCACAAGACAGGAGCTATCACTGCCCGGGGTGAGTGCAGCTTTGGGCGGGCTCACTCTCCAACTCTCCTACCTTCCCTACAAACCTGGCCAAGCTAAAGCTTGGCCCAATCTTATGGGAAAGGAGTGACCATTCTAAAACAAAATGCCAGAGACAGATTGTCAGACCACTGAATAACGATCCAGATAGGCTCACCATGTCATGGGGCACTCAGAGCTCCACCCCCCACAACCCTACACCTTTTCAATAGCAGTGTAGCTATTAAGTTTTACTCAGCCCCCACCCCAAAGAGTATCTTCCCCCTCAGGTGGGATGATCATTTTCAATTCATTTCCCCTGTACTCAGGGACGTCCCTAGGGGGATGCGAGGTCCAGGACAAATCAGCCTCCCTGATAGTCTCCTTGCCGTCCATCCCGCACCCTTCCTCCCCCAACGTCCGCCCCTTCTCCTCGCCATCCACCCACCTGCCTGCCTCCTCACCCTGCTTGCCCACCCACCTCACCTGAATATCAGGACAAATGGCGTCCCGATCATACATCGGTCAGAACGTGGAACAAAGGGCTAAATATCAGGACAGTCCCAATTTTATCAAAGTGCGGGGCCCAGGGCAGTCACCCCGATTCGCCCTATACAAGGGATGGCTCTGCCTGTACTACAGCAGCCGTTCCACTGCTCCTCTCAGCTTGGCTCACTCAGCAGTCTGTAGTATTCACCTGACCCCTTCCAAGCTGGGACTGATAACTGAACAGGGAAGGCTGGCCCTTGGCCCTCTCACCCGTAGAGGAACAGGCTACCCTGTTACAGGATGATATTAAAATTGGACATCCCCCAGCCACAACCAGTAAATTTATTGCAGTGTTTCTCATTCTGTGTTTAGAGAATACTGGAGTAAATGTTCATTCCTTACAGTGGGTCACTAAGTAAACAGTATTAATTCCATGGAGCAGATGAGGAAATTGAGAGACACAGCGGTTAAGTGACTTGCCCAAGGCCACATAGTGAGTCACTGGCAAAACCACGATTCAGGAATTTTTGACCCCTAGTCTCATGTTCGTTCATCTAGAATATTCTGCCTCTCCATCCTGTAACAAAGGGAGACCACAATGGACTCACACTGTTTTTTCATATGCTCTCAAATGTTTCATTTATCCTAGAAAATGTCTCATTTATCCTAGAGAGAAGAGATGATTTATGCCATAGTAAGTAAATCATTCATTGCTCCAAGGTCCCACTGATAGAGAACCATAGAAGCTGAAGGCATTGGCACATCAGGGAGCACTGATGATAGTACTACATCATCACTCTCTATTAACACCCTAGGAGAACAAATAACTCTCTGCTTAAGGGTGAGTGTCTTTACTTTTGTAAGTAGATCAAAAATATTGGGGTGGGACCTTTGGAATCCCTACAGTTGTGTGACTCAGGCTCACCTCTGATGTTAACCATATTTCACACTAAGGCTATGGCTACATGACAGCTTGCAACTGCGCTACTATAGCACTGCTAGGGCAGGTGCTCTAAACTGACAGGAGAGAACTCTCCCGTTGACTCAATTACTTCAGCCCCCACGAGCAGTGGTATCTATGTCAGCCCTTTATAGCTCTCCCACCGACATAGCACTGTCCACACTGGCACATAGGTCGGTGTTACTTACGGTGCTCAGGGGGATGGCTTATTCACACTCCCGAGCGCTATAATTTATACCGACATAACCTGTAATGTGTACATAGCCTAACTCTCAATCCTGCTATCGTACAGACAGAACTTCCACAATAGGACTTCAGGTCCTTAATGAGTAAGAATTTCATTTTTATCACCCTATTCATATTGTGTAGAGCATTTATTTATTGGCTGAAAATGCATTAAAAATTTAAATTTAAAAAACAATATTTTCCAGATTATGAAAAATAATTTCTGAAAAGAACGTAAACCGTGAGAAATGCACTGCTGCATTACAAGGACCTTTATGCTATAAGATAACTTGAAAATGTTTTCAAATGTATACATGTTTAGTATTTAGTTTTCAGATTTATCTTGGCTTTTCCAAAACACCTGAAGTTCACATAGTGGGCTGGTTTCCAATAAAAACTAATCTTTTAGAGATTCTTTTAAGTTGGAGTTTGGCACAGCTTCTTAATGCACTAAAATCCAATTTTTATGTTCAATAAGTTATTTTATTTAAAAAAAAAGTGTAACCAATTTCATTTAAAATAAATAGCTAACATCTGGGCTGTCAGCTTGGGCTAACTACTTTCAATCTAACATGATTTAAAATAGCTAAATAAAAAAAAAAACTTGAAAATTTGTGCTTGATATACTGAAAACAATGGCTACTGACTGCCATAACTTAGCAACAAGGTTCTCTATCTAAAAACATGTTTATAAAGCAAGTAGTGCACATATAAATAAGGAGAATTAATTGTGCTATACAATCATTGTTAGTGAAATTTAGTTTGAGGAAAAGGTGCGGGCATCCAAGTTCTTTAGGCACCTTTTGAAAATCTACCCATAATTTCTTGCTTATTTTGGAAATCTCTTGTAGAGGGCTACAGTGAGGAAAGCTCTCTGGCTGAACGACAGAGGAGAACTTCATTACTGTCATTCTCTGCCCGGGATGCCCTTTCCTCCCTCTGTCTCACTCCCCTGTCGACGGAATAGCTAGCTGCTCCCCACATTTCCTTCTCATCCTCAGGATGTTGACCATGAAAGGTAGAGTGACCAGATGTCCTGATTTTACAGGGACACTCCTGATTTTGAGGTCTTTTTCTTATATAGACTCCTATTACCCTCCCTCCCCCTGTCTTGGATTTTTCACACTTACTGTCTGGTCACCCTAATGAAAGGTGATGAAAACAAGCAGATCTTCATGCCTTCCCCACACCAGGGGCAAAGGGATAATGTTCAGGGATCTTAGCCTGTGTTCTGCCCTCTCTCTTTCCCTTGAGCAGTTGTACCCACCACAGAGTGGGTCTCTGTTTCTATAGCAGTGTCTCCTGTCCTTAAATAAGTCTAAAACATTCCTGGCTTCAACATAGAAAAGATCACCAGTTCAGAAAAGGTAAATTAGCATGAAAATGTAAAGGAAGTTTAAACAGATAAACTACAGGTCTTTTTGCTTTATGTTCATAATCTTGTGAGGAAGGAAAAAGGATAGAAAAATATAATTATGAGGCATATTATCATGAGATCTTGTTACTTAATTCTCAATAAATCTTTTTTAGTCATTTTTAGATACCAATTCTGCTCCTGCAAATTATTCTTCTTTAATAATACAGTGGTTCAACCTGGATTTATAACAGATTTATTTCAAGATGAGTGACAGCACATTTTTAATATACCTCAAGATACGTCCATAAGGAAATAAAGGTAAGATCTTCTGGTTGAAAGAATGCAGGAAAAAAGTATGCATGACTGGGTTTTATATAATGTTCTCCTTTGAACTAGATACCTCAAGATACGTTCATAAGGAAATAAAGGTAAGATCTTCTGGTTGAAAGAATGCAGGAAAAAAAAGTATGCATGACTGGGTTTTATATAATGTTCTCCTTTGAACTAGAGATACATGTGCCCAAATCCATTCCTGTTCCACTTTTTTGGCATGGGTTATGGAAATCAACCTCGATAACATCTTCTTACCTGTAAGCATTTAGCCCCCTCCTCCTCCAACAATACATTATATACAACTCAGAGTGGTGATATTTTTCAAGTAACTTGTTATTAACATTTAAGGGATTTTATTTGGTCCTGATAGCTAAACCGGATTTGTAGTTACAAATTTTAACAGATGGTGCTTATTCAGGTTAGAGATTTCTTTGTGTGGAGGAAAATATATAATTTGAATACATGCTTAATGTCTGGATTGAGATCTCAATAAAAATTATTAAACACACACACACACACACACACACAACCTGGAGAAGGAGGTGCATCTCTGCAGGATACAAATACAGCACAGTTACCACAAAGTACAGCACCTGGAATTTTAGCTGATCGGTCTGTGGGTGTAGCTGGGGATAGAGTTTCTCTTCCATATTCAGGATTCTGCCAAGGATGACCAGTGTTTTATACTTACTCACTCAAAACTAAGCAACCATCTGAGCCTTGAAAACTGGGCTGGCAATCTCACAAGTTTTTCAGGAGAAAGCATTTATTTTTCCACAGTATTTCAGCATCCCTTCTTTCCATCCAAGGTTCATTAAATATATTGTAAGGCCTGAAGAGGCCATTGCAATCTAGTCTGACCTCCTGTATAACATAGACAAAAGGGCTTCCTTGGAATAATTCCTGTTTGAACTAGAGCAGATGGAACAACAGTGTGTGAAGAGTGTGAAAATGGAAGCTGATTTTACGTAAGTTAATTAAACTTTCTCAAACCACTAACAAAGTCCATATTTTGGACAAAGTACCAGGTTGGCTATTTTTTTTTAAATCCCATCTGATGCCTGTCTCCTCCTCTTCCTTTTCATTTCTGCTTTTCATACACTACACGAGCCTTGCTAACATGCCATGTACCAGCCCAAGCAAAACAAAAATCCATTCGCTCTTTGCCATGAAAAAAGAATATATGTCTCTCATCTGGGCTATTAGAATTTTTCACAGGTAACACATGCCCTCCACAGTGAACAATGTTAACATTATGCAAGTAATATAAATGGTTCAACTGGCAGAGTCTCAACAGCACAAAACACACTTAAGCTGGGTGAATGTCAATTTACCAAGCTCCAGTTAGTTGAAGCCCTATAGCTAAAGGAAAGTTGGTTATTCCTCTAACTGCATTGACTGAGGTTTCACCCCTTCAGCACTCCTGGGATCTACAAGAGTTTACGGCTGCAGAGTTTAGGAGACCATAGGATTAATGCTGACCAGCAGTATCCCTTCTGCTGAGCCCTTGGACACTTGATTATGTAATCTCTCAGTTTTACAAAGATTTGGTGCATATTTACCCATTTCTCATATCCCATTCATGACTAATGCAAACACAAATGACCAATAGGCAAGTGCTCAAGAAACCCTCATCCCCATAATCAATGGGGGTGCTGACCCAAAACTCCTTGATGTCAATGGGAGTACCTTTCATTGACATTAGCGAGCACTGGGCCAGAGCCAGTGACAAACTTGCACAGAAAAACTGGAACTGAACCACGACGTTCAAAAAAGTTTGGTTAAGTCCTTTCATTGCTTTTCACCTTTGCACATCCTCTGACATTCCAGATTCTCTCTGGGAACAGAAGCTGAGGTGCCAAAATACTATATGGTTATCTGTTCAGTTCAACAAAACTAAGAGGCCCAGGTAAGCATCCATACTTTTAGGTTTTTCTCTAAACTAGTATTCTCTATCTGCACATTATGATGTTCGAGCATCACTAAACATTTGTGAGTTTGCCACTGCCTGTCTCCCTGCTTTGCCGCTATCAAAACTGAGCGAGTGACGCTCCTTTTGCTGTACAGATAACAGACGGAGATAGACTTAGGACACAAAATTTGGATCTGGATCTCAACCCCCCATGCCCGCCCCCCCAAAGTACAAGCATGTTTGGAACTGCTGTTTGGGTTCAAACCACCATAAATACAGGGATACAGATGTGAACATCTCCAAACTTCAGGGTCCTCCATTCAGGGCTTTGGTTCAAGCCTATTTCTTACAGGCATGCGAGCCATATGCCACAAAACATTACAGGCCTTCCTTCACTGTTGTGTAAGCAATTTCCATTCAGTTGTGTGCTTACATATGTGGCATTCTGAAGCAATTAAATAAAATGAAAAATTATAATTTATATTTGTAACTGGCATTGAATTATACTTGATTACTTATTAAATGAAGCATGTGTCACTTTAAGCTAATGAGTTTCCTTCTTCACTTCAGCCCTGAGCTGTAGCTGTATCTTTTACTTTTAATTTCTTTTCTCAGCTCTGTACAAGGGGTTATTAAGCAGTGCATTGGGTCTGATATAGTATTTAACAGCAAGCTTGCCCTCTGCATAGCAGCAATTATATAGAAATGAAAAGGCTGAGTCATAAAGCAGCTTAATACAAAATTAATGACAATTTATCAAAAGATAACACCCTGGTAAAATCATATGGTTTTATTCTAGTTATTAGTTTTTTAAAGGCCCTGTGCAAGCATTTGAAAAATCCTATATTTAAACCTTGGGCATTAATAATTCTCATTTTATGCACTTCTCATTAAACATACCAGGACAATGTTATTGTTAAGTGAAGAAACAAAATTTACACAGTATACTTGACACTACTTGACAAAAATTAAAATCCTATACTTTATATGACAATCTGCCTAACCATTTACGCTGTTATGAAATAACAGATCAACTCAAAGCCCCTTGTGTGCTAGTCTCTCTCAAAATACTAATGTCCTGGTTCCCAACTCATTTGTGTGCGCAGATGTGCATGTGAAAAAAAAGCTCATCATGATAGATTGGCATCCCGATGCCTCTTCTCCCATCACATCCCAGCTAGATCATCACCCCCTCCCTTTTTTCTGTTCCTTTTCTCTCATGTCCTTTCTGTCCCTTATTTCACCTCTTCCTTCTAATCTATTTTCCCTTTTGAGCATTCAAATTTTTCCCGCTTTGTTCACCACCTTGTTTCTTGTTCTCCCACTTCCAGGGACCCCTTCCACCCAGCCACACAGCACACAGTTTCCCTGTTCAGGCCTCTGTTTCTCTCTCCTTCCCCACTCACTTCTGTCCTCTCCACTGTCAGGAGACAGCATGGGTCCAGAGGATCTGGCACTGGACCTCAGAGTCTTGAGTCCCATCTTTTATTTCCATCACTGCTATTAATTTGTTCTGTGTCTGACTTTGGACAAGTTACGTGAATTCTCTGTGCCTCAGGTCCTTCGGCAGCAGGGATAATGATATTTACACATCTTTGTGAAGTGCTTTGAGATCTATGGATGAGAAGTGTGATCTAAGTACCATTATCATTCTCTCCCTCTCTCATTTCAACCCAGTAGGGACATTCCATTCCTCATTCGACTCCAGCTTCCACAAATTCCTTTTCTCTCTCTCTCTGATTTAGAGTGCTTCAGAAGCATGTCTAGTCCTGCCCATTAATATGGAGACAGTAGGCTTTGTTGGAGAGAGACAGATGTGCTGTGTAGCACAATACTACAACCTGCATCAGGGCAGACAAAAGAACATGCAGCTGGTAGCTGTATCTTAGTGGGAACCCCTACAATAGAAAGATCTGCATGTGCTACCCTGGAGGAGTTTGGCATTCTTCCAGGTATGGAGCTCACTGAACAATACTGTTCAGAATGAGACCCCGCCCCCAAGCAAAAACATGGACTGCTTTCTCTCCCAAGGTGCAAGCAGCAAGCATCCTGAGCATCTTGTTCTCGGGGGATACTGGGCACCATATGGGAAAGAAAATGAAAAGGAAAGAAGTTTTTATATGCCACCTAGATTGTGAAAGTTTAATTTCTTTTTCACAATAGAGGTAATTCTATAAGGCAAATAGAATGAGCATTGCAGTTTGAGCTGCAAACAATACTAAGGCCAGGACTTACATTCACACTAAAATGCACCGGTATAGACAGACTTTACGTCTAATAAAAAGAGCTTTTGTTTGAAAATAAAAAGAATGCAGGGAGAAAGCAACATCAGCTGCAAAGAATGAAAGGATGTGAAAAACCTGGAAATTCAGTGAGGGCTCAAGAACACTAGATCCACTAATAGACTAGGCTCTTGAGGAAATGTCAAAGGAGTCACTATTAATTATTATGTGTCAAGAATAGAAACTGGGTTTTATTGCGGAGGCACCAATTAATAAAAACAACAACTAGCCCTTATATAGCACCTTTCATCAGTCACATTCAGAGTGCTTTGCAAAGGAGCTCAGTATCATACCCCATCTGTTAAAAGGTGGATAAACTGAGGCACAAAGCAGGGACGTGACTTGCCCAAAGTCATCCAGCAAACCAAACCAAAGTTGTTGTCGTTCATGCCCCAAAGAGCTCAATCTGAACAGACGAACAAATTAGAACATCCTAGGAGGTGCAGAATAAAGTCCTATCTTGGAGCTTTTTCCATTTTGTTTTTAAACATTAACTAATGAATGGATGACAGCATTTTTGCTGACACTGCTTTCGTGTAAATGGGTTTCAAGAAGTAGGTGGAGCATTTTTGCTGACACTGCTTTCGTGTAAATGGGTTTCAAGAAGTAGGTGGATTTTGAGGGGATTTGAAAAGTGAGAAGAGGAAGCCCTAGTACAGTGGGATGGAGGGAAAGATTTCTGGCATATGGCGAACATGGAAGAGGAATAAATTTGACAGTGAGAGATGAAAGGGCAAGATTCAGAGAAGTTTTTTGTTTTGTGTTTGTACAGCACCTAACACAATGAATTCCTGGTCCATGAGTGGAGCTTTTAGGCACTCCAGCAATAAAAAAAAAAAAAAAACCACACAGTATGTATGTGTGTTGGGGGTGGAGGGTTGTAGGAAGTAAGCACACAGCTGTAGGAGGGGACAGAGTTTTGAAGGCAAGAAGCCTAATCTGATGTAGAAAGCAGAAGGAAAACAGTGGAGGGATTCAATAAGGAATTTTTTTTTTTAGCAACAGTGTTCAGCTGGACTGAAGTGAAATCACAAGATGACTGGAGGAAGCTAGAGAGGAAAAGGTTGCAATATTTAAGGGAGATAAAGGCATGAGTAGAAACTAACTATTGGGAAAACATAAAAGAGCAACTTCCATAATTTGGTAGCTTTGTGGCATTGCATATTCTCTCGCTTTGTGCTTACAGCTCAGGACAGACAAGGGGAGTATTCATTGGGAGCCTCATAAGTGGGTACAATTGAGGAGGATTGATTTAAAAAGAAGTGAAGATGGAAATTCTAGATAGAAGTGAGAGTCCAGGAATGGAAGAACGTAAAAAATGAGAGTGGAAGAAGGAAATAAATGAGAGGGGTGCACACAGAGCAAAGGGACCCAAGAAGGCTTATGAAAAGAAACATGAGTGAAGGTATATATAGGGGCACAATTGTACAGAACTTTGGGGAAAAGGAGAAGAACGTGATATTTTATTCAGTAGGCAAGGAGATGGCAGGAGTTCCAATAGAGAAGTAAATGAGTCCTATATACATCATGGAAGATTATGTAGGCTGCTGCACTATGGAAGGAAGGGAAGGGAACAGGAGAGACAGCAAGAGGCCAGAGAGAGGGAAGTTGCAACAGCCAGGATGGGAGATAGCCAATGTGTTGACAAGTGTGTCAGTTGAAGGGCAATGAGTTGAAGGGCAATCAATATGATGCATGCTGTAAATGAAGTAGCAGCAGAATTTGTCAGCCTTAATATGTGTGGAGAAGAAGAGAGGATTAAAAACGGGGCCCAAGTTTGAGAGTCTATGTTCTTTCTCTAGGAATATTGGGAAAGTGTTTCTTTGGTGTCAGTTGCAAACTTTTAGTGAGATTGCTTCATCTTTAATAGGTTCAACAGATGTCAGGAAAAGCAGGAATGCTGGTTTTCTTTTCCTGCGACTTTTTGGATTGACATAATAAAGGGAATCAGCATAAATTTAAAATGTTAGATGTGTATTTAGAATGCAAAGCATTTGGATAACTCCTACCACTTTGCCATAATGGGAAAAGCAGCACTAGGCCCTGGTCCTAAACCACATATATGGTGGCAAGTATAAGTGCAAGAAGATTTTTAAAACCTATGCTGATAATTAAGGAATATGCACACTATGAAAGTTTTACCCATAACTGACAGAAAATAGAAAGATACAAATTCTGCTTGGATGTCAGAGATGGGTATATTTCTGCTGAGACCTTCCTTTGTCTGGAACTAGGATTTTAGAAGTTTCTTCCTGTTCAGAACTGTTATGGAGTTACAGAGCTGCCACCTATATGACCTGACAGAGAAAGATGCCGGGCAGACAGAATGGGAGGTTTTCAGGCTCCATGCATTAAGCCTGGGATCAGTACATACAGCTAAAGTTCAAACTGCACAGCTAGCACAGGACACAGGTGCCAGCTGCATTACTATTATGTGAGATGAAGCAGTTTTTCTCCCCAGTAAACATGCCCCATTTTCCACTATGAGAAAGCATGGTCTCTCTTTCTAGCTATCTGAGATATTTACCAGTATATGCTTTGCAGCATTTGTGGCACCCTGGATATGAGAGACTATAGTATCCATGCACTGTTACATTCTGTGTAGCTTTGGGTGTAAGCAGGTACACATCATAGCTATAGTCTTTAATATCCGGGAGACAACACTTCTTGTGGTAACCGATTGACAGGACATGTTTTTTATTTTCCTTTCAACAGGTCTTTTAACAACACACTGCTACAGAAGCTCTCTGTATTTAATGCACACACTGTTGGATCCAATTCTCCTGCCATTTACACTATTTTTACACTTGTAATTAAAGAGTAATTCTACTAAGTCAGTGGAGTTATACAACGGTGTGAGTGAGAGGAGAATCAGGCCTTTTGTATAATATAGCATATCTGTCTACCTTAGGAGATTACAGTAGGGGGCACATACAAGAAGATGACAGCTATCCTGACCATTTAAATAGCATTTTTCATCCATACATCTCAAAGTATTTCACAAAAGTAGGCAAATATAATTATCCCCATTTTACAGATAGGAAAACTGAAGCACACAGATGTTAAAACAACTTGTACAAAGTCACATTGATTTTGTGGCAAAACTCAGAAAAGAATTTAGGTCTGATTCTCAGATCAGTGCCCTACCTTTTGGGGCACATTGCATCTCTGATAGGCAGCCAGTGATTGGCCAGGATATGAATTTGTTTGCTTGTGAGCCAACTGCAAATTACTAGTTCTCTGTGCTATCAGTATACAGTAAGGAGTCTGTTGCTTCATAGGGTTTCTTTGGGCTCGCGTAAAGCAAAGCTTTCTTTGCAAAGTGAGCTCTGTCAACAGCATGGTGGCAAACAGCCCTCTCTCTGCCATTGGTCAAATGTGATCAGGAAAATTGATGCAATTACTGCAAATATTTCACTGCTGCATCTCATTAGCATGATGCATTGGCTTTTGAAAAAAGGGAAAAAAAAGGTCAGCTTTCAGAAATTTAATTACAGTAGGCTAGCTGCCAAGAGCAAATAATTTTTAAATCCATTGTAAAGCATGCATTTGTATAATTTGAGTGCATTTTTCATTGGATTATCTATATGTTGTTCCCTGCAGGCAATGTACAGAAGAACAGGTAAAAGTTTAGCAAATATCCCGATTTTGATCTCACACCAGTTTTGTGCAGGTGTGAAGTCTTCGGACTTCAAAAGGCTTAGTCCTGCTTGTACTACTCTGTAATAGGGAGAAGACTATCAGACCCCAAGTCCATACAGTACTCAGAACCCACAGCAACATATCAGCCTTTGGGTACCACCCCTTTTCGCTATCCATGAGTTGGACAGTTTAAGTAAAATTATTAAAATCGTTTGAATCACTGATGTATGTTGCATGCCAATCTACACATTGCCGTGACATGAAGGATTGTTATCTTGGTCCATTATGAAGGCAATGTCAGAATGCCACATTATGATGTTGCCAGCTAACGAGCACAGTGATGGCATGCAAAAGCAGGTTTTCTCCTCATTCTCTCTCCCTCACTGCTCTTGATTTCGGTTGGTTCGGTTTACCAATGCTACCAAAACACTTGATATTTTCTGTATTTAGACCCAAGCTGCCCCAACTTTTTGATTTTATACATCTTATATATATGTAATTATACATCTTCCCCTCAACATTCTACGCATTATATAAATGTCAAATAGTCTCTCATTCTTCAATTGCCAAATCAAAGTAAAGCAGGAAAAAGGAAGGCTTCAACACTGAGGAGATGCTCTTTCTCCTTGCCTAATGAAGGAAGCTGCCTCTCTTTCTAAGTCTTTGTACTGCAGAGGAAAGCCTAAGGTCAGTCCCTCGTAAGGCTTCAATAACATAGGATATTTAGTATTAGTGTTGCTGTTTCTTTTTAACATGCAAGAGATGACCCAGAATCTCCTTTGGATGGTTTTGTCCTCATGATAGAGAATGAAAGCCCCTTCTAGTCTGCAAATGACATTTGAAGGACTGAAGTTCCTATTTGTGTGAAGAAGGATGAATGGATGGGTCAAATGCCATGAAGGAAGCAGATTTGCACAAAAGTTTGAAATGTGTAAAAGTAAAGATAGACAAACCACATCCAAAAGATGAAAAAAGAGAAAACCTCCCCAACTAAGAACCTTCACCATTTCTAGAACCAAACAATTTTTTTTAAATGTTCTGGTACATTAGATTTGCTTTTTTCTTCATTATTTGTCATTTTCATGAACTTCTAAGATTTGGCCAGAAAAAAGAAGTGGCAGAATGCTTCACAAAAGGCTGTTCTCGCGTTATTTCCAGACAAAACAGAAGAGGCAAGTTCCGCAAATATAATGAAAAGACCTGTTCT
Source organism: Chrysemys picta bellii (assembly GCF_011386835.1). Lineage (NCBI taxonomy): Eukaryota > Metazoa > Chordata > Testudines > Emydidae > Chrysemys > Chrysemys picta. Next base: position 22,025,212 of record NC_088795.1, read on the forward strand.
CACTAATTTTCCAAGAAATTTAGCAGAACCAACAGTTTCTTACAATTTGGAAAACAATTCCATTGTCTTTTTTGATTGACTGACAGTGGGGGAGCACCTGAGAAATACAAATATAATATGCTTTGAAGAAGCATCTAAAATCCTGGGTGCCTATATAAACTGATAAGTTTTGAACCTCTGAAAATTATGTATCACAAATATAAACATATTTTCTTTCTATATATTAGAGTGCACGTTGTGACTGAATGATGTTATGTTTACATGGGGAAGTTTAAATGAATACTTGACATTCTTACAGCAGTGTGCCAGATGCTAATTAAAGTTTAGGGTCACACAAATCATGCATGGGTTCAAGACATGAAACCAGAATATGATATGCAGGATCTGGAAGCAAGTCAGTTTCTGCATGTGGAGCTTCAATTTCCCCTTGAACTTTCTGGTTCCTTGCTACCCCTCTAAGGAGCTCCTGTCCCTCATCTTACCTTGGAAATCTTCTGAAAGGGTCTCTGGATTTGTTGTGGGGAGGGAGGTTTATTGGCATCCCAGAAGTGTGAACAATCTCATTCCATAATAAATGAGCTCTCAGGAAGATGGGGTAAAGTTTGTAAATGCTACCCAATATCAAACATTACATTAAATTTGCATGGGTCTGAGATGTGATGCAACTATTTCACAAAGTTCTATTAAATTCCCTTTTAAATATGCATTGTTCAGGTAACAACTAGCTACAAGATACAAAACCTCATGCAGGAGGGCACTGCAGTTTGTAATCATACTTACACTGGGGTGTCTCATTAAATCTCCTGATCCTCTGTGGTACCAGTGAAATAGCCATTTTTTTTTAATCTGCATGTTTAATCTGCATGTATCATGGAACATAGAGAAATATAAGATCATTTGAGCTTTGGAATTCACAAGTGTGGGCCCCTGCCCCTGTGCAGGGCCCCACCAACTGCAATGGGACTTTGCACAGGCTCAGGAATTCACCCTAGCACATCTTAATGCAGGATCAGGAGCTGCCGTTTGTAAAGTACTTTTTACTTTCATAAATGAAGACTATTATATGTAATAACCTTCCATTTAGGCTAATAAAACACAGTTTTATTTTTAATAGGTATAACTGAAAAATGGATTGTTAACTGTGCCGGTGTTATGAAAAATAGATTAGACTATTGTTGCATTCTTGGGTGCAAGAGGGGTTATGTCACTACTTGCCCTGCAATCCTGGGTGCCTTGCAGTGCTTTGCTGCTGTTGCTCCCAGCATGCATGTCACCCCCTGAAGTGTCTGTGTGCTAGTCAGCCCTGGTTCAGCAGCTCTGACCCCAGTAGCCTGTCTATCGCCTCGCGGCCCCAATCTGGTTTCTACCAGCCCTGGTTAACACCTGCAAGGTGACCCAACACACTCCTAGTCCTGCATTTTCCCAAAAGCATGTGCTCTGTAATGTAAAGAGGAACTCCATATTCTTCATAAAAATATTGTTATATGAATATGTCATAACTAAGATATGTTTTATGCAAGATGGGTCATGTGAGATATCATTGGAAAGGTTGTGATTTACTGAATGAGATTATCCAATTTGTATACATGTATCACTTCTGTTTCTAAAAAGTTAGGAATATTGACTATGTAACAACTGTGTATGTGTACTTGGGAAACACCCACCAGACAACAGGCCATCAGCCTTGATGGGCCATTAGGAAGAAACAATACAACTTGGAAGTTACTAATCTCTCTCCTTCCTCAGAAGCATCCTGGGATGTTGCTTTGACACTACAAGGTCAGGTGCTCATGTCACCTGATGCTAAACACGATCTTGAACTTCTAGAACTTCCACTAAAAGGAGGGGGAGGTCTGACTGAGAAACAAAAGGTTCCTGCCTTATGTAAATTCTATTTAAGGCTGTGGAGTAAGTTGATCTAGGTTCACTTTTCCTTGAATCCCCACCCAGGATGACTGCTGGAAACACCTAAGGAACAAGGACAAACGGGAGAGGGAGAGTGCTGAACCCAGGCTGGAAAAGGGATCTGGTCTGTGAATAAGATACCTGAAGATTTAAGCTGCAAGCAGGGTAGCTAACCTTCAAGAATTTCTGCAACCTGCCCCAAATCACCATTTTGGGTGAGAAATGACTACTTGTAATCAGTTACTTTAAGATCTTAAGCTCAGTATGCATCTTTTATTTTATTTGCTTAGTAATCTACTTTGTTCTGTTTGCTATCCCTTATAATCAATTAAAATTACCTTTTATAGTTAATAAACTTATTTCTTGTTTATAACATAACGCAATTTGTGCAATTTATAGGAGGAAGAGGGAGGAGGGCAAGAAGCTGTGCATATCTCTCCACATTGAGGAAGAGGACAAATTTTTATGAACTTGCGCTGTGCAGACTTTTCTATATAGTGCAAGACAATATTATTTTGGGTTTACTCCCCAAAGAGGGTGTGAACTTCAGTGCTGGGGGATTTCCTAGCTAAATCTTCCCATTGAGAGCTGCATGCAGACTGTGTGATTCTACAGCTGGTTCATCCCTACATGTATGTATGTGCTGCCAGAGAGCCTGATTCAGCAAAACAGGGAGAGGGAACCCAGGCTAGTAGAGCAGGTGGGCCCAGTGAAACCCCAGTACATCAGGTGGCATCCCAGATGTGGGGGGGGTCCAACTTGTCACAACAGTAACACATCACAGCTTGTCAGTTTACCTGGGATACACTCTTCCATTTAAACTCAGCACAGAGTTTGTTTATAGTAACAAAAAAATTAACAATAGGATATAGATTAAGCGATATCAAGTAAAGGGAATAAAGTTAGAAAGGGTTACAAGCAAATGAAAATAAAAAAAACAAAAACAAACAAACAAACAAAAACCCTGCATCAACGTCTAAAACTTACTCCGGCAAGATACAGGCTTGGTTCAAGGTGGTTTCTCACCTATATTCTGTTTGCAGAGACATAACCGCCTCCCCAACATTTAGTTGAACAACCTGTCTTTCTCAGCTTGCAAGGCCTCTATTCCCTTGTGTCTGTCTAGTGATGGATGCCAAAGATGGCTTCTGTCCTTGCTTATATCTTTCAAAGTTAAATGACTTTGTTTCAAGAGGCAGGATTACCTCATGCTGCTTTCCCTTTCCTGTTGGCTTTCCATCCCCCTGTGTGTAAATGGAGCTTCCACTGATTTGATTCCACCATGTTTAAATTACATAGAAGATGGGGAAATAGCTGCCATCTCTCATGCCTGGGAGGTAAGCTATTTGTCCCTGTTTGGCTACAGACTTTAAAACGTAACTTCACTAAGTATACATATTTCCATATAATGCTGAAGACACATTTCACAATGATATTAATCACCAGTGTGCCTCTAGCTTTCAGAAATGACCATTTTGTATACACTTTTATAATACAGTAACATTATATACAAGCAGTTGGTTCAATTTTTTATCACTTGAGATTCAGCCCTCCTGACTTTATAGAGCACTAAACTTTTGTAATGTGTTCTTTGAAAAGTAGAACCCAGACCAAGATTATCACTCCTGCTGGGGCATAGATGTCATGCTGTCTCTTCCCCCACTTGTTCATGTGAGGTTTGCCTCCATCCCTTATTCACTTGATGGGCTTCTTTATAAAATATGCAAATAGAGTCTCATTGTCTTTCAAAGTAATTTGGAAGTAACTCCCAGAAGGGGAAACACATTCCTTTGTCTGGGGCATACCTGTTTACCCACCTCCCCCCAAACAGGCCTGGTTTAAACACACTTTAGTCATAATTCTAGCGCATATCAATAACTCTTAATACCCACCACGTAATACATCATGCAAGACCTTTAATGATCAGTGAGTTATTAGTTTTCTAATGATACCTCACAAGGCATATTTAGTACAAAGATTATTACAGTAGTGTATAGGGTATGGATACAGAGGTGCTTAGCATCCCAACTACACAGTACAATTTACACAGACTATTACTCTCATAAAATTAGATGGGAAGGGTGGCATGATGAATGTTTTAACGTGCTGGGAATATCAACTTTTCTGCAGGCAAAAAGATGGAGAAATGACATACACAAAGGAGGAAAGTAAAAGAAAAAGACTGATAGGACTATATCATAATTTGGGTGTTATGTATAGACCATACCCAAGGAGTGGCAGGAAAAGGGCTAATATTTTTCACTAAATAAAGGGAAGACCACAACTTTAAGTGAAGAGATTTTTAAGAAAACTGGGTTGGGCCAGTCGGGGTAAATATACAAGGCACACTGACATTTAGGAGGCACACATTTATTGGAGGAAGTTGCTACATGGAAAAATGCTCATTCAGCATGACAAACGCTAGCCTCACAATGCCAAACTTTCAATTTTTTTTTTTTAATAAATTAAAAGACTGAAGGAAGCCTTTCTGAACTCTTAGGATGTGTCTACAATACAGCCCATAATCTAAGCGAGTGTAATTCAGCATAGCTGGATTTCAAAGACTTTATTGGAGGTATGGTCATTTACACCAGCTAAGAGTTGGACTACAAGACTAGTCATGCCAGCACAAGATTAGGAGAATCCATATTTGAACACCATTCTTTGCTTATAGAGTGGACTGGTCAATGCAGTTTTCAAAACACGCTGGAGTATCATTTTATGAAGTAGGCCATGTAATTTCCTAACACAGTTTTAGACCTAGTTGGTCCATAATACAGTATGAATATATTATGGATTTCTCTAACTCTGCCAGACAACTATGTGCTGGTGCAGTAAGGCTTGTACTGTAGATGGGCCCTAAAAACTGACACTAAGGCCTTGATTATCTTAAACTTTTTTGAGACATCTCTTTTTTGGAATTGCTATTAGTGCCACTGCAGTAGGGGCAGTTGTAGTAGGGTGACCAGGTGTCCCGTTTTCGACCGGAACACCTGACTGAAAAGGGACCCTGGTGGCTCCGGTCAGCACTGCCAACTGGACCATTAAAGGTCTGGTTGGCGATGCTAAGGCTGGCTAGTCCATACCTGTTCTGGGGCACCGCGCGGTGTCCTGGAAGCGGCTAGCAGGTCCAGCTCCTAGGGAACTGGCCACCGGGAGCTGGGGAGTGGTGCCTGCGGGCGAGAGCAGTGCACAGAGCTTCCTGCCCCCCTCCCCGCCTACTAGTGCCAGACCTGCTGGCTGCTTTCTTTCGGCGCACACACAACATGGTGTCCGGACAGGCAGGCAGCCTGACTTAGCCCCCCCACCACCCCGCTGCTGACCAGGAGTGGTGTGATATAAGCCCACACCCGAATCACAAGCCTCAGCCCCCCCAAACCTGGAGCTCCCTCCTACAGCCCAAAGCCCTCATCCCTGGCCCCATCCAGAGCCCACCCCCAGCCCAGAGCCCTCTCACACACCCTGCACCCCAATCCCCTGCCTCAGACCTGAGCCCCCCCAAACCTGGAGCCCCCTCCTGCACCTCAAACCCCTCATCCCCAGCCCAAAGCCCACAACCCCCAGCACCCTGCCCCAGCCTAGAGCCCCTCCTGCACCTCAAACCCCTCATCCCCAGTCCCACCCCAGAGCCAGAACTCCCAGCCCAGAACCCTCACCCCCTCCCACACCCCAACTCCCTGCGTCAATCTGCATCCCGCTCCCACACTCCGAATCCCTCATTCCCACCCCCCATCCTGGAGCCCCCTCCTGTATCCCAAACCCCTCACCCCCATCCCCACCCCGAGCCCTCACCCCCAGCCAGAGCCCTCACCCCTCCCGCACCCTCAGCCCCACCCCAGAGCCCGAACCCCCAGCCAGAGCCCTCCCCACTCCTGCACCCCAAGCCCCTGCCCCAGCCCTGTGAAAGTGAGCGAGAGTGGGAGAGAGCGAGCCACTAAGGGAGGGGAAATGTAGTGAGTGGGGGGGTGCGGGGCCTCCGGGAAGGGGTGGGGCTAGGGTGTTCGGTTCTGTGTGATTAGAAAGTTGGCAACCCTAAGTAGTAGGAGAAAGGAGGGCTAAGAGAGAGAGACAGCTGGAGACATTTTAACTACCATTTCATTGTCAGTGTTTTATTAGGTTTATCTCAGAATCTCTTCATAACTCTTCCTAGTATTAATCCCTGTGAGTGAAGGTCATCAACTGCAATCTTCTTTTCACCTGAAAGATTCACTCAAGTTCTACAGATTTAGCAAGAGATGCAGCTAGATGTCTGAAATCCTTTTCCCCTCAGCATCCATTCCCTGTACTTACCACAAACCCAAACCTGCCGAGAGTACAATCACTAGCACAATCGCGGCAGTTAAATATAGATACCTATCACCATGTGTGACCCCTGTATTCACACCCTACACAATACTGCAATGATTTATGTACAAAATATGCTTTATGAAGTATCTTTTGAAAACTAACACCACACTGGTCAATCATATCATTGTAAAATATGTAATAATGGTGTGTGTGAAATTATGGACACTCACTAATAATATGCTAGGCTTTAAAGCTGAGTAAAAGTTAGGCATGTCAGCGGAAGTTGATAAATGGACAAAGGAAAGAGGCTGACACCTCAAACTAGGTGTGGGACAAATTCAACCATCAGTGAGTCGGGGAGGAACCATCAGTGGGCTTATCTTCCACACCTAATGGCAACTTTACCCAGCATGAATTAAGGAACTTTTCTAAGGTTCACTGGCTAGACTATAAAATAGAGGAGCAAAATTCCCCCACTTTGGACTTTTGGGGAGATCCTGACCAAATAGGTAATCAGTCAACTTCCTGGAATGATTATCTAACCTGGAACCAAAACTGTAATTTTGTTATGTCTGAGACCCTAGGAAGCATTTTTTACTTGTCTTTGTTTTTAACCATTTCTGATTTTATCCCTTATATTTGAACTCACTTAAAATCCTCTCTCTCTTTGTTAATAAACTTTTTTTATTTTTAATCGAAACCATCCCAGTGCTGTATTTGAATTGAAGTGATTGTTAACTTCAGTTAAAGCAAAGTTACTGTGCTTTTGTCTCTTTAAAGGAGCAACTGACCATATTACTTCCCTAAATGTTCCATGAGAAGGCTGGACATTTCAGTGCAGACCATTTGGGGCAAATTTGAGAATGGGGGTGTGTTGGGGCCACCTGACTAGTAGCAGCAGTGAAAGTAAAATGGAGTTCTTACTGGTACGGGGCCAGCTCTGGGCCCCCAGAAGGGGAGGGGCCTTGGGTGGAAGAGGCGGGGCTGGAGTCAGCATCCCCCAGCCAGCCCATCTGCACTGCCTGGCCCGCGCCTCCCAGGCCTCCAGCAGCGTGGCCAGGGACGGGGGCAAAAGGGGACGTGGCAAAGCTTTAACATCGCTGCCCCTTTTGTGCTCCCCATAGGCGGCCTTGCCGGGTCATTGCTGCCCCTTTTGTGCCCCCCCATCGGCGGCCCTGCCAGTAGGGCCGCCAATGGGGGGAGGGATGCAAAAGGGGCAGTGAGGTTAAAGCGCTTTAAAGTCAGTAGTATGGGCCAGTACTAGGGGCTACTTTTTACCAGTACACCACACTGACCTACTTTCATCCCTGGCTAGTAGAAACCAAGGCATGCAACCTGTCACTGGTCTGGGTTGCATCCCAAAACGTGACACCATGTTAATAAAAGGCTTCATGAGAAAGCTATCGATCAAAAAAATCATGTGCCATGACATTAACATTGTATTCAGTGGTGCACATGGAGCATGCTTACCTACACCCATGCATCCTGAAGGAATGGAATTACGAATTACAACTCTTTCTCCTTTTAAAAGATACAATCATGTTATCTTCATTTCATGAGCAAATTAGATATTCCTTTGAATTCCAGAAGGCATTGTTTGTTGCTTTCAGCCCATTAAAAAAAAAAAAAAAAAGATGAAAAGAGAACCTGCCCAACACTGCAATATGTAGACAAGCCCCTGATGGTGATGCTTCAGATGCAGTTTGAATGACAACATATGTATTGTTTTTCTTGATTTAATTTCAAAAATATCACATTTGAAAATTAAAACAAATACACAGGAGGATTTGCTTATTAACCCTTATATTGTCATTTTCCAGACTGCCAGCCAAAATAATGCTTATGAAAATTTATCCACAATGGTTCACTTATTTTTTAATTAATTTTTATTAAAGATTTTTAGATTAAAATATACTACCCAAACATGAAATATCAGCAACACAACATATAAACACATAAAACCTAAAATGTACAATGCTTCCAGAGTTCTAGCCTGCATTAAATGCTCCAACTATATCCACAATGCTGTCCCCAGCCCAAGCTCAGTCAAATAATTTATCTAAAGAAAGAGTATAGTTGCTATACATTACCAAGTTCTATTCTCCCCTTGTAACTTTCCTCAAGAAGCTCAAGGCTGCATTTCAGAAATGATACATCCTGGGGCACTGCCCAGAGGAGAAACCAGCCTTTATTCTCCTGACTCCAATTTGCTTGACGGAAGTTTATTGAGTGTACTAGCATACAAGTTGGGCATATTATTACACACAGATTCCAGAGTGAGCTTGTATAACTTATGCATGTACCAGTGATTCCAAACATTAACTTGATCTGAGTAGAAAGATTGGGCCAAATTCAAACCTAGTAGAGGCAGATGGAATGCCATGGAATTCAATGGACTTGCACCTGCTGATATCAGGTCTGAAATGGATCTATGGTATTTTCATGTACCACTTCTTCACTTTTCCCACCTGCATTTCCAGTTTCAGCTTGTCCCACAATATTTACTTTGCAACTAAGAGGGCAATCAATCCTACTCTGTCAATTAATATCTACTGCAAAGTAATTTGAGATTAGGAAAATACATTATATAAACCCATAAATAATGGTAATAGCAGACCATAGGTATTAAGAGCCCCTCGTGGGCATAAGATAAACCCTGTTTTACTTCTTACTAACCTTTACTAGGTACATCAAACACAAGGATCATCTACTTTTCACCCTCCACCAAGATGCAACCAATTCTGGTATACAGAATCACTGAGTAGAATTTGAGCCATCATGCCAGTCACAAAACGCCTAATTGTGTTTAATATTCTAGGACCTCTAATTTTTTTCCCCATTCTCCTTTTACTAATCACAAGATAGGGCAAGGGAATACAGGCCAAAAAAAAAATCTACCAAAAATAAAAATGGAAATAGGGATATTTTTGTTTCTAAATTTTTGTTCAAGTGTATCTAAGTCCAAATTATAATGTACTTAATGAAAACAAAAAGCAAACAAAATTATTTCAATTGTAGCTGCTTTATAAAACATGCACTTGAGTGATTGTGATTTGCTCCAAAGGAGCACAAATTCAGTCACATGCTATTGCTTAATTAAAAGTTTTCTCAAGGGACTGTCGAAAAATCCTACAGAGAGATATGGGTATAGTGACTAGAAAGAATTTCCTTCATTGAAACAGCTTTGATGGGTTGGAGGAAATGAGGATGAGAATGGTAACAGAGCAGGAGTTAAAGTGTTTACTTCATGCCATCCTTCTGGCACTTTGTAGAGATGCTTTGAGGGAATCAATATGCTCATATTCATAAAATGCAGGCAGGGAGTAAGGTGTGACTTTCCTAGCTTCTATAGGGTTACCATATTTCAGCAAGCAAAAAAGAGGACGGGAGGAGCCCCGCCCTAGCCCCGCCCCTGCCCCTCCCACTTCCCACCCCCCCAGAACCCCCAACCCCCCCGTTCCTTGTCCCCTGACTGCCCCCTCCTGGGACCCCTGCCCCTAACTGCCCCCCAGGACTCCACCCCCTGTCTAAGCCTCCCTGCCTCTTGTCCCCTGACTGCACCAACCCTTATCCACACCCCCACCCCAGACAGACCCCTGGGACTCCCACGCCCCATCCAACCACTCCCCACCCCCTGACATCCCCCCCCAGAACTCCCAACCCATCTAAACCCCTCTGCTCCCTGTCCCCTGACTGCTCCGATCCCTCTCCCCACTCCTGCCCCCTGACAGCTCCCCCCCAGAACTCCCAGCCCCCTACCCCCCCCGCTCCTTTTCCCCTGACTGCCCCCTCCTTGGACCCCTGCTCCTAACTGCCCTCCAGAACCCCACCCCCTACCTAAGACTCCCTGTTCCTTGTCCCCTAACTGCCCCCTCCTAAGACCCCCCCCAACTGCCCCCCAGGACCCTACCCCCTACCTGTACCCTGACTGCCCAAAACTTTCTCCACTCCCCCCAAAAAGCCCCCCCCGAACTCCCGACCCCCCCTCCCGTTTCTTGACTGCCCCCTCCAGAACCTCCCTGCCCCTTCTCCTGCCCCCTGGCCCCCTTACCCTGCTGTTCAGAACAGGGTGTTGGGCTCTGTGCGAGCCGGACACGTGGCTGCGCTCCCCAGCACAACAAAACCCGGTCCCTGGCCCTGCATAGTGCTGCCGGAGCCGGGCTGCCGGGGAGAGCTGCCGGCTCAGAATGCAGGGAGGGAGGGGGGGGGGCGGAGGAGGAGCTCCTCTACAGCTGCTCCGGAGTCCAGCCCATGACTTTCCTGCAGCCCTCCCAGCCGCTCGCTCTGCTCTGCCGGGGAGGGGGGAAATCCCGGACATTTTGAGTGATTTACAAATTCCCCCCCGGACGCTATTTTTGCACAAAAAGGAGGACATGTCCGGGTAAATCCGGACGAATGGTAACCCTAGCTTCTATATAGGCAGATTTCCTGTTTGTCTCACTGAAGTATGTCCGAGTGGAGTGACAGGCCCCACTTAGAAGGCATTGCATTAACTAAATATCATGGAAACTGGGATCTGGCTGACTCATTAGTTGGAGATTGCTAAGAAACTGTCAAATTAAAAACAAACACAACTAAAGCAGCAACCCACACATACAAAAGGCCTAAAAATACAATGATTATTTATCTAACCCAACTGCCTTACAACCTAAGTCACTACTTACTTGTCTGAATTTAAAGAAGCTCTCCGTGCTATCTTGAATCAGACATCGACTAAGAAATGAGCCCTCGATGCCTGCGTTATAAATTATTTTTGATGTGCACACCTGTTCTCAATGGACAACCAGCAACTGTACAGCAAGTGAGGATTTCCAGCATTTCTGAACCTTCACTGGCCTTAGTGGGATTGCCAATGATGTAGCAGGTCTCCTTATGGAATTAAAATCTTGTCAATGAGAAACCACTGTCAACATTGCTAAAAATTCTTGCACTTGCTTTTCATTAGTGCAGGTCCATTGACCTCAGTTGAGTTACTTCTGATTGACATCACTGTAAGTACAAAAAGAATCAGGACTTAAGAGGGTGAATTTGGGAAAACCTGGTAGCTGTAGAGACGCCACAGACAGCAGACTTCACCCAAGAACTTCCCAAAACCCTGTGCAATGAGTTTTAAGAAATACATAAACGAACACACACAAAAACAAACAACAACCCCCATACACACACACCCCTTGGGAGAAAAAACAAAGAAGTGTACACAGGCATATTGACTATAATTCTCCAGTTGGCTCATTTGGGTGAAAATAGTTGTTGGCTTGACCACAGGCCAATCAATCCATTATAATTTAAGACCAAGATGTTCTGATAGAGGTATTAGCTCCCTAACACAGTATATTTACCAGTTTAGGAAAGAAGTGTTGGAAGTACAAATCTTCAGGATCGGTGCTTGCCAATGGTTCACAAATGTCAAAGAAAACCTTATCAGAAACGTGTCAAAACTTCCAGATTTAGGATATTTTGGAATATACCCATTACTGGGTATGCGGCTCAATAGAGGTCTGCTAGGAATTTCTAGGGTGTACGCAGAACTATTCTCACCACAACTAGCATGTCCTCTCTCCACCCCGAAAAAATACAACTAATGACCAAACCAACTAACTAGTGATCACCGGAATAAACATGATGTCACAAAACATTATGTCACCCTTGCTAAATACAATCTGAAATGACAAATGGCATTATGGCCAGGATGAAAATGGAAAATCATCTCTCTTTAAAAATATTTATCTTTTCCAGCAGCAGCCTAAGTAAGTAAATATAAAAATTAATAATAATTAGCAGATCAATACCTTCAAGTGCTACATGAAAAAACTGCAAAAGCCTAGGACAAGATAGCATTATACACCTCTACCTGATATAACGCTGTCCTCGGGAGCCAAAATTTTTTTTACCGCATTATAGGTGAAACCGCGTTATATCGAACTTGCTTTGATCCGCCAGAGTGTGCAGCCCCCCCCCCCCCCCCCCGAGCGCCGCTTTACCGTGTTATATCCTAATTAGTGTTATATTGGGTCGCGTTATATCGGGGTAGAGGTGTATATGGCATTCATTAACAGTCACATGTTACAGCTTGCCAAGTACCTGAACTATTTCTAGGAGCTTTAGCTGGCTTGAATTTGACTACAGTCCATTTTAGCCAGGAGCTTTAAAATATGCCCTTCCATACACATACACTAAAATCATCTGTAAGTGCTAAAGCTAGGGATTACAATTGCATTGTGTTATTCTAATACTTACGCTGTATTTGGTTATAGTTATCACATCAATGCATACAAGTGTATCTCATGGATTTTATACCAGATCAATCACACAATTTAAACCACATAAGGTTCATATCAGAAAATGAAGACACCACAGAGGTTTCTAATTCAGTAATGAGAAACATTTGTCTGAGTTGCTGATTTTGCATATTCACTCTCTCAGTCTGTTATCATTTTAATTAAAAGTCATGTTTGTGTTCAAGATATCTCTTCACTATATTGAAGTTTCTCTCTACAATCAGAACATTCCATGGGAACTATAAATCAAGATTCATTTTTCCACTCAGCTTTACTTCATATTGGAAATATGATGATACATTCAGATGGTTTTCCTGTTTTCTAGTTCAGGTTTAGATCAGATTTATGCGAAGATGCAGATGCCTGTTTGGGTATATCTATACTGCAGCTGGAAGGCAGGGCTGGCTCTAGGGTTCTATTACCGGGTGAGGGGGGCAAGTGGGTATTTTTGGGTCCCTGCATTTAAAAAAACAGCCTCCCTGTGGCTAGTTAGACCCGTGGAAAATGTTGGATTTTGAGAGATTATAAAAGTAATATTTGGCTATTGTTAATATTTTACTAGGATTTATAATTTATATAGAAGATGCTGACTCCCCAATCTGCTGCTGTTCCACTAGATAACTATGTACGTATTTTGGCCTCTCTGGCAATAATTTGGGCCCCTTGAAGATCATTTGACCCTCCCCCCGCTGGGCTGGCTGGAAAATGTGGTTCCCACCACAGGTGGGCATACTTGAGCCAGCTCAGGCTGAGCTAGTGGGCTAAAAAAATTGCAGTGAGAGTTTTGGGTATTGGTGGCAGCTTGGGCTAGCCACACAAGCTTGGCCTTGGGTGGGGTCAGGTGGGCTTGGACTCAGGTGGCTAGCCTGAGACACTGCCCCGTCACAATGTCCATACTGCTATTTTTAGTGAACTAACTCAGCTTGAGCTAGTGTGAATCTGTCTATCCACACTAGGCATCACATCTCACAGATGCAGCATATATGTGCCCTCAACTACTATTAGGAAGCCCTCTTTTCAGATCCGTACTAGTTCAACATATTAAAAGCGACTGCATGTCCTTTCAAGATTAGTCTTCTTTGTGGTGAGTATTATTGACTAGTATAGGAACATGATACAATTTATGTGTCCCAAGCTGAACCTAATGAGAGTTGCTTATGTGGCATTTAAAAGTCCACCATTATTTAATCGTGATACTGAAGGTCACACCCATAGAAGACAAGCATCTTACAGATCCTCATCTTCTCTCACTTCTTGCTTCCTTCTCCGCTCTCTCCCCCTTTCACAGGGCCAGCTCCAGGCACCAGCCAACCAAGGTCGTGCTTGGGGGGGAGGGAGCATCTGGTAAGCAGCAGCCAATCTTGGGGTGGCCAGGGGGCAGCGCGGCGAGGTGCTCGGCGGGGGGTGTTCAGCGGCGCGGGGTTCAGCAGCGCTCCGTGCGGGGTGTGGGGGGGTGTTCGGCAGCGTGGTGCTCCGCAGGAGGGCGGGGGTGTTCGGCAGCACAGCGCTCCACGGGGGTTTCGGCGGCGCTCCACGCTGGGGGGCTTTGGCAGTGCGGCGCTCTGGGGGGGGGGGGGGGGAAGTGTTCTGCGGCGCTCGGCGGGGGTTCAGCAGCTTGGCGCGGGTGTTCGGCGGCACAGCGCTCCACGGGGAGGGGTTCGGCGGCGCAGCGCTCTGCAGGGGTGTTCGGCAGCATGGCGCTCTGCGGGGGTGTTCGGGTGACCCAGAACAGATCCCTGCAGGACCCCACTCGTTACACCCTTCCAGCATGACTGTGAACCACTGACGATTACTCTCTGGGAATGGTTTTCCAACCATTTTTACACCCACCTTATATTAGCTCCATCTAGGTTGCATTTCCCTAGTTTGTTTATGAGAAGGTCATGCGAGACAGTATCAAAAGCTTTACAATAGTCAAGATATAGCACATCTATTGCTTCCCCCCTATCCACATGGTGGTACATATGCATTCTTCACCAAGTTGGGTGGAAATTTGAAATGCCAAGGGAGTGATGGAAAGGTTGATAGCTACTGATTGAAGAGGACTGATGTCTCTTCATGTATACTGCATTTTCTTGTATCAGCAGATCTGGCATATCACAGTTGCAGTAATTCTTCATTTTCATCAAGTTCATTGTTACAAATCTAACATTCTGACATTTTCCAGTAAAAATCCTCAGCCCTTCACAGCTCTCTCTCACATCAATGATGATGCTAAGTAGTGATAAATGATGTACTGTGCACTTTTTCTCACTCCTTCTCTTGGTGTCTACTTCCCTCAGCATTCCCTCCTGAGTACCCTTAAAAGTATGAATAGGGTTTTTTTGACAGTTTTTTTGGATAACAGTCCAATTAAAAAAAGTAAAGCTGATAGGAAGAAAATTGGGATGCTAATGGGGAGAAGGGTTCAAGAGAAGGGATGCCTATGGCAAATCTATTAGTCATAGCAGAAACATCCTGAGAAGTTTGCTGATGAGGATACAGAGGCTGGTTCAAACACAGAACAATTAAACACATATTTTTTGAGGTAAGCTATTCCATTTTAAAAGATGGCCCTTTTGTTATACTTTATGATGTAGCAAAAATCAGAGTTTGACTAATTGTAGAAATCACCACATCTCATCTTCATATTAGGGGATGGTTTTATTTGCCATCGGGCCCCATCAAACTTTCAGAAAAGTGTAAAGGAGTCCTAAAAGTGGGCATAAAGTGCATTCATTTTAAATACATGCTTTTATGTAAACATCTCACATCATATATAGCACATACAGATTGTGTCTAGGCTCATACTTGTTTTCAGGTTTTACTTCTGAAACTGCCAAAAACATCTGCAATATTTACACACAGATTTAACTTGAAGTATTGACTTCAATGTAGGGTGACCAGATAGCAAGTGTAAAAAAAAAAAAAAAAAAAAAAAAAAAAAAAAAAGAGGGCAGGAGGTGGGGGGCTGTAGGTGCCTATATAAGATAAAGCCGGGACTGTTCCTATAAAATCAGGTTATCTGTTCACCCTACTTCAATGGGACTACTTACATGTGTGTTACATACAGCTGATTGGGTCAGCATTCCTTTTTAAAGGCAACAGGCTATGTTTTGGAATAGCCACTGTCTGCAATCACCTTACCAAGCAGCCAGAAATGTCTCCATCCAGGTGACAGTTGCTATCCAAAAGACAATCTCCTGCTTTTAACAAGGAATGCCCACCCAATCAGCTGTATGTAACACAGAAATTAGAAAAGGGTCTTTAAATGATATGACAGATGCTAAGTCCCTCTAAATTTTGGGGCAGCTTGAATCCAAGACCCCAGTTCTGTCTGCTTCTCTAGGTTTTAATAAGGTACTTATTATGCTCCTGCCCACATTGTCCTTAATCTGGATCAGATCCAAACTCAGAGGGGGCCTGTTTTCCAGCAGTGGCACCTACATACTTTAATAATGGGGCACAGAACAGTACCTAGACAGACAGACAGATGGCAGAAATCTGAGAAAGAAGTTACTCAGTGGGAAATTTATACCTTTCAAGATGGCAGAAATCTTCTGAGAGTTTGGCAGTATTCACTTATTATATAATTATATATTACAATTATTTATAACAAATTATATAATATAATTAATTAATTGTTACTAATGACATGCTGTGGTTCCATGGGTTGAAATTCTGGTTCCATTGAAGTCAATGACAGAACTCCCACTGACCTCAAAGGGGCAAGGTTTCAAGCAGGGTCCCTACGCAATGCACTTGCAATAAAATTTTTGAATACATATAAGAGTAACAGACAACAGAAGGTTGGTGTGAGAAGGAATGATTACCGTAAGAGGATCACATGGTTATTCCACCAGGGTGAAATTCTGTAATCCCCGTGTAGAGGCCAACAAAAAGCTTGTGCACCACTTAAATTCCACTTTCTATGACAAAATAGGCCTTAAGCAGGATTTAAGTGGTGCACAAGACTTCTACACAGGTGAATTTCAAATATAATTCAGATGCACATCTTGATGGTTTTATTAAAATAAAAAAAATAAAAATAATTACATCTATATCAGAAACCTTAAGACTAATGCTCATTGAGGTCAATGGAAAGACTGCCATTGACTTCAGTGGGCTTTGGCCCATAACTCTCCTCCATCAACCACCATTTTGGGCTCAAAAACTTAACTCTGAACCTTGGACTAGCCTAAATCAAATTCAGACCCCAATGCCTCCAGGTCGGCTCACCATTCACCAAAATGAACATGGCCATGAGCCCCAGAGTACACTACCGTATGAAAAAGCTAACAGCAAAAAAAAAAAGGAACAATCAAATCCTTTAAAAATATTTTAAATCTGTAGCTTTTAGTGCTTATGCTAAGGAAACAAATTGATGCTTGCACGTTTCTGTGTGCTTGTATTGCCAATTCTGCCATACAACCACCTGGATTAATGGCAAGAAAATCCAGTTCCTACAGATATTATCTGAAAAACAGAGCCAGTTACTAATTTTAAGCACGGGAAAATTCACCCACTTTGGAAATCCTAGCTTTTTTTCCCCCCCCAGAATACTCTGTCTATTCTGCCACTGATACACTGCCCTCTCAATAACAGGAATAGCAGTTGTACATCTTCATCTATAGCACAATACACCTGTAAGGGCAGATTCTGCCCTCTGTTTTATCCATGCAACACCAGTAACTCAAGAGATTTGAGCATTGGTTACTGAAGGCCTTTGTTTCTGAATCTTCATGTTCTTGCAGTCTTCCTGATGTATATTTACAGTGTAGGAAGCTGTGGTGATGGCTTTATTTTCCCTGCATGTTACGTGTGACAGAACAAACACTTATGGACTTAAAAGCCAAAGTACACTGATATCGAATATCTGAATGCCCTTACAGAAAAGAGTTTGGAGGATCTGACCAAATAATATTGTAAGATAATAAAGTTCCTTCATCTTAATACAGTTTCAGGCCAGAAAGATGTATTTATTCTTAAAAAATAAACGAACAAAAAAACCCACACATTAGGCATCACTGGAAAACAAAAAATACATTTCCCCCCCCCCTATAATGGTATATAAATGTGCAAAAGTTCAGGATGTCAGGAAATTCTCCAATACCACTGCAACAGCCATTCAACTATTAAATAAAAGTTTCTGAAATTCTAGCATCTCTTTCTCTCTCTCTCTTTTTTTTTTTTTAATTAAAGCTGCTGAGGAACATTGATTGAAAGGCCTTTTATCCTCTTATTGCTTTTTTTAATTCTTTACCTCAGTCCTTTTATACTCCTCCTTAATCACGAATGCAAATAAAATTCCAAGTGTAATCAGCAGCTGCCTAAGGAGAGCACTGAGCTGGGTTGCCATGGGAACATTCAAGTCAGTCCTTGACAAGAGAAAGAATTATACCTATATCCCTCCCCCCCATCAATTTCAAAACAAATATGCTTCCCTAGAATGTCTGTTCTATATTGACAAATATTTCCCACATGCTCAGTGCCAATGGAAGAACGCTTTGCGTACTAACTCAAACCCTGGCAAAGTGTTGATGTGCTAATCTCACACTCAGTGTTGATCATGCTGAGCTTGAAGCTCCTTGTCATAGGCTGCTCATGATGACAAATATAAAAAAGAAAATGGGTTAGAGGACTAGAAATATCCATAAATCTCATATCCCATATCTCTACAAACAGTCCTTCTTCCAAGGGGGAAGGGATAGCTCAGTGGTTTAAGCATGGGCCTGCTAAACCCAGGGTTGTGAGTTTCAATCCTTGAGGGGGCCATTTAGGGATCTGGGGCAAAAAATTGGATGATTTAGTTGGAGATTGGTCCTGCGTTGAGCAGGGAGTTGGACTAGATGACCTTCTGAGATCCCTTCCAACCCTGATATTCTATGAACACCTCCCCAAGGGGCAGTACCGCTTTTTAATTTCATCTAGAGGAATGACATTATTACCTTTTGTGACAATGTTCCTCCTCTATCTTGGTGAGTCCTGCGCTTATTGGCGGATTTTCTTGCTTCAGAGATTCACCATGTGGGTTGGGGAACAACCCAGAGACCTTCCCCTCTGGAAGAACCCACAGTCCAGGTCAATTGGGAGGTTTGGGGGGAACCCAGGCCCACCCTCTACTCCGGGTTCCAGCCCAGGGCCCCGGGGACTGCAGCTGTCTATAGTGCCTCCTGTAACAGCTGCATGACAGCTACAACTCCCTGGGCTACTTCCCCATAACCTCCTCCAAACACTTTCCTTAGTCTCACCACAGGACCTGCCTCCTGGTGTCTGATAACGCTTGTGCTTCTCAGTCCTCCAGCAGCACACCCTCTCACTCTCAGCTCCTTATGCGTCTTGCTCCCAGCTCCTCACACTCACACCACAAACTGAAATGAGCTCCTTTTAAAACCCAAGTGCCCTGATTAGCCTGCCTTAATTAATTCTAGCAGCTTCTTCTTAATTGGCTCCAGGTGTCCTAATTAGCCTACCTGCCTTAACTGGTTCTAGCAGGTTCCTGAATACTCTAGGGCAGCCCCTGCTCTGGTCACTCAGGGAACAGAAAACTACTTATCCAGTGACCAGTATATTTGCCCTCTACCAGACTCTGGTACCCCACTGGTCTGGGTCTGTCACACTTTCTATTAAACCCCTCTTGAAAGGTCTCGATGACCAATTAAAACAAGAAGCTTCAAGCTCAAGTGATGGAGGAATTTTCAGATGTGTAAGCAAATTCATAAGAAATTTTAATGACTCCTTTCTAACTCAATTCAAAATGAATTTGTCAGATAGGGTCACCACTGAGTTACTGTAACAAAGCTTATCACACTTTAAGTGTAACTGATAGCTATCGATGGTAGCATGATTAAATTCCACAGCTTAGCACAGAACACTGGATTTTAGTCAAACTAATAGCTGGACATAAATTCGTAAGTTTCATCGAGTATTTACAACATTAGCACTCAAGTTTGGATAATGTCAGACACAGCCTTTGAGCAGGTGTGGCTCCTCCGTGCACGTAGATGGTTAGTGTCATACCTCCTTCGCATTGCTGCTTTATGGAAAAGGGAGGAAAAAGCTGCAAATGGAAAAAGTTGAGGAGGAGAGCACATTATTCTTTTTCCCCCCAGTTCAAACACTGCATTTAACAATTGGATTGTAATCTGTTTGGGGAGGAGACAGTGTCTTACTCTAGGTTCTCTACAATGCCCAACCTACTGTTGGCACTCAAACAAACAATAGTAATATTTAGATGCTTCAAAGAATAGCGACCTACCGTCTAAGATACTTATATGGCAGTGTAACAGGATGTGCTGACTCAGGAGCTAATTCAGCACCCTGTCACTTAAATCCCCACCAATTTATATTAATTGAGGTCTGATTGAAAGACAGGCTGTTGGCAGGAGGCGGCCAGTTAACTCAGTGGAGATACACCTGAGAGGATAATTGGGTGGAAGTATGCCCAGCAGCTAGGAAGGAAGGAAGGAAGTGCTAGGAAGAGAGTAAGGAGCTTGAAGGAAGACAGAAGTAGGCAGGAGTGGCTGATACTACTCTATCCTTCCACAAAAGGAAGTGGGGGAAGCTTATTGTAAATATATAATAAAGCACGGTGGTGGTGGTGAAGACGACCTGGAGTGGTTGTGCTCAGTGACTGAGATTTGAAAGGACTCTTCGGGGGAATCACCCAATCACAGGCTGCTATTACCATAATATTTGAGTACCTCACAATCTTACCACCGTTTAATTATGCCCCAGTATTATCCCATTTTGCAGTTTGGGAACAGAGAGAGACAGTGACTTGCCCAATGTCACATGGGGCATCTGTGGCAGAGCAGGAAGTTGAGCCAAAGTCTATAGAATCCCATCAACATAAGCACAGGATCAGCCTTCCTTTCCCAGCGTCTACTGACCATCCATCCAAGGTTTCCCTGAAATAATCATCATCATTTTGCAGTGCCAAACGTAACTCATAGTTTCTAGAGATGGACAAGACAAAGGATTTATTGGAGTTTAGCAAAACCCCAAAGAGGAGTGGTTCAAATCTGGACTCAATTGTACCTGTGCCACCAAAGCTGGAGGAGGAGTAGGAGTGTTGGATAAACATTTCTGATTGTTTCCTTTCTTGTGTTTCATTAGTCCTACAACTCATTAGATTGCATGAAGAACGCCTGATGCTCTTACGGTTATTCTTTGAGGTACTGTAATCAAATCACACTGTTTGGCAGTCCTATAAATAAGAGTAGGTATTCTGGGACAAGACAAGTGATAAATATAACTCACTGCTAATTCAAACTCTCAAACAGATAAAATAAACTATTCTATTCTAGTAATTTTATTTTAATTAGGAAACCTGTATGGACTTGTCCTGATTAAGGATTTAAAAAAATATATGCCTGAAAAGAAATAAAGTAACATGAAATATCAAACATCTGAATAAACATATAAAACCAACATAAATATGTACTGCATTTTGTCTTTATTTATTTTAAACTTTATTTGGCAACTTTATTAAAAGATCAGGGACTAGAGTTTCATGCTTATTTAACACCTGGTTAAACACTATTTAATCCTTTGGCCCTTGTTGAATGTATCCTTATTAAGTGGAATTTCTGCTAATAATGTCCCAAGTAAGCAGGAGTCATCTCTATTCACTCATTAAGTGAAAGCAGTTCCATGGGAGATGTCCCAATAGAGTAACTGTTACAAACAAACACAGGGCACGTCTATACTTACCTCCGAGTCCGGCGGTAAGCAGTCGATCTTCTGGGATCGATTTTATCGCGTCTTGTCTAGACGCGATAAATTGATCCCGGAAGTGCTCGCCGCCGGTACTCCTGCTTGGTGAGAGGAGTACACAGAGTCGACGGGGGAGCCTGCCTGCCACGTGTGGACCCGCGGTAAGTTCGAACTAAGATAGTTCGACTTCAGCTACATGAATAACGTAGCTGAAGTTGCGTATCTGAGTTCGAAGTGGGGGGTTAGTTTGGACCAGCCCACATTCTGGTTAAGTATACTATACTGAAGTAGTTGCTTGCCACCACACACCTGGGATTAGACAGTAATGTAATAACAAAATAATACACCAACAGGTTAAATTTTAAGGAAGTATGCACTTACATTTCTTCTTTGGAAAAAAACCCCAAAAAACAACATTTAAAAAAAAAAAAAAAAAAACAGAGCTTCCACTTTCAGCCCCCATTCTTCTCTGAAAATGAGACATGACAATCAGGCATCCATTACATCTTCACCAGTTTTTAGTGTATTAAATATTTCTTAGTTTTTCAGTACTCAAACACAGAATATCATTTTAAGTAATGTACATCACGATACAAAGGCACAGCTCTATAGCTGTATTTTGTGCTTCCCAATCTTCATAAACCACTGGAGGCCCTTGATTATAGGCAAAGTTTGGCACTCCAAAAATTATGGTTGTGCATGACCAAAAAACAAACAAACAAAAACCAAACTGGGGTATAGTGTATGCTTAGCTTAGCTATCATTTTTTGCTGATACAACTAAGACAGATTAATTTGTTTTGCCTTGTTTCAAACCAAATCTTGATGGTTCAGAAGTTCAGTTTGAATGATGAACAGTATAGTGGGTTCATCTCCACTAAGGAGAAATTGTGACAAAGGACAAAGGAATAGAAGGGGCAGATGGGAAAAAATCCACTGAAAGAAAAGGCTCAGAATATTGGAATGTTATGAAAAATAAAGATAGCCTGAAAAGGAGAAGAAATTGGAGTGATTGCAACTGGTCCTCCATTTATAGCAACATATTTTGGCACTCTATGCATTCATGGGTTTTTCCTCAGGAGCTTGTCCCAATATACCCAAGGTGTGTTTCTAAAGGTACTCCGTGTTAGACTAATTCCATTCTCAGTGGAGTTAATGGCCGTTATACAAATTGTACAACTTGTGAAAATGCCACACCCAGTTTCCCTGGAGTGGAGGAGAGAGTTTGTGGAAGTGGAGGAGACTCAATTTAAGTCTTCACATGAACATAGTATACTGCTAGTACAAATTGATTCCTGCATTGGTCATTTTATTTCATATTTTTTTCCTTGGAGAGTGCAAGGAAGAGAAAAGCAAGCATGGAACAGACTTGTATATCTTTACCCTTACATTTGAAGATCAAGAATGCACTAATCACACCACTGTATGAATGGCTTTGTTGAGGTAGACTACAGTGGAACTATTATGAAACCAACTAGTTATATGAAAGATGTTTGCTATTGCAGGAAAGTGTTAATTTCAGATCATACACATGCTCCTCCTTTATTTGATAAAGAAAGAAACAAAATGTGAGCAGGTTGAGGAACTTGGAAATCTTAACTCTGTTTACATTTGAAATCTGAACTCAAATAGGAATCAGTAAAATCCTGTTCACTAGAGAATAACACATTCTAGAGACTTTTATGAAAGTTAGTGAGCAGAATCTGTTTTTCTTTTACAGTCAACAATCCAGCCTTGTCCAGAACAAGAACCAGGAGAAAACCCAATATGCAACGTACACAGTTTACTCCTTCACCCCCCATCGAAAATAAATAAATAAACATGGTTTCTAAAAAGAATCATAAAGTCTTTATCTCATTATTGTTCTGTATGTAGAGGATTTATTATTTATTGCCTTAAATTACAGTAATATATCTTACTGGTGATTGCTATTGTTGCTCTCTTAATTCTCCTTTTACTGTCAGGTCTGCTTAATATACTCTTTGAAAACTAAAACTAGATGTTCATGTCTCCTTCCCAGGTATCAAATTTTAAATCAGGTTAGTTGCAAGCCTCTGTTAGCACTGTACATTTTACGCTTTTGTGAACAGGACATGTAGTGCATGCTTGATTTTTACATCTTTTACCATTTTCCTTCTGTACATACTATGAGACCGGTCTTGTGGGAGCACAGGAAGAGTTACCCTACATGAAAAGAGAAGTGTAGTAAAGAATCGTATCACACATAGCCTTCTGTAAATCATCTGAATCTTTGGTTAGCTGACCTTCACTGGCAGTGCATTTTCTCACTTCACATACAGCATTATTAAATTGCAAAACTCTTTGTGACCCCCCAACCTTCCACCCACACACCCCATAAACACAACCACAGTCAAACATACAAAATCTTTACAGCTTAGCCAACCAAAGCAAGGGACCTCACAGTTTAGATGCATGTCCTCCTATGACTCAGTCAGTCTATTGCTTATGGCCACGTAGAAGGAGATGTTCTAAGGAGAAAATCAGAGTTGGGTGCCTAACTATACTTCGAGCCCTTGAAAATCCCCTCTGTCACGTAGAGGGCAGATTTAAAAAACAAAAACAAGAAAACCACCATGGTTCAGCTCCCATTTCGCACCTAAATGAAGCAGCCTGTTCTTCAAAAGTGCTGAGCAGCTCCCTCGTCATTTTCAGAGTGTGAGGAATGGCAGTAGGAATTCTGCATTGGTCTCAATGGCAGCAATCGGATGCCTAACTGGGATCTGAACGCTTGAAGATCTAGCCTTACATGTGGAACAATCTTCTCATTGTTTGCAATACACTGGCACAGAGCATAAGTGAAGGATGCATTTTTCACCCTTAATGCTGCATTTCCTTGCTATTTGCCCATTTAAAGCAGAAACCCCTGGTTAATGTTTAGCACAATGTGCCTGGATTTATCTCCCTATTAATGCTGTTTATATGGCACCTTTCACTTAGAACAATCCCAATGCACTTTAATGTTGGTGTAAGTGATGCACAGCACCAAAATGAATATTTATTTTTTGGTTATGGTTGAATTAGATCGGTTTTGGATTGAGATGAGGAGAAGGATTTTCTTATGTTCTGTTAAATGGCAGCCATTAGGCACACTGAACAGGCTGAGGCTCACTGAAATGGAGTCAAATCCTGCCTAAATGTTTTTCTAGTCCCATTTTCTTTTTTGACTACATTTTAATTATCCTCTGCAAAAACCTCCATCATTTGGTGTGGAAAATTCAGCATCTTGCAACAGACTGAGGCATATTATGAACCTTCTAATAGGCAATCTACTCTATAATATGGATTCAGATTGTAATAGTAATTGCTTCAAACATTTGTCTGGATAGGATGTTAACCATCACCACAAACAGTAATTGCTGTGAATCTACCGGTTCCCACTTCGGAAACATGGTTTTGTTTTTCTTTCAATAACAAAATGCACCAGTCACTATTATGAGCTAATGGCCCACGTTTCACTTGAAATAAGTCATCTAAAAATAGAGGGCTAGTCTGATGAACCATTATTTGGTCTATTTTTCTTCCTCCTGTCAAATAGATCACTACAATTTCAATACATAATTATCTTCATCCTCCAGACGTGATCTGCATTTAATAGAAATATTTGATTTTTTTAAAAATTGAAACTGAAAAACAAAGAACTGGTACACTGGCCACCATTGAAAGGATAGACAGCATTTACCAGGGAATGGTATTTAAGGCATTGAAATATTGCACTACATTTAGAATAGCAAATAACTGTGGTACTTCAAATATCACTGTGCAGTAAACTGGGTAAAGATTTATTTTAAAAAAATAGAAGCCTAACTAATGCTAAGCTTCTAAATTCAATAAAATAAGTGGCCTGATTTTCAAAAGAGTTGAACCCTTCCCTGCACTCAGTGATATTTTATTACTGGACCTTGTTTTTAATCAGTCATCTTCCCCTCACTCCTATTGCTTTAGAAAAATAGCTGAAAATAATTACTACATAGTAAATAGTTGGTAACCAGTTAAGACAAACTTTATTAGTACTACCTTAACTGAATTTAAATTAATATACAATATAGTTTGATGTTGCCTTTCTGGGCATTCAGAGGTATTAAGACACACCTTACTGTAATGTAGATAGTTGCCACCAATTTATTCTATTTTATTTAATTATTTCCAGTCATTTTTCCAAGGGCCTGTGTACATGGGGAGTTATTCTGGAATATTTATTCTGATTAACTGTTTCCATTTAACTGCATTTGTGGGTTTTTCTGATGGGGCACACCACTCACCGCTTGTCTGGTGCCTCTGCCTGGTCACTCTCTCCGGTCTGCAGTTCCTATCTCATCCCAGGAACTGCAGCATTCTCTGGCTAGGTCACTCAGAGTTTTCCCCCTTCCAGGGTACAGTCCTCCAAATTCTCCATCACTCCCATAGTGACCTAAACAGTCTTTGCCCCGTCCATGCCTCTTCCCCAGGGTCCAGGGACCCTCTTCCCAGCTGTTCTGGGCTTTCCTCTCCCAGCCCTCCCAGTCCTGCATCTTACAACTCCTGATTTCCCTCCTTGCCCTGGGTGTACCAGCTTCAAACTCTCCTCCTTCTTACCAGGAGTGACTATACTTTCCCAGCTCCCTGGCTTTATAGATCCCACCTGTTCCTGCCTAGTTGAACCTGCATGCAATCAATTTCCTGCTCCCTGATTCTTCCTCCAGGTGCAGCCTGTGGTGTTAACAGGCCTACCAGGCCACCTTAACCCTTTCCAGCCCTTTGTGGGGTGTATACCCCAGCACAGTGCTCTTACTCTAGAATAAGAGCTCCTTAATCCAAATTATCTTAATCCGCTTTGCTAATTTGGAATTAGGCGCTCTTATTCTGGCCTAGCAGCAACTTTAAATTTACACCCTACTTTATTCTAGATTAATTTTCAAGCCCTAAGGCAACAAGGGGAAAAATATGAAAACAGAGTTCAAACATAAAATGTAATATCCATAGAACAGTTGCATTGGGAAAGCATTGGCCATTTAAATGATTGTTTTATACATGCCATAATTATGGCTAACTTGTTTAATCTCCTAGGGTTCATAAACTCCTATATGAGAAAGCTCTGAACTGTGTGGGGGGGAAACAACATAGTTCTAATTGCATCTTGTTTGATGTGACCATTTAAAATGCTAATCCTTTTGCCACATGGCTGTTTTTATAGATATCCAGTATTTATATGGTTGAACTCATCTTTTTTCCCCTAACCCAGTCTCATTATTGTATATGAAATGTTTTGGATCAGGGTTTTTTTAGTGCAGATAAAAGTATGCCATAGTAAAATAAAGAATAAAAAGTAATGCACAAACAAAAAGACATTAAAAAGCCATTACCATTCTTTGCAGATAATCCTTCAGTATATTAAGGCCTCTCCACTTTAACTGTTCAGTTAAAATATAATTTAACTGAAAAGTTAAACTTTCATTTTAAAGCTAAAGAGCTGAAATGATAAGCAAAACTAAAAGGACAAGTGAAATCTGCCCAGAAATTTATGCTGAACAGACTCCCCACTAATCAGGTGATAAGGGACTGCAAACATGTGGCCTCCTCCCAGATGTCCCCTTGTGGGGACAGTCCTACAAGTGTTCCTTGCCTCAGTTTCCCTGAATTCCTCAAATAAATTCAGTACAGCCTACAGAGTAAATACGTAGCCTTTATGGGGGATTAGTTTATTACCCAAAGTCCCTCTGACAATAACCAGAATCCTTCCAGCACAGTCCAACAGTACACATTTGTCCCAACACTCCAACACCAAGCACATCTCTGGCATCTCTCATCACACCCCAGCTCAGCTCCAGATATGACTCCAGCATCTCTCACCATGCCTCATCCCAGCTTCCATGGACAGCTCCAGAGTCTCTCACTATGACTTACCCAGCCCGTCTAACTGGGGTATCTCTCTGCCGTTTCCTTCAAAGGTAGCGTACCAGCTGTTGCCTCGAGACATCACTGTGCTCACCACTCCATTATTTCCACAGCCTTCAGCCCTCTCTGGCTCCCATCAACTCTCCCACTCAGAGACCCAGCAGAATTTCCCTCTGCTATTCTCGGGCTTCAGCACTTTCTGGCCCCCCTCAACTCTCCCGCTCAAAGACCCAGCAGGATCTCCCTCTGTTACTCTGCCTTCAGCCATCTCTGGCTGGGAAGTTTGTAGGTGAATCCTTGAAAGCCTCCTGCTTTCATCAGCTTATCTGGTTCCACTGCTCAACCAGGGAAATCTCACTGCTCCCTTCTTCAAGAGCATCCCCTCCCTGAAGCTTTCAGCTCTTCCTCTGAGCTCTCTTTATTCGCAGGTCTCTGGACTCTCTCCCTTTCTAAACTCTGGGTTCTGAACGCTCTCTCTCTTTAAGCTCTCTCTGAACTCTGGGTTCTGAACGCTCTCTCTCTGGACTCTGGGTTCTCAACTCCCCTCTCAGGCTTCTGAACTCATATTTCTAACTCCCAAGGGCAGCCCCACCCTCCTTATTACACCAAACTAGGGTGGCACTTGGACTGGAACAGGATTGCTGAGCCCAGTTTCATTCGAAGGGGCGAGCTACCCTGTTACAGTGCCATTAACCACAAGGACAGGTTTCAATTTACATCCTTCAAAATCCTTTCCCCTCTTTGGTTTGCTGAAGACATTCCAGAATGCATCATTCGGTGACCCAATGGATTGTTATTTTCAATGATGTCTCAGAAAGAGGGAATCTCAAATGTTTTCAGTTAACCAGGAATCACCAGAGGAATTTTCAAGAGATGATTTAAGTGTCAGTTAAAACATATTTCATCTTTTAGTGGCCCTCACAGCCTGGTTAGGAAGAAAGCTAAACCAAAACAATAACAAAGATGAAGAAAGTAAACGGGTGCCCAATCATCATTGTCTAGTCCTGCAAAAAGCAGTAGAGCTGCCTGAAACCCCAGCTGATGGCAAAGGATCTTTGGGCCCAGTCTCTAAGTGCGATGCTATGCATCCAGCACCAACTTTGGAAATCCATTTGCCAAAGTTGCACTGTACCCAGTTTAACTGGCATCCAGGTCTCTGCTCCCAACTTAAAAGGCCATAGTATCCCTCAAGTGAGACTATCAATAAGCAACTTTGAAAAAGAACAGTATATACAACACACACAACTGTACTCCTCCATATTGTGGCCCTGATTTAGCAAAGAACTTATGCACAAACTTAAGTGCTCTGCTGAATCAGGGCCTATACAGAGCCACACACAGTCATTTATAGCACTAATGTTCAACAGGCAAGAAACCCAAAGCATTCAAGAAGACAACACAGCATGCATTATTTACTTACAAAGAAAAACATATAACATTAGGGAAAACATTAAAGTCACTATGGAGATGTTTTCTTTCACTTAAAAGTCTCAGCCTATTGCTGTATAATATGTAAATATTTATGCGTGATCAATTACCTGCCAGGAAGCTCTTACTGCTGAACAATGCTTTCCTTTACAAGATTTCAAATACACCAATTTGCATTTCTTTTATACCACATCTTATATGCAAATGTAACAGTACTCTGCCAAGACGGTGTAACATGATGCAGACTTCTGCTCAAAGAAACTGCTGCATATTTATGAGAAGGTGGATATGGCTATGTACTTTGTGCGAGGTTGCTAAAGGCAAAACAGATGAATCATTTATTCATTAAATCCCAAGTATATATAGGAATATTGCACTGATTACATGTTTATCTACTAGACTAATGGCTTGTAAAGTTAGCTTGCTTGGCTAACCCTCTCAGATAACTCACTTATAGAGCTGGTCAGGAATTTTCTGACAAAATGGCTTCTCTTTGAAAAAGGCCAATTTGTCAAAACTGAACTTTCCCCACAGAAACATATCTGTTTCAATGAAATTTTCATCAGGAAGTTTCTCGGGTCCAGGATGGAATTTGTCATCGAACAACAGACAGACCCAATCCATAATATCCAGTGATTATGGCACTCACCTGGGATGTGGGAAACCCAGCTTCAAGTCTTGCCTGCTTGAAAGGAGGGCCTTGAACCTCAGTCCCCACATCCCAAGTGGGTCTTTAATCACTGGGATATGGTAGGGCAATCTTTGCAAAAAAAAAAAAAAAAAAAAAAGGAACATCTCAGTTTTGTTCTGATGTGGAATGAAAAATTCCAGAACCTCTAAATTTTTCACAAAATGGAATTGTTGCTTTCTGGCCATCCTGACACATGTACATTCTTCTCACCTGGGACCCCTCAGTGTATCCACAAATATTTGCAAATCTAAAATAGCCATGCCAATCTATAGCTACAGTTAATGCTGATAGGTATAGGGTTACCATATTTCAGGTTCCCCAAAATAGGACACTGCCTGAAAGGGGGGGGAGTTGAGGGGGCAGGGGAAATTGGAGCGGGGTACAATTAGGGATGCTGGAGGGATATCTGTAGCAGTGGTACTCACTGGAAGAAGGGGGCAGTGTCACTCCATGTCACTGTGACAGGGCAGCTGGCAAAAGCCCAGGACATAGCAACACCCGTTAATCAGTGCCTCCCTGGGGCTGAGACAGGGGGCCTGAGTGGGTGGGATCTGGCAGTTGCGGATTGCAGGGGAATGGATCTATCGACTGAAGGGGGGGTAACTATCGGAAGCGGACCAATCAGGGCTCTTTTTGAGCCATAGCTTGTCTGCTCTGCAAAAACCTTGGACATTTCCTGTTGTTTTTGAAAATCCCCTCCAGATAGAGGCTCAAAAAAGAGGCTTTGTCTGGAAAAACCCAGATGTATGGTAACCCTAGATGGGTGGCAGTCATTTATCATTCATCAACATGAAAAGGTATAGCTCCATTTGGCCTAATATAGTAATTAACAGGATGCGTGCAACAAGCTTATATTTCTCAATTTATACGTTGCATGATTAATGCTTACAAATTTTTTCAGGCTTAATTCGTTCAGCTATAACCTCCTCTCTTGCTCAGCACTTTAAAAAGCAGGAACAAATCCTGCTAACAGAGCACAGTCCAAATCACCAAGATATGCACGGAGAAGCTCTGCAGGGGCTGGGTTGAAACAAAACATCCTCTCAGACAATGGAGCAGGCTGCAGAGCTGCTTGACAATCCTGAGTGAATCCCTGAGACAGCTGTAGCTCCCTGTTGTCTGGTGCACTCTGCCACCGGACAGTGCATACAGCAGCACTTCCATGCCCGGCTCCTAACCCAGTTCCTCAAACTCACCTTGGCAACAGGGGCATATAGCAGCTGTGTGGGGCCCCAAAATCCTTCCTCACCTTGTTCTGCAGAACCACATCAATTCCACTCTTTCTAGAGACCTCTATGACTATCGGGGAGGCTGAAGACAAAATCAGCCCTATAGGGAGGGAGATACTAGAAAAATTGCACTGGTGTTGACTACATTGATTGAAATCTACTATGGCCCACACTTGCTTGGTTCCTCAAAAGCTCAGGTGAGCTGAGCAACACCAGTGGAAATATCGAACGTAGAAAGGGCCCTTTGTACATGTTGGAATGTTGTCAGTCCAGACTAAGTTCCTAAGGTAATACTTTGGCGGAGACGAGTAATAAAGTAAAAAAGGTATTGCCACTATTATGGAGAGGGACTAGTTACTCCATAGTTAAGGATGCATTGATAATTGCACTTAAAGGAGGAATAAAAATGCCTCCTTCTTTGACACTGCCCACACTACCTCCATAACTGTATTCCTCAAAGGCATCCTCACCAACTCTATACGTCATGGACTGGATAGAAAAAGGTTGAGCATGGTGGTAACAGAGTTAGAAGAGTTCCTACTGGAGGGTGAACAGATGGAGACAAGCCTCTCATGTGCTTCTGTCCATATTTCACAGTAAATTTCCACTACCATACTCCATTTTCCCTTGATTCCAATGAACAAACACCTAACACCACTCCACTATTTAAAGAAAAAAACAAACAAGAATATTTTCACCCCAAACTCTCAAGTTAGAATCAAGGATGTTCAAATGGATTTCCTATCAATACAGTCACCAGAAAAAAAAGGGAAATCATTAGTTAAGGCAGTATTCACATCTTCATCCCCTCATCTCTTACCACCCTCCTCCCCCAACCCTTAATTCCATCTCTCAACTTTGGCTCTGTATCTTTCTCTGATGCAAACAACATATTATGGGCTTTACTGTTACATTTATGTCTATTCAGCATATATTTCTATCTAGCTCTATTCAGGGGTCAAGATTTTGCATTTCGGTGTGACTGAGAAACCAGATGCATGCATTGTAGATGAGTGTATGTTGGAATAGAAAGCGAGTTTGTTGCGGAGCTCAGGAATCCATGAGTACGCCTGATTATCATTGTGTTCGGCTTCTATAAGATGTGAATTTAAGATTGCCATAATACAGGTGACTGCTCGCACCGGCCAAGAAATATATCCATTGCAACACATATACCATGTGCTATTCATGTCTGCCTACCATATCTCTGTCCCCCACAGTGAATACAAAAGTATTACCATATAATTTGAACTTCCTACTTAGTAGACAGAAGCCACCAAATATTTACTTTGTCAAGGGACAGTACTTAAATAGCAAATATTTTGCACTATACTATACTTACTATTGAATTTAAGGGTTAGTAATTAAAATGCATTTAAATTGTAAATTAGGGTCCAGTCCTAGGTGATTGCATACCCTCAACTCCCATTGAATACCATAGAGATTGTGAATGCAAGTACCATTGTCACTTTGCAAGTTCAGATCATTTAATGAGCTAGCCTAAATGATTTTATGACTTAAGTAAGCTTAGGTACTCTCAGTACAGCTCTGGCTGAGTTTCCCCTTGTGTTCAGACACCAGGATGCTGTATTAGACCCAAACTCTGAATCCTGTGTGCAACAAGCTTATGGTCTGACAAGTGTCTATACAATATCTCAAAGTCCAGCCTATCTGGCACACTCCCAAGGTACAGACCCCCTGTTTAGTACTTGTACACCACTAATATACATCCCCTTCTAGAGATGTGGGATCCATGGTCCAGCTGCCCTAGGCCCCAAGATCAGTTTAACTGCATGGGGATCATGTGACAGTTATATCAATCATCACAGAGACTTTGCAAAAAGGCACTTATAAATCACACACACTTTACTCACAGACATATCACAAGAGTTACAGATCTAGGCAAAAACAAACACTTGCATGCAAAGCCTTCGATGTCCTCACCACTTAGAGTCTTTTGGTTTATGGAGCCTTTCCAGATCCCAGGATGCTGCTTCTTCCCACTCCTCCTGCTCAATCTTGCTGTTGCAGGGTGATTAGTTACTTAGCTCCAGCCCCACCACAGTTCTCCTGGATTGCTGCCAGCCTACTGTTCTAGGTTGAACCTATCAGAATAGAGGATCCTCAAGTTTGAGGACTTCCCTCATTGTTAGTCCCACTGCTAGGTGTAGGAATTTCTTTTAACACCTCCTGAGATTTCCAGCCCAAGATGGAGGCTACAGTACAAAAGTGAAGAGTACAATTTACAATAAAAATGGTGTTCACACTACAGAATGGATTTTTCAGCTTGCTATAGACATATAAAGGACATATACTAATCAGTCACGACTGTAGTAAAATAATTTGCATGATACCATGAGACAGTGAAGGTCTGTGCTTTAGATAGATATCCATCTCTTGAGAATCATGGGGCTTTCTAGAGCATTCACTGGAGTGCAGCCTAAAGACCTAAGTCATTTTCTCCACATACGCAAGGGAAAACCCTTGGTAAACACCATTGGTATTACATATACAGACTAAATGCTTTCCAAGTTTGTTAGATTTACAGATGAAAATGTTGTGCACATTTCTCCAGCTGTGCTCCCTTAGCAGATTATGACACACAGCAATCTGTCTGAGAGCAGCTGTTAGTTCACATGTAGTTTTACTTGCATGAGTGTGAAATAGCAGCTTGCTACATGAATAAAACATGTTTCCTTTTTGCCCTACCCTGGCAGTAACATTCATCTAGTTGATTTAGTTCTATGAAAGAGAGAGTTTGGTTCTGGTTTTTAAATAAGTTTCCTGCTAATTCATTTCATGTTCTAAGAATAACTTTTCATCAGATATTTTAAGGTGCTCAAGAATCCTTTTCATTAATAAGAATCCAAATTCTCATTTTGGAATGTTTGAGAATTTATCTTTCTAATCTGAATTCAACTGTAAGTATCATTACCTAAGTAAACAAGAGACATTGTTTTTATATTGAAATAGTTATATATTTACAAACAAACATTTATAAGCATGGTTTTGAAAAGTGGACACCTAGATTGTGTTTGCAAATCCCTCATCTATCATGCAATTAGGCAAGTAAGTCCACACCTACCTGTTTTTCAGGTTTGTATGGAAATGTTTAGAAATATGGAATTTGAAAACAGAAGGCAGTAACTACAGGACACTGAAAATTTCAGAGAGTGCCTGTTCAATTCTTCTTTTAATCAGCCCACGTCTCAAGTTGGGTCCCCAAAAATGGAGGAACCCCAGATCACTGGTCATTCCTGAACATCTGAAAAGTTGACTTTCGCCTGCCACTTCCTAGTGGGGGAGTTTGCAGTATGCCAGTCTGCAGGGCTGTCAACCCCATCTGTAACCCCCAAAGTCTTGAGACTTCCTGTTAACCTCCTCCTGGCACTGGCCATCCATTGATCCAAGAGGAGGAAGCTAGACAGGAGTTTTCTGTGACTAGATGGCCTTTTTCTGTTCCATTTTCCTGGATGTGAGCATGGATGAGTTCCTCTGGGGCATCCATTGACTTCTTGTACTTCTCAGGGCATCATTTGGATTCACTCTCTCTCCTTCTGGTTCCCTCATTTTGACCTGTGACCTGCACCTCTTTCCCTATTTTTTTTAATTCTTTGTCTCCCATAATCACTTAACTCTCTGGCCCCTCCCTCATCTGCCAAGGTGGCCCCTCTGCACCTTTGGTGGGTTCTGCCACCATCCCAGGGTATAAATAGGCTGTAGAATTTTTCATTTTTGTCAGTATTTAAATGGGGGTTATTAAACAGATACTGTGCCACACACCCACTTCTCAGTGATGCTTGTTGAGAATAAGCTGGACTGTATCATAGCTCAGGGATAGCTCAGTGGTTTGAGCATTAGCCTGCTAAACCCAGGGTTGTGAGTTTAATCCTTAAGAGGGGCGATTTAGGGATCCAGGGCAAAAATCTGT
Organism: Chrysemys picta bellii; assembly: GCF_011386835.1. Classification (NCBI taxonomy): domain Eukaryota; kingdom Metazoa; phylum Chordata; order Testudines; family Emydidae; genus Chrysemys; species Chrysemys picta. The sequence continues at coordinate 22,059,549 of NC_088795.1, forward strand.
CTGGGGATTGGTCCTGCTTTGAGCAGGGGGTTGGACTAGATGACCTCCTGAGGTCCCTTCCAACCCTGATATTCTATGATTCTGGGGCCATGCTAATGCTTCTTATTTTGCCAATTTGAGAACTGGATTATTCATTTTTTAACAATATGGAACATTGTTGTATCTTTATGTGTGTTACAGTAAAAATGATGTGGGAAAGCTTTTGTTAAAATTAAAAGCTGACTCATGTGGCACCATCAGCAATTCCACCTTTAAATGTACTGGGGAAGTGGGGGAAGGAAACAGTGTATTTTACATCTAACAGACATCTTGAGAAATACCCAGCAGCACAGAACATGAAAAAAGTCACTATTAGTTTGAAAATGCTCCAAAAAACCTGCAACCAAATAGAAAGATCAGCAACTATTCTTCTTCATATGAAATAATTCATGGGGGCTTATTTTATTCCATTTCTTTAAAATCTCCAAATAGTTTCCACAGATACCATGTATTCGCTTTTGTCACCTCTCTTCCATAGCTAAACTTTCAGATCAATTCCAAAGGGGCTCACTGATAAAGTTAACAAGATAGGGCATCAGTTTGATTTCTAGAGGCTACATCTTGCCACACTTACTCACAAAAAGCTACTGCTTTTCCCAATGGAAAGCAATGGGACTGCTCAACCAGAATAAGGGTGGCAGATTTGGGCCTGTGTATAGGATCCAGGGGTATGGACATACACTGACACAGACACAAAATCATGCTATTGGATTTAATTTTGATCTCATTCTCCTTTTAAAGTCACAGGCTATAAAACACATACTCAGCTGTAGGTCTGTTAACCGCTGAAGTTCTCATCTTTTCCCACACCCTTTCTCCTGCTCCCCTACAAATTTCTGAACTGATGTTAAAGAGGCATTAGCAGAATACCCTTGAAAATCTGTTATACAGCTAGGATTAGATAACAGAATTAACTTATTCCCCTCTTGGCTAACATGCAACTTGATCTCTGATTTCCTGTTGTTTCCCTCCCCCCCCCCCCCCCCGCAAGCTAAGAATGACACCCCTCTCCCAAAATAAACACAACCCAAAAAAATGAATGTAAAAACCAAACAGTCTCCAAATAAACTAGCTGCATTCAGCTAGTCCGAGCCTCATCTGTCCTTGTTTGCTATTAGTGTAGCATTTGGCGGGCAGGTCACATAACTGCAGCTGAATCTATTTCCACTGATATAATACCACCACAGATTTTACATCCTGTTGTAACTATCAATTTTACATCTGTACAGCAAAATTAACAATGAAGATCCCACTGATATTTTTGTTTGTAGGTTGAAGTTAGTACTTAAATAAATAGCAAAATAATACTCTGTTATAAAAGAATAAAGCACCAAGGCAAACATGACTAAAACACCCTGCAGACATTACTCGTAGTCATGGAAGCAAGTAATACGTTGGTGTATGTTCTCTATTAGTGATGGATACATCAAGGTGTTTTGAACTACTGGGAAAAGGTAAAGATACCAAGTCAGAAGAGAACCAGCTCAGTGTATGAGAGTGCATGATATAACTGTGATACTGAGAGAAAGATAGAATCAGAGAAGAATAGGGGGAGAGGTAAGGTTCAGGTTACTGGGGAAGAAGGCAAGACAAACCTCCAAACCCAACATTTTTCTTATCCTTATTTATGATTCTCCCTCCCATGCTGTGGAAAGCCACCTACAGTGCATTGAAGCAGGATAAAATGTTTATAACTATTGCTTTTGGTTTTCACTGAGGTTTTCCAATTAATTTCTTATTGGTACTTAGGGAGAAAAAAGCTGTTAAAAGAGACCAAAAAATTATTTCAACAAAATCCCCTCAAAATTTAGGATTCAATATACCAAATGTCCCCACAAACCAGACTAAAAATTCACATTCAAAATGGAGCATCCTCTGGGCTAGAAACTCAAGTCCCATTTCGCTCTTTTAAGGGAAGTGTGTGGATTTTAATTCCTGGATCCAGGTGACTTTGGACAGGGGAGAGATCCTACAGTAGAAGCTGGGCTTGACTTTGAATCTCCTGCAGCTCAAAATGGTAGAAATCTTGCAGAAAGATCTTATCTGATTAATTTTCTGCTATTTGGGGCTGAAATCTCTCCAAAAACAGATCAAGAGATTTTGGCGCTATGGTGGTTCAATTTAGAACCCATTTATAAGCCCACCCCCGCTCTTTGATGCGTCACTTTTTTACCAAAAATACTCGGCTTATGAAGGAGTGTATACAGTAATCACCCTTTCCCCCACAACAGCCACTATGCCAGTGATGTCCCATCCATTACTCTTCCCAGAGCTTCCAGACTGGCCAAGCTTCCAGACTGGTACAGATGAGACAAAGGGTAGGACAAAGGCAGCCTTTGGCCACCTTTGCAGCTTCACAGACCAGGAGTGCTCTAATGCTGCTCATTCTTATGCCTTTTGCCAAAAGTCCACAAGAAACAACTCAGGATCAACTAAAGGGAAGGGGGGCATTGTAGCTAGAGGCCAGCAGAGGGATAGAGCAGGAGCCAGACACCACTGGAGAATTTCCACATTGGCTGAGTCTGCCAAGTATACACATCTGCATCGCTGGCACAAATAATTTGCAGCATGTCCATGGATCTGGCCCATCATTTTATATTCTATTAAATATAAGAAAACAAAACTACCTGACCTTCTGTTGATGAGCTCCATGGATCTATCAGGTTTCTGCTGTTCAGTAGCTCCTTTCCCACAATTTTTCTGAATGCACAACTTCACTTCACTCACACACCCAGGAGTGAGAGATTTCCAGCCCACAGTTCAGCTTTGAATCCACAACACTGAACCATGAATCCACTTTACATCAGACCAGTCAAAGCTGCATTCCCCCTTGTCCTAGACTTTGACACCTATGCCACAGTTTGACATTCTGATAAATTCCTAAGGAGATCACTGATAAAGTAATCAAGATATGACCCTAGTTGGATTTCTAGGAGCTAGATTCTGCCATTCTTACTCACAAACAGTGGTACCTCTTCCCCGTGGAAAGCAATGAGACTACTCATGGAGTCAGAGAATACTCAACTTGAGTGAGATAGCAGAATTTCATCTTGTGTTAGCGGCCAGGGAGTACATTTCACACACATATACTTCACAGAAAAAAAAAATGTCTTGTACCCACAATTTCCCCACACACACATATGCTGTTTTGTTTTGTTTTTGTAAAACATCACAGAGCAACAACAGCACAAACTTGATAAGTGTTATAAAATCCATTAAAAAGAACAGAAGTATTGAAAATAAATGTGTGGTGTAAGAACCAAAAAAGGTTTATTTTAGTATGAACCTATGAACACTTCCCTACTCCTATTGGTTTCGCCAGCGGTGTGTATTATTTTCATACAGGTCTATCTGAAGACTATGCTTTTTTTTAGCCAAAGGTTCCCACTTCAAATCCAAACAATTTTTCTTGATTATGATACATATAATAAAAATAATACCACCACTACCACCACGCTACTATTATGCACTTTTCATTAGTAGATCTCAAAGTACTTCATAAAGGATGTCAATATCAACAACTCCATTTTCCAGATAAGGAAACTGTGACACACAGAGATTAACTCACTTGCCTAGTGTCACTCACTACACGCTATGGGCTAAACCCATCTCTGATGTAACATCATTGATTTAATCATGGATAACTGCAATGGAGTTACGCCAGGGATGAATGTGGTCCTCTCTCTTTCATTCAACTGTGCACAAGTTGAACTTAATTATGGTAATGTCACCATTTTCTCACCTAAAACCTAAGTCCACGGATTGACAGTTTGGGCATCAAGATCAAGTTTTAAATGATGTCTCGTACTACGTATTTTGAATAAAAAGACATCAGATGTTTTTCATGCTGTGAGTTAAAAAAGATGTTTTGTGGCTTCCAATGGGTTTTTATTTTCATACACAGCACAGTACTGTGCCTCTAAATAGCTTTTTAAAAATAAAATTTGGTAACTTTTATTTGTAATTTGGACTGGAGCCTGTAATAAAAATGTCATACAGCATAATGTCTATCTACTCATGCCACTATTGCTTTTTAACGAAGCTAAAACAAAACTTGTTACTGCAGAGTTCACCTCTCCTCTGCCTTTTGGTTAAAATCAAGTTTAGAAACAATTTAATATTTAATATATCCTCTGTCTGGGAGACTTCCGGGATATAGACTCGATGATCTAATAGTACTTTTCCCACTGCCAAGTACTTTGTGGATCCTAAATACTATGATCTGGTTCACAAGTTCAAACAGCTAAATTTACCTAAAACCCAATGTCTCTCAAGAGACATTATTCCTTATCAGGTCACTAACCTGTGAATTAGGAAAGACTTACATGAAACAAAATTTATTGACCAGAAAAATTCCTGAAAATAGAGTTCTGTGACAGAATGTTGTTTTTGATTTTTCTCAGCCTTTACAACTATTAGAAAAAGAATGCGTGTTTTCAAAATTAGGTACATATTTGTCTGATAGAACAGAGGAACCATTACAACTCATCTGGGAAATTATATGCTTCTCAGAATTTATGTTTAATTATTTAAAAATCTCAAAATGCAAGTTTAGTTGCTCCTTGTTGGCCATTGCCTCATTCCAGAATATCTTTACTAAAGGAACTGAAGGGTACCTTTTAATGTTTTTCTTAATAGTGACTAGTGATTTTGGGTGCTCAACTTGAGACACCTGGAGTGTCCTGACTTTCAGAAAGTGCTAAGCACCCAATTTCTGAAAAGCCAACTCCTTTCAGATTTCTCTAGTTGGGCAGCCAAAAACTAAGGCACTCAGAATCACTAATCACCTTTGAAAATCTTGACCTTGAACATGAGTACAATGAGATTTAGGCACATGCTTAAAGTTAAGCACATCTTTAAGTGCTTTGTTGAATGAGGATCTAAGCACTTTAACAGAGACATCAATTATTTTTTGGTGGTAAAGGTGTTTTAGGATGAAGTCAACAAGGAGCCGCTAAACATTGATTTTTGTTTTGCTAAATTGGGATCCTACTTCTGAGCACCAGCAATTCCCACTGAACACAACCAACTCCCACCCTCCAAGAGTTAGTCTTAGTCTTTATTTGAATAATAGTAATAAAAACTAAAGAAACACTACATAACCTCATCTAAATTGTGTTATGGTTTATATTTTGTTACACAGTTGTGTCCTTTTCTTCTCCCCAGATAAGATTAGTTAGGGGTTGGATGTCACCCAGTTGAATGGATGGAGTTTGAGGTCCTGACAGTGCCTACACTTTGCACCATGACATTCACAACATCGAATACGCATAACTTGGTTCTATAAACCTCTTTTGGGATAAGGGACTGATCAGATTTACCTCACTGGTCTTTGTTGTATAGTTTTTACCCTTTTCACCCCAGTAGCCCAACTGTTTTCATGTGTGGGGAGGAGTAGGGCATGGGGGGCACACAGAACTATCAGTGTAAGGGAGAGATGGGGGGGGGACCCCTGGCATCTGGCTGGTCAGGGTTGGACAGAGGAGACAGAGCCCAGGCCATGGGTGAGGTGGAATGAGGGGGGCACACAGACCCCCAAGCATGAAAGAGGAGGTGGGTCATGAGAGGGTGGCCTGCAGGGTGGGATGGAGGGATTCAAGGAGATCATATGTGTGCAATAAGCTTGACCTGCACAAGCTATGAAGTGTGTCAACCACATCTTACTCAATCACAACTCCAGACAGTTCTTAAACAAACAAACAAACAAACAAAACTACAAGATAGATCTGCACTGCTTACACAGTTGGGACAGGTACTGTATATACTAATTAAGGCCCCGATCTTAAAATGAGCTCCATGTAAGTACCAGGTTCTGCCAATGCTAAGCCAGTTGCAGGATCAGAATCTTAAATGAATACATCTTTAGGTGAGGTCTGACCATCCATAACATATACCTTTGTACGGTACAAACATATGCCTAACTATTGGGCAAAATTCTCTCTTGACTTCAAGAGAGTTGCAAGTATATGTGAATTTGACTGACTTGCTTGCAATATATACACTGCAGTGTAACACATTTATACTATTACTAGTATTTAATATGTGCATACACACACACAGTTTCACCACTGAAAATAACTGAACAAATAATGTATCATACTACATAGAACAAGAAGCAATGGGTTTAAACTGCAGCAAGGGAGGTCTAGGTTGAACATTAGGAAAAAGTTTCTAACTGTCAGGGTGGTTAAACACTGGAATAAATTGCCTAGGGAGGTTGTGGAATCTCCATCTCTGGAGATATTTAAGAGTAGGTTAGATAAATGTCTATCAGGGATGGTCTAGACAGTATTTGGTCCTGCCATGTGGGCAGGGGACTGGACTCGATGACCTCTCGAGGTCCCTTCCAGTCCTAGAATCTATGAATCTATTAATGGTAGTGATATGTTTGCTTACTACTTTGGGTAGCTCATTTTGTCCAAATAATAACCCACAACAGAGTTTGCATTAATGCCCTATTCATGCATGATATAATATCCTGGAAAGATCTCCTATAGCATCCTAATCTGGACTATATAACAACCAAAGAAAAATCTGTCCCCAAAGAATCCATCCCAGATTTTATATAGGCTTTAGGGCATACAAATATTGCCTGCTGGGACAGGACTTCGGAGAATTTAATTAGTGCTTATTGTTTGCCCCGAAGTGTGGACATATTTTAAAAAGCAGATAAGTGCTTTAATACAAAGTGTGATGAAGCAGAGAAACCACTCACCAGCACAGAAGGAGTTAAAGAAAGCCTTTGGGCCCAGCTAGCCTTGCCCTATCATACCTGCCTGTAGCCAATGCCAAACCTAAAGGGGAGAAAGAAGGAGAGAACCTGGCTCAGTTTGGGGCTGACTGGCTAAGAGGCAGAAGTTAGCTGCCTCCCTACCTAAGGGGAAGGACCACTAGCCTGCCAGATAAGGCAGCCACCGGGGAACAAATACCATCTCCCGGGCCAGAGGAGACAGAGGATGAGGCCTAGGAGATTCAATGTTGATAAATGCAAAGTAATGAATGTTGGAAAACATAATCCCAACTATACATAAAAAATGATGGGATCTAAATTAGCTGTTACCACTCAAGAAAGAAATATTGAAGTCATTGTGGATAGTTCTGTGAAAACATCCACTCAATGTGCAGCAGCAGTCAAAAAAGCGAACAGAATGTTGGGAATCATCAAGAAAGGGACAGATAATAAGACAGAAAAGATCACATTGCCTCTATATAAATCCATGGTACGCCCACATCTTGAATACTGCATGCAGATGTGGTCGCCCCATCTCAAAAAAGGTATATTAGAATTGGAAAAGGTTCAGAAAAGGGGAACAAAAATTATTAGGGATATGGAATGGTTGCCATATAAGGCGAGATTAATAACACTGGGACTTTTCAGTTTGGAAAAAAGATGATTAAGGGTGAATATGATAGAGGTTTATAAAATCATGATGGGTGTGAAGAAAGTAAATAAGGAAGTGTTATTTACTTCTTCTGATAACACAAGAACTAAGGGTCACCAAATGAAATCAATAGGTAGTAGATTCAAAACAAACAAAAAAAGGTTTTTTTCACACAACACAGTCAACCTGTGGAACTTCTTGCCAAAAGTAACAGAGTCCAAAAAATAACTAGGTAAATTCATGGAGAATAGGTCCATCAATGGCTATTAGCCAAGATGGACAGGGACGGTGTCCCTAGCTTCTGTTTGCCAGATGCTGGGAATGGGCGACGGGATGGATCACTTGATGATTACTGTTCATTCCCTCTGGGGCACCTGACATTGGCCACTGTCAGAAGACAGGATACTGGGCTAAGTGGACCTTTGATCTGACCCAGTATGGCCATTCTTATGTTCTTATGTAGGAGCACTGGCCTAGGACAGAATTGGGTAACCAAAGCACAGAGACCTTGTGCAGTTGACCGCACCTAACTTACAGCTGTCCCACCGAGAAGAACCTGAGACCACAACAGGACACTACTAGAAACAAGCTTGGTCCACACCCCAAACTGAAGGGACAGCAGTAAGAAATAGCCCAGGGCAGCGGACATGGATTCCCTGCTGGGAGCTCCCCTACTCAGGAGTTGACTTACACAGGGCCCTGGACTGGAACTAGGTGGAGTGGGCGGGCCTGGGCTCCCCTACCTCCTCCCAGCCTTAAAGACTAAAGGCACCTCAACCAAGCTGAGGTTTGGAAATAAAGCGCTCCAATCACTAGGCAGCCTGGTCCTCCAAGCCCCATTACACCAAGTCTTAGTTCATTAATTCAAGAACCTGCATTATATACTCTGACCTCATCCACATTACAGTTTGGACAAGCTTAAGATATCATTTTCAAGAACCAATTTTTGACAATGATATTGGGTAACAAGGCTTCACTGGTTGATGCAAGTCAGAGTGATTGGGACATCATTTATTTTTTCAACAGTTATTGAAAACCATTTTCTCATCTCTGCTGGAAGGAGCTGAACTGTTCTTATCTAATCTGTCTCCTGTCATTTCTGATCTAAACCAATGACCTTCCCTAAATCATCATTGTTCAATGTTCCTCTCTTCTACAATAGAGCTCTCTGTGTTAAATAATTCCTGTGAGCAAAGGAGGTTGGTATTTTGAACCCATTTTAAAAATATGTTCTTTACATGCAAATTATGTTTTGCTTTTGATTACTATTGATTTCTGGATCTTTTAATGTAACTCACTTAAAAATTATTTTTCTTCAGCTGTTTTATAGGACAAGCTTTAAGTTTCTACATTTTGGCTAACAGTGTAAGGAGAGCTATTTAACACAGGGACACAAAAAATCTTGCAGATTTTATTTTCAAACTTCCCTACATACCTGATTCTCCTAATCCATTGCAATGTCAGCATTACATGATTCTACTGCTCCATAAGTGGAAAAATTGCACTAAAAGCTCTTTATTATAGTGGTCATAAAAACTATTTTTTTAACCTTCAGTTTTTCTGTAAATTTTGATATCTTTGGGCCCGATCAATGTCAAAACTTTCATAATTTCTGTGAACTGTTGGATGATTGGTGCGTGGTGGTGTTAAGGCAAATTGAATTCTGAAGGGCTCATTTCCTTTTCATTTCAATTCTTAGTCCACTTCCTAGTCCAACAAAAGAACATATTTCCCTCAGGTATCATGTACATCATATGAAGGATTACAAGCAAAACTGTTTATCTGCAACACTAATTAGTATCCTTCTTTCCCTCTCCTTCCAACATGTCCTCAACAGCCGAATGTAATACATAATCCATTGCATCTGAGGGGTCAAATTTTTTTAATGCTGTACAATTGCCAGCAAGGATAATGTGCCAGAGTAATCCGTTGCCAACCTGTCCAGAAGAGAAAAAAAATTACAATACTACTGGCTACTATTCCATGCCAACATGAGATAAAAGAATCTTGATATCTATGTAGGACCCAATTTGCCAACATGGTTCACACAGTGTCTGCTAATATTGCCAGCTGATGTACATCCATTGAGAATGAAAAGAAAAGCAAGGACTGTTCTGTGTCACTGCCACATTTAGCTAAAGATGTGCTGTGCATCTGTTATATACTTTATGGTGCTTTATTTTAATAGCACTTTCAGAGATAGTTAAGCAGGTAAACTTTATAGAAGGGAAAAATGTACAAAGGAGCACTCACATAACATAAGAAGCTCACTAGATACCATTCCCACACTATGAGTGGAAGTCACTAGAGTTTTACAAGGTACACTTTACAGGTGAAATTTTGCTCTTAAATACAATTCCCATTGGGAGCAATTTTACAGCACTTACACAAGCAAGATATCCAGAATGGGAATTATGTGCATGATTCTGAATACAAAGTTTGGCTTTAAAGGATTTAAAGTGCCCTTCAACAGCAAGTTCCATGAGTTCCTTCTTGAATGTTTGGAAACTGCCTAGAACAATGTGGATTCTTCTTTAGAGAGATGTGAATAAATAATACATATATTATATTATGAATAACGTCTTCTGCATTTACCAGATAGCAACAACCCACACATCCACTTTTATAGTACCCACTGGAACTAACAATTATACTCTGATTTGTTGGGTGGCAGTGGAGGAAAAGAGGATGGATTATATGACCACAACAGCTGATACATTAAAAAAATCAGTTAATCTCCTCCACCTATTTTGTAGGCAGACAATAATCCCTAATGTAGTTCTGCAAAACTATCATTTAATTAACCTTAAGTAAACCATTTGTTAGCTAACAATTAACATAATAGCAAACTGCTCACTAACTGTTGCAAGGAAATTTATTACTGTTCTAATTCCATCTATATTTAATAGTCTAACAGAATTTTCATTTCTTTATCTTGCAAGGGAGAAAGATAGAGATTCAACATAAACGGAAAGCAGTTTTAAGAGTGTGATTTGAAATCCCCCCTGCCTCCCCCACACACAGTAAACAGCATAAGGGAAAAGGGAAACAAAGAAAAATACAAACATGTGGAGAATAATAAATAATAAAAGGTTACCAGCAGCAAATGATGATATATAAATATTCACATGTAAACAATGTCTTTGCCTGTAGCCTCCAGAGAATGGCTGTGCCATTGACTGTATAGACCCCTGAAATCATGCTATAACTGTTCCCCTTATTCTGATAAGGCAAATAAGCCTTAGGAATATTCATTATACGCTCCATAAAATCTCCTTTCCTATTAGGTATGCACTCCATTCCATGTTAAGTGTAACATGGAGCAAGCCCGAGGCTCTGGGTGAAAAGGCAGCTCTGATTGCTTGATCTCGGAAATGCTCAGCAAGCCTTCCTATGAATGTACGTTTTGGGAGGTGTTCCTCCACTTTACTCAAACTGCTGATACCACATTAAGCACAATATTGCGAGTTAAGTAAGATTTCCTATTAAGAGAGCTTCATTCTGCTCATCTATTGATTAATTACGGGAAAAGAATGTCTGCTTCTGTGTCTCTGTACAGTCTCATGTCATGCAGCAAAAAAGGTGAAGCTAGATTGCTTTCTCCTTTCAACAGATGAATATAAAAAATCCCCATGCATGACAGCTACAACCAGGCTGTGGATTAACCAAACTGTACAAACATTTTAATAGGAAGATTATTTCTCAGAATTGCAGCAACAATTATGCAAATGCTAGCTATGGAAAGAGTCGTGTGTATATAATCTTATTCCTTTTATTTTCAAAGGAATTTAAGCCATTGCAATCTCTGCAATTCATCCTGCTATATTGTTGGACAAATTCATATATTCATCTGTCTTTCAAGTAATGAATGGATGAGTGTGCAATTCCTCTCTATCTCCAAACCTGTAGTTACTGGAGGAATTACTCACAGTATAATAAGCACTACACTGTTACTGCCATTTTTATCTTCTTCACTGCATGGAGCTAAAAGCTAGGAATCTGCATGGTCCTTCATAGACGAAGTCCACTTCATACCTGGATATAAACTTAGTTTGGAAACCACACATTTGTATGACAGCACATATAGGCAGAGCAAGCAATACTTGCATCTAAAGCTGTAGCTATCTATTCACCAAAGGAACTTAAAATATTTCATTAAAACAGAATACGAAATAATTCCAAATAGCTTGTGGAAAATTAATACTGACAGGCCAAATGTGATTGTATTTACTTTCCTCACTTTGCTGAAAAGTTTTCAAACTGTAAGGCATCATACCAGAGACTAAAATGTTATTTAAAAATACAATCCCTTTGAAGTGTAGTTCTTGAAATGTTGAACATGACAGAGGCACATTAACTAGCAGCCTCAATAGATAATCTATATTTAAAGCTATACAGTTATATTAGAACAAATAACATGACTTGGGCCTGGCTAAGCACACCTCAACTGGTTTGGTTGTCTCAGCAGATGTGTATCTGTTTTCAGTATGGTGCTAGTTAGAGGTATAATTACACTCAAATTTCAAACCCACTATTATTATTACAGCATCTAAAGGTGTATTACAGGTGTACAGCTTGCAGTGCTGCCAACTCTCGCAATTTTATCACAAGGCTCCTGGAGACATGCCAATATGTGAAAATCTAAGTTTTCATTTTAAAATATTTCTAGCAATCATGGTTGTAGAGAAAAGCATGAATGTTGCTTGAGTACAACCTCAAGGTTCAAAAACAAGAAGGCAAATAAAAAGAACCCATAATATTGTTTGTTTGGTTTGTTTCACTGGTTTGTTTAATACATTTCATTATTTGAAAGCCATGATTATGATTTGGGGGGAGGGAAGGCAGACATTATTTTTGAACACTTGGGATAGGCAATATTAAGACAAAAAAGATTAATATGTCCTCCTGGATGTCTCACCATCAACTTAAACTTAACACAGTCAAAACTGAACTCCTGATCTTCCCTCCCAAATCCTCTCAACTCCAGTCTCTCTCATTACTGACAAACACCATCATCCTTTCTGATAGGCTCCGGCAGCCAAGCTCCCCGCCCCGCTTCACCTCCACCGGCAGCCAAGCTCCCCGCCCCGCTTCACCTCCTCCTCCACCTCCTCCCCTGAGCACACCGCGTCCCCACTCCTCCACCTACCTCCCAGCCCTTGCCACCATCAAACAGCTGTAGCAAACTCCAGGAGGGAGGGGGGAGGAGCAGGAACGTGGTGTGCTCAGGGGAGGAGGTGGGGAAGAGGTGGGGCCGGAGCAGGGATTTGGGGAAAGAGTCGGAATAGGGGGCAGGAAGGGGGCGGAGTTGGGACGGGGACTTTGGGGAAGGGGCGGGGGCAGGAGGGGCGGGGCAAGGGTGGAGTCGGGGCAGGGGCAGAGGGGGGGTCGAGCACCCACTAGCGGCAATAGAAGTCGGCGCCTATGTCCTTCCTTACACTTAGGCCTTTAACTTGGCAGTCATCTTCCAGTGCTTACACTCTCCTCTGTGTATGTGCAGTCCATATTCAAATCTGGCGGCTTCTTCCTCCATCACATTTTCAAGATCCAGACTTTCTTCTCCATTCAGAGAGCTAAAATTCTTGCCCCAGTCCTCATCTACTGTCTTGATTATTGTAACCTTCTCCAGTAGGACCCCTCTAACATCTTTACCTGTTCCCGCCAGGCCACACAAATACACAGCCACTAAGTTCATCTACCTTAATTTTTGATGACCCCCCCCCCCCCCACACACACACACACTCTTGATACTCTCCACTAGCTCCCACATCTTTTTGACCTCACCTTTAATGCCTTTTCCAACAATGCCCACCCCTTCTTGTTGCCCTTGTTTCTTTATACACTGCCCCCATCTCTTCTGCTCCCCTACCAACACTCGCCGCTATTTCCCATTTCTCAGCTTATCACATCAGTTTACTTACAATAACTCACATAAGCAATTTAATCTTTCAGTACACTTAGAAAAAGGTAAACCTGACATTAGCACTAGAGCAGTTTACACAAATTTACTGTTGTAAAGCAGTGGTATACAGTGCTATATATTTCTTTCATGCCTTTTACCTGATATATATTGTTATGTAGTGTGAGAATGGATGTGCAACTTAAGAAGCATGAGAATGGATGTTTTTACTCAGGCAAAAATTGTAATTCTTTGGAAATATAGCCTATGTAATATTAGAAAAAGTCCCCAAAGTAATTGTTCTACATATATCTTTACAAAGAACCATACTAAATATAATTGAAATTTAGCTATTTTTATTATGGTATGTAGTTCTTGTAACCATTTGAAACTTTAGGTGCTCTAAAAGCTTTATTTCATGATTTGGAGTTTTTATATCCAAAGGGACCTTTGCCAGTGCACAAATGTAGCCAACTATGTCTTAAATTCTAATGCCAATTTTAAATGGAATTTCAGAGAACCAGAACTCTATAATTCACCCGACTTTCATTTCTGTAGTGAAAACAAATATTGAAACAGCACCTCCCACAATACACATGGTGCTTGATATCACAAATTAACAACATCTGAGTATCAGTTGTATGTTCTGAGTGCTTTCAACAGCTCCTCCAACCTAATCTATATTTACTGTGTTTTTTCCAAGATGGATGTCTGAATTAATACATTCATCATTATTTTACAATCACAAATGTTGGCATTCCTAGAGCAAGGTTGCATCAGCATTTATATAATGAACCTCAATTTTTTTGTTTTGTTTTGTTTAAACACACGTTGAAACCAGGTTCATAAAGACTCAACCCACACATTAATTTTCAACATGGTCAACTTGGCCTTAAAATAATCAAATATCAAGAAAAAAAAACCCGAAAATTCTTTTTGGTCCTTGCCTAATTCATGATCAAGTTTTATTTACAAAATTAACAATCGGACACTAACCAGCTCATAATGTGGACAAAGTCATTCTGACATTGAGAAGGAAAAACAAGCGAAGTAACTGACATATTTAAATCAATAAACCTCACACACTGCCTCCACTTGTCAAACTTCCATTTAAAACCCTGAGAGTTCACACACACACAGATGTCTTGAGGATAAGGCGTTAATGGGCCTTACATTCCAGCGTCACAATGATACTTAAGGGTCCATGAGTCTAAGGGGCTTATTTTTAATGGGCAGCTAGACAAAACCCTGTGCACCACAACTGCTGCTACTGGGCCTTAGCAGACAATAGTGCTTCCCTGGTTGCTCAGTTTCTACTTATGCCCTGACTTCCAGCAGTTCAGTGGGAAAACTATAATACAAACAGGGAAGAGCAGACATAGGCGATCAATACATTACACGGATCCCTTTCTTTAGGCCACTCCATGGCTCTTCTTTCTGGGAGGACTTAATTAACCTTTTTTAGATTACTCCTGACACTTGAAGACTCTGCAGTTCTGGACGCTCTAGGCCTCAGTGGACAGATATAGAGGTGGCAGAGATGGGGCTGGGGTGTGCAGGGAAGGGAGGGGAGACCAGCAGACACTGAGCAAGTGGATAAGGAGTCAATTCAATGGAAGGATTTTGTATCTTAAACAAGGATATCTTTGGAAGGGTCTGCTTCCAGGAAACCTTGAGTATCTTTTTTGATTCTCGCTTCCAAAAATCAGGAAAAGATAAAACGATGAATGTGTATTTATTTTACCTGAGATTAATCATAGCGGCTTTGTAAAATCAAAGACGCTCTTAGAGATGGGCCTAACCCAAATCTGAATCCAGTCAAATATTGGGGATGTATTTGGATTTGAGCTTTATAAATAAGGCCCAGCTGTTAGACTTCTTTACAGTTGAAAAAAAATTACCAGCTAGTTACGGGATAGAAATTTTCACATTAATAGATAAGACTGCAATTGTGTTTAAGGCCAGGTGAAGCAGCTGTATTCGCACCTAATGTTCCGCAAGTGCACATGACTCTAATAACTTAGTCAAAGAAGCCACTAAGTGGGGAGAAAGGAAGAAGAATCTTGAGTTAAGGTGGGGGGAAAGGAAGAGTTGTGGGAATTAAATAAGGTAAGGTGAGAAAAAGGCTCAAATAGAAGCATGAAAGTAGGGACAGAGAAGAGATGGTAGAAGAAAGAGGGAATATATTGTAGAAAGAAATAGTGCTGGGTTTTGGGAAGAGTAACCAGAGTACAGACTGAGAAAATCCAAAGAAAGGATGACAAAAAGCACAGGAACTATGGAAGAACAGAAAACCCAGTAACAAGGCAGGAAAAGAACAAGAAATATGATAAAGTATTGAGACAAAGGTTGATTTATTTATTTGATTTATTACAAAGTACTTCGCTTTTCATTTTGAAATGGGTGAAGTTTATCACTTTGGGTAAGGCAGGGACAAGACGTGAAAGAAGAAGAAGGTAATCTGGATTTTTTTTTTTTTAAAGAGGGATCTGCTTTCAAATTGTGTAACAAACCATCCTCTCCCATTTAGTTTAATATATATGTATTCATGTCATCATGTACTCTATTGTAAAAACCAAACCAAGAAACCTACACATCTGAAATCAGAAATCCTGTGACAGCAATAGCAGAATCTAAGGATTTAATCTAATAGATGCAAAATCAATACAGTAGCCATGCCGTCTGTTTGTTTATGTTTAATAATGTATCCAAAGCTTCTATTAATTCTGGCTCAGGGATTTGGGATGCTTGAAATTTTAATAGCTTTGAGAGGTTGAAAACTCTCCTATGAATTAAGCTGTTTTTATCGGACATGCATCACATACAATGTTTAAATGGAATTTAGAACATCTTAGATATGAGAACTACAATGTTTTTAAAATGGACATATTATGGGCTTTTGAATTAATTTTCCCTCAAGATTCCAGAAGACATCACACAATTACAACCTTGTATATATATATATAGCACTTTAGATACTTTTTTAGTTTTTGCTAATCTGCTGCTTACTTGTCAGACACTTGCCCCTGAAGCATGGATATATACTGTCATTATAACACAACCTTTGGATGACAAGCATTTGTACTAGGGGAAGAGGTGGTGATGCAAGTAGAATTATTCCATGGCTCAACGGGCAGTGAAATAAGATAAAGAAGTAATAAAGACTGCTCAGCCCAGAATATAAGGCAAAATGCTGTAGTCAGAGAAGTATGGAGCCTCATCAACCTAGGAAGAGCTCTGTGAGGGCCTGGAGGAAAGGTAGTTGGATCACTCTCCACAGGTAAGATGGAGGCAATGTTGGTAGGCAGTAGTAAATATTAAGAAGGACTGGCTAGAGCTGTGACTTTACCCTCCATTGAGGGCATTTGCCCTCTAGCTTTCAAGGTGATGCATGATGGATTTACCACTGTTCCTGGAAACTCATATCAGTAGCAGCAGCTGTCTGCCAAAAGACAACCAACTAAAAATTAACTCAGTTTCATTTCATGAAAAATGTGTGAATCTTTTAATTATGTACATTGTGCCCAAACCTTGCAGCAATGGTTGCATTACAAATTGATAATAAGCTAAAAGGTTTTTCCCATTTAAAATTTCTATGATTCCATATGTAGTTCTACTCTGAAAAATTTTTCAAGCATTTCTACATGCCTGCCAAAGACATTCCTTTCTAGATTAAATAGGTAGACAGATGTTGGATAGCAATAGCCAGAGGAGGAGTAACAGGATAAAGGATGAGAAGTTTGACTATGATCACACTGCTGTAAAATACGATACTATGTTGGTGCTACATAAGAACACAGATCACTAGTATCCTTAGATGGACTGCTAATTAATGTTAAAAGCATATGAAACGAATTTACCACTTAGCAAGACTTCTCCTTAAATGGAGTTCTTTGTAAGATCTGCACTATCGCTGCATCAGTTTAATATAATTGTGTGGCATTTTTGGAATGTATTATAAGGCTGAGGTTTAGAATATGGACAGAAATATTTCTATCATCAGATTTGACATTTTGTATATTTTATTTCTTGGCTTAGCAGAATTCAACTTTTATTTCTTGATGGATAATATCAATGTTTATTTTTAAGCATTTTTTTCCATTTTATCAGGTTAAATTTTCACAACTGTGCAAAATTATGGGTTTTAAGCTTTTTTATTTTTATCATTTTAAATTTTCACAGTTGCTGGAAATTATGGTGGTGGTCAGACAACAATTCGTGAATACCAGTAGATGTTGAGATTTAAAAACTTAAAGCTTCATAACTGTTGAAACGAATTGTCAACATCACATGTCAAAATATACAAAGTAAGTATCCATAAATCAAACTAGTAAGTTCTCAAGAAGCATTTTTCTTACTTTGCCTATCTGTATATTTCTATTGTTACCTATAGAAATACTTTTTTGTCTGTTAGCATGTAGGGTTATGTCAACATTTACCAACATTTACTGATAGGCTTGGAAGGATTAGATACCTATTTATTTCTAACACTACACTATTTAATCAAACTAACTACTTGTTTAATTGTAGTGCCTGTTTACCAGGGATAAAATTTGGCAGGTGCGAAAAGTAATGGTATTCATAAGCTCTGTGCACATAATAAGCTTCATTCACTTTAGTTGACAAATCAAGGAACCTCCAGTAGTAGATTGTACAGGTCTTAATAATATGATCATCCCTTTTCTTTCTCGTTCAAGATGCAGTGACATCAGCTGATTGTCATTCATTCCAAAGGCACATATGTTCCTGGATCAAACATTCTACCAGACAGGGGTCAGAGTGGAAAAATAAGTGATTTAATCTCAAGCTCTGCACACGTGTGACACCAAAATGAGATGCCACTCACAGTTGATTGTACAGATTTTATCTTCTTTCTAGCATGCTTTTGATCCTTACTGAAATATTCAGTGGTGTTGACACTAGGCTTCAGAATCAACACATTATTGCTAGCATTTGGAGAATTTCTTGCTTCTCAGAGCTACTGTTTCAGGTTGCCTGCAGATTCAAGGGGACATAGCTATTACTTTGGTTCATGATTTAGACGTTATCTTGCCATCATAAGAGATAGAGACGTCATATTTTTATAATGAAATCTTAGCTTCCAGAGCACAAGATGGCAATCTTCCAAAAATAAGTATCAGCTTGCTGAGACACCCCAGAATCGTAAAAATATCTAGTCCTTTCCCACATGCTAACGCTGAACCAAGTATACTTAGACCATGCCTCACAGATGAATCAGCCCAATTTGCCCAATGCTACTTACTAAAGATAGGAACACGCTGAAACACTGATTGGAAGGATAGATCAATGTGGTACTAGAATAACAGACGGACTAATGTAACAATTCTCATCTAAACAGTATCTGCACATTCAGATCTTGGATTCAAATTTGGTAAGCACTTTAATTTAGAAATACAGCTATCAACAGCGAACAGCTGGCTCCCATTTTATTGAAGACAGATGGTGTCAGAGTTAAGAAGAAAGGAATGTAAAAGGAGGAAAATCTTGTGTCATAATAGAAAGTTAAACATGAGTATTTTCAACTACACACGGGAATCCGACAAGGCTATATTTTTAATCTCTTACTGTCCAATACAATAATGGAAAAATCTTAAGAATGAAGCAATGGGAAGTAAGACTATGAAAGTCATATTTTATTTGATAATGGGTATGACAAATAGGGCAATCTCCTAAATATCCTGGATTGAATTAAAGTTTAATACCTTTGTGGTCCATTGTATTACAAATGCAATTGTTTAGGTGTTATTGCAAGATTGTACCTAACTTCTCTAAGAGATAGGACTAACATAAACCTTGGAAAATCTTAGGCCTTATCTACACTGCCACTTTACAGAGCTGAAAAGTTTCAGAGTAGCAGCCGTGTTAGTCTGTATCCGCAAAAAGAAGAACAGGAGGACTTGTGGCACCTTAGAGACTAACAAATTTATTAGAGCATAAGCTTTCGTGGACTACAGCCCACTTCTTCGGATGATATGCATCCAAAGAAGTGGGCTGTAGTCCACGAAAGCTTATGCTCTAATAAATTTGTTGGTCTCTAAGGTGCCACAAGTCCTCCTGTTCTTCTTTTTACAGAGCTGCAACTTTCTCCCTCAGGGGTGTGAAAAAACACCCCCCTGAGCGCAGCAAGTTTCAGCGCTGTAAAGTGGCAGTGTAGACAGCGCACCAGCACTGGTAGCCATGCTCCCATCACTGGTAGCTACTCCCCTCGTGGGGATGGGTTTTTTTACAGCACTGGGAGAGAGCTCTCCCAGCACTGGTGCCACGACTACACAGCCATGTTAAAGCGCTGCCGTGGCAGCACTTTAACATTGCTAGTGAAGACATGCCCTAAGGAACTTCAAAACATTTTTTAACTAATGTGAACATTTAAAATTAAGTGGGTTTCCCAGGAAAACTCTAGGATGGGGGGGGAGGTATGATAATATAACTCTTCTAGTTATGAAAGTACTTAGCCATTTGCAGCTTTGCCACAGGGAGGGGACCCACTGTCTGGCTGATTACCTATTCATGGTCTCTACAAAGCCCCCAAACTCACAGATTCTTGTTCTGAGCAATGGGTGTTATGAACTTGAAACCAAAGGAAAACCCCTGTGTGAGGTTTGAAGGATTGATTCCTACCAGAGTCCATGTTGGAGTTGGGATCATCTTTGATGAGTTTATTAACATACAGGTAAGTTCTATTATTTTTAATATATTTTTTCTGTAATTCTTTCACCATAAGAATAAAATATGCTTGCTTAGAAAGAACTGTGTGGTAGATTAACTGTGGTAATTACACTGTTAAACGTTTCTGAAGAGAAGGCAAAACAAGCCTGCTTAAGCAATCTGTCTTTTGCTATGGCTATCACAGCATAGGCAGGGAACTTTTCAGTCTGGAAGTTCCTCAGTCAGAAGGGAGAAGGATGCATGTTTCCAACCAACGCAAAAGCTGGGGACCCAGGAGAATAGTGTGTGTGACTTTGCTGGACTATAGAGGTGAAATGCACGTGCCCTGAACTGTGACCGAGGCCTCTTCATTCTAGCAGGGAAAGGTATAATACGTTCCAATGACCGGAAAATGGACAAATTCAGACTGGAAATAAGGTGTACATTTTTAACACTGAATGTAATTAACCATTGGAATTTACCAATGGCTGTGATGGATTCCCCAGCACTGGCAATTTTTAAATCAAGACAGGATCTTTTCCTAAAAGATATGGTCTAGGATTTTTTTTCCCTAGGTGGGAGGGAGGGGGGAGAGTTCAATGGCCTGTGTTATAGGGGAGGTGACGGGGCGGGGCACAGACTAGATGATCACTAGATGGCCTTGGAATCTATGCATCAGTGAAGCTACACTCTTTTCTCCTCCTCCCAACACACTTTACCATTACATATTGCACCCATCCATTATATCCTGTCCCTATTTAGGCCCCAATCCTGCAAACAGTTATGCACATGTTTAACTTTATGTGCATGACTAGTTTCACTGAAGTCTATGAAACTGCTGATGGGTGTCAAGTTAGGCACTTGCATATGTTTGCAGAATCAGGGTCTTAGTTTCCGAAGATTTGAGAGCAAGGACTGCCTTTTTTGCTTTTATCATACTTCTGTTCAGCACCCAGGACAGTGAGGCCCGGCTCCTGAGTGGAGCTGCATCACTATAATAGTACAGGTAATAGTAAGCGCTTCAGGGCAGATATTAGCTCTAATCTTTAGCATCCAGCAAGTGGAGCACCAATCTTGATTGGGGTCTTTACGCTATACCATAATAAATAAATAAATAAATAAATAAATAAATCTCTGTCCTCTTTGCAGCATCTTTTAGAAATGGACTTATCAGGCTTTTTATCACCTATAAGAGGCACTAAGATACTAATAGGTAAGCAGATCTTCTGCTAATTAGCGAAGCCAAAATCCCAGACCATTGTGATATCAGAAGTAATTCAACCTATCACAATCTTTACTCTACAGCTAATTTGTGTGCAAAAACTTCATTGATGGTATGACTGAGACGGCACAGATGATGGATTATTTAGCCCAAATGCCACACGCATAATTTTAAATTTAGGTCATTTTAAATGTTCTTTTATAGTCAAAAAGGATGTATAGGGGCAAGTAGAAGATGGCAGAAGGGGTTGTGAGGCTCCCATAAGATCAAAAAAAAATTCCTTGATAAAGTCCCACAGGGTGCAAAACTTATGAAGTTACAGCCCTCAATGTAGTCAGCTAAGAAGTGTTGAAACCTTAAAGTGCTGTTCTTGGAGTCTCTGAGATGCTGCAATACTTTGTAGTTTTTCCTAAGGCCCTGTCTAGACTTGGAAAAAAGAGGTTAGGGTTCTTCCCAAAAAGCTAACACATATTAAGGGTGGTACACACCCTGTCTAGATTACGTCCTAACACGTTTTTGAACAGCTATTCATCACAATGGGTTAGCTAACATGTTTTACAAAGTTACTTCTTTTCCTAGTCCAGACTGAGCTTAAGAAATGGACAGAAGCTTGGCAAAGACTATGTTATTAATTCCTACCAGAATCTTGAGTTTGTCACTCTTTTCAGCTGACTGTGCTTCTTATACTATATCACATAGATAATGCTGTTAAGTAAGGCATTTTTTTCTAATCACCTGGAGAACTCCTGCTTATCTCCCCCTCACTGTAAGTAATTACAGTTGTTGCGTTAACCTCCTATTGGTCGAGTACATTACATTCACCCACTAGGTCAGTTACAGATAACTTCCAATATTGATTTTTTCCCCTTTTTCGTGCCAATATTCTAAACACAGCTATAGATTTCTAGTCTGTAAAAGTGCATTCATTGCCTTTTTCCTGTTAAGTGAAGACACACTGCTTCTACCTTAATCTTTGTGAGGCATAAAACTAGACTCTTCCACATCTGATTAGTACCTTACCTACAGAAAAAAAAATCTGATATTTAAAATGATGAATCTTGTCCAGTTTCCATTCTGAAGAGGAGGGGAAAAGATTTTAAAATTAATACAAAAAATGAAGACATGTATCCATAGCACAAGCACATAAAATGCAGTGTCATTTACTGTACCTTAAACCCATCTACAGTATTTTTAGGCAATCATTACAATTTTCTTTATAGATACATCAGCTTCTTTGGAAAGAAACAACCCTATTATACACACTTCATAGAAATAGTAGTACATTTTATAGGGTGCCATGTAGCAAGTTGAATGGAGAATTCGAAGTGTAGCCTCTATTGAGAACACCTGTGACTTATTTTTCTCATATTCTTAACTCAAAGTATGCCATTTAAATTAAATGTTTTTGTCTCATTCACCTAAAAAGACCTGATTCAGAAAAGCACTTAGTTGCCTAATTTAAGTATTGGCTTAAATCCCATTCAAGTCCATGATTTTACCTTTAGGTTTCCACAGAACTGAAGATAGTCTCATATGTTTCATCTTTCCATAAAGTAGCCTGGGGACATATTGGTGTCTGGAACTAACTGAAGGCAATCTGGGAAAACTCTGGTGGCTCAGGCTTTGTAGAGGCCATGATGGAGGACGAAAAAACTTCACTGGATACTTCTATACAGGGATAAAAGACCTGTAGCATGGCTGAGACTGGCCTGGGTTAGCTGACGCAGGCTTACGGGACTTGGGCTGTGGGGCAAAAACTTGATGTGGACCCCACTCTTGAAGAAGCTTGGGCTTCAGCCAGAGCCCGCATGCCTACACAGCGAGTTTTAGCCCTGAAGCCTGAGCCCTGAGAGCCTAAGTCAGCTGACCTGGGCCAGCCGCAGCTTTTTTATCCCTGTCCAGACATATCCTCAGTCTCCCTCCCCACACTGTCATTGGATCATACCAACATGTAATCGTCATTATAAAAATACAGCCCTCTGTGTGTTTCACAAGTGCGATCAGTGAATCTCTGTATAATAAGGAGCTCAATAAGCAATGTCATCCTGCGTATAAACCACTAGAAACTGGAAGTGAATCGATCTGGGTTTTAATCCTACGGCCATTGGCCTGCTTGCCCCAGGGCAAATTATTTCCTCTCTGTGTTTTTGATCTCCCTCTTTTTGTCTTCTTAGATGGCAAGTTCTTTAGGAGTAAAATCATCTCTCATTATGTGTTTATATAGTTCCTACCATAATGGAGACCCTGAGCTCAGCTGGGGCTCTTTGCACCACTGTACTATTGATAATTAATAAGAAGAACATTAGGATAGGATTTCAGTGCCATCTTCTATAAATATTTTAGAAAATAGTTAATTACAAGACTGAAAGGAAAGTAGCTGAATGAAGTTCAGTGTAGCTGATTTTAAAAGAAAGACCAAACATAGATGATTAACTATTTTGGAGTAAATTCAGTGTGGGTACTCAGCAAAGGAAAAGGGTTCTTAATTCATATAGAGAAGACAGATTTGCTGACCAAATAGTAACCTGCATTAATTCTCATCATATCAAATTTAATTAATTACTCAGGTTTTATAATTTAATACTTGAAATACTTGAGTTTTTAAAGCATTCATGAAACACAGATCTACTCTTTTTCTGTTAGAACCTGGGCCATACCAGCCACCTGCTTTTAAAGGAAAGCGCCTCACCAATTTCTCTAGAAGACTGTTGGTATGATGTTGCCCTACATTTTTAATCACCTCTTTGAGTTGGTTCCTATACAAAAGTATTTCAATGAACAGGTAGATCATCAGATGTAAAATGACACTTTCAATAAAAAACACTGGCATATGGGACCAGGTTCTCAGCTAGTGTAATTCAGCAACACTCTGTTGTCTTCAATGAAGCTGCTGGTACACTGATTTAGACCAGCTGAAGATCAGGCTGATAATGTCTATAGGCTAGACTGTGATATGGTTACTCACACTAAGTAATACCTTACTCTACAAGTAGCTCCATTCACTCCAATTGGACTACTCCTAGTTTAAGTTACTATTCAACATGAGTAAGGCTATCATAGTTGAAGTATCAAATAAGATTTCATAACTATGTTACCAAACTGGAATACCAGGAAAAGCTAAATTCTGCTTGCCTTAAGCATAGAAGTAGAGACAGTGAGGTCGTCAGGGTTATTCTCTCATGCAGAAGTAGCAAAACTGGGCCCGTCATATATATAGCAACAGTTACTGTTAACCGCTTACTGAAACCAAATAAGTACATGTTTAATATTTCATATTTATTTAACATACATTTTGTTGTCACCTTAAATTTAGATTATTTATTTATATTTATTAAATACTTGGTTTTCTGACCACTAATTTATAGGGCTATCATTATTTTTCTTCAGAATAATCCTTTGTGGGCTAAAAAAAAAAAAATGTTCTGCATATTTTCACCAAGTTGCTACTTTCTAGGCATTCCCTAAATAGTGAGTGCCATGTATTGGTGAATACAATAGGATGAACATACAATTTACTACCATTAGTCTCAAAATGGACAAGAAAATGAGGACCATGGACCAGATCTTCAGCAGGTGTGTAAATCAATATTTCCACTGAAGTAAACAGAACTACATTGATTTACACCAGGTAATGATCTGCCCCACTCCCCACTCTTTTAAAAATCTGACAACCATGTACATTTATTGAAGGTGCTATTTATGGGCAGGAATAACTCATCAGATACGGTATACATGTCACGTGAGGAAATTAAAATGCATACTTCGTATGCTATTTTCAGACATGAAAAAATTGACTCCCATTGATTAAGAACCTTTTAATTTATGGCCAGGAGGGAAAAATAGTTTAAAAAGTTCCAAACTGCATGGTAGTTCTAATTAGTTGATTGCAATAGGATTAAACAAATCACAATTTAGGAAGTTTTCATAATTTTAATTATTTATTCTTTAACATTCCTCAAAAATGGCTTTTTTTTTTTAAACACACTCAGCCTCTCAAATACAGTCAAACCAATCTAAAGACAAATTGTATATAACACAGGAAGCCAACTCTCTGTCTTTCCTAAGAATACCAGTTTATCTGCCTGGTAGGAGAGTGAAGCTAATTGAAACTGCACTACCACCGTATGCACAGCTGTTAGAACATGAATTTAGGAACAGATTGTCTTAAGGCAACAACTCGCAAGTCCCAGTAGCTTCAATTAAACATCAAAGCAACCCTGGGATTACAGAATGTCTTAATTCTATAAATCAAGACCAATGCTTATATATTCCAAGAGGCCAACATTCCAAGGTGAATCTAAGTGAGTCTAAGTAAGTGTATATACAGACTGCGAGTCGTGCAATTTACACATTATCCCAGCCCCCAGTTGTGCACGTGAAATCAGTTTGGACTTCTTTAGACTCACATTCAGCTGCTGTATCACTCTATAACTTTACACTTCATTTCACCTCATCTAAAGAAATATATCTGATGTAATTCACATGTCAAAGGCCAACAAAGTAGTATAGAAAAGAAATCCTACTAACAGGAGAGAGTAACAACAGTGGGAAAAAAAGGCTTGAAAATAGAATAGGCTTTCCCCTAGTTTAAATTATGCTTTCCCTTCTCATAGCTAACTGGCATGTAAATTACATCACCTTACAATCCCTTATATATCTTTGAATCTTCAATAGCTCCGGGCAGGCAGACCCCGGAAATGGTTTACCTATGTGGAATTCATGTAGTACTGGGGTTTAAGTAGCTGTAAATAGGTACAAGGGAATTTAACTGAATGCATGGGTGTATAACTTAGATATTCTTCCCCCCCCCTGCATTTGGCCCCATATAATGGGGGTGATAGTAAATCACAAACTAAATATGAGCCAACTATGTAAAACTGTTGCCAAAAAAGCAAACGTCATTCTGAGATGTATTAGCAAGAGTGATGTAAGCAAGACATGAGAAGTAATTCTTCCAGTGTACTCAGCACTGATCAAACTTCAACTGTAGTATTGTGTCCAATTCTGGGTACCACATTTCAGGAAATGTGTACAAATTGGAGAAAGTCCAAAGGAGAGCAACAAAAATGACTAAACATCTAGAAAACATGAACTATGTGGAAAGATTGAAAAAAACTGAGTTAATTTATTCTGGAGAAGAGAAGACTGAAGGGGGACATGATGATAGTCTTCAAGTACGTAAAAGCTTGTTATAAAGAGGAGGGTGATAAATTGTTGTGCTTATCCACTGAGGACAGGACAAATCGTAATGATCTTAAATTACAGCAAGGGAGATTCAGGTTAGCCATTAGGTAAAACTTCCTAAATATAAGGGTAATTAAGCACCAAAACAAATTACAGCATTAGGTTGTGGAATCTCCGTCAGTGGAGGTCTATATGAATAAGTTAGACAAACCCCTATTAGGGATGGTCTAGATAGAATTTAGTCCTGCCTCAGAGCAGGGACTGAACTAGATGACCTATCGAGGTCACTTCCAGCCCTACATTTCTGTGATTCTATGAGTCATACTGGATCCCGAGATTTTGTTGAATGGGGCTTTAGACCTTCAATGGATGTAGGAGAGGGGAACTGACTGCTCCTTCAGAGCATTTCCCTCTGCCACCAAGCATCACTTTGGTCTTCCGTAGGTTGAAGTTGAGCCATTAGCTAGACAGACAGGAATGTCAAATCCTGTTCACACCTCACTCTTTTGAGTAGTCAAGAGGACTACTTGAACGAGTAAGGTGAGCAAGATTTGGGCCACAAAATTTCTGAAGGTAGTGGAAAAATTCTATCTAAAACTTCTTCAGAATTGAGTGGACTGTAAACTTTTGCTCTTTTATTCATAGATTCATAGATTCTAGGACTGGAAGGGACCTCGAGAGGTCATCAAGTCCAGTCCCCTGCCCTCATGGCAGGACCAAATACTGTCTAGACCATCCCTGATAGACATTTATCTAACCTACTCTTAAATATCTCCAAAGATGGAGATTCCACAACCTCCCTAGGCAATTTATTCCAGTGTTTAACCACCCTGACAGTTAGGAACTTTTTCCTAATGTCCAGCCTAAACCTCCCTTGCTGCAGTTTAAACCCATTGCTTCTTGTTCTATCATTAGAGGCTAAGGTGAACAAGTTTTCTCCCTCCTCATGACACCCTTTTAGATACCTGAAAATTGCTATCATGTCCTCTCTGAGTCTTCTCTTTTCCAAACTAAACAAACCCAATTCTTTCAGCCTTCCTTCGTAGGTCATGTTCTCAAGACCTTTAATCATTCTTGTTGCTCTTCTCTGTACCCTCTCCAATTTCTCTACATCTTTCTTGAAATGCGATGCCCAGAACTGGACACAATACTCCAGTTGAGGCCTAACCAGCGCAGAGTAGAGCGGAAGAATGACTTCTCGTGTCTTGCTCGCAACACACCTGTTAATGCATCCCAGAATCATGTTTGCTTTTTTTGCAACAGCATCACACTGTTGACTCATATTTTCTACATTAGCTCATGTCCACATTTCTCCAGGCAGTTTTAACACCCCACCTATACTATTACCTATTGCTATAGATACATTTCAGTACCCACAGAAGAGAGAATATAGCAGTTAACCCTGGGCAAAAATGATAATTCATTCTGTAAAAAAATTAATATTATTGAAGAAAGTTAGAAAAGTCTGAAATTCTCTCCGCCAGATGATACACCATATTTACTTGCAGTGAAATGACAGGGTCAGATAATCAGCTAATGTAAATCAGTAGTTCCATTGAAGTCAATAGAAATGTTAATTTGCACAGCTACAGATCTGACCCAGGAGGTTTTTGGTACAGTTCTGCCCTTGTAAGGTCCCACTACAGACTACCATTGTATAGTTATTTGTGTTCATAGTTATAATTAGCTGATTCAGACAGTCTTCATTTTGGTTCTTCAATGTCAATTAATTTAAAGAATAATTAATAGGTACAATTGGATGAAACTCATGTATTTTGATGGTTGGGAAAACTATCAAACTATTTGCAAATCTAGTTTCAGTTTTTGAACCTCAGTTTCCTTTCATTTAATGCCATGGTTTCTATCAAGAGTAATTCAGTGTTAAAAATGAGAACATGTTTTTCTAACTATAGGGAAACCTTGTGCTTTTAGTGACAGAAGTGAACACCTTCTCCCTCAAATCCTCAATATAAAGAAGCTAGGCTTCCAGAAATGGGAGCCCTATATGCTTGTAAATATACTCAGCTAGATTCAGTCCTCGGCTACCATAGGATTTCACTGACAGTCCCAAGAGCAGTCTGCCCAAAGGAAAGTAGGTGCAGATTTTGCTGGCCAGGCAAGGGGTGTGTTCAGCCCAACCCATTCAGAATAGCCCACAGGTAGTCTCTTCTGCCTCTAAATTTCAATTATCCTATCCTAGTAAAACCCTTGGGGAGGGCAGAGGCACAACTATTGCTTACCCTTTTCATGAGGGAAATCTCCATTGTTCAGCTGACCTCACTGACATTGAAAGGACCTGCATTTGCAAACCCTCCCCCAGTGGAGGTGAATCAAGCCAACAGCACATTTTTATTGTAATATTTATTCTAATAGATATTCTAGCTTTTAAATTTTTGCTGTAGCATAAAACACTGTTACCTAAGAGTGCCACACACACACACACACACACACGTGCGCTAAAACACTATGTATATTTCATTAGTAACCAACGCTGAGTGCCAGTGGCACATCTGAAGGTACAACATAGAAAGTTGTTGTCAGTGAAAATCATCTCCATGGTGGCAGTGAGATAAGGCAGCAATATTACGCTGTTGTCAAAATTACATTTAGTTCTGCTTGAAAGAGAGATTCCAACTGCTAGGAAAGGTTTTTTGCTGCCCTTTTGCTAGGAAAGTTTAATGCATTGGAGCATGCAAATTGCATTTTTTGCTATGGAGTTGTTATTATAAAAGCTACTCGAGTTCAACTGAGGCCCTAAAGTGAATAGACACATTATTTTAATGAAGCCGGTATTCTTTTCCATGTTTACTTCAGACCTTTGCCATGAATGTATCTGTTTCACTCTAAACAGGCAGAGAAGTACCGTTACTACAAGAGTGCATATGAAGATCTTTTGCTCCAAAATTTCATTTTTTGTTTTAATGCTGGATATTAAATCTCTAGTTTATATGATATAGTGATACTCTCAATTCAGTGTTCAGTTTGGGATTGATTAGGCAATCAGGCAATTATGTCTTAAATCTTCAAAATTGACTAGTGATTTTGTGCACAGCAATTTTTAAGAATGGTCTCCATTCTGGGGTGCCCAATTTATAAAACCTTAAAAGGACTTGATTTTCAGAGGGCAAATCTCAGCAGAAATCAATCTCCTTTAAAGTGTCCCAAAATAAGGTACCCCAAAATGGACACATCCCTAGT
The DNA here is from genome assembly GCF_011386835.1 of Chrysemys picta bellii. Taxonomy (NCBI): domain Eukaryota; kingdom Metazoa; phylum Chordata; order Testudines; family Emydidae; genus Chrysemys; species Chrysemys picta. Next base: position 22,089,139 of record NC_088795.1, read on the forward strand.
AAGGCACCCCAAAATGGAGATATCCCACATCAAGTCACTTGTGAAAATGTGGGTTTTTACTAGAACCTGGACCAATTACACTTTGAGGTTAGGGCAGAACTTCATTTCAGGTGAGAGATATGTTTTTGTGATTTGCCCTTGGAGATTCATGGAACCTGAGCACTTTGAGGAGTGCGAGCAAGACTGTTATTCACCTGAAAGGTGATTTTATTGATAATTTGATACAACTTTATGATAATTTTTGTCCTCAGCTATCTCTGAAGTTGCCTCTACACATCCTTTCCACCTCCTCCTTCATCACAAATCACCTTCACTTACAGACAGTCTGCAAACAAAATGAAAGAGAAGTCTTACGTTGTAGCAGTGTGAGGGACAAAAGTTTTATTGCCTTCACCAATGTGTACACGAATTCTTGAGCAGGAAATTTGTTTTGAATTGTTTGACAGATTGATTAATCCAAGTGTCTTTAGATTAGACTGATTAGAATGCTTCTTATTGTGAGGAAATTTCTACTGCTTCGCAGAAAAATGGCTCCTATTCCAGGTAAGTTATCTATGGCTATGTCTACACTACCGCGGTAAGTCGACCTATGCTACGCAACTCCAGCTATGTGAATAATGTAGCTGGAGTCAACATACCTTAGGTCGAGTTACTGCAGGGTCTACATCTCGATAACTCTTCTCGTCGGAGGTAGAGTACAGGAGTCGACTGGAGAGCCATCTGCTGTTGATTTGGCGGGTCTTCACTAGACCCGCTAAATCGACCGCCGGTAGATCAATCTCAGAGTGTCAATCACAGCTGTAGTGTAGATGTAGCCTATGTCTGTGACAGCAGGGCAATGTCTTGAAAGAACAAACATTAAGTCTTCTCTACTTGAGATTCAGCCACTATCATTCACTGAAGCATTGGAGGAGTTGGATGAATTCTGTACCAAACCCTGTGATTCAGATCTACATCTTTCCAGGCTGGTGAAGACCAATTGGGAAGTATTGAGTGTGTTATTGGTGGACAGCGCCCATGCTTCCCTTAAGGAGAGCAAAGTGAATTTGAAGGAAATTCATACACAGCTTCTCCTCGAGAAATTCTTGACATTGACAATCTGATTAACTATTGACCAGTTTAAAGTCTGCCCTTTCTTGATAATTACTACTATGGTGAGAACATCCATAGAATGTAGATGTCTCAGATCTACTTGAACCTTGTCCATCTGATCGAGGGTGACCAGATAGCAACTGTGAAAAATCTGGACACTTTTTTGGGGGCGGGATGGAGGAAGTTGTGTTTATAAGACAAAGCCCCAAATAGTTGGTCATAAACAATCTAGGCATGGCACAGAAGTTGCACTTGTTGCTTTGGTCTTCTCGTGGTAATGAATAATGATCAGTTATCCATGCTAATATTATTAGACCTAGCTTTTGATACCATTGGTTATTGATTAGCTTGTAGCTATATATGGCAGTGGATGAGGATACTCTTGAAGGGCTCTATTCTTTCTCTGTTTTGTTGGGGTGCCACATGGTTTCACCTAATCAACCCTCTTATTCAATTGTATATGGTACCACTGTGTTAATGAGGAGGCATGGGCTATAGTGACAGTATATCTGAGAACTTCATCAAGTGACTGGTGGAAATCTGAGCATGAGTAAGAACTCATAGGTCAAGTGTCAGTTCAGATAAGGAAGAGGTGAAAGGTTGTTTGGGGGAACTATTGGAGTGATTGTCAATGTGATATCCCAAAAACTTGAACATCTCTCAGGTTAAAATGCAAAAAAGAACAAACTTTATTCCATGGATCTTGCTGACATCCCTCTAGGATCCTCTTCCCCATAACTTCCCCTGGGGCCTCTCCATGTCCTCCTCTTGGCTCCTCTTCCTGCTTTCTTAAAGGAGACACACCTCATAAGGGACATTCCCAAATACTACAGTCATCAGCCAACCCCAACTGAAGGGCTTGCATCTGCCATTTATTTCTCCAGTTTGCAAAAATGTCTGATACATGATGAAGTAGCGGCTGAGACCAGGACTACTTCAAATCTTAGAATAAGTTCTGGGAAATGAATTAGTGGACAGAATGCAGGTGAGATTATAAAATGTGCACGACAAATGCAATTCTCTCCTGGATGTCACCAGGACATTTGAGCCGCTTATAAATTATTTCTATCTGTATACACACATATTGTATAAAGTGTGATACACATATACAGTAAATAAATAACTTACACACACACACAAGATTAGGTAAAATGAGATTAAAATATTATCAGAACATAAAATAATAGAAGGTAGCTAAGTATATTCAGCAGGTTACAGTATCATTTATTCCCCAGTTTTCTTAAATGCTGTGCTTACTGTACATTAGTTAGAGTCCTTTAGCTATGAAGAGTTGTAATCTATTTCTCATCATTTTTCTATCCAAATATGCAATTAATGTTATACTCTCAAAATGAAATTAAAATGCAAAACACAAATTCTTACCAACACATTAACACAAATATCACAAAGCCATCTATTTTAAGCCACATATTGCTTCAGCAACAAAACAAATGCTTCATTTAATTTCCAGATCTGGGCTTATTGATTATTTTATACAATGTGCTGCAGAGAGAGCTAGAGGGCCCTGCTCTGAAGGCAAGCTGCAATTGAAAGAGACAAGAGTTTTATTACTGCTAGAAGAGGCATAGCTGCAGTTGGGGAAAAATTACACAGATTTCCAATGAGAAGAATTTATACAAATTTATGAGACACAGTTACGGCAGAAAAAGGCACACAGCTGCAGCAAAGGTGACAAATACTAAAAGGGATCTGAAAGATAAGTTTAATGCTGCTCATGCCAATGACATTTCATTATCATCTGTTGGTGGCTGTATGAGACAGCAGATGAGTGTTTATTGCCTAGTGCACCATGCAGATCATTATTTTTCTGGTTGAGTCACAGATCAATCATGTGGAAGGATCCACAAACCAGTCACGCACAGAGCATCTCACAATGAAAAAGCAGCACCTATAATAGTAACAAGGCCCCCAACAACAAAATCTAGGTAATTTACTGGCCTATTTTCAATTTTTAAACAAGAGCTTAATAAAAGCAAAACCTGCTTCTGGCCCTCCACAAAGGTCTTCTAACCCCAAGAATCTTTCCTACAATAATCTAATGACTCTTTTCCATCTCTAATTTCTCCACTTATATACACAATGGACTCAAGTCTCCCAGTTGATGCATGGCATATGGATAACAGAAAAGAGCAAAGTTGCACATATTTTTTCCATAAAGGACCAAATCATGTCCCTCCTGTTGTGGCAGTCACTGATAGTAATAAAGCTGGTAAGGGTTTGCTGTGTGGGTGAAGGTTTGCATGAGGAGACTGATACTTGGACCCAGCAGAAGACTGCCACATTACTTGGGATGCCTGCCATGGAGATGTGCATAGTGGGGGCTCCACACATCCCAGGGGACAGGGTATTTCTTCTCATCTTTGCGAAGATGTTCCCTGAAAGCAGGTCCACTGGCTGCTGCCTGCATTGCACATTCACACAGTTTTGCTGAATAGAGGTTTCAAATTTAGACTCATTTTTTAGTAGATTCAGCAGGGTCTATTTTTTTGCTTCTCACCTTTTCAGGTGAAAGGAGAATCTGGCAAAGTTTTTCCTACTACGGGAAGAAATCAGCATCTCATCCAAAATCTTTAGCTGATTGATAGGTGAGGACAGTGAATGGACCAATCAGCCAGGAGGGAACCCATGCTGGAGAATAAGCTCTCCCTCCCTTGATGTCATTCATTAAGAGCCCAATTGATTATGGACTCTTCAAATATTTGTGACTGTCTCAATAGGGGGCGGGGAGCATGAGAGACAGGGAGATACCTCTCAGAATGAGAGTGAAAATTAATTCAGGGAAATCCTATGGCCTGTTTTATAATCTATGAATCTGTGATGGCAGGGTCGTTGTTTGAGCCAGTATATCAACCTAAAAGCCTGCTTTTGCTCGATGGGGAGCAACTATATTCCTCTGCAGTCTAAGATTTTGAAAACTTGGCCCAGCTCCCCCGTGAACCAATGTCTGCTGTTTGGCAACTATTGACTCAGAATGTTGGTTCTGTATTCCACCCACCCTCTGCATCAAGAAAGTGTCTCAATTACTTATGGAGCTTTTGTCCCTCCTCTCCATCCACAAATTCTAAGGCATCTTGCTGTTTAAATTACTCATCTCCAATCACAGTCTATTAACATCAATCTATTCCTCTCTCTTGTAGGATTTTGTATACCTTGATGATATCCCTTTTATTCTATTCCCCACCTCCAAAGCTTTATAGATCAAATTTAGCTAATCTTTCACATCCTTCAGAGTGTGAATTAATGGTCTCTGTTGCAACCTAATCTCAGCAATGTCCTTCCTCTAATAAGGTCACTAGAACTGCACAAATTATTCCAAATACAGTTTTATTATTTCCTCAATTTGAGCCAGAGTAACTTAAAATTAATTATACCCATTCTTCTTTATTTACAACCCAATACCAAGATTTGCCTCATCTCCTGCTGCTAAGTATAATACTGCGCAGATGATTTTAGTATATTATCTACAATCAGCTTCAGATAATTTTCTTAAGCAGTAGTCTGCATTGTCCCTCCTTTTCAGATTGCAATGTATGATTATTAGATTCTTACTCTCATTGCCTTATACTTAGTATTGTCTGAGCCTATAATCTATCCAAATCATTCTGAATTTGTTTGCACTGCTGGGGTGCTTACACACACCAACACTTAAAATTCTGAGTTACCAACATGAACTGTAGAGGATTTTTGATTTTTTTTTTAATACACCTTCTCCAAGATCATTTATATGCCAGGTAAACAAAATCATTTCTATCAATGTCCCATACTGCTTGTCACCACTCTGACATTTTTTGTTTACAAACAAAATCAAATTTTCATTAGTTTGAATGCTTCTACTGTACGTGTTGATTTCAAATTTTCTGGAAATTGCTTTTGTGGTATATTAGTAAATGTTTACAGGGAATCTCACTAGTGAATCCTCTATAGAATAGTCCTATGTTAATTAAATAGGGATAAACACAATAGGGTTCTATAAAATTTTTTTAATAAAGTTTTACTGATACTGCTCTTGAAAACCTGCATAATTTAACAGTAGCAACCTTTCTGTAGATTTAAAATATATATATATATATATATACTTCATACTGTTTGTTCCAACCGGCTGTACTTAATGAGAGCTTCACAGTATCCCACTCAGACTCTCTCATATGCCTTCAGTGGGATAATATCACCACACTATAAGCCCTGAGTTTTACCCCCTCACCTCCCAATACCTGCAGCTTTTCTTTCAATGCTAACACCACACCACCTTAGCTTGTGCGCCGTATCCAACTAAAAATTAATAAAAGTCTCATTTGCTTTCCAGGTTGATAGTCCAATGATTGTCTGTGCTCAAAGTTGTCTCTTGCTTCTGTGAAGAATTAATCGGACCTCTTGGTGCTCTTGTCCTTTTAGCTTGTACACACTACTGGTACCAGCAAACTCTTCCAAAGTGATGTAATCCATTACATTTCTTGCATCTTTTCCCATATGCCAGGCATTATCTTGGCTTGCAATTGCCACAGTGTCTGCAGCTCCATATTTGTTGGGCTCTGACTTTGAGCTCCACATGCCTCCCTGCCTCTGGTCTCTTTTCTCATAATATTTTGGATTCTCTATCCTGTTCACGGCGTCACAGCACTTTCCAGCCTCCATAAGTTTCATTCAAGACTGGGTGATTTCCTGTGCTTGGCAAATCCTAATTGCTTTGACAAGGATTAATTCAAAGTCTTCCAGTAACCTGCATTTTTTTTGTCCCAAATCTCAATGGCAACCCTCTTCATCAGGAACTCAATTAGCTGCTCAAATTGTAAGACTGGTTCGTTAGCCTTAGATCAGACACAAGCATGTCTACAGATAAGCAGAGTATGTCTACACTGCAATGTACAGGCTCCGGAAGCTCAGGTTGTGGGGCTATACAATTGCAGTGTAGATGTGTGGGCTTGCGTTAGAGTGCAAGCTCTGGGAACCCTCAAGGGAGCCCCAACATCTACACTGCAGTTTGACAGCCCTGCAGCCTGAGACCTGCAAGCCTGGGTGTTTTATTGCAGTGTAGACACACCCACAAACTCAGCTATGTTTCACCTTTTTTTTTCTGTACTGTTCAAAACATCTCTCTCATAGGTTTAGTTTTTACATGGAGTTCAGTACTCCTCATATTTCTTTCATACTGTTTTATAAATAACTTCCTCTGCCTGAGCTAACTGGAAACTGCTAAACACATCAAGTACTTCAGAACCAGCTATTGTCAGGAATAAGTCTACCTTCTCGGTCTCTTCCTTTTTGCTAGCACCAGTTGTTTGCAGATAAAGAATCAAGTGCTGTGTAAATCTTCTCCAGTTACTTTCCACATTTCCAAAGAGTTTCAGGTCTGGTGGGGCTTTTACTACTTCATTCTTTCACTCAGTTTTTTTCCCCCCAATTCCTTTTTATTCCTGGTACAATGTGGCATTCAGTGATCACGCAGTGCTTAAGGAACTTGAAGAGATCTGCTTTATTCTGTGTCTGATTCCAAGTGGCTGTACTTAAAAACAACAAAAGCCTCCTAGGCAGAATCTGGGCTGGGTACTGTGAATATCAGTCCTCACAGGCAGTCCTACCATTATTCAAGGGCTTGGGGAAACCCAGTTTCCTGCTACATGAAGCAGTGTCCCATCCCATATGAAATATACCACTTTGTGAAAATACTTTAGTACAGACGATTACAATTCATGTTCTATGAGCATGTGTGCAGTAAAAGAGCATCATTCTGCAGGTGGTAAAAGTAAAAAACCAAAACAAAACAAAGCAAGGCTGATATGAAATCATTCTGAAACTTAAGCAAATATGCTTGAAAAACTTCTTTGAGGTATTGACCCAGCTTTACTGTCCACTATTGATGGGCACTTTATGAAGATACAGACTCAGACTTTAGGGCCATAATGGACCGTCGTGATCATGTAGTCTGACTTCCTGCAGATGACCAGTTTATATTCATTTGTTCTTGTGTCAACATTGGCATTTTACTTAAATACTCCTCTCCCTCTCTGGTATTTATTCCTTTAGTGCATTTATAGAGAGCACTCATCTCTCTCCTCTGTCTTTCTTTGGTTAGACTAAAGAAGCCCAATTCTGAGTCCCTTCTCATAAGGTAGGTTTTCCATTCCTCTGATCATCCTAGTAGCCCTTCGCTGCACCAGTTCCAGTTTGAATTCATCTTTCTTAAACATGGGAGACCAGAACTGCACACATTATTCCAGATGAGGTCTCACTCATAACTTTTTAAAACATCCCAATCACTTCCCTATCTCTACTGGAAATATCTCGCCTGATGCATCCAAGAATCGCAATAGTCTTTTTAACAGCTGCATCACATTGGCGGCTCATAGCCATCCTGTGATCAAGCAATACACCCAGGTCCTTCTCCTCCTCTGTTGCTTCCAACAGATATGTCCTCAGTTTATAGCAAAAATTCTTGCTGTTAGTCCTAAGTGCATGACCTGGCACTTTCCACTATTAAATTTCATCCCATTTCTATTACTCTAACTTGCCAAGTCATCCAGATCTTCTTGTATGATATTCCAGCCCTCCTCCATATTGGCAATACCTCCCAACGTTGTGTCATCCGCAAATTTTATTAGCACATTCCCACTTAAGACAACTAAGAAAAAGCTTCTAACATTAGTTGGGGATTTAAGCAATCAATGAGCATATGTTGCCTGTCCCCCACCCCCAAACAGCCCTTTAAACAATTATTTTTTCTCTCCGAACCTTGTTTTGTAGGGGTAGTCTATAGCAGCATGGACAGCAGCAGCACTTAGATGAACTGATGCAGATTCTTAGCCATGGGAATCTGTAGTTTAGCGATTATTCCCATAATATAATATATAAGATCATGTGCTGCTTAGATTACTTGGATCCTTTATAAGATGTTACAAACCTTGCTTAACATTAGTACATAGGCCATCTACTTATTCTTCCCTTTCTTTTGTATTTCCCCCCCGAAATTAGAATATAAAATACATGCTAATCTTTATTTTCTCATTTTATCTTTTGGGGTGTCAAGTTTCATCCTGTGGGAGGATTATATTCCTGATCCCTTTATCCCAACCTTTTCCCCTTTCAGTGATAAAGAATTTGGATACAGGTATGACAGTTAATCTATACTCTGCAAGCACTGGTCAATGCAAACTAAATTGGGTAAAGCTGCTTGTGTTCCCCCGTCCCCTCCCTGCAGCACCACAAATAGACTATGTTCTTTAACAGCTTACTTATCTGCTAAAGTGTGCACATCAGCTTCATTTTCATTATCTTCAGAGCTTAGGTGACTTTAGTCAGGCAGCAACCCAACAATTACACAAAGTTCACAAGACATAATTACACAGAATTCTAACAGCAAAATGACTTTTGTTATCTTATTTTCATAATTACAATGTTATTATTATAAAGCAACGGCTAATGTCCTATTTGCATTTAGAATTGAAAACTACAATGCAACATACTAAGAGATTTTTTTTTAATTTGTTCACACATCTATCCAGTCATAATTCCATGCAGAAACCCCTCTGGAAATAAAAACCAATAACAACAAAGAAACAAATAGGAACCTGTTAGCAACTTTCATCAAAGGATCTCAAAACACTTTACATACATTCATCAATCCTCACAATACCTCTCTGAGTTAAGTATTATTATCCCCATTTTACAGATGAAACAAATAAGGCATGGTGGGTTTGTTTTTTGTTGTTGTTTTTATGTTTTTGAGGGGGGTAGGATTATTTTTTGTGTTCAGGACGGACAAGAAGTCAGTCCTAGAATAGGGACAGAAGTCTGGAATGTTCAATCCAGCCCTATTATATATTTTTAGTCACTGAGAAAACCTCAAAAATTGCTACCCCAAGTGGAAAATGTGCCAGGATTTCTGTTAGTGACTTTGCTATTTCTATTTATTTTATGTGGAAAATGTATAGCTACTATAGTGATGGCAATATAAAACCCCAAATAGATAGATTATTATAGGATCCACGTCCAGTGGCTTAGTTACATTTTTGTTTGAGATTTTTTTTAAGCTGTGTATCTATTTCCCATGTTCCCCAATCAATAAACTGCAAGTTGGCTGCTTCAGAACTATTACACATCCTCTTTTAGTACTGTGTCTACCACAATCCTAGTTCATTAACGAAGTAGGAAACTTTACTCCTGGTACTTTTATTTGAAGGTGTTTCACATAGCTTAAAATTTTATGATATATATATAGATATATAGATATTTATATATATATAAAATGAAATGAAATATTAGTGTTTTTTTTCTTATACTCTGAATTACAGGGCTCTGAATTTTCTGGATGAAGGTAAAATAAGACTTTTATTCTTCTGTAATGAAATGAAGCATTTAAAAGATAATAAAGTGAAATAATTAGAATTACACATTTGAGACATAATGTCAGTTCCTGAAGTAACTCCAAATCCTCAAAAAGAACAGGAGTACTTGTGGCACCTTAGAGACTAACAAATTTATTAGAGCATAAGCTTTCGTGGACTACAGCCCAGGGGCTGTGTGTTCATCACAAATGACCCTTCTTTTTCCATGGTAGGAAAAGATGCGGAGCTTCAGCTAATACCATGCCTGGAGCCAACTTTCACAGAAAATAGATCCCTATATTGGTATTATTGTCAAGGCTGATAGATGTACCAGATAGCATCTCACTTTTGTTGTCCCTATGGATTTTACATTGCTTCAGCTGAAAGTCCAATCAACACCAGGCTTGTGGAGAACAATGATCATGAGAGACACCGATAGTGGATCATTACCAGATTTGGACTATGGATCCCCTGAGCCAAGGAAACATTCGTGTGATGTACCTTGAAACCCTAATGCTTCAGGATTCATTTAGCATTCATGGAATACACTGCAAAAGTTGCCTGCTCCAGAAAGACCTCATCTAATGTACTTTAACTTAGACCTAATTTAATACACTTAAACAATAAATTGAACACCTGCTAACAAAGTACTCTTTATAAGCAAGTGTCAGGCAAGGGGACTAAGTGCTAAGGCTTGACAGTCTAGCTAGCATACGCTGTTCAACAGTGGAATTACAATTGGTGTCTAAATGGTCAGTTTCAAAAGGTATATATTTTTGTATTCCATTTCTAAAATCAATCAAACGAAACAGCAATTTAGAGGATATTTGTCTTCTAAGATATCAAAACTAGATACCATTTTCTTCAATGAAAGCGAATTACTAATAGCTAAAAGTTTAATCAAAGTTTTCAGCTATGTGCCACTGATGTTCAGAATACCTAAACCATGTCATATGTGCATTTGCACTTTAATGTATTAAGAAAGTCATCTGAAATACTAACAGCTCATGTTAATATCTGAGGCTTTGTCTTCTCTCTCTCCCTCCACGCACACAAATAAACAAATGATTCCACATGCAATTCCACCCCCCTCTCCCCCACATGCATACTTCATGATATTTTTTATTCATGTGATTCTTTCTCACCTTTCACACTATGCATATCTGCCAAAGTTCATCGTGACTGGACTCATCTGATAGATATCTGTTCCATGAATGGATTAATATAACTCTTGTAGTCCACAGTACAGCATATGCTTAATTCTTTATCTGAATAGAGGTGGTCTGGAAAATCAGGGTTAAAAAAAGGTTCACGGAAGGAAATAACTATCTCCTCCCATCCCCCGAAGTGCAATCTATCTTTTAAATGTCTGTCTTTTAGATTGTAAGCTCTTAAAGGCTGGAGCTTTCATTTTGTATTTTACCAGCAATGAGCACATTATTGTTGGTTCAAAGCCAACGAGGCCTGATTTTCACAGGTGCTAAGCACCATACTTCTCAACAAAGCCAATACAAGCTGTGAGGACACAGCACCTATGAAAATCAGGCCCATAATAAATAACAATATTTTCTTAAAATTCACTGTTTCCGCAAACATTTCTGTCAGCCAACTCACTCACTAGAATATTTTTCAGAAAGCAAACACAAAAGAGGCACAAACAGGGTTGAAGTAAACTAGTTTAATCATCATATCTAGTGTTTACCAAGGTCTTGACATCATAGGGAAATTAAGGGATTGCACTTCATAAAAAAATAAAGGCCCAACAGACTAAAATAAAGGCTATGGAATTCCAACATAAATACTCCATTATTTCCTGACATGAGTTTTAACTTGTCAAGGCTGCTTCCCCACTCTGAACTTTAGGGTACAAATGTGGGGGCCTGCATGAAAACTTCTAAGCTTAACTACCAGCTTAGATCTGGTCCGCTGCCACCATTCCCAAGTGGATTCCCTTCCCTGGGAAGCCTTGAGAAACTCTTCACCAATTCCCTGGTGAATACAGATCCAAACCCCTTGGATCTTAAAGCAAGGAGAAATTAACCATCCCCCCTCCTTCCTCCCACCGACTCCTGGTGGATCAAGATCCAATTCCCTTGGATCTAAAAACAAGGAAAAATCAATCAGGTTCTTAAAAAGAAGGCTTTTAATTAAAGAAAAAGGTAAAAATCATCTTTGTAAAATCAGTATGGAAAATAACTTTACAGGGTAATCAAACTTAAAGAGCTCAGAGGACCCCCCTCTAGCCTCAGGTTCAAAGTACAGCAAACAGAGATAAACACTTTAGTAAAAGGTACATTTACAAGTTGAGAAAACAAAGTAAAACTAAGATGCCTTGCCTGGCTATTTACTTACAAGTTTGAAATATGAGAGACTTGTTTAGAAAGATGTGGAGAACCTGGATTGATGTCTGGTCCCTCTCAGTCCCAAGAGCGAACGAACTCCCAAACAAAGAGCACAAACAACATCCTTCCCCCCCCCCCCAAGATTTGAAAGTATCTTGTCCCCTTATTGGTCCTTTGGGTCAGGTGTCAGCCAGGTTACCTGAGCTTCTTAACCCTTTACAGGTAAAAGGATTTTGGAGTCTCTGGCCAGGAGGGAGTTTATAGTACTGTACACAGGACAGCTGTTACCCTTCCCTTTATAGTTATGACATAACTAGAGCAGGGGATTCTCTCGATCTCTTTTTCTTTTCTTGGTAGCACGGTTTTTTCCTCCCATTGGGCTCAGTTGGGGCACAATTAGAGCTGATTATGTGCTTTTTTCCAATACCGATAAGTTTGATCCTAGGATATATTTCAAAGCTCTCTCAGTACTCATTGTAATATTTTATGCATTTATAATTCAGTTTCAGGTTTAAAAATAACCTGAATAACTGTACCCAAAAATTTTAGTGAGTCAAGTTTTAAAATACAGACTTGGTTGCAAAAATGGGAAACAGAGGAACAGCAAAAGGGACACCCTGGAAATTAATTAAGGAATGGCTGAAGGCAAAAATACTCCCATTGAGATTTTCTTTTTTGACTCATCATATTTGTTCTTCTAGCAAAGTAAAATATGGATAGGAACTTATTTACGTATGAGGAGCGCTTTGCAGGCCCATGTGTGTAGTGAAGAAGAGTGTAAGATTCTAAACTCCCTGAACCATGTCAAACAAATCTACCTACCTGTTTTTTTTCCCCTTTCTCCCAAATGTGCAATTTCTCCCCAAAAGCTATAGGACGGGCAAGATACAGCCCTATGCTACTGACAGGTGTATGATCATATATCTGGGAACTCTATCAAGCCTGAAATAAGAGCTTTAGGGAAAAACGGAGATTCAGTTTCCAAATGAGATACACAGCACTTATTTAAGCCCTGCAAGGTTCTAGATTTCAGGCTTTAAAATAGTGTTATTTTTATGTGGAGCAAAAGCTACTTTAAGTTATTTTAAATGCTGTTTTAAACTTATTGGCCTTGATTCTGAACAGCATTTAAATAAGGGTAACTTCATAGATTGCAAGGAAATTACCTCTGCTTTCCAGCAGTGTTACAGTGAAGATAATCAGGCCGATTAGTTTGATTTTGTCTTTTCCTCTGAACCCTGCACAGTTTGACTTGGGTAACTCAGACACCTGGTGTTTACACGTGGAAGACAAAAAATAGTCCCAATCACTTTCCTGAAACATGTGGTATATAAATAACGGAACTATTGCTGGAGCAATACAGGTTTTACCCCTAACGACCAATCTGAAGGGAAGGGGAGAGAACTCTCAGTTACTGTTTTTGGCACAGTGGCTGTTATGCACAATTTGGGGGACTTGACAAACTCCTGACTTGGGACAGGATAGTCTGCAGTACTTGGGATCACTGTAGGAGCAGCTGCTCCAGGAGGGTGATCTCACATATGGGGAGTGCATCTGAGCCTCAAGAGAAAGGATGAAAGCCCTAGGAGGCACAACACCCCCACACCCTGAGACAACAGCAAAGAAGAGCAGATGGCCAGGCCTCCAAACCCACAGTAACATGAGTTTACTGTGGGAGACAATATGAGGCGGAAAGGAGAAATACTCAGTACTAGCACAGCATGGCAAAGAATGTGGCAAGTTGAACCATTTTAGCAGTGTGTGCAAGAGCAAAGATCTCAGAAAAATTCAGTCAGACTAGTTCAAGAGGGGGATGGCACATCAGACAGATTTGATGACACTACGGGTACGTCTTCACTACCTGCCGTATCGGCGGGTAGCAATCCATTTATCCGGAATTGATATATCGCGTCTCGTTAAGATGCGATATATCGATCCCCGAACACGCTCACCGTCGACTCCGGAACTCCACCAGAGTGAGCGGCGGTAGCGCAGTCGACGGGGGAGCCGCAGCAGTCGATCCTGCGCCGTCTAGACCCCAGGTAATTCGATCCAAGATACTTCAACGTAGCTGAAGTTGCGTATCTTGGATCGACCCCCCCCTAGTGTAGACCAGCCCTATGTCTCTCTCCTTGAGTCCAAGAAAGTATCAGGTGCAGGCTATCAGGACAGGAAAGCAACAAGGGACAATACCAACCTCCATGCATGTGAAAATGTTAAACAGAGAAATGCCCTGTGCAAATTCAGCTGGATAGTTGGGCATTCTGCAATGTGATTACTCCTGGGGGAATTCTGCATCACTGCACATGTGCAGAATTCATGGCCCCCAAAGATTTCTTTGGTTACTCGCAGAAAAAATGACTTCTGACAGGGAAGTAAAGGCAAGTCGCAAGAACAGTCATGCGCCGACTCCATGGCAGTGCAGACAGAACAGATTGGGCATTCAGAGCAGCCGGTAGAGACATAAATCACCACCTGAGGGTGGGAGGGACCTGTGAGAGAGAGAGACAGACACTCTACCCCTCTTGCTCGCTATTGAGAATGTAGCAGCCTGCCTGCTTAGTGAATTGTTCCCATTGTTCTTAGTGAATTCCTCCAGGAGTATAAAACAGGTGTAAAAATATTAAGGCTCCTGTACATTTCCAGAGTGGTGTAAAGGAGCCAAAGGACAGTATGGCCTTATAAATGCTTATGGTGCTAGAGTGATTCGAACTGGTCTACGTTTTTGGACTGAAAAAATTTCCTATCAAAAAGTGCTCCATGAACTGTTTGCTACTGACCTTTTTGGAGATGGTCAGTAGCCAATATAAACTGTGAGTTTGAGTGCCCAGCCCTCACTTGCTCTTCAGATGCCTATGACGTAACACTGAGCATATGGCTGCATATATTTGTTGACTAATAACTAGAAGCAAAGGGTCAATACTAGCTGCATTACTGTTAGACAGAGGGAGTTTGGTAATTTCCTCCAATGTTCCCCACTCCCATTCTCCATCCACTGTATTGTAGTTTAAATAAATTACCAAAACAATTGAAACTAGCTGGATTATATTGCACTATTTTGACCCAAAAAATGCACAGTTTTGCAGTATTTTAAAATATTGTGCACAGAATTTTAAATTTTTTGGTGTAGAATTCCACCAGGAGTATGCGATGCAATTCCTCAGGGTGAATTAGACTCAGACATACCCATTACAAACAACTGGCAAAATCTAATTAAGTCTAATGAGAGCATAAAGCAATCCATAGGAAAATGTGACCTCATAGTAACTAACCTGAAAAATAACAGATGGTACCAACGGAAGTTTGTGGTGGTGGACCACAAGTCCTTCTTGGGGAATACAGCCATGCAAACCATGGATCTGATCAGGGTGCAGCATCAGAATTTTATAGCTTCAGTGCAAGTAGCAATGGGGTAGTTCCACAGACAATGAAGACAATTTTAAAAGCACATGGGAATGTTTTCAAAGTGGTGGTGCCTTGTAGGAAAGCTGCACCTGGAAGTAGACCCCACAGTGTGGGGAACCTGCGTGCTTACCACAAAGGAAAATTCCAGTGGCATTATGTAATCCAGTATGCAAGGAGCCTGAAAGAGCAGAGCAGGCATACTGTAACACCTGCAGAGGCCAGTACTGCTGGCATAAACAGCAAGGTGATGGTAAAAAAAAAAAAAAATCAGGCCAATTATATATTGTCAGACTCAAACCCACTGAACCAGACACTGAAAAGATGCCACTATCCACTACTCACAATTGATGACATCTTATCAGAACCTTCAAAAGTCTGACTCTTTAGAGTCTGTGATGTGAAGAATGGGTTTTGGCCCATAACCCTGCACAGAATCCATCATGCTGACAGTCTTTGCAACACGTACCATTTGGTCACTACAGATGGCTGTGCATGCACCTCCAGCGCTACCAGGAAGACATTAGATACTGTCCAGGATAACTGGTGTTAGGTGACACCCTGAGCAGGGTGTATACCCAGGATCAGTGAGTTGGGGGAAGGAATCAGGACACTGAATCCATGAACATGCTGTACTATCTCTCAGTTTCAACAGAGAAACTGATGGAAAACAAAAAGGAAATGGAAAAGAACATCCAACTACAGGCAGTCAAGAGAGCCATACAAGCAGGGTGGCCAAATGACAAAAGCCAAGTACCACTAGAAACAGAACCATATTTTCAAATTAAAGATGAGTGGAGTGTGAAAAATGGAATCAAATTTCATGGACAGAGAGCTGTTGCCACCAGCTCATTGTGTAAGGATTTCTTGCAAAAAATACATGCCTCATACCTGGGCATCGACAGCTGTCTTTGACAGGCTTGAGAGTCTGTTTACTGGCTGAGAGGAATACACAAAACTCCTGTCCTTGATAAAAGGGTCTGCCACTTGCCCCTTCTCTGATAACCACCAGCAGAAAGAGACTCTTGTTGCATGTACTGCTCACTCGACCATGGAAAAATGTGCGAGCAGACTTATTTATCTTCAAGGAAGACAAGTACTAGCTTACAATCGACTATTGTTCACATTTTTGGGAGACTGATGCCCTGCCCAACTTAGGCAAGTTCCTAATTGCCTAAGTCACTTTTGAAAACGAGACTTGGTCCCTAATTTAGGGAGGCATTTTTGAAAATTTTACCCAATATAAATATCACTCCACATTGCCATGTCTATACAATCATTTTTTCGGAGAAAAACAGCACGTTTAGAGCATATTTCCTTGCTCTGGTGCACAAAAGGTCATTAGGCCATTTTCTAGCAATTAAACAAAATGTTTTCATGGAATCAACATTTCATCTGAGCACATAAATGCTCAGCCTTTATAAAGAATTGAGTACTCTCTAAAACGTTAAGTATTGGGGGAATGCACATTCCTACCACAAGAATAATAAATACAAAATATTTTAAGGAGTATGAATAAAAGGTTTTGACAGTGAAGTGCCAATGAGAGAATTTCTGCCCACCTTCCCTTTATTTCTCTATATAATTCTTGTTTACCTCAAGTTGAGGAATAATCCCTGTACTCTTCTTGTTTGCGGAACATTATTTAAAACAGGAATTCTATGAACAATATGAATCAGTCATTAACTGCAGCAATTCTGCTATCTAGGCTAAGAGCATGATAGCTATAACTAGCAGGTTGCTTACATTTAACGCCCTGCGCACCAACCAAGTGAAAGTCACTGATAGTCATTAAAACTCAAATAAGTAAAGACATTTTAATGTAAGCTACACATTACAGGTGCACATAATGAAATCTGTTCAAAGGTTATATTTGTGAATGAACCCAATTTACCCTTAAAGAGAGATGGAAAATAGCTTGGCATGGTCTTATAGCAAATATGAAGGAGGGCAGGGGGTGGAAGTAAAGACAGACATTCAACATTAAAAAGCTTCATACAAAGCAGATGAAAACAGTTTCTCATTGGAAGAGCTCTTTTTGTGAGACACGGATGCCATGCTGTTTATCTAATGATGAAACAGTTGAACCAGAAAGATGGATGGAGCCTTACTGGCATTTCCTGCTGAACACTGTAAGTACTGTAGATGATACAGATTCTTAGACATTCCTGGAATAGCTTTCATAAGCATTGATTGAGCTAACTTTGATATATGCAAATCTCTCAAGATAATGAAATCAGGAAGCAGAGCGCGCGCACGCACACACACACACACACACACACATTTTCTTGCACTAATTCTGAACCATGCCAAATAAAGCCATGTAGCAGAAAATACAGTACTAGTGCTTGCAAGCCGAGTTCATGTTTGATCTTAACCTTTCTGTGTACCACAGTAGGATTTGGGCATTTTAAGATTTCATTCTGAACCACAGAGGAAATGAGGTTAAGTTTAACATTATTCAGAGGTGCAGTCAAATCTTATACTTTGAATTAAAGCAGCTATGCCCATAGATGCTCATCAGCAGCCAGGAATATGAAATGAACATGTTAATTTCATTAAGAGATTTTTTAAAGCTTCAGTTATGCCATCTCACACAGTATGCTTTTCCAAATCAGCTGCTGGCAGACTGCTGCAACAAAAGGCTTCCATTTCCAGACCATCCTCTGAATCATTGGAATTTGTCCTAAATTACCAGAGGTGCTAGAGGCAAATTACTATTGTAACATACACATGATAGAACGAGTTATGTTAAGGGCCTGACTAAGCTGTCAAATGCCAAGAAAGACCAAGTTAAAACTGACACTGGGTGTCAACAGTTCCTACCTACATCTTACAGCACCTTGTTGTGGAAAACAGCAATGCACAAAGGATGGTCTCAAATGAGATCCAGGGAAATATCACAATGTGCCATTTGGTCACCATCATGGTTGCAATAGGTGAAGTTTGTAGAGTTTACCATTCCCAGCATGCTTCCGCCCACTCAGATGTGCCGTCTGCCCCTCTGTATTACAGATATCAGTGGCTGCACTTGCTTCTTCGCTGCAAATTAGAAAAGGCTCTCAGACTTTTGAAAAAATACCAATGAGGCCGTGAGATACAAGTCATGGTGAGATTCCTCCTTACAACTGTGAGCAAAGTCAGTTTCTACTTAGCATTTTTTGCTCTTATAGGTGTAAATCCGTGGGCCACATCCTCTGTTGGTGTAAAGTGGTGTAATTCTACTGAAGTCAGTGCAGTTCCACTGACGGAGCTGCACCAGTTTACATTAGCTGAGAATGAGGCCCACAGGCTTTTGGAGTGACATACTGAGATTGTATATGTAACATAATATACCAGGGCATCTAGGATTTGATTGCAACATAACGAAGAGCCATTTAAGTAATTAGTTTTGCATAAATTACTCAGTGCTGGTATGTTCCAATCTATAATTGCTGCACATTATAAGCACCATAGTTACCAATCAAGGCGAGAGGAATTCAAATCCTGGAAAGAGGGAGAGGAATTGGGTAAAAATAGGATATAGTAAGTTAGACCAATGAACGTGCTATTTTTATCCTCCTATTGCAACACGTAATTTGCATGCTGAACTGGGACCAAGAGTGAAAGCTGTTTGCTCCACAGAAGAGGTACCGTATACCCACAAATACTACATACTAAAAATAAGGAAACTTTTAGAAAAGTGAAAGGACACATGTAAGTATAACAAAGTCCTGGCGTCGAAGGGTTCATAAAACATAAATCCCAATATAACCATTACCACATTTCTACTAAGCCAATAATCTCCAAGAGCTCTCTCCCCTCCCTGCCCCCGAGTAGTTAGAGAAACTCTAAGCTCTCCTATAGATAGCACCAGCACCCATGGGGCTTCTCTTTTCTAAGCCCAGTACAGGAAGGCACTCCGATGGTGGCAGTAGGAGCAAAAGGCTTTCAGCTCTCAGTGCTGTAATAAGGGAAACTTTTTGACCCTCTGCCTCCATCCCCCTGCCATCCAAAGACTTTTTTGGATTGGGGGAAGGAGCAGTGGCCATAATAGCCATCTCCCCTCATTCCAAGTTGCAAAATAGACATTAACTACCAGAGATGACACATACCTGAATTCAAATACTTCAGCAGGGGGAGGAGGAAGGTGTGAGAGCTGTCGGCTTCAGCAGATGTTACTGAGCAGGTCCAGTACAAGCCAAGCAGTAACTCTGGGGAGCATGTGACCCCGCGTGCCCCCACCACGCATTGCCTCTGTTAACCACTCAGCATGCCTAGAAGACACGAGTAACCTGGCAGGGGAGGATAGGTGATTCAATGGGGCAAGCCACCCATGCAGTAGATTCTTCTGGGATGGCAGCAATAGGAGTGGACAAAACTCAGTACAGGTTTGCAGACCTGTCATGAACCTGGACTGTATTTCAGGGAATCCGGTTTAATGATGTAACCCAAACCCAAGCTAGTTTTGAGTGGTACTCATTTTGTATTAGGAATATTTTGGACAGCGGTTTTCTTATGGAACTAAATCTTCTGATAGTGAACATGGCATGATGGAGACAGTCTGGCACAGATGTCGAATGATCTTTTGCCTTTATTCATATGTGATATTTCCAGGAAACATTTTATTGGATGACCCGTTGGGTAAGCAATCCTTCAGCTAACTGCTTTATCCCTGGTCTTCTGGCACAAAAACACAGATACACCTCAGATATCAGAAGGTCCAGGTACGATATTTTTTGTATAGCATACTCAATCAAAGGAATAAAAAGAGCATTCTGTACACGATCTTTGCCATAATTTACTTTGAAGACTCAACACCACACACTAAAGGATATTAAGCATGAGGAGGGGAACAGGTAGGAGTCTGACCTGAGAGGGCATGAGGCGCTGACTGGAGTTTAGCATCTCTAACCAGGGCTCAGCTCCCAAGTCTACAGCAGGCATCTTGGCAGTTCTTGGAGCCCTAGGGGACCCTGCTCTAACTGGGATTCTCAGGGTCTAGATTCCTGGTATTGCATGAGGGAGCCTGAAACTTCCATAGAGTTTTGCTTTTAGCTATTCAACGTTCTATACCAGGGCTCTTATCCACAGCAGCACTTCAGAAGTGGGGGGAAAACTGACATTTTTTGTGTGTGTTTGTTTTACCCAGCTCTAGACATGATAAAATTTACCTTTAGTTTGCCTCTCATGGAAAGTTATTGCTTTGAGAGCTTATATTGAGGAACCAGAGACCCAAATAATAAATGAATAATGTCACTGTTAAAATCATTTCAGCCATACTTTCATTTACTAATATAAGAAAGAATTATGACTAGTGGATTATACTGGAAGAAGAAAGTATTATAAGAAAGAAAGAATACATCTGTGTGAATCTTTCAACTCTCCAGGTGGAGAAAACAGTAGAATTGTATTATTGATTTATTTTGAATACTGAAGAATAGGCTAGCGGTCTCCAGTAGGCAATAACAGCAGGAGCAAGGAAAACCAACTCTGTTTCATCAAGTATCATCTGTCACCTTGTCTCCAACACTGAGGGCCAGATCTTGCCACCCTTATTTATACTGAATAGTTCATTACTCTGCTCACCCTCCCACTGATATCAGTAAGATTACTCTCAGAATGAGGAACTAGCCCGTAAGAGTAAGGGGGGCAGAATCTGACCTTGAGTGTTAAAAACCTTTAAAGTAACAAAATTGTGTCATATTTCTCTTTCTTTTTGGGGCTTCTCCCTTTCAACATTTCTAACAGCCTAAAGGCCTGTTTTATTTGGTTATGACTAAGGTATTGTATGGCATTAAATAAAAACGTCTCCTAATACTGTTTTACACTAACTCCTGTGACATACAATGCTTTGGGTTAAAAACAAAAGTTGCTGAACCAACCTCTGGTGTAAAGAAGTATGGCTCCTCCACTGACATCAATGGAGTTAAGCTGATTTACCCGAGTGGAGGATCTCCCCATTTACTTGCTAATTCTTCTTGTCACCTCTACTTACATTACTTGAAGGATCATCTCTCATAAATTACATCTATGAACACGCATAGGACATAGGTCGTATGTCTGTTAAAGATTGGCTTACAACACTTTTTATGAGTCACAATATTTAAAGAGAAATAGGCCCGACCCAGCAACAGGTAGTTCCATTTCCATTTTGTGAGTGTTTGGATCTATTTTGAGTTATTTGCAGAGGTACAGAGCAGCAAACAGGCAAAACTGGAAATAAACTTCCTCCACTTAATGGGTTTTGGCTTTACCCCATGTCTAAGCAACTGTTTACCTTGTTTTCTGGAGGATGGGTCAGAGATTTAAAATGGTAGTTCTTCCTTCTCCTGTTCTTTTTTCTTTAGGTGTCTGGCTGTTTCAGTTCTCTGAGGTAGAAATTCACTCCAGCACAGAGGCAACTTAAAATCTGTCTCAAACCCTTAAAGCAGGGTTTAAGTGGGACTTCAGTGGTGCATAGGTCTTATGCTGGCCCATGGCACAAGGGTGAATTTCTTCTTGAGTTCCCTCAATGTTCACTTTTTTGGGAGGCTTTCATCTTTCCTCTCCCACAGTTAACACCCTTACAGAGCAGACCCTAACCTCCTCGTGGCTCAGTTGATTGTGTTCTGTTCAAAAGCTGAGTAATGTATTATTTCTGTGCATAGTTTTATTATTCATAATGACTATGTGAAGGGAGAAAGATGGGTACCTTGCCAAGAGCTGATGCTTTAGAGAGCAAGAGGGAGAGAAATACCACAGGAGTTTAGAATTCAGCTGTAAAATTTGAGTCCAGAAAGAAATGTGTCATTTAACGTCTGTCCAAGGAAATTAAAAAAACAAAACAAAAAACAAACAAAAAAACCCAGCTCTTATTATTTTCAAATTACAAAAGGATGAACAATGTAATACTTGGGTTTAGAACACTGCTTCATGCTCCTGCATCTTAAAATAGTTTCTTTAAATGAAAAATTGTAGTCATGAGATGTTGTGGGCTGGATTCATTAAAGGGATTAAGTGGTGTCTGTGCATATGTGTTTATACATCTGTGTGTGTGATGTCTGTATACAAATCTATTCCCACACAAAAGACTTTGTTAGCTGTAAATTGAGATTGCTAGACTACATATCCCACCAACACACCCTGTAAAAAGAAAAGAAAAACAGCTGAATCATTTGTCTCCCCCTCTACACTTTACTAATTAGGGAGTAAGATATTTTTAAGATATTCGCTCATCCACCTTGCCTCTCTTCTTTAAATATCAGCCACTCCTCTTCCACCGCCTACATAAATCCTCGCATTCATACCAGACAATGGGGAAGTTTGAACTCTGTCCCTATTCACTGGATATTTGTTCACGTGTTTATGATTTTTATAAGAATGGCATAGTTTTTATAAATTACATCATATGTAGCGCTCTACATGGTTTTGTAATGGTGCATATAATTAAGGGAGGTGTATTATCAGCTTACATATACAGTGATACACGTTTCTCTGTCTCCTATAGTTTAGGAAGACATGTGAATGTGTCATCTATGCAGTTATTAATTGTTCTAAATTCAGTAGTGATTTTCATGTAGAAATTAGAAAGCTGATTTCAAGTCAACAGATTATATATTTATTGTCTGGGTTATGGCTGTACTGTTGTTGGTTAGAATAATGGTGATATGTAGGGTGGGGTTTTCAAAAATTCTCACCATTGGAAATCTCTTCCAGAACTGCTGCTTCTGCTCACTGGTGTACCTAGACAGCAGTGCGGAGGGGAGTTTTTTAAATGCACTGATGCTTTGGTGCAGGGACACTGGACTCTCCATGCACACTCAGGAGGCACTCTGCCCAGTTGTAACTCTACTTTAAGCTTCCTTCCTTGCAAATCCTTGCTAATAAAGCTTTCCATGAGAGGCAAACCAAAAGTAAATTATATTATGTCTAGAGCGGAGTAAAAAAAAAAAAATTAAAAAAAAATCCTAGTTTTCACAGATCCCTATTCCCACCTCTGAAATGCTGCTGTGGATAGGAGTCTTGACTTTGAGCTATTCAACATTTCAAACAACACTCTACAGGAGTATCAAACAGGACGTGAATAATACCATGTTCAATTGTTAGTAGTTAATACCACTGACACACCCTGGCACCCCCTTATTCACTACTGTCATATAATTAGGATGTGTTTTGCACAAAGTATGCCTTGTGAGATATTCTAAACATCTTGATCTGCTAGACATTAATATCTCGTTGGATTGTATGTGCTATAATCATATGTGAAGTTATGAAGTTTGGTTATGTATGTGAGTTTGCAAACAACCACAAGCAGCCTTTCAGGTACAACAGTAAAAAGGCCAGATGTTAATGGCTTATTGAGGAAATGCACACAAACACAAGAAACAATAAGGGAAAAAAACAATAGAAACAGAGATAGCACTACACAATGGGAATTGTTTGATCCAAGTCACATCAAAAGAGCTTTCCAGCAAGTTGAAAGAAGATATAAAAGGGGGAAATGACGACATGACTGCACCTCACTCTCCCTACAACACACCTGGAAACACTGAGGAACAAAGACTGAACTGGGGGAAGTGATGGTCCCAGGCTAAAGGGATTTCTAGCCTGTGATGAAAATCTGGGAAACCCAAGCTGCAAAGCAAAGGCAGCTTATGCCCAGGGCCGGCTCCAGGCACCAGCCCACCAAGCTTGTGCTTGGGGCGGCACCTGGAGGGGGACGGCGCGGTGCTCCGGCTCTGCCGCCGGGGAGAGCGGAGCCACGGCGGGCTCTCCGCCCTCCCCCCGGTGCTCTGGCCACGGGGGAGAGCGGAGCCGCAGCGGGCTCTCTACCCTCCTCCCGGCGCTCTAGCCGCCGGGGACAGCGGAGCCGCGGCGGGCTCGCCGCCCTCCCTCTGGCACTCTGGCCACCGGGGAGAGCGGAGCCGCGACGGGCTCGCCGCCCTCCCTCCGGCGCTCTGGCCGCCATTCCGCCCTCCCTCCGGCACTCTGGCCACCGGGGAGAGCGGAGCCGCGGCAGGCTCTCCGCCCTCCTCCCGGCGCTCTGGCTGCTCTGGCTGCCAAGGAGAGCGGAGCCGCGGTGGGCTCGCCGCCCTCCTCCCGCGGCTCCGGCCGCCAGCGGAACCGCGGCAGGCTCGCCGCCCTCCCCCCGGCACTCTGGCCGGTCAGGGAGAGCGGCCTGCGGCCGGGCTTGGTGCCCTCCCCTGCCGCGCTGGGAGGGGGACGGGGGGAGGCTTTTTTGCCTGGGGCAGCAAAAAAGCCAGAGCCGGCCCTGCTTATGCCTTAAGAATCTACCAGCCTGTTTACCACTCGGGCTGAGA
This sequence comes from Chrysemys picta bellii, assembly GCF_011386835.1. NCBI lineage: Eukaryota > Metazoa > Chordata > Testudines > Emydidae > Chrysemys > Chrysemys picta. Next base: position 22,113,595 of record NC_088795.1, read on the forward strand.
ATTTGCTAATTCATATCCTACCTATCTAGTATGTTAAGGTCTGTTTCTGGTTTTCGTTTATGTACTATGTAATCTGTTTGATCTGTTTGCTATCACTTATAATCTCTTAAAATCTATGTTTTTGTAGTGAATAAACTTGTTTTATGTTTTAATCCAAACCAGTGTGCATTTAACTAAGGTGCCTGGGGAAAATCTCAGCTTGGTTATCACAAGTGTGCATGGTCCTCTTCACATTGAGGGAGAGGCGGACCGGGTATTAAACCCATATACTGGCCAGATTTGACCAGGGCAGCATGGTACTGCTCTGGGATCCTAGGCTGGTGGTTCGAGAGCCTACATGTAACTGCAGCTGCGTGTGTCCCTCTGTGAATGCTGATGAAAGTGCAGTCTTGGAGAGCTTTGCAGCTTGTCACAGCAGCACAGTGTGAGAGGGAGCCCAGGCTGGTGGGACAGGGGGCTCAGTGGTACCCCAGTTCTAGGTAGCACCCCAGGGGAACCCATCACAACCACATTCATTTGGAATAAACCCGAATTATTCAGTTTCCCCCAAACAAACAAAACATTTATTTTGGAAACTCTAATATGTGGCCTTTCTGAAATGAACTGTGCTCCCTGGGACCCCAACAGATGCTGTGTTAAAGTGATGGTCTTGTCAGTTTCTCACCTGGCCCAGATGTTCAGATGCCCTGGGATTCTCACTCCAGGGCAGTCCACATAGTAGAGCTGGCTGATAACCATGGACCCTGGAAGCCCATCCCAGGACATCCAAGCTCTCAGGTCCAGGGCAGGGAGCTTGGAAGTCAGGATTCTCAGGACTCCAAGCTCACTTGTGGAGAGCCAGGAATCTAGACCCTGAAAGCCCCTGCGAAAGCAGGGTCCCCCAGGGCTTTGAGAACTGCCAGGATCCTTGTTGTGGAACTGGGAGCCAAGCCCTGGTTGGAGGTAGGGCTCCCAAGTGCCTGGTTCCACCAGAGAGAGTCTGGAAAACCTGGCATGGCTGGCTGCCCTGGAGCTGCCAACCCTCCAAGTCCTAGGAAGCAGCTTGTTAAGTGAGCTAGCAGGAAACCAGGCAGCTTTCCCCTAAAAATCTGCCTGGAAGACAGCCTTCCAACAGAACCCAACCTTAGATTCACAGAAACTTAGCTGAAGCTAAGAAATGTCCATGTAACATTTCAAGTTCTACAAACCAGCATTCTCCAATGAAATTCTGTTTCATTGGAAAATTTCTGACCAGCTCTATTCAGGATCCCTATTTTATCCCTTATTGGAAACATGGCACCTGGTATAGTAAAATGTCATAATACCATGCAGGAGCACTGTATCAGTATGGACTCAGAGAAAAGCATGCTATCTACATTCATCCTACATTACTTCTAGGTTTTCCTGGGAAGCCACTCATTACAAGTACTGACCAAGCAAGACCACAATCAAATGTGCTATGGCTGCATTCTGCCTCCTATGGAATATTTTTGCTCGAAAAGTTGAGATAAGGGTACTGGCAACAAAAACAAAACACAATCCAATCATAACTACTAAAATTTTTATTTGTTAAAGTAGCATTTCTATTATTAAACCACGTTAGAATGAAATGCAAAATGTATTGTAAGTTCCCATTGATTTTTCCATCAGTGTATTAAGAGCTGCTGAACTCTCTCTAAATACAATTTCCTTTCAAGTTCAGAGATTGGTTCCAGATTAGTGCACTGTATGTAGTTGCATATAGTATGCCTATTATTTTTAATGTTCACAATGAACCATAAATATTTTTGTAGCCACAGATGTTGAGTGTACCTAGCTTTCATTTTGGGACAGAACAGAAAAATCAGAGGAGGTTATTCTCTTTATTTCAAGAGAATTAATGGGCTGAGTGACTACTCTGCTTGCTTCATTTTAGTGCAGTTTTTATTATATTTTGTGTGACATCTGGGAGATGGTTCCAACATCTACCTGATATAGATGTCTGGGCTTCCTTTTTGTATGACCTTGTCTTTAGGCCATGGTTACCTATAACCTATACAAGGACATTTCAGCTTTCAAAGTGAGTTGAGTGGAGCAGATCAGGGTTTGTAGTCACTTTTCCTTCTGCTGTAGCTAAAAAAAATCCTGGAGTTACAACTCACTAGGACTAAATATGTAGCTTTGTCACTCAAAATAGATCACAATATTCAGGTTATTTAAGAGATTCTTATTCACACTCTGTTATTACCAGCAATTATGGCTATTTAATTTTAAAGAAGCTCAAGGAGTATCAGGGATGAAGCCAAGGATTCGATTCAAACTGATTGATTTCCCCACTAAAATAGAGAGCTGAATATTTTTTTTTAATCACTGAGAAGAATTATTTCCTAGTAGTAAGAAGAACAGAGTTTATACTTATGTGCTGAAACATACAGCCAGACAACTGAACAATCACAATGAGGTGTTTGAACATCTATCACTGCTAGACCTTTTATTGTAGTAAGCCATTGATAAGCATGTTCTTTAGAAATCCAGGTGTACGGCAATGACTCAGATCCCCAGGCTCCCATTCCTCAGCTTGCAGAGGTTAGTGTGCAGAGAAGAGAACTAATGGAGGTTACACTGGGGTGCTGCCAATGGAACTTACAGTGTGGCAAGGAGATACAATAATGGTTTTGGCCTCCAGGGAAAGCATGCGGTTTTATCACATGCAGCCTGCTCACATGCCTTTCATGGAAATGGGCAAGGGTTAGGGGAGAGCTCCAATGGGAAATGTGGCTACTGACACTTTGTAACTGATGGACTACTCAAGAGATAGAACACACAGCTGCCCTCATTGTACAACAGTGGTCAATGTCAAACTAATTTAACCCAAGAGGTTTGAAACCTGAGATTTTTGTTTCCTTTACTATACCAACAGGAGGAAAACAGATATAGAACCTGATTTTCCACCACCTTGTGCCTTGTCTAGTCATTGACATATACGAAATGAGTGTAAAACACCAAGAGTATGAATTGGTATGGGTTTATGCTTATTTTACACAGGGGTAAATGACCACACAAAGTGCAAGGTAGAAGATAATTAAGGACTGATAATAGCTGGATCCTGAAAACAAGGTTGTCAGGTCAGGAGGTGGAGACAACTGGCACCTGGAGACCAGGGATAGGAATCATGAGCTAGGCCTGGGATTCTTACTGTGATAGAATTATTTAATCAAAATAACACGAGTAAGAGACATTAGAGATGGAAAATACCTATTAGGTCATCGGTCCAACCTTTTGTCATTGTAGAATTGTTCCCGAAGTATATTTTCCAGGACTTTGGTCAGTCCACTTTTAAAGCCTCAAAGAGCCAAGAAATTCAATCTTTGGGAATCTGCCTTGCTAAGAGGGTGGAAATATAAATATTTAAGGTGTTTTGAGTTAATATGCACCTTATGGTAAGAAAAACACATTTAGAATGAAAAAATTAGTATGAAATTCTTTGTAGGTCCTCTCTAACACAATTTTTATCACAATTTAAAGCATTTTAATCAACTTGTATAGTAAAATATCCTAACCGTTTTCCAAACATCAAACTTCCTGCCACCTCTCCTCATATCTTAAAGAGTAGTTAACAATAGTAAATATTACTGTCTCCAATTTGACTCTTGAAAATACATTTTAAATAGACTTTTATGGCCTGGCTTTAAAAGTAATCAAAGGCGCAACATACATTAGCATGTACATAAATATGTAATGTGCTCATAAAACTCAGATGTCTAACTGGCCATGTGTTTAATAACTGATTTGCCCACATCCACACTAGGAATTTGTGCACTTAAGTGTACATCAGTTCACTTCATCGTATAAGCCTAATTTTAAAAATCTGTCTCTTAATTTGTATTAATTGTGTTGGGGAATTACATGACAGCAAATTTGGGGAGGTGATAAATGTTTTCATACAGATTCCTCAGAATATTAGCAGTTTGGCCGTGCTTCTTAAAGCAGGTTAGGCAAACAGTTGCCAACATACACTCAAACAAGTGTCAATCAAATCAAATTTAAATGTCTGTAAATATGTAGGAAGAATTCATTGTGTAATTAATTGCATGTGACACGAGTTGAAATTCATAAGGAAAAGTAAAGATGGGAGAAGCTATTTCATGTACTGATTTGCTGCCTATCTGCTCTAAATGAAACCTAAGTGTCTAGCTTTACATTATGCTAAAAATAATGTTAATGCTTAACTAACAGCAACATAAAGATGTTAAAGACAACATTCTTTAGAAAGAACTTAAGATCTCTGTTTGCCTCTCCCTATGGAACTGTACACATCTAAAAACAGTAATAATTATAACAAGTGATGGTTTGGTGGCTGATACTATATAACACAAATACTTTTTGCTTTATTGTTTAAAAATGCAGATTCTAGTGTCACTTTGCAAGCCAAAAAAAAATAACTACAGTATTTTTTAAAAAGACCAATGAAGTTGAAATGTCAAGAGGTATATATAATAACAATAACCTAACTGCTGGAATCTGAAAAATTTATTCACCCAATGTATAAAATAAGATCTTCACAACCTATAGCTCCATATACATAAAAATGCATTATATCCAAGCAGCAGGTTTCTGGTATTTTCTGTAATGCACAGTCTGCCATAATGGCACACATTTTCTTAATGTACCATAGCAGTAGGTAATAGGGACAGGAGAATTCAGTTTGCCAGATTTAATAATGTACTGAGATTACATGTTTTAAATTGGAGACCAAGAGAAGGGCCCAGGAGACAGCGTTAGTATACGCAATAGGTTTACAATAGGGTATGGAGTTCATTCTCAAAGCCAAAACAGGCACTACAAAATCTCACGAACTCATCTTGCAATATTTCTGCCATATTGAATGGTGGCATTCTCATGAGATCAACTGTTCCAGTGACCTCAGTCATACTTGATATTAAGTTTCCATTTACACTTCCTAAAGGGTTAGTAAATGTTTTCAATAAATGATGAATTAATTGGTATAGATTGTTAGAGCACCCCAGTGGCCTACAGGTTGCTTGTAACCATCTAAAATACCTTCTATTGGTGTGCATATAGCCATCTATACAACATAATACTCATGCCTGTAACTTGCTTATAACATTAATCATTTATTAATGCCTTAAAAACTATTTAAAAGTGGAACTTCAACAGAACATGAGACCAACCTCTCTGAAATCTATATCCACATCCAAGAACAAATGCAGACAATTTCCCCTTTCTACTTTATCCATATCATGGGGCAAGTCTGGACCTACGAATCTGAATCTAGCTCCTGCCAACTTTGCCCCTAAATTAAGTTTTGAATGTGGATTCATATTCAGATCTGAAGTTCTGGTTAGAGACATCACTGTACTTAGAACAGAGCTTGAATCTGTTGAGGTTTGAGTTCTATTTGATTTTGGGAAAACTTGAATTTTAGGCCTTTGCATTTTTTTTTAAACTGTTGCTATTTCAAACTTAATATATTTTATTAGCCTTAGCAAAAATTACTTTTAAACACCTATCTCTATTTAGTTATAAATACTGGTATGTGGTTTTGATTGTTTAATTACTTTTCCCAGGAAAAAACAAGAGAGTAAATTAAAGGAAATGTATGCAATTTTAATAAGTTAAATGAAAAATAAAATAAATAATTAGATATTTTATTTTTATTAAGATGCCAGGGTGAAAGGTGCTTAAGACCTGCAGATAGAGTAGATGAATTTAAAGGACATTTTCTCTTCTTAGCCGACATAGCAGAGCTCCACTATACTCTTCCCACATGTGCAGAATTCCTGCTAGTTTCAGAGAGAGCAGAATATCCTCTAGATTCCACTATGAGTATCCAAGAGAAGAGTTATGCGCTACAAGAATAATTTAGAGTCACAAGGTCGCAAGTTAAAAAGCTCCTGAAAGAGAATTTTTTTTAAAAAGGGCTGTTTTTTTTTTTTGTTTTGTTTTTTGGCCCTTCACAATTTATGATGCTCTCTCAGAAATTTGACCATTTTGGTAAGGGGTGCATTTTATGGTCTTGTTCCATGTGATATATGGGGCTTTTTTCTCTATGTGTTTCTAGTGAAGCCTGAAGTTAATATGCTCTGTTGCTCTAGTGCCCAATGCTGCAAATTCTTATGCATGTGAGGGTTGGCTGGATCAGATCATTACATCTTTCTTTATCACTATAATTTATTATGTAAGAATACTTTAAGAAATAGGATTAACATGTTAAACTGTGCTCACCTTTGCTGTTTCAGCAACCACTACAGAGGACATTAGTTTTAGAAAGACTCTACATAAAGAGAGAGTATTTCTTGCCAAATGAGGTATCAATTATTATTTATGTAATAATGAAAGTGCACATGGTACATGGTTAATAGAATATTATATTTTTAAATAGTTTAGATATTCAGAATATGGAAAACCCATTGTAAATTAAAACAATTGTGAGACAGTCTAAAATCTGGACTTAACTTACTGATCAATGACAAGTTTCAGAGGGGTAGCCGTATTAGTCTGGATCTGTAAAAAGCGACAAAAAGAGTTCTGCGGCACCTGATAGACTAACAGATGTATTGGAGCATAAGCTTTTGTGGGTGAATACTCACTTCCTCAGATGCATGTGACAAAGTGAGTATTCACCCACGAAAGCTTATGCTCCAATACGTCTTTTAGTCTATCAGGTGCCACGGGACTCTTTGTTGCTAATGACAAGTTTGTTGGTTTTAAAGCTAAAACTAAGGAAGTTCTTAATCCTAATTTCAAAGGATAATTTAATACATGGCGGAAACTAAGAATAATAAATGTATACGCAGAATAAGATTTAAGAAGTCAATACAGTGATGCTAATTTATACCAGATGGGGATCTGGCCCTTCATATTTAGGTAAAACAGAAAATTATTAAGTCAGCTTCCTGTGGATTGCAGTTATTCAATCTTCAGGTGTTGTGGTGTAATGAAAACAGACTTTCATATTCAGTAGCCCTATTCCTATGCTAAGTGGAGAGGGTATTTGAATTTAAGTATTTTCAGATTGATTTTACATGCTAATCTCTCTTTGAGCTGAAATTCCCATAAACTGACACACACTAAGAAAAAAGCAAACAAGCATAAAACTCACCAGGGTTGATAAGCTGAAAAATTTCCCCTTCTCTAGCATACTGATACTGACAAGATGCTGCTGGCTCCAGCAGATGGCTTGAGTCTTAGACCTAAGGGAATTTTATTGGGTGGGTTTTCTTCCCCGTCCTCCCTCAAATGTAGGCAAAGGCAAAAACTGTAAATTTTCTTAATGCACATGTTGTGCCTTTCTATAAATAAACGATACTTTTATGGTATATTAGGTAATTTTAGTAATGCCAAATACACGGACATTCCACTGATTCCATAGGAAAATAGGTTTCCCCATATCAGTTTAGATCTTTAGTCCATCAAGTCCAATATTCTGTGTTAGGCAGTGATCAATACCCGATACTTCAGAGAAAGATAATAACATAATGAATTGCCCTGTCATAGAACGTTGTACATGGAAGAAAAATACAGCATTTCTTATTTACCCTTATGGCAATCAGCTTATACCCTGTAGTATGAGATTTGGTTACCATTATCGTCACATGCAAAACTATATATGTTATTGGTGATAAAATTGTTTAGTCCTTCAAAAAAATCTAGCTACAGGATTTATACTTTTAAAACAGAAACACAAAGAACAGCCCAGTGTTCCAACAGCAAAGAAGGAAAAGAGCATACATAACCATAAGAACAAATTGTTATCCCTTTGACCCAAGTAGCCAGCCAAAAATTCAGGATTTTCTAGGCCATTCCAGTTAGGAGGAGAAATTGGTGATAGTTAAATATTTCTTTGATGCAATTCTGTTTACTTAAAAAGAATGTACAAAGTCCAGTTTTTCTGAATACAGCAGGAATCAAACAGCAGGAGAAATTCCTTTTTAAATGTTACAAGTCTGCCTTTCCAGCCAACACACTGTACCCAGTGTTTTCTTAACTTTTTCTCAGAGCCACATAGAATCATAGGTTATAGAAACTGTGCTTCCAGGCTGTGTCTGTTTGGCTCTCTCTCTTTGCTTCGGTCTCCTGTCTCTGCCTGTCTCCTGACTTGTGTGGTCTCTGTCCCACACAAAGATAGTGCCACGTGGAGCTCTCTACCCACAAAGTCCCAATTACTGAGAGGGTTTGCATACCTCCTTTGGCATAGATGGGGCTGTATAGCTGCCCTCTCAGAAGTATCTTAAATGAGAGGTAGAGGTTACAACGGTTCAGATGAGGTTTAGCACAACCCACTTAATATTAAGAATACAATTTTATATAAACACACCTTGGATAGAGAAATGATACATTTTATAAAGCTACAGATATAGGCATAGAAATTAAATTAAAACTATGCCAGAAGTCCTAAATCTGTTAAAAAAAAAGAGAGAGCGCTAATCAATTTCTTCAACAAAGGTTAGGAAAACTATCTAATGCTCTGTCATTGTATGCTGTGTGTTTTGACTTTCTTCTGTTCAAAGAAATTATTTTATTATTTTCTCTTCTGTCATTTGCAAATTGAAATCTACCACTACTCATATTGCTCCAGCAAGCGGAAACACTTCTCGTCCATGGTTTAATTTGTTGGCTCCTGATGTTTCCTCACTCACATAATCAGCTCAAGTGAGGTAGAAACACTCCAAACACCTGTGGCGAGACAGCAGGAGGAAAAGAAAAAAAAGACAGACCACCTGTTGTGTTAGTACCAAAGAATTACATACTTTCAGTTGGCAACAGTCTCACTTGAAATCTCCAAAGTGTTCTGTAGAATGGGTTTGTGAAAGTACATTATTAGTTTTCCAGTCACTTTTGTGGCTGAACATCAGGGGACAACCTGGCAACTTGAGTGGGCAAACTTTGCTCTAACTTTATTGGCTTACAGGCAGCTCCTGGTTAGAACACCCCCTTTGCCTTACAGCTCTTGCATTTAAGAGTGTCCATCCTCACCAGGTAGTCTACTGCATAAAGCACTGGACTGGGAATCAGAAGACATGGGTTCTGTTTCCAGCTCTGGCACTCATGTGATCCTGAGTATATCACTTCACCTCTCTCTATTTCTTCTCCCGCCTTTTGTCTGTCTTGTGTATTTTAGCTGTAAAGCTCTTTGGAACAGGGACTCTTTCTTACAATCTGTTTGTACAATAGCTAGTACAAAGAGGACCCAATATCCATTGGGGTCTCTGCAAGCTACAACAATGACAATTATAATAAGTCAATCTATTATGCATTCACCTTCTTGCTGTGGTAGTAACCTAAGGGATTACGTATGGCCAGTGATATGCAAACCTCAACAGATCTGAAGTTCAGTTGTTTATCCAAAGCTTATCTGAAATCTTGAAATCTCATGAGAAATGGGTCTTGAGTAATATTTTGGCATTTCTTTTTGCAGTACAGAACCCAGAAGCACAAGAACATGTGAAGAAAGAAATATGCATGAACAAATTTCAAATCTCTCAAATATTTCTTCAGAGCATCCTTGACAAAATTCTACTCACTTGTAGAGGTGTATAATTACTTTGTTTTTTTTTAACCTAGTAGAACTGAAAGATGCAAGGAAGGAGGGGTGAACAATGGGTTGTATCCACAACTTTCACACATTTTTTGACCAAACTCTGAATCGAGATTATAAAATTTCTATGCCTGGGCTGATACATTTTTATAAACATTTTGCAAGCCTGACTTAGTTTTGTTAAAAAAAAAAAAAGTGCAAGTTTCAAGAACTTAATTTAATCAACTCTTCACCCATCTGTTCTAGTACCAAAACCAACCCCACTACAAATCTGCGTTCAGAGCCTCACATGTCCATCTGAGTGAGTTCGCTGACCGATTTCGTTATTTATTTACTGGCTTCTATAATGCCTATTACTTTGTGATCTAGGCATTTTCAAAAGCACCTTCATGACTTAGAGGCCTAAATCCCGTTTCCGGTAAGATGTCAAGGGAGATTTTTCAAAAGCGCAGATGGGAGTTAGGTTCCCAACTCCCACTGACTTTAAGGATATGTCTACATTTCAACTGGGAGAGTGCTTCCCAGCTCAGGTGGACAGACATGCTAGCTCTGCTCAACCTAGCACACTAAAAACAGCAGCATAGCTGGGAGTAGCATGGGTGGCAGCTCAGACTAGCTGCCTGAGTACCAAATTGCTTGGACTCTCAGGCAGGTAGCCCTAACCACCGCCCATGCTACCCTTAGCAGCATTGCCATTTTTAGCACAGCTAGCAAGTGTTTGTCTACCTGTGCTTCCCAGCTGTAGTGTAGATGTACCTTAAGTGCAAGTTGGATGCCTGCCTGCACTTTGTGTTTTTGAAAATCTCCCCATCAGTCATTTAGGAGTCGAAGTTTCACTGACATTCAATGGGACTTAGACTCCTAAGTACTTAAGACACTTCAGAAAATGGAACTTGAGCGACAATGTCATTTATGTATGCTTGAAAATTCTACTCTGCAAGTTTGGGCCTATACTTGCAAACACTTATACATGTGCATAACTACGCTTTGAAGCCAATGGATCCACTCTCATTAGCAAGTTATACACCCGATTATGTGACTGTAGGATTAAGGTTATAAAGACTAAAATAAAAAATCAGAAAAATACCAAAAAGTCTAATTTTCAGTCAAGTTTGAATATTGAATTCAGGTTACTAATTACAGACCTAAATCCTATAAATGCTTCAACAGAATGGAACTGAATTGGTTAGAAAGCACTAGTGCTGGTATTAAGTGTTTGCAAGATTGAGCTATAAAGGAATGTGGTTCATGAATGAAGGGTCATTGAGTTTATCATGAAGGAATCCATCAAGGCTGAACTGTATCATTGTTGGACCAATTACCGTTGTTACTTTTTTTTATCCTTTCTTATCACAGCAGGGGCACATTAGCTCTCAGTGCTGGTTCTTTTGGAAAAAATCCAATTGTACACTGAATTCACTGACCTTTGAGGCTCAGAAAAGACCTTTCAACATGATTTGTGCTGATCACTTTCCCCAATTTATGGGCCTTTTCTGGCTGCCTCTACTGAATACAGACAATAGTGTATGTGTAACAGGCACTTTTGCACTCTGCAAATTGACCTAGGCTGACCTCAAAAAGAGAAACTGTTTTGAGAGAAAAAAGTAATTATTAGGCTCTTTGTCCATAGTGATTGCCAATTTGCATAACATTATCTATAATGCTTTGCAATATTTTTTTGCAGGTCATCTCATCTTGTTAAGTCTGTCACAGGGCTGATATTATATCAAGTTTAGACAACACATCTGCACCACCCAAATCCCTACCAATGGTGATAAATGTGTTTGTTCTTGGCAGACCAACTGTGCAGATTCTTTATTATGTATGCATACATTTACATTTATTTAAACATTTTTAGAGATGGGGAAGAGGGCCCAGGAATCTTCTTTACATGAGAACAACATCCATGATTCTCATCCTAGAATATTTCTGAAAGCTGAAATTATCCAACATCTTTCAAAGGCCGTGTCAGTCCTGAGAGAAATACATAATGATGTCCATTCACCATTGACTACTGGAAAAGAAAACCTTAAGCTAGTTCCCAGCCTGAACTGTTGGCTTTCATTGCACAATGCTAGCTTTTAACTGCTTGATTTAGCTAACTTGTGGTAAAGATGCTAGATTGTGGTAAAGACCAATTTATTGTTGGTGTGTCCAGATACAAAGTTTCAGTGACGTACATCCAATGTATAGGATTTTGGAACTTTTAATAGCTAATATAACTCAATTCTATAAAAAGTTCAGGGCAACTGAAAAAGATAGAAATCCTTCCCCGGCAGAACTGGCAATTGTTGCTAATATTTATTACAGCTATTAAGAAGTCTGAATTCAAGAAGTCTAAGAAGGCTAGGCACCAATTTTAGATTTAGTTTCAACGGGACGGGGGCACCTAAAGAGCTTGGACTTCCTTGAAAATTCCAGCCTAAAATTTTCCTAATTTAAGTTTCACAACCAGAGACTGTCTGAGGCTGATACCCATTACTGTAACCATGCATATACAGTAACTCCTCACTTAAAGTCGGCCCAGTTAACATTGTTTCGTCATTACGTTGATGATCAATTAGAGAACATGTTCATTTAAAGTTGCGCAATACTCCCTTATAATGTCCTTTGGCAGCCACCTGCTTTGTCCACTGCTTGCAGGAGGAGCAGCCTGTTGGAGCTAGCTGGTGGGGGCTTGTAACCAGGGTGGACTGGCAGCCCCCTGTCAGTTCCCCGCTCTCCTAAGTTTCCTGTGCTGCAGCCACCCAGCAGGCTAGCAATCAGCAGTTCAGCTGTCCCTCCCCCAACTGGCATGTGCTGCTCCTGCCCTGTGCCTTGGAGCTGCTCCCCGGAGCCTCCTGCTTGCTGTGCGGGGGAGTGGGAGAGGCTAATGTCAGGGTGTCCCTCTCCCCCCTGTTCCTGCCCCTCGCTTACCCCATCTCCATAGAGCGGGGGGGGACACGACAGGGCTCAGGATGGACGGAGCTTGCCGGCAGCAGCTGCTGTCTCAACTTGCTGATCTACTTAAAAAGACAATGTACTTAGAGTGGTGTCAGCATACTTAAAGGGGCAATGCACAGCTCTCTCTCTCTCTGTCTCCCACACACACACGGTGTGTGTCTCTGTCTCTTTTTGCCATGCTGTCTCCCATCCCTCCATTCCTGCTGCCTTGTAGAGTGTGAGGCTACATTAACAACAATGAGTTAACCCTTGAGGGCTCAGCTGAGTGCTAATTCATCATTTAGCAGCAAGGCATTCCCTGGGAAATATCCCGCCCTCTTACTTCACCACCTCAACCAAGCTTCACAATCATCATCGCTGTTTACCAGTATTAAATTGTTTAAAACTTATATTGTGTGTGTGTGTGGGGGGGTATTATATACCCCCCCACACACACACAATATAAGTTTTAAACAATTTAATATATTATTTAGTATATAGACTCTCTCTCTCTCAAAAGAGAAAAAAAATCCCTGGAACCTAACCTCCCCACCCCCTTTACATTAATTCATGGGGAAATTGGATTAGCTTAACATCATTTCACTTAAAGTCACATTTTTCAGCAACATAACTACAACGTTAAGCGAGGAGTAGTCTTCATCAAAGTAAACGATATTATCTGGAAGCATACCTTAGTCCCCCTAAGCAGCTGATTGGTAGTATTAGCACTGGATAACTTCCAACTGAGAGTGATAAGTTTTATTAAATCTCTGATATCACAGAGGGACAAGTACAGGTAAAATATGGCTAGTTAAGAACTTCCTTGATTCTTCACTCAATTTTGAACTAAACTTCATCTGAATCGTTTATAAATTCAAAATCATTTCACTAACATTCCTCTCACCTTTTTTTAATTTATTTTTATTTCCTGGGTCTCACTATATGAAAACATGGCACTGCCACAAATCTCATAAAAGAGCCCAATCCTATAAGATTTTCAAAAGTTAATTTTTGAAGATTCGAGAGATTTGGACTATAATTCAATAACTCTGAGTGCTAATCTAAAGAAGCTTTCTTCAGAGTGCTTATCCTAATTTCAGTTTTTAAGTGATTATCAGAACCAAACCACCATATTTTCTCATGCTCTCGCTTCACTAATTTCCAATATTAGCATCTTTCTGTCCCTAAATGTCAGTAAAATCTACATACATTCCCCACAATCAGGGACAGTTGTGTTGACTATGTGTGTGTTTGCTCTTGTTCTATCCTGCAAAACTACACCATCTGCTAAAAAAACTCCCTGACAAAGCAGACACATGCCTAGAACTCCGACCAAGGGTATTCTATTTGCTACCCAAGATCCATAAACCTGGAAATCCTGGATGCCCCATCATCTCAGGCATTGGCACCCTAACATCAGGCTTGTCTGGTTATGTGGACTCTCTCCTCAGACCCTACGCTACCAGCACTCCCAGCTATCTTCGAGACACCACTGACTTCCTGAGGAAACTACAATCCATCGGTGATCTTCCAGAAAACACCATCCTGGCCACTATGGACGTAGGAGCCCTCTACACCAATATTCCACACAAAGATGGACTACAAGCCATCAGGAACAGTATCCCCGATAATGTCACAGCTAACCTGGTGACTTAACTTTGTGACTTTGTCCTCACCCACAACTATTTCACATTTGGGGACAATATATACCTTCAAGTCAGCGGCACTGCTATGGGTACCCGCATGGCCCCACAGTATGCCAACATTTTTATGGCTGACTTAGAACAACGCTTCCTTAGCTCTCGTTCCCTAACGCCCCTACTCTACTTGCGCTACATTGATGACATCTTCATCATCTGGACCCATGGAAAAGAAGCCCTTGAGGAATTCCACCATGATTTCAATAATTTCCATCCCACCATCAACCTCAGCCTAGGTCAATCCACACAAGCGGTCCATTTCCTGGACACTACTGTGCTAATAAGCGATGGTCACATAAATACCACCCTATACCAGAAACCTACTGACCACTACACTTACCTACATGCCTCCAGCTTCCATCCTGGACACACCACATGATCCATTGTCTACAGCCAAGCTCTAAGATATAACCGCATTTGCTCCAATCCTTCAGATAGAGACAAGCACCTACAAGATCTCCATCAAGCATTCTTAAAACTACAATACCCACCTGCTGAAGTGAAAAAACAGATTGACAGAGCCAGACGAGTACCCAGAAGTCACCTCCTACAAGACGGGCCCAACAAAGAAAATAACAGAACACCACTAGCTGTCACCTTCAGCCCCCAACTGAAACCTCTCCAGCGCATCATCAGAGATCTACAACCTATCCTGAAAGATGATCCTTTACTTTCACAGATCTTGGGAGACAGACCTGTCCTCGCTTACAGACAACCCCCCAACCTAAAGCAAATACTCACCAGCAACCACACATCACTGAACAAAAACACTGACCCAGGAACCTATCCTTGTAACAAAGCCCGATGCCAACTCTGTCCACATATCTATTCAAGTGACATCATCATAGGACCTAATCACATCAGCCATACCATCAGGGGCTCGTTCACCTGCACATCTACCAATGTGATATATGCCATCATGTGTCTAGCAATGCCCCTCTGCCATGTACATTGGCCAAACCGGACAGTCTCTACGCAAAAGAATTAATGGACACAAATCTGACATCAGGAATCATAATACTCAAAAACCAGTGGGAGAACACTTTAACTTGTCTG
This sequence comes from Chrysemys picta bellii, assembly GCF_011386835.1. Taxonomy (NCBI): domain Eukaryota; kingdom Metazoa; phylum Chordata; order Testudines; family Emydidae; genus Chrysemys; species Chrysemys picta. The sequence goes on from NC_088795.1 coordinate 22,128,790, forward strand.
GCCATTCAATGACAGACCTGAGGGTGGCTATCTTACAACAGAAAAACTTCAAAAACAGACTCCAATGACAGACTGCTGAGCTGGAATTGATATGCAAACTAGACACCATCAACTCAGGATTGAATGAGGACTGGGAATGGCTGAGCCATTACAAACATTGACTCTATCTCCCCTTGTAAGTATTCTCACACTTCTTATCAAACTGTCTGTACTGGGCTATCTTGATTATCACTTCAAAAGTTTTTTTCTCTTACTTAATTGGCCTCTCAGAGTTGGTAAGACAACTCCCACCTGTTCATGATCTCTGTATGTATGTATATATATCTCAATATATGTTCCACTCTATATGCATCTGAAGAAGTGGGCTATAGCCCACAAAAGCTTATGCTCTAATAAATTTGTTAGTCTCTAAGGTGCCACAAGTACTCCTGTTTATTCAGTGTTCCGTGATTTGAATGAGGGCCTAATTTTCTGATTAATTTCCCCCAGAGATTGTCTTTCTCTGAATTACGTAGCCTGTTAAAGACTAAGAACACTTTTAGTCTATGGCATGTACTTGTGCAAGATGTTCCCTTTCTACCAATGGACAATACTCCAATTCCAAAAATCTGTTAACCTAACTTAATATAACTCATCTGTTCAGTTGATGCATATGGAGTCAGGATACTTCCTCTTTCAAGTCTGTGAAAATAACTAAGATCAGAAGTAACTTTAGTTACATCAGCATCACCTTTATTAACCTTAAGATTGCACACAACATATTTTAAGTGGAACATCTCTTTTTAGTGTATCCAAAAGAGAGAGTATGTAATTCAGTTTTGTATTTAATATTTATACACTTTTTATCTTTATATTTTGATTTATTTTCCATAAGCAAAGAGGCAAGGAGACAGGGTTTGATTCATTCTGGTTTAAGAAGTATTCAAATGTATGAAGCTCCTCTATATTAGCCTGTATAATACCAAAATACAAAATTTAAATCCAAATGATCAAATAATTGCAATGATCTATGGTCAATGGAAATGGCTGTTACCAACGTATATTAAACAGTCTTATCTTCTTTAACAAATTATTTTTGTGTTTTATAAAAGTGCTTTATGTATCTACCATAAAACCATAAAGGCACGAAATTCAATGCACCATATGTTCAGTACTTATGAACGAATCACACTATGTAATTTTCTTCAACAGAGTACTTAGGAGCCAATGTTCATCTATAAATATTGACTACCTCACAGCCAACAAGTACTTGAACACCACTACTAATATTTCAGGTGTTTATTTCACCTCTTGAGTCAATGTTAGCACCACTGAAACGGATGAAAAAGCCGAATACTGTATACTAGAACAACCTTGCAAACTTTTATTCACCCAAGACAGGTAGCATTTTGACAGGAAATAAAATATCAGTGTTTTCTATACATTATAATCAAGGCAAAAGGTGGGTGGACTATAGATTCAAGGGGGGAAATATTTATTTTGGTAGGCTGTGTTAGGGTTTATAGTGTAATAATCAAAAGGACTGCTAACATAGGGTTTCCTAGTGTTAACACTAGGAAACCTGGTCTGGGTTCAATTAGTATGCGAATAAGAAAGTCAGCGAGAACTCCAGGGGTCTGTCTGTGTCAAGTAGTCTCAATAAAGAAATTGCCTTTATTAAAACTTACTCTTGCCGCCTCTCTACCATGAGAGAATCTACAGAGTATTCCAATGAGAATAATGGAGGTGAACACTTAGTTTATATTAAATTTTATTAACAGGGATGGTAGGCAAGTTTGTTTTGTTTAAAGCTTACTATGAGATTAATTCCATTTATAATTTGACACTAGTCAATTCACTTTGTATTTATTGCAATGATTTCTGTACAAATGACCAGGCATAAATGTGATGGGGTATTTTTCAAGTATATAAAAAGATAGTTATTGTACCAGTCCTATAATTACTTTACAGTTCTATATTTTTTTCATCCTCTCAGATTCATCAAGACAGTAGTTGATTTTCCAGCAAAGCATCCATCCAATTTGTGTGTGTAAAGGAAACTATACCTCTAAATATCAAACATGGAGTTGAAAAATCAGATTTCCCTGAAGCAATTGGAGAACAATAACCCTCTAAAGTTTGTAAAATAATTTTACTCATTTTCTCTTTCCAAACAAAGAGCAGTCAAACCAAATTTCATGCAAACATAGAGAAAATTAATTATTCAAGGAATGAACAACCAAGTGTTATTTTACCAAATTATAAACCTCTGTGAATAATAGAAATGTCTAATGACCCTTAGCTATAGCACTAAAAACAAAAAAATCATAACTGAAAATATGACTCACATCTGTAAACAAAATTCAAATTGATCACTGTAGAAGGTACGCCTGATTCTACTCTTGCTTATATGAGTTTTATATTGGTAGTGTAATTCCACTAACTTCAGTGGATTTACGCTTATGTTACATAGCTAGAAATGAAAGCAGAATCAATGCCAGGCTTTTAAACATATAATCATTTTTGAAAGGGAATAAAATTCTACCCAATCATTAGCTTTTATTATTGTCTATGCAAACTAGCAAGAAGCCAAATGACTGTGCCTCTTTATGCAACTTGGTTAAATGTGATACCTTCTCTGAGATAATATAACAAAAATGCTCCAAAGTCTTAATTTGTATACCAGGACTAAAATAAGCAACTATATGTAGCTTTTGTTAGGTAATATGGTACACGGATATGGAGACAGTATTAATCAATATAGGGCAGAGTGTCAGTGCATTTAACAAGACAAGCTCTTTGCAAGGACCTGTCATTTATTAATGTCTGTAAAGTGCCCAGGTTGGTTAGTGTCTAGGCATCTGTGCAACAAGATGTCCTTAATCAAATTGCACCAAGTAGAGAATGGGCCAAAATCAATTTCTTGAATCCAGAACTCATGGTACCTGACCTGTCCTTACAATGTGCTGCAACAAACTTCAAATCCTAACAACTTCATCTGTAGTGTCAACTTGTATTAAGCCAAGGGCATTTTGAGGATAAATACATTAAGAGAGATGCTCTTATACTGTGGTATTAGTGGCATGTAAGTATGATCAAGATAGATCGGCTAGAGATAAAGCAGAGCGACCGACCCTCGTAACAATATTCCTGATGAGCTGCCATGCCATATGTTGCAACACAACTCAACCCAATTCTCATGGTGGTTCACATAAGACTTTCATCACATACAAAGTGTTGTAGTACACCAGTAACTGCTTTTTTACTAATTAGGCACATTACATAATCTGTATCTGCAGCCTGAATCAATCATTTTTCATTGATATAGGCAACTACGTATATTCTTACATGTACCTTATAGAGAAGTTATTTTCTGAAATAGTGCTGGAAAGTACAGATCACAGACAAATCTTGTTAATTAATGGTATATGACCATCCTCACAGCACTTTGAAAATTGACCACATCAAATGTTTCTACATCTAAAATACTACGTGGAAATTCTAGTGCTTCTTGTACATCCTTCAATCTTTCTCTTATGGTTATGATTCCAAATGACTAGCCACCACAAAATATATTTTCTAAAAAACAGAAGAACATTAATCTGCCTAAACGGACAGCTGCACAAAGACAAAGCTCATGACGCTCGGGAAATACATTGAAAATATTTGTAATGGATTGTTTTATTTATTCATACATATTACAGTCAAATAGACTACACATGTATTATACTGCATATTATCTACATTATTATTATTATTATTATTAGACAAATGAGTCATTTTATTTAATCCTGGCTCACATGCTCCTAGTCTTCCCTGACTTCAAAGCCTACCTTACTAACATTGACCAAATGATCTCTCATCAGGGCCCAATACTGTTGGCAGCAAGATATGAAAGTTTAAACACCTCAAGGAGAGACAATAGAGGCAGAGAGTCTCACTTCAGAATCTGTACAACCAGTTTTGCTCATTAACAGGTGAAGTGACAGAGCAGAAGAATGGAACATTTTGCTCATTGATTAAAATTTGATTTTTCTTAGGAGGTCACATTCAACCTTCAGTTCACCATAAGCAGACTTAAGTCTAGCATCTCCTTTTCTAAATAACGGAAAGAAAGCAATGATGACTTAACAGTAGTAAGGGAATATAACGATACTAACTAGACAATGAATTCTAAAGGAAAATCCCAACAAGGGAAAAATACAGAAGCTTATCATCCATTAAATAAATCAGACATAATTGAGTATGCACTATAGTTGTGTCTATGCAAGTACAAGAATTTGGAGGAAGAGCATATTGTAATTCCAAAATGGAACAACCCTTTGAAATGTCTTCTATGCTGCAGGAATTGGCATTCACCTGTTGCTCAATGAAATTCATCCTTCAGGCTAGTCATTCCCCAACAGGACAGGAAAAATTTTACTGTGGCAAGATTGTACACGGGGTTTCAAGGCATTGTGCAGGATTTTACGTTCAAGATGCCGGTTTATTTTAATCGGAGTTGATCGGTTAAAGGCCTGAGCCCCATTTTGACAATGAAGTCAGACAAGGTCTCTATTTGGTTTGACACAGTGGTCACAGTAAGAGGACATTTGTCTTAGCTGGACTGCACTGCTCACACATGTTAGTTCTCAAGGCTACATGAAAACAGCATATGCTAAAAGTTATTGACCAACATGCTAAAATTTGTGCACTGTTTGATATACATCATCAAACTTATTGCTAGTTTATTCCAATATTACCACTGAAAACTATGCTTCACTTCTGTCATCACTGTTCATCAACATTTAGCTTATCCCTGCTTCAGGAAATGAATGTGTGCATTTGTTCTAGGACCACCCACATTCCCGCAATTAGCATTTACTTGTTAAACTATCTTTATTGCATGTCTTTTTCACCTTGGGAGATGACTTTTGTAGATGTTTTATGAGACTATGGTCAGTGAGTTCCTTATGCTGTCTAGTACAAGGAGGTACATCAAGTAGAATAATGTAAAACCAGGAAATCATTAATAACCTTTTGAGTGATTGGTGAGTAAAGAACCAAACCATCTATTTTCTTATTAAAAATCATATTTTTCACTGGTATTGTTCAAAGATTACTAGAGCAATTTTCCTCAAAATAAAATGTATATACTTGCTTGGTCTTCTCTGTGTGAAGACAAATCATGGAAAACTTCATAACCAACGGAAAGTATTTTCCAGAAAATTATGAGCTGGTGAAAAAAGGATTTTATAATGAAACTCCATGTGGCCAGTAAACCTTAAACCTTGCCAGTATTACCCAAGATGAAATAGATAGTGTCCCCACAGTCTCTGCAACATCTTCAATACTGCAAATATTAAAGTTATCTAACTGCATATGGTGATATAGGCTCCAGTCCTCCATGAGCTCTGCCGAAGTGTAAGAAATCCAGACAGTTATCTATGGCATTTGGCAAATTTTGAAAGGCCTCCTGTTCAGCCTTAATAATGGCAGAGTTCATCACAATGAATGTGACAAGCATCTTTGCAATGACTTGAATTCCTTAACTTTTGAAGATCAGCGACGTCCTCACTGCAAAACGGGTGTTTTTTGACATTGAGACAGCTATCTCAGTGTAAAATCCTAGTGACGGGTAGTTTTTGACTTGATGTAGTCTGTTGAAATCAACCCCATACCTCCCACCTGGGGTTGAACTCGACTACCGTGAGGTAAAAACAACCATCCCCCGTCTCTACTAGAATTTTACATCTTGATATCTCAATACATAACATCTCCTGTATTTTGCAGGGGTACATAACCATTGACTTGTAAAAGGGGTGGATTGTAATTTCAGTAGTCAGTCTGTCCTGAATTTACTTACATCTGAAAGTTTACTGTATAATTGAATCAACATAATGGGAAAGATGGAGTAGCCGTCTTTGAACCTGGGTTTGAACTGGATCATAATTGCACAAGAAGCAAAAGCACAAAAGGTGAGAACATTTCCTCTGCATCTTATAACAGTCACAGTACCACATAAATGTAATGTTAAGTATAGCTTTTTATGAGCTTGCAGCAGAGCAGAGATAACTATTTTTTTTTTAAGTTTGGCTGTCATGAGGTTAAAATAAACACTACCTCAGCTTCAATTTCAAAGCCCCCATGGAAACATGGAAAACATGTGTTGCTTTCAAGCTATATGTGTTGCTTTTCACAAGCTATAAAAATATTTGAATGCATAAATTCAAAGAAAACTTTAAGGAGATATTCTTCAAGAGAGGATATGGAAATCATTTTAGGAAGAGATCTCAATTTTCTGGCGTGTTACACTGACGGTGATATAAGGGAACGAAGCATAGCTTTTTATGATCTTGACAATGCTATATCTTTTAAAAGAAAACATGAAGTACCCTGAGAAATGACAGGCTCAGATATTGATCAGCTTAGTGAAGAGCTTTTACCAAAAAGTAGAAGAAAAAAAAAAGGTGAAAGATTTATTAGCACTGTTTCCACTGACCATTTTTCTGCTGTAGGATAAAGAGAGATTCCATAGAACTCACCTTATGTATGTTTAGGTAGAGTAACCAGTCATCTCATAAATAAAACAGAAACCCTTATCCATATAAGCCACAACTTTGTACAGTTATTCACTTCTTTTAAACTTGCCCTTGAACAATGGCCCCAAGGTGATACCAATGCAATTCTGAGAGGTAAGCAAGGACCAACAGACTGATTTGGGTAACATACAAAATTAATACAAACTTGATCCTGAACTGGGAAACCTGGATAGACAGGTATAAGGGCAGCTATCCCTGGAGGCTCCACAGATTCCCAAGTGTTCTTGGGTCTCTCTGAGTTTAAAGAGAAACAGGATTCATAAATACAGTTTAAATAAGAACATGCACAAATAAACAAATTGTGTCATACCCAACTCTGTATAGTTTCCTTTTTATTAAGCCTTGATCAATTTTGAGCACTTGCAACAGGTCAATTGTTGCTGCTGCTGAACATAAATTGATGCTGATGTAATTTGTTTATTTATATGATGCATAAGTTCTTGTCTACACTATGTACCTATGTCCTGTTGCTCCTAAATCCATAGTAATACATACAATTCTGCATCCCCTCTGCTTTTTCTGATTCTATCTGTGACTTGAGGCCCCAAAATATTATGAGAAATTCTGGCTTGGGATATTTCTGGCCAAGTGGTAAAAAAGGTAGTAAGAAAGCAAGCTGTCCCTGTGAAAATTCCAGCACAACATTACAGACTCAAATGGTTGGATAAACTTTGGATAAGCCTCTGAACTTTTGGCTTCTGCAAACCAAAGCATTTAAATATAAATATAAATCTTTCCCTGGAAAGCTGCAATAGATTAGAAAATTCAAACCTACATGAGACACACACTATATTTTATAGCCTTAGTTTTCATGTCAAGATTTTTGTATCTTTTTAAAATCTGGAAACATAATAGGAAAAAGGTTTGCAGCTTCAACTTCAGTGTTTAATCACTGGCAAAAAATATTTATTGGTGTGTAATACTCTGCCGTGAACATTATCCCTTAATTATACCTCAAAATAGAGGCTTCTTACATTCCTCCATTACACCCTACAAGCTTCCTCTGAGTAAAGCTCCCATCAGCCTCAATTTCAGGAACACTGCAATCACCACTCCCACCCCACATCATATCAGGGTCTCTGTGTGCTCCCCTTCTCCCTTCCCTCCACCCTAGTCCACCAGGCCAGGGTCTCAATGTGCCTCTCCATCCCGCCCTCTGCCACGTGTCAGGAGGCTCTGTGCATCCCTTTCACTCCACGATATCTGCCTCCCTCCACACAATTGTCCCCTCGTTCTCATCCCATGTCAGAGGCACTGCGTGCGCTCCCCATTCTCCTTATACCAGTGTCCCCCATTCTCTCCTCCTTTCAGGTTTTCTATATGCCTTCTTCTTTCCCTTTCCCCCAAGCCACAGTCTCTGCATTCCTAGGCGAGACTAGTTTCTACAATAGTCCTTCTCAGCCTACACATTATAGAATGTTAAAACTACCTTGGTATTCTTAGGATGGGGATTTCTGCTTGACATGTTAGATTGTAACCGAAATCATCAGGATTTGTCATGTCAATAATCTGTGTAACAGAGAGACAAACATCCATGGATTAAAGCATCCCACAATTAATCCATATGACACAATAGATCGTAATAGCTGTGAAAGAGCTATTGTGTCAATATTAAGCATTTTGTCACAGTCTGTCAATGAGTACTTTCAAATCTGCAAATAGTCACAATAAAATTTGCTGTCTCCTTCAGAACATACAAAAAGGGGGTCTAGTCGCCCTCAGCATGCAAGGGATTACATGTAGAATTCCTATTAGTGCAAATGGGAATGATTCCTGTGAAACACACACACACACACACACACCCCTATGTTAGTGGTATAGGCCCTTCTGAATGCATGATAACAATTTACGTTACAAGATAGTTTGTTGAAGAGAAGTGGGACACTTCTACAACAGTTGTTTGCTTTTTCTCCCCAATGAAAAAACGAGTGTCATTTTTAATTTTTTTGTACCAAAATACCTAACGGGTACTATTACTAACCCACATGACTGCCTATGACTTGCAAAGCTTCATTCAATAACACAAATGTTCTTTTAATTAGATTACAAAGCATCTGAAACCCCTAAACCTTCTCTCTTTCTCAGAGCATAGGAAGGAACCTACAGTCCTCCCTGTCCCTATTGTTCAAAAATAGGTGCTCCAAACTGATGTAGAATGGCTCCTGCAGAGCAAGTATTTTCATAGCCTGAGCTTTTGACATGCTGAACAGAAGGTAAGACTGATGGAGTCACCCCACATCAATGAAGCAATACCCTTGAAAATAACGCAAGGAACTTTACCAGTGTGAGGATTATGGAGAGTTCTGGTTGACTGTATTCATAGTAGGCAGTTATGAGTCTTTAAGTAGTCTCAGCGAAGGTAGAAATTGGAAGCTGGGCTGCATGAAATAAGATAAAACAAAAATTCCTTCCTGCCACAGCTCTGCAATCTCACTGGTTACCACCATATTAATTGGACGATGGGGTTCCAGAACACTAGCGGCATGCATTACAGATATTCTACAATCAGGGACTGGTTGGCTTTTTTGTCCTCAGACATGTGCTGTCCAGAGTAAATGCACAAATAAACAGAGTCCTGTGCTCTGAGCCTCAGCTATAGTGATAATTTATACAGCATGAAGTATCAGCAAATTCTTGCTTTTAGATAAAAACCACTGACAAACACCAGTATGACATCAACAAATAACCCCTTTCCAGGAAGGGCTCAGGTAAACTCATGAACACACCTGTTTTGTGTGCCCTTTAGCTATGTCTGCATTTCATTATGGATAGATACAAAGGAATTTGTCTCTTCAGAATGACAATTCTTTATGAAATAACATTAAGCTATCACTTGAGAGCTTCTTTCTCATTCCCTCTCTTTCAATTTATCTTTCCACATACTAAGCTCATATGTCACCTCATGCTCCCGGAAGCCTCCAATAGGGCTTGAGGGTATGAATGACACCTCTAATGTCCACATTCATTTTCCTTCTTCTTTTAGACAAATGGCCATATATTACAGCCTATTTGGTTTAGATTCACATGAAGGCTAAAATCTTTGGTATAGATAACACTTCAAACAACTCCGTATCTTAAGGCATGTGTGGTAATAGGTGACTCATCTCTTTGGAGCATATACAATACAGCAGGGCACATTTGAGGGTTTTTTACTGAATCTGAACACAGAGAAGACTGCACAGTGGGTAGTTTGCTCTGGGTACTTGTTATTATGAACTCTGTGTGTACATTTAAAAAAAATCCCTTTCAGCAAAAAGCTACCTTTTTTAAGCCCAAAAAAAAAAAAAAGTAATCATCACACAACATCTAACTTTAACTTGGATATTCAGACTCACAGAAAACAATAGAGAAAATAAAGCTAGTGGCCATAAACAGCCTGACAACACTAGACACTAAGGAAACACATTAAATTAGAAGTTTATATAGTTCCTACCATCACATAATGAAGCACTGAAGAGCTTTGGCTGCAGGGCCATGCTAACACAGAAAAATGTGTTTTAATAATGGATGCAAAGTATTTTATCAGTTCAGTGAGGAGGGATGGAGAAATGATAAATGACTTAAGGTTCTGCAGGGGGTTTCTACTGATGCAGTTGTTTAGAAAGACACCAGGCTCTGTCACGCTGCTTTTCCTTTCTCCAGGCTGTAATGAAATGAGTGTAGCTATGGAATCATAACCTCACAAAGGAGCATGGCATGGTCTTCTCTCTCAAGAATCTAGTGTATTAATGTCTTTTGTCCATGTGGCACAGACTCGCATGATTAATTTCTTCAAAGGCCTAGAATGAGATTATAGCCCTTTTGATTTCAAGAAATACATTTTGGATGAGCAATCACGACAGGACCTTTTCATTGCACTTTGAGTAGTGGAGTGGGTTGGATTACATGAATTTTTTAAGACTCTTTACCAGCACCCGATGTTCTCATTAACTACTTCAATGCTAAGTGTTCAAGGGATCAATGAGCAGTAATTACCGTTCATTACCCCCCCAACATTTTTTTTTGACAAAACATTATGGACATGCCTAATTTATCTACCTCCTATTTATTTCTTTATAGTGCTCTGCCTGTATTTGTACACCATGTCCAAAATTTTCAAGCCTAGGTGTCTGCAGTTAGGTTCCTAAATCTAGATTTATGCCCTTGTGGATAAAACAGAAAGTGTGTAAACAGAACACATGATTGCTAATGCTCCCACAATTCTGTGCAGTGCATTACTCCTCTCTCCCCCACCCCCGTTACCATAGCAAAGTGAGCAGATAGATATAAAAGCCAACAATTTCAAACCCAGGTGTCTACAGTTAGACTCTTAAAATCCATATTTAGTCACCTAAATAAAAATAGTCTGATTCTGAAATGTATTGAGCACCTTTCATAGTTAGTGGAATTTGTGGCTGTTCTGCACATAAAATCAGACATTTTTTAATTAGGTGACCAAATATGGATTTAAGAACTTAACTGCCAGCATCTGGGTTTAAAGTTTTTGTCCTTTGTATCTCTCTCTCTATTTTGATGAGGTAACAGAAAAACAAACCAAAACACTGAACTGAATTCCATGAGTGTTAGCAACAATGTGTTATATTAACACATTCTATTCTGAACAACAGACAAGATATGAGTGTGTAAAACTTATCACAAGTTTCTAATGGCCCCTTTAAAATGTTTTGATTTTGTTTAAGGAAAAACTACAGTACAAGTTCTTATTCAGATTGAATTCCCCAAGTGTTTCCAGGAAACAGTGTGTAAGATTGAAGATTAATTAATTTTAAAATGGACAATCAATTATACGATTTCCATAGTGCTTGCCATACAGCACCTCAGAGCATATTACAGTATAAAATGGTACATGAAAAACTCTAATAATGAACTGCAACTGCTGTGACTGAAGAACAGACAGCAGACAACAAAGCAAAATAGGAATGTGTGAACAGTGATGCTGTAATTGATTTTACTTTCTCCTCAGTGTGGTGTTAAAATACTACAATACCAAGTGCTATGTGTAACATACAGTAGGTGTCAAACATTACATATAACATACATTACTACTAGCATCTTTGCTAATTTAAATTATGTAATGCCCATTTCACCACTCAGTTACAATGACACAGGAAACAAGCAAAATCCTGCAACAAAGAATAACTATTAAAGCCTAACAAAATCCATACAAAATGCATAACATGACAGCATATCATAGCATGCAAATTGAAAATATTTGGACTGCAAAGTCCTAGCAAGAATCTGGACATTTAATCAGAGCACCTAGACGCGATGGTGACAGATGTTCAACCAATAGCATAGAAGACAAGCAGATTCGTACTTGTTGGGTCAGAATCTCAGCTGGTGCAAATCAGAGTTACAACGAATTTACATCAGGTCATAAGCTGAGGCTCTCTGACCATCCCTTCTTGAAACTTATCTTTTAGGAAGAGGGGAGAACTGTTTATTGGACAATGGGTTTAATTGACTGGGGTCATAAGGTGGAAAGCATCATCATTTGATTTGCATGATGTTATTAAACATTGTTTATTGCAGAGCCAGGGGAGAATACTGCTGATGACACAGGGAGCGCCTCACGTGAGACACATTTGTCAGAAGAGACTACATGTAGTTGGATGTCGTCCCAGAAGCAAGAGGGAACACTGAGAAGGTTTAGGCCTGATGTGGCCATGTGGTCTGGCAGGGTAGTGGGTAGCTATCCAGGGATAATAAAACCAATGTTGGCAGTATGCAAGATGTAGCTTTGTGACACAGTAGTATGATGACTTCAACTTGGCACAAGGGGATAGAAGTTCAGGATTAGTAGAGTTGCAGCCAGTAGAGGAAGATGTAGCTTCTTTCCCCCCCAAAAACTTCATGTATTCAGGTGTTCCTTGGAACAATGATCTCACAATAGAAACCAGAGTTATTATACACCCAATAGTATACAGGCCCACAGGGACTCAATAGTCATCAGATTCTTAACCACATGTTATGAGCATAATAAACACTTGTGTTCTAACGCATAAGCATTACTAACTTCCAGTTAAAAGACAGCAAGTGGAAACCATTTAAATAGATTCAGCCTGACTCTGATTGAACTTACACTTGGTGAAACTCAATGGACTTCAATGTAGTTACTCTTCACTAAGGCCCCTGATTCAGTATTCCAGCCCTATTCAGCAAAGCACAGTTAATATTAGGCAAGTATGGACTGAAGAATGTGTTAAAATTAAGCATGAACAAAGTGTTTAATGCTTTGCTGAACTGGGGTCTAAGTAAAAGGAAAATTTGGCCTTGTGTGTTTTAATAATTAAGGTCCCAAAATTATGAGCTATTAATATTTAAGAATTGCCCAGGCATCAAGGCCTTTTAGAAAGATAGAACCGAGGACTGGGAGAATAAAACCCCAAAGTCTAATGGCTACATTTCTTCAATACTCTGAAGAAAATCAGAATTGCTACAGCTTTTCAGAAGAGTTTAATGCTGGTATAGCTGGAGAGACTTCTCCTTTTTACCCTATCTGTGAATAAGAAAATGAATTAAAATCATATTCAATTAATATCAAACACTGATACTATATAATGAACCAGATGCAGTAGTAAAATAGGAAACTTGATAAAATCTAAAATGATGATTACAGTGTGTATAAAAGGGAAGTCAACTGTAACTGATACAGCTTTGGGCAAAGTATTGTAAACTTTAATGATGGGGTTTACCTCATGGACAATCCTGGTAGGGAAAAAAGGGTTTGCATTCACATTGATTTCTTTTAGTTTAAGTGATAAAGTGAAGAAGAAAACTAATGTTTTCAATCAATAACATGCTTATTTTATTGAGTTAGTAAAATACACCTGTGCTGAAAGAGGCAATAAATAAAAGAAACTGAAACCAAATAGAGCGTTTATAAGGACATGGCCACCTAGATGTAACTGGTGGATTAATAATGCAGACTCAGCTCAGTCAGACAAACCACGGTCCCACCATTGTTGTTAAAACAAGGAAAACGTTTTATACGGCTCTTCCTTTTTGCCAAATGTTGTTGGAGAACAACAGTTCTTGAGGTGACTTTGCATTGTATAATGGACTGTTAAAACAAGTTTAAAAGAGCATCAAGGAATGTGGAGGGACTTTGAGTGAATTTTCTGAACTTTAAACTTGACATTTCAGCAATTAGCAGAGTGCTGCTGGAGAAACTGCAAGTTGAGCATGCTTAACCACAAAGTTGGCTAAGGAATGAATCACAAAGAGGCCCACAGAAAGTCACTTGCAGAGGTAAGTTGCTGACTGGAGCAAATCAGTTGTTCAAGGTATGTCCCAAAATAGATGTACCAACAGTTGCCTAACTTGTTTTACACAAGCTGGTGTGACAAGATGTGTTGCGCAAAGACTGGAAAATTCCAGGCTCTGGGTCTGTCTACACTACCGCGATCTATGTGAATAGCGTAGCTGAAGTCAACATACTTAGATCTACTTACCGCGGTGTCTTCTCGTTCTGGAGGAGTACCGGAGTCGACAGGAGAGTGCTCAGTGGTCGATCTATTGTGTCTATACTAGACACGATAAATCAACCCCCGCTGGATCGATCGCTGCCCCCGATCTGGCAAGTACTCAAAAGCTGATGTGTCATTCCATGATTGATTGGGGAGAGAGGATGACTCATTCTGGTTGAACATTTCAAATCTGTTGAACAAGTATGGGTCACCATCTAATTGGCCCATCCCAAAACTTACAAGAAGAGGAACTAAATTGAACCATCCAGAATAAAATGGCCTGTCTCTTTCAGCTAATGGCTTCCCAAGTCAGACACACCTGGAAGACAGTAGACAGTAGACTGAGGTCCCGAGTTGGCCACCAGCTCATGACATCAAGTACCTACCTCAGATATACAACTTTAACTGTCTCCTATTTTCCAGCAATTTGGTTTGCCCACTAGCCTATTGGGAAAATACTATAGTCATGTCTGTCCTTCAATCCATCTGTGGTTGCAGTGTTAACTCTCACTGCCAACAATAACTAAGCTGAAAGCTGAGGGCTGAGCAAAGATCTGGTGATAAGTGATAAACTTACTCAAGTGATGACCCACGTCAGTCAATTGAGCATTATCTGAAATTAAGTACCTAATTAGTAAGGAAGTGTAGATGTTTGTGTATGTGGTTTAAAGATAGTCACACAGTTCCAGCTTGTGCCTTTTTTTTCGTAACAGGTTCCTATCAAAATTGCTGTAAAGTAGATTTAAAACTGAAATTTCATTTGTTAACAGAACACTGTACATGCATGTAATGGTTTCAATCTGCCCTCCCAGTCCGAGGTGTATATTGATATAAAATGAAACCAAGTGTGCAAGCTTTTAGAACTGTACACTCAGTCTACATATAAATGTAGAGTTTATATTCGATAGATAGTTCAGAGTGTTAGATCCTGGAGCTAATATCATTCATTGGGAAATATGTAACAAGGGTAGACTGCTATAAATCACTTGGAAGGAGACTTTGGTAAACTGGCATGTAAATATCTGACCAAACTGTCTGGTGATCTAGCTGTGTGTTTTTTTTCCTGTTGTGTTAGCAGCACTGGAGATAACCAATCGGCACAAACGAGGCCCTATTCTAAAATCCAAACAAAGTCACCTTCCCCTGCCAGTCAGTGAGTATACGTGTTATTTTCTATTGCGGTTGTGTGATTTGATTCTGAAAATCTGAATAGTTATATTGACATTTTTTCTAATTCGTTTAAGCCCAATCATTTTTGCCTCTTAATCCTAAACTGTTATTAAGGATATTTATCTAAGCTCTATAAAACTAAATTCAACTCAAGTTCTTTTCTTTAGTTAAGAAATTGAAATTAAAAGAACCCTAAGAAACATGATATTAGTAATGAGTTAAACAGTTGCTTAACTAAGGTTTGTTTTCTACCTTTATCCTATCCTTTAAAAAATGTGCAGACACACAAATTCAAAGAACCTTTCCTTCCTCATCTGTTTCATCATGATTAGGGTGAACAGATGTCCCGTTCTTAAAGAGACAGTCCCTTTCTTGGGACTTTTTCCTTATAATACCCCCCACACCCTGTCCCATTTTTTCACAGTTACTATCTGGTAACCCTAATCATGATCATAGCAGCTTCCTGCTGACATCAAGTTAAATCATCTGCATATTGAGAAATAAGATACTTTGTTGAAGAGAAGCTCTCTTCTGTTCATCTCCAGTTCTACCATTCCACTCCTTGGGATGTTTCAAACCAGTCCTCCTCCACTTGGATTGCAAGCAGTTTCCCTCAAGTCAGATGGAAAATATCTGGTAAATTCCATGTTGCAGTAGCCTGCTTGATCCTTTTTTACCCCACGATGTTAGTACCCCTGATGCATATAGACCTTATGTTTTGCATTTCCTAACACTGGAAATATGTAGTTATAAATCCCTTAGAAATTTCATGCTGCTGAACTGGTGTGTACTGTGCTTATGATCCTTATAAACACAAGACATTTACTGGCATAGTAGCATGTTTTTCATGGACAAAAGTAGGAATTTTAAATAGACAGGTGTGATGATTGCGGGGATCTGTCTGTATAATTTATGAATCCTGGATGATATTTTGCGAAGCTGTTGCTATGAAATTTTCTGTATCATAAATCTCCTTTGTATGTGTATCTACCATGGGCTACCAGGGTTGCTTCAACATCTTCCCCAGGCTAGGAACAATGGGAAATATTTAACCCTTAACAACTGGTCATTAGATAGGCTAAGAGAGATGGCTATTAACAGGTACTTCTTCCTTTTGTCTGAAGAGAGGCCAATTGGAAAGAGTGGGAAGTTACCAGACATAGGAACAGGAAGTGCTGGACCAGCCAAGGACAAAGAAGGCTGAAAGACTCCACAAAGGAGAAGCAACCCAGCTTGCAAGAAACTTAATGAGATAAGGAACTTTGCCAATCTACCTGAACCCAGATGGTACCCCAAGGACTCCTAAAGGAAGGGTGAGCTACTGAGGAGCATTATATTTAGGATGTTTATTGTTCTCTAAATGACTTGCAGTGTGTATTTATTGTGTAACTAAGAAAAGATTGAATACATATTAGACACTATTTAACCTGTCTTTGTGTGTATATACTTCACAATTACTACATGCTTCCTAAGAGAGTAAAACTGTAACTTGGTGTGATTCTGGGAGAGGATGTGTTCGAGCTACTGGGGTAAATTGCGTGCCTAGAAGAGGTGGTCTGATGGGCTGCATGACCCAGTGGCTGTGTTCCCTCACAGGAGTTAAGGGCGGCTGGCAGGGGCAGCCTTACTGGACCTGATAGACCAGACTTCAATTTTTGTTACCATAAGGAAATAATACATGTTCCTGTTAAATTCACCTGTTTGAATTTCACTTTTACCTCTTTCTGCAATGTGGGAAAGATACATTACAAACAAGAAACTTTTGACGCTTCATTTCCTATGTGACTATCCTCACAGTATCAGTAAATGACAGAGATTGAGATTTAAATTATGCATCTCAAAAGGTAATTTAACTATGTTTAATTGTCAAGTTCCTTTGACAGCTATAGAGAGTCACAAATTTTATGTATTTGAAGAACAAGCATGGGCTGTATCAGTGCAAATTTCCCCACCCCACATTGCCAGTTAGAAGCTATACCACGACAGGCAAAATGGGATCCAGACTCTGACTGACATAAAAACAAATAATACCCCATACTATAAATACATGATATTTACTTATAACAACAAAATGAACTTCCCATAGTTAGAAATAGGCTTCCGAGCCGAAGCTCCAGCCTGAATCGTAATGTCAAATCACCATCTACTCAGCAATTCTTAGGGCAGTAGCCCCACTAACAGAAGTCTGTGGACCCAGGCTGGGACGCTTGTTCCCAGATGCAGTATAGACACACACCGAACATAAGCCTACACTGCAAAAAAGATGTGTTCTTAGCTATTAACTCAGGTTAGCAGCTCAATCCAAAGCCAAAAGGGCAAACCTAGGCTTGAACTTGAGCTAATAACCTGAATGAAAGGCCAATCCCCATATCTTCACTGCTATTTTAATCTGAGTTTGCTAACAGGTTAGCTAAACTGAGTTATGAATACTTTTTTGTTGTTGGTGGTGGGTTTTTTGCAGCATAGACATAAGTTTGTCTCAGCCAGAAGGCATGTTTTATATATTTCGCAAATGTTTGTATCTCATATAAAACAGGAAACATTATCACTGAAGAAGAAGAAATAATAATACTTTTCATTTATATGGCTCTTCGCATAGTTAAGTTGCTCTTCAAACATACATTAATCATCAATACCCCTTATGAGTGACAAATATATGTTTTTATTTCCGTTTTACAGATGGGAATCTGAAGCAAGGTGCTGAGTAGAGTTCCTGAAGTCAGAGGCAGACATACAATTAGAGCTCAGGACTTCCTTACTTTCCAAGCCCTGTGCTCAGTGCTCCATACCGTGTTTCCCACCCCCATAACCTCAGATCTGTTCCCTCGACTCTTTAGAGGGATGAGGAATTGTGCTTCTTTTTAACAAATTTTTTTCTAAGATTTTTATGATCCTGTGTCATTTGCATATCTCTTTGTGGGATACAGCAGGTGGTATTAGTTGACCCTGGCTTCCAATTGTTGTTCACATACCCCTTTAAGTCTCCATGGAAAGAAAGCTGTTTGTACAGAACAACTTAAGACATTCTACTTGGGAAATATATTGACTATTGCCAAGAAAGAAAGGGCTCAAACGATGCATACATTTATTAACGGGGCATACATTATTTTTTTCTCTCCTGTTCTAGCTGTTCAGTGAGACCCAGTGAGAAAATAAAATGATATGTGAAAGGTGCAGAAGCAGCCTAAACAAAGCAAGATGAAATTTCAGCTAAGGTTTCTACAGCTGTGAAATAATACATCGAGAATGAACAACAGCAAGAGAGGATTAAAGAAGAATTTACTAAAGGAGAGAATAATTAAAAGTTGAGATGCGCCAAGACTAGAATTGCAGCTTATCTCAATAGTCGTTAAGTGCCTAAAAATAATGCAAGCAAACAAACAAAATTTACTTCGGGTAGGTTTCTAATCCTCTAATTACCAGCAAGAAATATGTGTGCTCCCTGAATTAGTTTATTGACTAGCAGAGTGCTTATACATTGTGTCATGAGCAGAATTAGAAAACCTCATAGATGCTGTGAGGACAGCTTAGAGGATGCTTGGTATATCACAGGGGATGGTGCAGATTGTATACAGCTGCTGCCTGATAAAGAGTGACTAAACAGAGGATGGAGAGCTCACAGATTTCCAGTATATATCAAATAGACGGCTTGAGACATTGGTTAAGATCTCTTCCTCCCCACTTTTTAAATATACTGGGCCCTATCCTCAGCTAGCATAAATTGGCATCACTCTGTTGAAGTCATTAAACCTATGCCAGTTTAAACCAGCTGAGAAGCGGTCTCACTGTATTTGAGCCTTGTGACCCCAATTCAATAAGGTACTTGAGCTTATGAATAATTTTATACACCTGACTAAAATGAGACTACTTTCATGCTTAAAATTAAATATTTAGCTGAATTGGGGCGTACCTGAAAGTTTGTCACCTTTTCTCTTTTCCCAGCAGCCACATCTGTAGATGATGGCCTTACTCCTATCCAGGGTTAAAGTGGCTTGTGGTACAGGATTGCATAAATAGTTAAAAAAAAAAAAAGTGGAGGTAAGTCATTAGTGAGAGGGTGATACTCTGAGACTAAGGATGCATCCACACTAGGAAAAAACACAACGGCATTTACCTCAACGTGCTAACACGTATTAAAACTACAACTGCTTTGTCCATGCTAGGACTTTACCACATATACACCCTTTTTCCTAGTTAAGACAAGGCCTAAAAGAGGAGCACAGCCTCAGTCATCACACCCATTGGGTATTAGCTTATGTATTTCCTGTTTTTTTCCAAGATATAATGACACTAGTAACAGACATATGTGGGATGGAGCACATGAATCAGGAACGGATTATTGTGCATTTTAGGTTGGAACTTAATTTATTGGATGCATGTTGGTTTTCTGATGTTTGATGTCTTGGGTTTGGTAACTGCCATTTACCACTTGAAGAGCACCATGTCTAAAGATCTGGGATCCTCATAGCCCTCAAGAAGGATAATATAGTCACACTGACTTCAATGGAGTGACTCAGATGATCAAGTGCTTTGCTAGGTGGAGCCCCATATCAGCCCCTGTATTCTGCCAATAGTCAACTAGATACACTGCTCTGTAAAGGCTGGAGAACATAGCTAGATTTTTAAGCTGTTAGAGCTAGACTAATGAGTCAGACTATTAGTCTTCCTTACAGATAGATACTCTGTTTACTGCCAGAATATTGTAATTCTAGCTCTGGCTCATATTCCAAGCCTAAGGAATTACAAATATTTATTATAGAGACATGGTAGTAGAGCCACATCCTATCTAGATTACCTTTATATAGCTGATGGTATAGACTCTGCCCTACTTCACCTAGATTACTTTAAAAATTACTATTGTCTGTTTGTCATTTCTCCCTTATGAGCTCTATCCAGAGCAAGAGATTGTTTAATTTTTGAAGTTAATGGGACAAGGAGTCTTGGAAGAACAAATCTGAAAAATAAGCACTTCTTTGCTTTAGGAAAATTTTCTAAAGCCTATTTGCTACATTGCATCTCTAGAAGTGCTTGGTGTATAAACTATAGATTTATTTTGTTCAGTTGCCCTCAGTAAAAAATTATGCCTTGGAGTTTTTTTTTTTTTTTTAAAGAAGAGTTAGGTGATTTGTTTGAAAGTTATTAGCTAAAAAACTCAAGTTTTGAAAACTATCACAGCCTGGCACATCTTATAATCTTGGTCTATGAATGACTTAGAAGCCCTTCATAATGTACAATCCCACTTTAAAAAAGAAAAAAAATTACTGTACCTTTTCCTTCCAAAGGTAACTTTGAAAAATAAACTGACTTCAAGGAATGGAAATCTGTTAGGATAACTTTAGTAACCCTCCACACAAGTACCAGTTTACAGCTGTCTCCCATTTGAAGAGCTACTAAGGTTCCAAATTCTGGTTCTCATCAAGCATACTCTGACCAAGAGGGAAAGGTGGGAAAGGAATATTGAAATAGTGAATGCACAACACACGCTTTACCTGCATTCCTGCTCTTTGATTTAGAAGTTTTGAAATGAGAAATTACAGTGCTAGTTCTCAGAGTAGCAGCCGTGTTAGTCTGTATCCGCAAAAAGAAGACCAGGAGTACTTGTGGCATCCGA
This sequence comes from Chrysemys picta bellii, assembly GCF_011386835.1. NCBI lineage: Eukaryota > Metazoa > Chordata > Testudines > Emydidae > Chrysemys > Chrysemys picta. Next base: position 22,149,600 of record NC_088795.1, read on the forward strand.
AGTATTCTATATGCATCCGAAGAAGTGGGCTGTAGTCCACGAAATCTTATGCTCTAATAAATTTGTTAGTCTCTAAGGTGCCACAAGTACTCCTGTTCTTTTTTTAGTGCTAGTTCTGACATTCTATTGTGATTCCTGACCTCTGACCCTTGGCTCTGTCATCTAGCCCCGGCTCCTACTCTTGGCTCTAGCGTTTGACTCCATCTCTTACCCTGGGCTCCAATTCCTGACTACTGTTAACCACTAGGCCTGACTCCTGCTACAACCACTAAGCACAAAAACCCATCTCTCAGTCACACGACAAGCACTAAGGACTTGATCTAGAACCCAATGAAATGATTTTAATGGACTGAAATAAGTAAACAGAAAACTCAAAAGTGGTTTGAGATTGTTTTAACTATAGAAAAAAGTCTGAAGATGATTTTAAAATGGGTTCAGGTGACCTGTCTAGTAGAGAAAGGGCATGCAATTGAAAATTTCAATATGTAAAATCCCAGACATTGAAATCTTCTTTTGGGGAACACAAAACATGGATAAAGGAAGTGATGTATAGGTAAGTGAGGTCAGTAGAAGAAGAGTTTAGGTTTATAGGTCAAGCAAACAGCAGAAATCAGAAACTGAGTTATTTAAGGCAATCCATCTCATTGTTCACAATACTCAACAAAATGTGCCTAGAAAGTGGAATCCATCCATCTAGAAACCAAGGAACTGACATTAATTGCTTGGAGACTGATTTGAAGCCCACACAAGTCAGTGAAAAGACTGGCATTGACTTTAGTATGCTTTGGGTCATGTTCTGTAAACTGGCATTTCCTAAGCACTACAAGAAGTGAGAAATGTCCAGATCTGCACAGGATTCATCAAATGAAACTTACAGTTCATAAATACCGGCAGCATTCACACACCATACACAGAGTAAACTTTGAGATATACACACACTGGCAGATGGACTGTAACAATTTTTATAGTACACACTGTACAATTATTTACTGAGTGAATTTACTCTAGATTGCCTACAAAATGTGGGGCCCCCCCACAGCTGGAATTATTTGATAGAACTCATTCAAAATCACCAGCCTACATTCCATCAAACTTAAATCCATGCTTAGTCTCAACCTTTTTTTCTTGGACTATTTCCTCCCTCCCACAACCCTGTAACAAGTTTATTCCCAAAAGCTGCTGTTTCCATATGTTTACTGCCTAGTCCTACTTTTCTCTTTCTTTCTATCATAAAACACATTCTACTGCATTTTCTGCAGGTTTATCTAAATGCCGCAGCCTAACATCAGTAACTATTATTTCTTCCACCGTGCACCTAACTTCTCAAGTTTCTTATCAGGAGGAAAGATTGTCTGTAGCTAAGGCAAAAGGAGGCAGGAGATCTGGGATCCATTCTTAGGTGTGTTGCAGACTTCTTATGGCACCTTAAGCAGGGCAGTTCATCTCTCAATGCCTAAGGTTGTTTCCTCATATGTAAAATGAGATGCCTACCCTACACTGTCTATAAAGTGCTTTGGAATGGAGCATATAAATGTGAGACAGTTATTATCCAAATAAACCCCAATCTCCAACACAGGCATTTTTAAATTCAACATCTGGTTATGTACTCGTTCCAAGCCCTTAATCTTTATAGCACACAGTAACCCTTGCTAGTTTGGGTAGGCTCATCATCACACATGATTTTGCCTAGAAGAACTTTAAGAAGCCAACAGCAGCAGCACCGGGTTGCTCTTCTTGCCCAGAGGTAATTGTATGACTCCATGGAGCCTGGAATGTTTTTATTTTCTTTTTTCATTTTATGTCTACTTCGTATGGCATTCGGTCACAGCAAGACACACACCTTAGATAAATTGGATTACAGCCAGTAAAACCCCTCTCAGATGCTCTCCATCACAACTACAGGAGCATCCTTCATAGTGAGATCTGCTGAAATAAACTGTCAATAAAAATTCTCTATATTCTTCTAAACAAGGATCACTGGCAGACATGGCCAGTGGCAGTAAGATAAAAGATACTGCAGCATTAATCAACATGCATTGTGATGAGGTATCGAAGCAACATGTATTGCTTTACATTTATTGGGGTTACACAAAGAATTTTGTGCCAGATCCTCAGCTGGTGTAAATCAGCATAGCTCCATTGGGTTCACTGGAACTGGGCCAATTTACATTCACTGGGGATCTGGCCCTCCATTTCTGGGTATCACTCAGGGTGACCAGGCAGCAAATGTGAAAAATTGGGACAGGAGGTGGGAGGGTAGGAGCAGCCTATATAAGAAAAAGACCCAAAAATCGTGACCGTCCCTATAAAATCGGGACATCTGGTCACCCTAGTATCACTACTTACACCCATCTGGAATATAGGGGAAGGCATTTAAAGATCTCTTCCTCTCCTACTCTTCAGTACATGTGAAATTGGAAACTTACTTTCTGAAGAGTATTAGTGTAATTTAGCAATGACCCTGTTTACCGCTGAACTCTTTATATCATCAGTTTGAATCCTTCCCTCTAACTTTTTTTTTTTTATATGAACATGTCTTTTCTTTTTGTGCTTCAAATCAATATATTTTCCTTTAAGTCATTTTGATCTCACAGGCTTTTAACCAGCGATGAGCTGCACAGCAGTGCAATAGCTGTGGAAAACACATAGCAAATAAAGGCTGCCTGGCTTCCTTGTGGGCACAAAGTTACTGAAGTTATTATGGTATGTGTTCCACTTCTGTTAATGGAAATATTCTGGTCTAAACTGTAGCTTTCAGACTCAGCACATGGCAGGGAACTATCTGTTCAACTTATATGTCCCACATTACTATATTAATACCATACCATGTTGCAGTATCATTTTACAGATGGAGAACTTAGGCACAGAGAGGATAAGTGACTTGCCAAATGTCACAGAGGAAGTAAGTGGCAGAATAGGTACTTGAAGTCAGGTCTCTCAAGTCCTAGCTTAGCACCCTAGCCACCAGACCATTACTCCTATCTAAGTAGTAGAATCACACTACTGAAGTAGCAGTCATTGGAAGCATGGAACTTCCCCAGTGGCTCCACAGAACCTGAATCTGTTCACCTTCATGGGTTGGTGAATTCTCTCATTCATTTTCTCAGGTTTCTACTGTGCTCAGTTTAAGGGAGTCTATTGAAAAGTGAAATTCTTCCACATTGAATGCCCAGAGTGTGTTTCATGGGTGTATTCAATCCTTTGTGGAATAACTAAGATTAGAATGTTATGTCTTTGAAGTATACAATAGTTACAGCACATGTTTTTTTGTTATCAAACACCTCCTTCTCTTCACAATTATAACTTCGGAAGTCATTTGTTGTTTTGTATACTGCAGGGGGTTTCACCTTTTTTCACTTGTGGACCCCTAAAATTTTCAAATGGAGATGTGGACCCCTTTGGAAATCAAAGTCAAAGTTAGAAAACCACTGTTATGCTACAACTCCCCTCCTCACAGACTCTCCTATTTTCTTTATAATTAATAACTGTCTTATGTTTATACAGTGCTTTTCATCCCAAAGACCTTTACAAACTTTTTAATATATTGGAATTCATTTCATTTTAGTCATCATGCTTTGAAGTTTTCAACAAACATTTGCACCAGACATTTTCACAATAGAAGTTTCATAAACAAAATCATAATGAGTCCACACTGAAATTCAGCAGGCATTGAAAATGCTGATGAAGGTAATTATTATTAGTGACAGATAAAGCTCAAAATGTTAGAAGGTTTGGTTCAGACAAGCATCTACATATTTACCTGTATCACCAAACTTTAAGACGCTCCATTGTTGTGAATCCACTATTAAAAAAATATTTTTATATATACAGTACATACACACACACCCCATGCTTTCCATTTCCATTTTTCATTGTTATTTCACTGAACTTATATTTTGGCACATTTAAGAACTTTATGATTTAAGCTGCCAAATAAATGGTCTTAAATGGCGTGTGTGTGTGTGTGTGTGTGTGCGCGCGCGCATGAGAGAGAGAGAGAGAGAGAGAGAGAGAGAAAGAATGAATCTATCTTCTGTATTATCAGTAGAAACTGTAATTTCATCCTATGAATTACTGCTTTCAGTTACATCATGGAAACAATAGCTCTTGCATGCCATGGGCCAACATAGTATATACTGCAGATGTGTGGATATAGATGATGTGTACTCATTGATCTATCTATATACTTGGTTGGGAGTGGGGAAAACAAAAAATAAAAGAAATAAAGTCCATTTTCTGGAAGATTTCTTACCTGGGGATGGATAGGAATTAGAGAGAGTAAAAATAATTCCTTTTAAAACCTAACCCTGAGTCCAGGCATGTAGAACTACCTGCCTATTTATTCCCACTGCAAGCAGGTCAAAGGAAGGGGGCAGAGAATGGTCAAAGCCTTGGTTCCAGCCCTCTATTCAGTGGCCTGAGTAGCAGAGCCAGCATATGGTGTGGGGACAAAAAAGTAATTTCCTACTGGTACAGGCCAGCAGTAAGTTATTATTGCCTGGGGAAAGAGGAAGCAAGGAAGGTATTTTGACTCAGAGAGCTGTCTCTAAGGTTCTATAGGTCTCCTTGCTGTACTTCTGAGATGGCGCAGCATATGCATCTGTCATAACTATAAAGGGAAGGGTAATAGCTGTCCTGTGTACAGTACTATAAAATCCCTCCTGGCCAGAGACTCCAAAATCCTTTTCCCTGTAAAGGGTTAAGAAGCTCAGGTAACCTGGCTGGCATCTGACCTAAAGGACCAATAAGGGGACAAGATACTTTCAAATCTTGGGGGGGGGGGAAGGCTTTTTGTTTGTGTTCTTTGTTTGTGAGGTGTTCGTTCTCGGGACTGAGAGGGACCAGACATCAATCCAGGTTCTCCACATCTTTCTAAACAAGTCTCTCCTATTTCAAACTTGTAAGTAAATAGCCAGGCAAGGCGTGTTAGTTTTCCTTTGTTTTTCTCAACTTGTAAATGTATCTTTTACTAGAGTGTTTATCTTTGTTTGCTGTACTTTGAACCTGAGACTAGAGGGGAGTCCTCTGAGCTCTTTAAGTTTGATTACCCTGTAAGGTTAATTTCCATACTGATTTTACAGAGATGATTTTTACCTTTTTCTTTAATTAAAAGCCTTCTTTTTAAGAACCTGATTGATTTTTCCTTGTTTTTAGATCCAAGGGGGTTGGATCTGTATTCACCAGGAGTTGGTGAAAGGAAGGAGGGGGAAGGGTTAATTTCTCCTTGTTTTAGATCCAAGGGGATTGGATCTGTGTTCACCAGGAGTTGGTGGGAGGAAGGAGGGGGGATGGTTAATTTCTCCTTGTTTTAAGATCCAAGGGGTTTGGATCTGTATTCACCAGGAGTTGGTGAAAGGTTTTCTCAGGGCTTCCCAGGGTGGGAATCTAGAATTGGGAAATGGTGGCAGCGGAACCAGAGCTAAGCTGGTAGTTAAGCTTAGAAGTTTTCATGCAGGCCCCTACATTTGTACCCTAAAGTTCAAAGTGGGGATCCAGCCTTGACAGCATCACTTCTTGTTCAGGGCTGTGCCTAAAATCACAATCTTACCCTTAATTAGCAACATAAATATTGGGCCACGCTTACTCACCATGAGTAATACTTTTTCTACTTGTGAAGTAATGTTTTACTCAATGTGCATAAAAGTGGCAGAATCAGAGCCAAGAGAAACAAACAAACCACCATTCGAATGACCTCGTGTGTGTGTGTGTGGGGGGGGGGGGGCGGGAGGAGCGCGGAGAATGGTTTGTGACAATGAAAAAGTATTCTATCATCTCTCATTTATTACGAGTTTGTTATTTTTGAAAAACAGGCGTTAGTAGGTGAGGGCCTATTTTACATATGAAATATAAAACTATAATAGACATCCATAATGGGTAAGATCTTCTCTGCATTGAACACATCAAAAGATTAGCATACACTAAAAATGGTGGAAGGTCCCTCTCTTTCAATCTCATAACAGCCTTTTATTAGCAATGAGTGATCCAGTTTTGCCAAAAACATGAGAACCAAACCAAATCAGATCATTGAGTCACAGAGTTTAAAGAAGAAGAGACCATGTGATCATCTAGTCTGACCTCCAGGATATCCACAGGCTATTCAATTTCACCCAGTTACCCTGTATTCAGCCCAATAACTTTTGTTTGATTAAAGCATAAATTGTGTTTGGTTAAAGCACAATTTCCAGGAAGGCATCTAGTCTTGAATTGAAGACTTCAAGAAATAGAGAATCTACCACTTCCTTTGGTCATTTGTTCCAATAGTTAATCACCATCACTGTTTAAAATGTGTGCCTGTTTCTGATTTGAATTTGTCTGGCTTCAGCTTCCAGCCATTGTTATACCTTTCTCTGCTAAAGTAAGGAGCCTCTTAACACCTGGTATTTTCTTCCTGTGAAGGTATGCTGTAAACAACTCACCTCTCACTCTTCTTTTTCATAAGCTAAACAGATTGAGTTCTTTAAGTCACTCCCTACAAGACATTTCCTCCATCCTGCAATTTACTTTTGTGGCTCTTTTCTGTATCTTCTCATTTTTCAACATCTATTTGAAAATGCCAACACCAGAACTATACGCCACATTCTAGCATTGCTCCCACCAGTGCCACATACAGAGGTAAAATCCCCTCTCTACTCTCATTCACTACTCCCTTGTTTATATATTCGAGGATCACATTAGATATTTTTGCCACAGCATCACACTGGGAGCTCAGGTTGAGTTATTTTTCAACTATGAACCCTCAATCCTTTTCAGAGTCACTGCTTTCCAAGATACAGATGTATAACTTTGCAATTGGCTATATTAAAATGTATTTGTATTTTGTTTGCTTCCCAAGCAATCCAAATGACTCTGTATGTCTGGCTTATTATTTACTACTCTGCCAATCCCAATTGTTAATCACAAATCATCAGTAATTATTTTATGTTTGCTTCCAGGTCATTGAGGGAAATCATGAATAGCATCAGGCCTATTACTGATCCCTGTGCAAATTCACCAGAAACACCTTCAGTCAATTATGATTCCCCATCATCAACCACTTTTGAGATCTGTCATTTAGGCAGTTCTTAATCTATTTAACATATCCTTTACTGATGCTGTAGAGTACTAATTTTTAAAATCCAAATGTCATGTGTAATTAAGTGTAGTCATAGCCATGTCGGTCCCAGGATATTGGAGACACAAAGTGGTTGAGGTAATATCATTTATTGAACCACCTTCTGTTGGTGAGATAGACAAGCTTTTAAGCCACACAGGAGTGCCTTTCCTCTAGATTAAAATTAATAAAGTTGTGTCTGTCTTTATTCACAAATGTGTCCAGATCAATTGGGTGCAAGTTATCTGGTCCTGCTGATTTTAAAATATTTATCCCTACTAGATGTTACCTAACATTCTCCTCGTTTACTACTGGATGGGAAAGCACTTCATCATTCTCATGAGATACTAGCACCTCATCCTGCTTCTTTCCAAGTACAGAACAGAAAAAAAATATTTAACACTTCTGCCTTTTCTCCTGATGTCTTCTGTTTCATTTATCAATTTTCTGCACTTCATGATTTCTAATTTATACCCATTGCTATTTGATATATATATATTGCTTTTGTATTTCTAATTGCTGCCTTCACTTTGCCACTGAATCAGAATAGACTTTTAGACAAAGTCATCCTCTTTTCTGATTGTGGAATCAATACTTTTGGCTACCTAAATAAACTCTTCTTAAAGAACTCCCAATTTTCCTTGACATTTTCCTGTCAAACATTTTCCACCCAGTCAATTTTTCTCATAAGTCATTCCATAACTGTTCTTCCTGAACAGGATTTAACCAGTCATTTTAATATTGTAACCGTGTGAATAATCCCACTAGGTTTCAGTAGTGACAACTGTATCAAAATTTCTTATCAGTGAGAATTCCCATTTTCCCCTGTTACCCAGACTTCTAGCATTCGTACATAAGCAAATTAAATATTTCTTCTCTTCACATTGTCATATTAGTTAAATTTGTTCATGACACACTGAGTTTGAGTTTGTACTACACTTGCCTTCTTAACAGCAACCCCTTGAGTTGTCAGCTTTATGCTCTCCTGGCTGCTCCAGCTAGTCTCCATCTGAGATGATTAGCCTGCCTACCAGGCCATCACATTTATACAGCTCTCTCCCCCACTGAATATGGCCAAATGCTCCAAGGCCATAAAACGTTCAGCTTCACAGTCAATGGCTCACCTCCAGTATTTTCTGCCTTCCTTTCTCTCACTGGTGGGACCTCAATGATCTCCAAGAAAATCACTTAGATTTCCTCATTTTAAGCTCCCCACCAAAGTCCCTAAAGTCTTCTATAATTTGTTTAGTTACACATGATGCTGAGTCATTGGTTCCAATATGAATCACCACCAGTTGAGATTTGCCAGATGACTTCATAATTCTGCCCAATCTCGTGGATACAATTCATATTTTCACTCAGGGTAGACAGCACACCATCATGTTGTCCTTGTGTCCCCTGCTGAATTCTCTTTCCATTCTTGATAACCCAGAGTCACCAATGGTAATTGTTTGCCTTCTTAAAATGGTTGATGGGGTTCTCTTGGCAGTTACTTGCTTCATATAGCAAGGTATGTCCCCTGTGGTTCTCTGTTCTATTCCTCCAGGGACAGGTTGCTCAGTAGTTGACTTGCTGTGTACCCAATAATGAGCAGTACTTGAACACAGATTGAATGCCTCCTGGCTCTTTCCAATCTTGTTCACAAATCACCAGTCCACTATTCCGTTTCTACTTTTTCCAGTTCTCTTATTGCCAACCCTTCCCCTTGTGACGCCTGTGACAATGATTTTCAAACGTCTTTGTTTATGGGGATGCTGTGCAGAAACTTGTGCTTCCAGACCACATATCTTCTACTCTAATATATTCATCAGCTTGCATTGCAAGAACCAGAAATCTATACTGTTTTCTGTCGGACAGGAAAACGTAGCACATCCAAGGCAGGTTGTTTCCTTGTTGTCTTTAACTGCTACCTAGCGTAGAGCCATACCTAAAACAGAAGGAACCAAACTCCTGTTTTCTGCTGCTGTTTGCATGGTAACTGACAAATACTATCCCTCATTGCTGAGCTCCACCCCTCCCCACTATTAACAGGGAGGGATTAACTTCTCAAATTCAGGCACTGGGTCTGTTCAAAGACCCCAGGGTCAAAGCCTTACAGCCCTTACAGTGACAAAAACAGACTTGTCTCAACTGGCCTGTTTAGGGGTCCACAGCCCAGACACACAACCCTCATGGAGAACAAACAAACAGATGGACCAAACACACTACTTACTAAATCCTTCTGTCTCCACCACAGAATCTGCAGCTATGCCCTACCAAACTCTGCTGTTTGCTGCTCCTGTTTGCCTACCCCTATGATACTGGTCCACCTTGTAGAAAACTAGACAGAGATCAGAACCATCTTTCAAGCAGGACTGAATCTGAACCATTTCCAAAGCCTTGGATCTTTTCAGTTAAATTCTGTCTCCTTTTGTGGAGAGACTTCAATCTGCTTTTGTCCCTTTTCTGGAGCTTCCTTATTAGTGGAAGCCCCAGCGTGCACAATATTCTGGGACATCTCAGAACCCCTGTGATGCTGGAGCACACTAACCAAAAGGTCCCAGAGACAACTTCAAAAGGGGCAGCAGTCTCCCCAACACTATACTCCCCAACACTTGCTGTGTCTGCTGGAGGGGTGGAGCAAAGATCTCCTCCCTGAAGGGGTGGGTGGCTGGGTGGATGTGTTTGTGTGTGGTGAGGGGAGTGGAAGTCCCAGAAGACTTCTGACAGAGATTAGGGAGCTGAAAAGCATATTCTTCCCCTGCCATCCAAGATTCCTACCAGTGGGAAAGCAGGAGGGGAGGATGCAGTTTTACTTCTGAAAGTTTCTGTGATGAGAGAAATAAGGGGCCCAGAGCAACTCTCAAAACTCCTACAGACAGTCATGAGAGGGTTTCCAAGCCTCCCTTGAAGAGTGTTGCTGTCATAGAGCGGGGCAGGATGGTCTTCATAAAAATAATGTCGAGAGTGAGGGAAGGTCATGGGAGAGGGACCCTCAAATGGACTGACAGTTTCCATTAGGATATTCCCTTGCAATTAGTACTGCTGCTAATTAATTGTGTTATTTTAAATTGGGGTGGAGCTCTAGCCACAGTTGGGCTGAGAGGCTTGAGGCACCACACTTCATCTAATCCAGGACTGAAAGGGAAGTATTTGAGCATGCACCGATCTCAGTACTGCTTTACATTTTCATAGGAAGGAGGCAGGTTACCTGAGGGCTTGTCCACACAAACAGTTAGACCTCAGCTGGCTGGAGCATGAATCAGCACCCTGCACTCCCCTGCTGTGGTCTAACTATTCATGAGCACCCTGCCAATGAGCATTAACAGCTCCTTAGAGTGCTTTGAGCTAGTCCTGTTTCAAAGAAGTTCACACCCCAGGTTGCTGAAAGCTAATTGTTCCTGTAGACAAGCCCTGAGGCAAGAATGAACCCAGCCCATCTGACTGTACTCTCCATGGTGCTGAAACAGCCTTCAACGTTGAAGGGAAGCAAGTGTTTTATTCTGAGGGGTTTTTGTTTTGTTTTAGGCTTTCATTTTCTTCAAATACAGGGGATTAATTTACAGAGCTTGGCTCCAGTAGCCTCTTGTGATCAGCCAGTACTGGTAAACTCAGATTCCAAGTGTAAGCATGCCTGTGTGTGCTATTCACATACATATTGTAAGTATAGAATATTCACATACATTGACATGCACACTCTAAAGGTATGTTTTCATGTAATGTGTGAAACACTATTATTGAATTTGGGGAAATAGTAATAATTTTTGCAGAAAATCTGCACCTAAAGCTTGAACTTCTTTATTCTAAGACTGTTGTACTGAATAACTAAGACCATTAGGAATAAAAATAGGTTAGATATCTTACACAGCTTATAATATTAGCAGTTTATTTAAGAAAAATCAACCCTCCCAGAGACATAGAGCAACTGTTTCACCAGGAAATAAGGCCTCAGAGATAGAAGGGATAACTAGAAAGTGAAGAGGTGAAGTTTAAATATGCAAATAAGGAATTGTTTTTCTAAGATAAGTCTTCACTTTCAATCGAAGTCATTACCATAAAGTTATTTGTAAGCAGAATAAATGAAGTGCTAGTCGTTGCTCTGAGTTTTCTCATTTATTGAAATAACAGTCAGCATCTCTTATTTTTAATGTACTGAGTATATTACACGTCCCTTTATAAAAATCCTCTTAGGAAACAAGAACAACGTTCATTAAATAAATGAATTCTGCTACAGTAGAAATAAGCATAACCACAAAGCTGTTTGTTGTTTCTTGTCTATACTACGCATGGTAACCTACTTCCCCCAAATATAATGGAATGCAATGCATTCATACAACCGAGATATTATATGTAGTGACAGAGATGTTTTATGCAGCCCGAAGATGACATGCATCAACAGGAAAATATCAGAAGAGAACAGGAATGAGGTTTATTATTAGACATGCTAGATTGCAATAAATTAGTAAGGCCATTACCAGCCAAAGTGCCTATACACACTGTGTGTCAGGAACTCCTTTTAGAAGCAGTGACAAGCTGCTGAATGTTATATAGCAGCACTGCATTATTACATGCTGTATATCTGCAAAATAGTATCACACTGCCTTGGTAAGGGTTTCTTCCTAATTCTTGGAGACTGGTGTTGAGGAGGTTGGCATACACATAAGAGCTACCAATTTGATTTTGAATACTTTGTTTTCCTGCACATTAAAACAAAGATGATATGCATCATGAGAAATGTTAAAAACAAACTTTAGCAAGAAGCAAGGAAACAAGAATTTATATCATGGAGGCAAATACACAGACATCTAATGAGATTAAGGAATTAATCAGAGATAGTGCCATATCCACGTGTTTTGGATTTTAAGATAATATGATTGAATTTGTACTATTACTTGCTAGAAACTCTCCATTTTCATAACTGTTCTGTTTCTGTAATTGTTTTGTTTCATCTTTCACCTAAAAGCAAGACAGAATCTACTGATGAAAGCCATGCATGCTGCCTAGAGATACAATACCACTGAGATGCAAGCACAACATGCATTTTGTAGTAATGGCATTATTGAATTTGGATCTTCTTCTCTGCTTTAAAACTGTAGTTAAAACAGAGCTGCAATGGCATAAATCCACAGTACAAACGGTTAGAGGACAAAACACATATCAATGTTTAAAACCAGTGTCATGTGAGATTTCAAGATGTGGAAAGTTATGCTATTTCCCTGCTGCACCCCATTTGGCAGGTATTACTAAAGAGAGAGAGAGAGAGAGAGAGAGAGAGAGAGAGAGAGAGAGAGAAAATGACCTGCCAACACCTCCTACCAGGAGCAATTCAATAGCAAAGATTGGTTCTTGAGTTCCAATTCTATCCCAAAGGCCCAATTCCCATTCAACCTTTTAATAACTCACCCTGTCCTGAGCCCATGCTTCAGTAATGCCCCCATTCCCCCCCCACCCCCGCCATGTTGTCACTCTCTGCATAAAACTGCATCCTATGCAATTCTAACAGCTGCTTTGCAGCCTTCTCTTCTGATACACTTCTCAGCAGCAATGATTCTAGCTTCCCCACCTCACTTCAGACTGGTAACCCAGGTATGTGTGAGCAGAAAATACAGGTGGCTTTCAAGACTTTTTGGTAATTTGCATAAATATTAGATGATTGCTCATGTCATTTTCATAGTATGCTCACTTATTCAGTGAAATATTTTATGTTTCTAAAGAATGCAACTCGGCAATCTTTTCAGCTGTACAACTAACAATCAACAGAGGGCATGTCTCTGGAGGCTGAGATTGTTACTAGCACTTTGGGTCAGGACACTCTGGCTAGACAGTAGCTTAGTTGCACTGCTCTGAAGCCCTGATTTTGGTTTCCTTTTAACATAAGCTTGGAAAATTTCACTTGGCCATTTGCCTGGTGCAATAATTTGTTGTTTCTTTCTTTTTATGTTCATGTACATAATTTTTTGCTATTGAGTAGATTTTGTACCTGGGCTGATAAATTTTCAGCAAGATTTTTGTAGGCTGCTTTAAAGGAAAGGTATTCAAGAACAGAAAAACGGTGATCTGTGTCTCACATGCATAATGACTGGAAAGGCTATGTTGTGTCTAGCCATCCAAGGTGCATGCAAGCGGGGGGAGAGAAGACTGAATAAGGAGTCACCTCATCCAAGCATCCCTGGTCAGCAGTGCCAGAAAACTTCAAAAGGAACATGCAGGGGATAAAACCATGGCTGTAGCCACCTCTCAACACAGCCTAGGGGGAGGAGGGAGAGAATCTTGTTTAGGAACTAAACTCTTAAAAGTAGTTTTCAACCATGTTTCAGTAGTTATGTATGATTGTTAATTTATTCAATGGAAGCTGTCATTTTTCTAACAACCAGCATGGGGAAGAGAAATTAGGAAAGGAAGACACTTATTCTGCATCAAAATCAAAGGGAAAAGCACTGACCTAGAAATGTCATTTTGGGGTAAATATTAATATACAATGCTCTTTCAGTTCAATGCAATTTTTTGTGAATCTCACTTAACATTTTTAAATTTTGTTGCCAAACACTGTCTGAAAATTTCAAATGAAGATTGATAATCTACCCGAAAAATGGTGCACTTCTGCTTCACTCCTTTTTTAGTCCAATCCTCCAGACCACACCAGCTCCCCACACCTCACCTGGCCTAGACTCCACCAGGCTAAATATTAGATCCCACATATTCCAACCTCTGAGAGAGACCTAGTGCTGAGGTCAGGATGTTCATTTCCACACAACATTCACTAATATGATCCTGGGGCTATGGCTTATGATGACTTCTGTCACTCTCTCTGTGAGAAAAGATAGGTTAAACCAACTATGCTGAGGCAGCCACCTCTGTGGACTTTTGCTGGATGGACATCTCCCAAGTTAGAATGGGAGGTTTTGATCAAACAGCTTTTGATTTAGAATTGCTTTATCCAGTAAATCCCTTTCATCTGGTCTTTTGAAAAGGATAACATATTTCATTCACTTAGCCAAAAGGTATCTCCTCTGGCATTGGTTAAAATAAAAGAACAAATTTGCCCGCAGAAGTTTACCTTGCTTCTCCTCACCGCATCTGAGAGTTCCGTCTGCAATTTCTATAACCTGCAGCAACTCTCTGATACACAGTCATTAACCTCATCACCTCCCCTCCACCAAGGAAGAGTAAAGCCCATCAAGAGGTATTTTGTATACCTCCTATTTCCTCCACAGACAGCCCGATTCTCCCACTAATTCCCCATTCACTTTAAGTCATTCAATGAGCTCTCCATTTGAAAATGAAATAAGTACAAAATTACATTATGTACCATTAATGTTCTAATTGTCCATAAGTAAAATAGTTCTGGTATTGACATAATTATGTCAATAAAAGGTAAAAGGAGTCAGACAGATGAAGACTGCAGGGTTTGATGTATGAATGCTTTGACTTCATCTGGCTCAATTGCTTACTTGCTTTGTGCAGCGTGCAGAGAATTGATAATTGTTTAACAATGGAAAGCTCATAAATAATTCTATTACAGCCATATTACTTGCAAAAAGCACACCCAGCTAGCCCAGGCTACCTACGGAATATCATACATTTGGGGGGGGGGGGGGGGGGAGACTAGCCAAACAACTCCAGCTGTGCTTAAAGCAATCTATCAGATCTTCAAGAATTTGATAATAAACTCACACACACTCAATCTAAAGCTCCAATCTGCAACCAGAGGTAGTTGCTTTATTGTACAAGTGGGTGCACACAGCCAGTACACCCTCCCCCCCACCTGTGTTTCTAACACAAAATATAAAACAGTATTTTGGAACCTGTTGTTTTAGTGTGTGGTATCTGTTGGTATTTTAAAAAGCACATCATTTCTCACAAGATACATAACACTAAAATTAACTTTTTAAGCATGCCCATGTAGAGGAAAATTTGTGGCAAGTCTCCAAATCCTAAAATACAGAAACTTGCACCTAGCATTTTCAACTCTCTCCAGAGTCGCCTAAAATTTCTCTACTTCTCCTTGGATAAGTGCAGCTTGGCTACATACAAATAAACTCTGCTGTTCCCACAAATTATTTGGGGCTTGTGGGCACTTAAAGATATAGCTCAGGCTGCTTGCATATACTGTCATTATTCTATCACTTCCTGGTGTGTTATGATCACCCATTGGCAGTAGAGGATGGCTAGATTCCTTTATTTGGCCAAAGGGTAGTGCTACAGAATAGTGTGGCATGCCCTAGGGCATATCTGACCCCTCCTTCTCAGTTTCTGGCTTTATTGTAGCTGTTTCTCACCGTAGCTACAGAAATCACAAGGGTATTACTAAGTGGCATCAGTGGGAAACCCCTTTTCTACAATATTTCCTGTCCTGGGATATTGGGAGATTCTGGAAGAAAGAAACTTGCTGCCATTGACTTTTTATCTGTGGAGCTTTAGCTAAGATGTGCCATGCAAACAGCAATACCCACACAACATTTCTCCAGAGTAGGTCGAGTGTGTATCAAACGCATGCATAAGCTGCGAAACATTCATGTTTGCTGCAGATTTAGTGGGCCAACAAAACCTAGAAGGCCTCACAGGCATCCAAGACAGTGAAAAGCACTGGCTGATGAAGAAATAGGCCTCCCTGATTCTTAACCCACCCAACTCAAAGTAGTATAAAACTACCTCCACTCCATAATGTACCAGACAGTATATTTCCCAGTTATTCAGCAGATGAAACTCTTATTGCTTCAATGCCTGCAGCAAATGTTTTCTTAAATGTTTTTAAGTTTAAAATGGATTATTGCATGGTACAAACTAGGCACTAAGAATTTTTAGTCTGGTGGTTGATTTTGGAAGGTATGCCATATTTCTTCTCTATCTTCTTCTCTAGCTTGAGGGTCATCTGAGGCAAATCTTCAAGATGACAGTACTTAATCCCATTTTTATTGGGACAGTTCCCAAATACAGTTTGTTAAACTCTTTCATTTTCAGCCTTTGTATAATGATGCACCATAAGATTAATTTAAATTAACATATGGTTCGAAATGCAATAGTTTTCAGTCAAAATTTGCATGAAACACACCTGGTTAGCTTTGGGAAATGGCATTTCTGTCTGCATTATACTTGGTGCTTACTTCTGTAATCAAAGCCTAGTACAGATTGTATAAAACTCTTGATGATCTATAAATGAGCCTCCACCATTCTGCAAGCCTACACAGGGAAAGGAGTAAAAGTAGTAAATTCCATATTACTACCCCCAACAAATTTCAAATGGAACCATGCTAATATTTAAGCAAAAGGTAATTGACATGCCAGGCCTTTTATTCAACTAATCAATGGCTACCAGCCTGATTTTCAAAATTCCAGAAACTGCAGGCCACGTACAAACATGTGCATGCCACTTCTTGCCCATTTTGCACGCACAATTTGCATGAATGAGTACACAAAGTGAGTATTTCAATATGAAAATGGCTTGTTGGACACCACACTGTCTACTTGCACACTTAAATATACAATTAATATTGAGAAATCTTGCACACCTTTTAAGTGAAAAAGAGTTTTGATTTTCATTGCCCTTCTGAAAGTAATGGTAAATGAATACAGGAGATAAAACTCTAAACACAGTGAATGTTATCCTGGGTGGATCTCACCTACCATTGACAGATACCTGAAGGATCTCTCTCTGTCAACACTTGAATAGTTCATCACACCACTAGGTACTACACTTTCACTACCAAAAGGTAAAGGGTTTTACTGCAAGATAACCTGTGATACCTATGTCACTGTAAAATCTTAGTGGAGATAATGCACTGTAGTTTTATCATGAGGTATTTAGGCAAGGTCATTACTAGATCGCCTCCTGTAATTTAGCTTACCTAGTTGAACTCTCAGTAAAACTTCAAGGCTTTGTTTCCACTATAATTTTATAGAGGGAGAGCTAATATTTGTTATTTATCCCCATAGTTTAAAAACAACCAACCAACCAGCTTTTTGTTTGGTAATGAAGACAAAGCTAAAGTTTCATTGAATTGAACTCAATTTCCTCCAACACCAGGGCATTACCCAATGCATATTACCGAAATGTCTGCTCAAGAAAGGCTCAGAGCTGGTAAAGGTGGGGTACTACTGCAGGTTAAGACCTAAATAAATTGGCAGAGGTGTGCAGAAGTCTCTGATTTAGTAGGTGTCATAATTAATGCTGCTAAGTATAATATTGGTACTAGATACTCTCATCCACAACCACTAAAAATTCACACCTTTTTTTTTTAATAATTGGACAGATAAGTTGAATGATTTATTTATTTTACTGACCTGAACATTCTCTGAACTGGTAGCTTTCCGAATTCTTACAATTGCGGTCCCAATTAGATTGCCTGATAGTCTATGAGCAATCCTAGTAGTTCAGCTTTGTGCAGCTGATAATTCCAGATGCTATGTACGTATGAAAAAGAAGGGCATTTCTTTAGGATCTGGGGTGACTACTTGAAAGGTCACAAAATTACAAAGTTGTGAAGGATAAGGAGATCATAGGCTCATCCTGACAAACATTTTGACGAGAACTCTGCCATTCCTACCATGTATTACTTTCCCCAGGAGTTTAAATATCCATCCATATTAAATATTGATGCCACAAAGCAAACAGCACTAACTCAGTGGCAGGGGTCCATACTGCTCGTATACTGAATTAGACAAAGATAGCTGAAGCATTCATATCTTGACTCTGCAATGTACCGAGAACCACCATATATATGGTAACAGCATCATTTAATTAAAAAGACAAAATTATAATTAAAGTCAAACTTGGCTTAAATCACATAAGGAAATGTGAAACTAATTTTGCCTAATAAGATTTTATCCAGTCAAGACATTCCCCTATCAATAGGTGCTCCTGATTAAAGAACATTATTTACAACTATTCAAAAGAATTTCACAAAATGTTCATCCCAGTTCATTTACCCGATACTTGATAATGCTTTGCCAATTTGACACACTTGCTTTCCACACACACAAATAAGAAAAAAGAATAAAGCAAGAACATAAGAAACCCAAAACTCTTTAGAATATGTCTTCATTGTAGCGTTACCTCAGGTGATTAGCACTTTGGTCTGACCAGCCACATTGCATAGCCACACCCAAGTTATTGTGTTCTCACCAGTGCTGTACTCACCTGTATATAAGGAGGACTTCTGGGGACTTTTTCCATGTTTTTTTATGCCGAAGTAAGATATTCTTTCTCACTGAGTATTGAGAGAACGTGTCTATCCTTGTTGGCACACAGGCGGAACTGTGGGAAAGCACTGGAGGACTATCAACCTTCGTCCTCACTGAAAAGCCTGAATCAAAGCAGCAACTGAGCTCTAACCCAGCTAGCCCAGGTTTAAAACACCACCAAACTTGTTTGAGAAAGTTATGTGTGGGGATGGGAAGGGGGATTAGGGGCAACATCCAAATAAGAGCCAGAGTTAACTCTGCAATTAAGACACATTAGAAAAATGGACAATGCTCTGAACCTTGACCCTGGTTTCACATTTAAAAGCTTCCATTTGAATCACGGTCAAGAAAGAATATCTTGTTTTCCATCTCACCTACCTTAAGGAGCACATCAGAAATACAAATTAATTTATCCTGATTTTAACAATGAGAAGTCTGAGACAGAGAGAGAGTAAATGACTTGCCCTGGGTTACACAGAAAGTATGAGGTAAAAACAGGAACAGATCTCCAAGTTCTCTCTTGCTCCTTAAACTACAATTCCACACTTACTTCCTTCCGTAACTTCATGGGCGTGGGTCCTAATGTTTAAAAAGGTACTCCATAATACAAAATGCATCCAACTCGATGCTTGTGCTAGCAGTTCAGAAAGTTATCTTTAAAAGGCATGAGAGGGACTGAGCAGGTTTAGCAATGGGCATCTCATCAATCTATTACTTCCAATATTAATACTTTATAACTTACATAGTTTTTCCCCATCTTTAAAATACTTTGCAAACATAGGTAACATAATTAAATCCTAAAACACAGCCCATGAGTTACTTGATAGTTTTATCAATTTAAGAAGGGGGAAACTGAGGCAGAGAGGTCAAAAGTTGACCAAGCATACAGAAGGAGTCACTGTTACAGTTGGAATTAGAAATCATGAGTTCCTAACTTTCAGCCCTGTGCACAGCCTGCATCTTTCTGTCTCCTGAACTAAATATGCATCAACATATCATTTTTCATTAAAGCCACATATATGAAAGTCACCTTCTTAGGAAGACGGCTGATTTGACATCATTTGCAAAGTACTTATTTTCTGGAACTTTTTAATGTGACATTAGGTCATGTTGCAATCAATGGTTTACAATAATCACAGTAGTTTAGATCAGTGGTTCTCAACCAGTGGTACGTGTACCCCAGGGGTATGCAGAGGTCTTCCAGGGAGCACATCAACTCATCTAGATATTTGCCTAGTTTTACAACAGGCTACATAAAAAGCACTAGCAAAGTCAGTACAAACTAAAATGTCATACAGACAAAATGAGAAAGTAAACTATTTTTCCAGTAATAGTGTGCTGTGATGCCTTTGTATTTTGATGTCTGATTTTGTAAAAAGTAGTTTTAAGTGATGTGAAACTTGGGGGCAAACAAGACAAAATCAGACTGCTGAAAGGGGTACAGTAGTCTGGAAAGCTTGAGAACCACTGGTGTAGATACTCTGAAGTTATCCACAGACACTAGATGTCTATCAGCTCTATTAAAATGAGAGCAGCCTTCATAACTTCTAGGGACTTGATTTAGTGTGGATAAGTAAATGCTTGTCTACAGAGAGACGCTCTATCAGTATTAAAGTAGGGCATGAATTTAAGCTACTAGGGTTAATACTGTTACAACTCCCTGTGTGGACAGTCTTATTCTGGGGTACGAGTGCCATTTCCGGTTTAGCTTATGTCCCTTGTGGAATAAGAGCATCTACATGGCAGAGTATTCACTACACCAGTATAATTATACCAGTATAACTGGAAAAACCTCTCATGTAGCCAAGCCATAAGATCCCACAGGCTTGAATGCTTTTGACAACCTCTATGGATGTCTTTGTTCTGGTGTTGTTTCTGGTTTGGATAGAATTACTTTGGATATACCATCTCATACTACTCTGACACTTCCAGTCGAAATTAAAACAACCAAGAGGAATGATATGGGAAGGAAATGGGGAAGGAGAAAGGGAAGGGAGATTAATCCAATGGTCTTGAACTTCAGAGAGATTCAACTTTGGCTCAAGGGAAGGGTGAAGACTCTGACAACTTATTATATCCAAACAACTGGTTCACTTGTTATTAATCTGCTTGGAAATCTGTGAACTGCATTGAACATCATCATCATGAGAGTTATATTGTTGACCAGTGTTCACTAAGTGTTGTAATAGTTAGTCTTCTTTTGATTCTTTAAAGCATATGCGGGTTTTTTTCTGAGCCATGTTATGGTGTTTAATATTTCATGTTAAAGAAAATGACAAAATTAAGTCAAACTAAATCCTTAATTTATTATTATCATTATTACATATTGTCTAAGTGCTAGGGCATTTTTCATTTGATTTCTGAAGATCTGCAGAGTATGTATCTTACAGTCACCTACTGTATGGACCCACAGAGTGCAAAGCACATTCCATCACTTCTCTCATTATAAGCCATAAACTTTTTAGATTTCATTTTGCCTGTGGGAAGGAATCCATTGATAGCAGTGCTTTGGGAACATGAACGATTCAAGAACAAGGCTTTAGTAAATCATATGAAACATTTACAGTATAATATTAGTAACAAAAAAAAGGCAGAGATTGCTGCAGTCCCAGACCTGAGCTGAGGCAAAAAGCCTTTACTGACATATGATACAACTCTGTGTATAGTCCAAATATCTAGGGGACAAACTGACTTTTTATAGTGTTAATTAACATACTCAGAAACTTCTGCTAGATTCCAAACTATACTTTTGTTAACAATAACCAGAGCACAGTTGAAGCAGCATTCTCCATAAGATACTAACTCTGACTCTGTTTCCTCAACTATTCCATTATGGTGCTAGACAAGGAAAACTGAGAATGAGAGAACTGACAGCATCACCACAAACATACAAATAAAAACACATGGATTTTTTTATAACTAAGAAACAGATACACAGATTGTTTGTGGCACAGCGAAAGTTACGTTGGAGCACTGTATCACTCCCATTGAGAAAGCCCAGGATTGGGTTCAGTTGTTGGGAGATAGAATATTCATTTTTAAAAAGTTACAAACAAAAAAAAACCCAACTTGAAGAAAATGCAAAATGAACTGCATTCAGTAACACGTCAGGTCAAATACCGCCAACAATAATGCAGATCTACACGAATCCCCAACCCGCTCCCTTCTGTCACTATAAACAAGTTTTCTAGTGGGTGGAACTGGCCCATAGGGAACACCCTGAGCATGGAGGAGGAGGCTCCCTGATTGACATACAGATGAGAACATAGCTCTGTGCCACCAGCACTTGGCAGCCCCAGCATAATTGTGCTGACTACAATGGGAGGAAAAGTGTGCAGGAGTCTGGGGCTGAGGAAGAAGGGGACGTGGCTGGTGCATACAATGCTTTGGCTGTTCTTGGCTGCTAATGGCCTTCCCCAAAGGGGTCCAATGGTCAGTCTGAGCATATGTTAGAGTAGCTCTGAGGCCACACACATGTAAATCAGAGGCTTTGCAGGTCCCTGGACAGACCCCAGTTTTAAGGGCGTGAAAAGGTAGCTTCAAGTAACTTTCCTTCC
This sequence comes from Chrysemys picta bellii, assembly GCF_011386835.1. Taxonomy (NCBI): domain Eukaryota; kingdom Metazoa; phylum Chordata; order Testudines; family Emydidae; genus Chrysemys; species Chrysemys picta. The sequence continues at coordinate 22,171,407 of NC_088795.1, forward strand.
TTTTTCCTAGCCCCCATGCCTTTAAATGGTGTGGGAACAGAGGAACATTGAATCAGGCCCCTATTTTCTTGACCAAAGACCACAGATGAGCTTCTTTGAGAACAATAGCCACTCTGCTCTACTGAAGGGTGAAACTGTCAGCCTCAGCAACAGTCACAGTACTCCACACTGACTGTCATTGACCCATCTCCAGCTGAAACCCATATTGTCCCCAGCAACTCCAGAACTTCAGCACGTAATACTGGACAGGACTCCAGCATAGAACTAGCTTTTGTCCCCTCAAGAAAAAGCCCTGTCATCATGGAAGTTATCAATTAACATCATGTTAGAAAAAGATTATCCTCAAAAAAAGAAAAAAATGCTCAACAAGAAAAAAAATTGACAACCTCTGACCTTTTAAACAAAGATGAGCACCACCCACAACAGTTCTGCTGTGAATGACTTGGTGGATGGTATAACAGAGGGGAAGATAGTTTTCTTCACCTGAATATCCACAGCAGAAGGCTTAAAGGAAAAATTCAAGTTGCCATTAGACAGATTTGGCACCTGAATTCCATTGCTAGCACTTTTGAAGCTTTCATTCTCACTTCAGCCATCACATGTCATCTGAAAACCATGACGACTTCTGAGGTCATAGCCAGTGGAAACTGAGTTTATGAGTCACTATATCAGTAATCAAGCACCAAAAATCATTATAAATTCCTGCCAGACCATTAACAGTGGGGGAAGGAAAGTGGACCGCATTCTCCTTAAAATATATCTAGAAACTCACTATCATTAACTTCCCAGGGCTGACCATTAAAACTGGCCAATCACCATGCCTGTTCAAAATGAAAGAATTTAAAAAACCAAATGAGGTTTGTTTGTTTTTACCACTTATGCTGTTGGCACACTTTTCTGTATTTTATTCAGCTTGAACAATTAAGCTATACTAACCATTTTTACTTTTATCCCTAGATACTTTCATGAATCAGCACAGACTGTTGTACTTGGGGTCATAAAACTGCAGTGGTAAGTTTAAATGGAAAAACAAACAAAACTTGAGGAAAAAAACAAATTAACACACACCCACTTCGCATTCCATTCCATCATCATCTTCTCGTTGACTTTTTAAAAAAAACATCCTATTAGCTTCAGTAAAGCAAGTTCTTAAATCCAAGCTGGCGGTATCACTAAATAAAATTCATAAAATGAAAATTATATTTATATGTACCAATAGCTTAAATCTAAAGGATTCAAGGAATTTTTAGAAAACCTCCATATTTAAGGAGGATACAACCACCTGTTTAAATTTCCTTTAATTCAATTATCACAGTGTTTTCCTTAATAGACAGGAATGAAGCATATGACTTTTGAAGCTAGGCTTTAGTCAAACATGTTATTGGACTTAATACACAAATAACTGGATGAAATTTGATAGCCTCTAATACAGGACTCAGATAGATGATCTGATGGTTCCTTTGGGCCTTATAAAAAATGTATGCTTAAGTGTTTTCCTGAATCAGGGCCAACAATACTAATATAAACCATAACACAAATGAACACAATACAACAATGCATCACAAACTAACATGATCCGTGGCTCTACATTTTTTTTTTTTTTTACAACAATACAATACGTATTTCCTACCACAGGCTGTATAATCTATGTCACAGGTTACAAATTACAGTGCCTGTATTTCTCAGATACTGGCAGGATGGCTGTTTACGTCTGTCTAAATACACTTCAGGTAATTCAGCATACTTAATGAAAAAAGACAGGGGGATATGGCTGTTAATGTGTTTCAACTAAGTGCCTTTTTCATTCAGTTTAGTTTTGATGCTGCTTATTTTAGCAGGTGGCAGGATCTACTCTTTTTTTTAAGTTTTAGTTATAACTCAATCTGTCATTTTCATCTCAGAGTGAATCAGGGATAATTTGGTGGAGGGCATATAGTTCTGTCAGCTAGGTGTTCCTTTAAAATCTCTCAACTCCCCTCTTGTATCTTATAGGTTTAGGAAAATCAGGAAATATAATGTGCCATCGTAATCAACCAAGAAAAGATTCCATCCTCCACTCATCTTCAGCCCAATCCTGCAAGACACTGAGCGCCTCCCAAGACGTGCTCCCCACAAACAACTCCAAGTGAAGTCAAATAGGAATTTCAGGCACCGAGCACCTCTCAGAAGATGATCAGCATCTTATAGAACTGGGCTCCTCATGAATGGTACAGCCTGAAGGGAGCCAATTGAAGGGGGGAGGAAGCTGGTTTTCTGTGCAGTCTCCAAATATCTGTTAAACAGAAAGGAAGACTTCCATTGCATTCTGTTCTCCTAACTGGCTTTATGAAGAGGCAATGACAATTTCTTTACAAGAAGGAAACAAACAGTTGAGGGCAGGAAAAAATAACCTAGCCTTCTTCAGATTGCAAGCACTCCTCTCCTGACATCCATTTCAATTCAATTCTATGAGATTTCCTTAAGTGGAAACTGTTTCATTTGTTGTTGTCGTTGTTGACAATTGAGCAGTAATCTAGGACACAGTGCATCAGGAAAGCTACTAGAGTCTACAGAGACTTTTTTAATGAACATTTTTACTAACCCCACACAGAAATAGTATAAAAAAAAGTGTGTGTGTGTGTGTGTATAGTACATATTGCACATTTCATGAACCAAAAGGATGCAGAGACTCGATGGAAATGATGAAATTTACCCCAGGGCAAACATTTTTACAAGCCCTCTACATTATTATTTGTATTGCAGTAGTACCTAGAAACCTCAGTCATAGACCAGGAACTCATCATGTTTGATGCTGCATAAACACAGAACTAAAAGATGGTCCCTGCCCCAAAGAACTTGCAATAGAAGTATTGCATAAGAAACAACAAGTGGATATAGACCAGTGGTGGGCAACCTGCGGCCAGTGGGCCACACGCGGCCTGTCAGGATAATCCGCTGGCAGGCCACGAGACAGTTGGTTTACATTGACCATCCGCAGCTCCCAGTCACCGCGGTTTGCCATTCCCAGCTAATGGGAGCTGCGGGAAGCCGCAGACTGCAGGGATGTGCTGGCCACTGCTTCCCACAGCTCCCATTGGCTGGGAATGGCAAACCGCGGCCACTGGGAGCTGTGGGCGGCCATGCCTGCGGATGGTCAATGTAAACAAACTGTCTCATGGCCCGCCAGCGGATTATCCTGATGGGCCACGTGCGGCCCATGGGCTGCCCACCACTGATATAGACAGTTAGACAGGGAAGCCCAAAAAACAATGAAACAACTGTAACCTCCACTTGTAGTTGGACATCTTCTGGAACTCTGGACTGAGCCTCTAGTGGGCCCTATCCTATGGACAACAACAGCTACCATAGCACTTTGACACCAGTTCCCAGCATGCTTGGAGTCAAGGGTGGGGATGGAGTGGACTACAAAGTCCTGGGGAGGCCAATATATGGACTTGTGTTGAGGATGATCTGAACAAGCCATTGGTGGGGCAGTGATGAACCAGGGCTGCTCAGCCCCTTTGTCAGAAAGAGACATCCTGACTCAGATATAAAGAGACTAGCTTTAGTTTTAGTTTCTGTTTTGAGTGTTGAGTTCGGGAGCTGAGAGAGAAGCAGAACAGTTCCCTTTTGAAAACAGGCCCCCTTTGTTATTTTATTTTTGGGCAGGTCATTTCTTTGCTGGGGATCGTGTTGATGTACTTTATTGTTTCATTTGTACAGGGTTTTAGACTCCTTATCAGCAGTGGCAGCATTATTCATTTTCCCAAGGAACAGCACCCCTTGGATCTCAGACACAGTGAAGGATTCACCTTCGGTGGAGACACCAAGTGTCACAATAAAGAACACAGGCTATGCAAAAGAGGGAAGAAGCCACCCCATGTAACAAGCACCAGAGCCTCACCTTGCGGGGAGGGACTACACAATATTGGTCAGCATAATAGGCAGTGGTCTCAGTACATCAGCTGCCTAGCCGTTATCAAGTTATTTTTACTGACATCATCCATATCATATTCTTGTTCTTTGTGTGTGAGCAGCACAGCCTTAGTGGGGAAGAAAGGGGAGAGCATGGATTGAGGGTTTTTGACAGTTCAAACTAAATTTACTAAATGAAAGTTTTACAAGCGCCATAAATCATTGAGTCATTCAGACTCTGAAGACTTCAGTCAGGTATGTCAGCCCTCCATCTCCCCCCCCCCCCCCAAAAAAAAAAAAACACTTGAAAGGATTAGTCCAGCAAATACAACCATTTGACTGAAGCCTCAGAAGACTCAGATTTGAAGACCAGAAGGGACCATCATGATCCTCTAGTCTTACCTCCTGTATAACACAGGCCATAGAATTTCCCCAAAATAATCCCTAGAACAGATCTTTTAGAAAAACATCCAATTTTCATTTTAAAATGTCAGTGATGGAGAATCCACCTGACCCTTGGTAGGTTCTTCTCAGAGAGGAGAAGAACATTTATGCTGAATTTATGCTGCAATTACAGAATAAGCAGCATGGTCTAGTAGTCTGGGCACAGGACTAGGAGCCAGGAACATGAGTTCTAATCCCATTCTCCTGCCACTGACTGGATCTGGGGTCTTGGACAAGCCTTACCTCCATTTTATACATGGGGGATGAGCGAAACAGAGTGGTTAATATTTATCTACCTCCGAAGATATTGAGAAGAATAAAATATTTGTCTAGTGCTTTGAAAATAAATTCTCTTTTTCTGTCATTTCTTTTGGGTGGGGGAAGTTTGGAGGAATTTTAATGAGAGATGTATTAATGAAGTATTAAAGCAAGTGTATAAATCAGTGCAACTTTCATTAAATACTCCTCCCTTTCAAAAAAGAGGATGGCTGTATTTCAGAAATACAGTGAAATATTTATTGCGGGGGAAAAACCTTTTTCTTTAAATTCAACTTCTCTTCTCCTCTGAGGATGAGATCGGCCTGGGAGACAAAAAAGTCTTTGAGAGCCCTGAACAAAAACAGATAATTAAACAGTGGGAGTCTCTTCTTATCTCTGTGCATGTACACAACTTCCATTAATATGAATGGGAAAAGAGAACAGACCCCTTAGTGTTGGTGGCTTTTTGTTAGTTTAGTTTCAAGATTTCTTGGATGAGTTTAATTAAACTGGCCCTGGACTCTCACGCTTTGAAAGCTTGGGCAGGGGGTTGAAGGAGAGCGTGAAAGTGGTTGCTCATTCGCTGGGTTGTTATAACTGCTTACAACTCTGTAAAAACATATGCCCTCCAGGACATTTTGAATAAAACCTGCATTTATACTAAGCAAACTTGGTTTCATTCCATGTCTTTACATAAAAACATCAAACTTGCAAGGTCTTATTATAAAAGAACAGTAACATGTTTTAATTCCAATAACTTGGTCACTCCATATTAGCATTATATAGAAACAACATGACGACAACATTTTCCCTTTCTTTTGTTTTTTGACAATATAAATCAGGTTACATTTAATTCCATATTGCTGTAACTTATCACTAATAAAAGAGAAGCTGAAACTGTAACGTGACCTTGGCAAGCATTGTGCCAATACAACGCACAGTTTTTCATTCATTGTTTCCTCGGTAGTTCTTTTCTGCAACAGCTATAACTTACACATTGTCAGTTCTTCTGTTACAAATGGGTGTTTAGGTCTATATAAACTCTTTGATGTCACAGAGCAAAATCCTGGCCCTACGCTGAACTGCTGCCGCCGATCGCGGCTTTTTTTTTTTTTTTTGCTTGGGGCGGCAGAAATGCTGGAGCCGGCCCTGCTGACAGGGTTTAAACCCCAAGGCACATGGAAATAATACAGAGCAGGACCCTGGGCTGAGTAGAGTTGGACAGAGGGAAGAGCATGGGGCAATATGGGCATTGGAAGGATCATGTCTGTTCAGTTGGCTATAGAGAGGGCGTGTGGCTCTGCCAAGGGCCAGGAAGGATATTGGAGTTCTGAAGGGGGCATAAAGGGGAAATATTAAACTAGAGCACCCATTTAAGTGAATAACTATTTACATTGAAATATACTTATTTTAAAAAGCTAATAAAGCGCGCGCGTGTGTGTGTGTGTGTGTGTGTGTGTGTGTGTGTGTGTGTGTGTGTGTGTGAGAGAGAGAATTTAATTTTTAGTTAAGACTGTTTGCCTTGGTGAGATGCGCAATATAACGATAAGAGGCAAGGGAATTCCACTCCTAAACATTACAGACACCATGTGACACTGTACCTCACTTACATGCATGCCATTACAAAGCGGAGCATAGTACTACATACAATGTAACTAATGAAAACCAACCCAACCCTATATTCATCATAAACAAAACAAACATATAACTAATATAAATAATTGGATTTACTGCTGTCCTTCGGATTTCTGGTCAAGGTATCTGGGCTGTGTGAAGTTATTTGAGATTCAGAAGGAGAAATAATGACTTGAGTGTCGAAGGTCTTAGCTGATTTATCTGCTTATTTACTAACTTTGTATTAGTCAGTTGTGCAGTCTAGCAATTTTACCACAAAGTCATAAGTTCTGTATAGAAATATCATGTACATATTATGGAAATGTTTCACAGTTCTACAGCAATCTCAGCTCAACTCTTTAGAGAAAGACCAGTGGTAGCAAGGCCTCATCACCACCAGAGAGGCATTGCCAGCAGAAGATAGAAACCTTCCCCCCCCCCCCCCCCCATCTTCTCAGGTCTGTCCAGACTCCCTTACCCAATTGTTGCTGACAGCAGTCATGGTCAGGGTGACCCCAGACAAAGTCAGTGTCCATGTCTTGTCCTTTTATTTCTCAACAAGGTTAACAGCATTTTAACAGTCACCTAACTAAAATGCAAATACCACCTGGCCCATTCAGTGAATTCCCTTTGCTCTCCAACATATGCCAGCAGAGACCTCCCTTCCCAATGCATTCTCTGTCCAATTCTTAAATAGCTGTGGGTCACGCTTCTCACATTTCACCAACAGGTGACGATAGAAGCTCTTTACTCTGTAAGACTTCAGGCCACAGGACTTACAAATATATGGCAGCAGTGTAAGCTCTCCCACACTACCCTACTCATGTGCCCCAAGCCTGATACTCTTTGTGAGTGACAGCGTACTTCTGTCCTTATGCTAATTAAATATACAAACCCGCCTGTCATATTATACATCACACACAAACAGCATAATAATCGACTTGCGTATCTATGTTGTACTGTATCCTCATACATCCAAATGAAGTTCTCCTATGCTTCTTCCACCTTGTGTCAGGAAGTATGGTTAATGTTAGGAATTAATTTGATTCTAGAATTGTGATGTAAGGTTTGATGGAGGAAAATAGTGATTTTCTACATCAGTTTTCTCTAGGCACCTTGATTCTTTGCTTTGCCTCTCATAACCCAAAGACACAATAACCAATTATCTTGCTTCATTCCGACTGGATTGTGAGTTGTTCAGCACTGAACAGAGTCAGTAGTTCTACAGATAATTGAAGCCCAGTACTCGTCTTTACCACCACTCTCCATCTTCCGCAGGATGGGTGGGATTTTCCATGATATGCTGAAAATAACACCTGGAGTTCCCTCTTAAATTCACATGTCTTTCATGTCACAGTGTAATTTAACTAGTACAATATCATCAGTCCCGACATCACCTGTCCCATTCAGATCTTCCTCCCTGTAGAAAGGTGCTACCCAACTGTGACGTTATTGACATAAACTGGGACCATATAGATCATTGTTGCACCCAAGGTCCTGTAGTGGCACCCAAATCTTCTATAAAGGGGGTCAAATGGGGTGTCTAAGACAAGGTTCTGATTTACTGGTTATGATTATGCTGTTTATATGTGTGTATCAGTTTTGTAGTTGAAGTTATGAATATTGGTTCTATACTGTCTATATAGCAAACTTATGCTATGCTTCTGGGTGACATCTCAGACAAGCTGGGATTAGCTCTGCCTAGCTTGCTTGATGGCCCATTAAGGACCATCAGCTATACAATGGACCCATTGAGAGAAGGCAAATATGCCTCCAGACTCAGCAAAGTATGCAGGAACTGGCCCATGTGACTCCAGGCTCCATTTTGCTGTAATTTTCCACAGTAAGAACAAAGAGGAGTTCTTACACCTGGAAAAGACTATATAAGGCTGATGCCTCATCTCCATTTTGTCTTCAATCCTGCTTCTTACCTCTGGAAGGACTTTGCTACAAGCTGAAGCTTTGAACAATAACTGAATGACCCATCCCAGCGGGGGATGTATTCAAGACACTTGATTTGAACCTGCAGTTTATTCTATCACTGCTACAAGCCTGAACTAAGAACTTTGCCATTACTGTACATAATTGATTCCATTTAACCAATTCTAACTCATCTCTATCTTTTTTCTTTTATCAATAAACCTTTAGATTTTAGATTCTAAAGGATTGGCAACAGCGTGATTTGTGGGTAAGATCTGATTTGTATATTGACCTGGGTCTGGGGCTTGGTCCTTTGGGATCAGGAGAACCTTTTTTCTTTTATTGGGGTATTGGTTTTCATAACCATTTGTCCCCATAACGAGTGGCACTGGTGGTGATACAGGGAAACTGGAGTGTCTAAGGAAATTGCTTTTGAGACTTGTGGTTAGCCTGTGGGGTGAGACCGAAGTCCTCTTAGTCTGGCTGGTTTGGTTTGCCTTAGAGGTGGAAAAACCCCAGTCTTGGGCTGTAACTGCCCTGTTTAAGCAATTTGTCCTGAGTTGGCACTCTCAGTTGGGTCCTGCCAGAGCCGCATCGTCACACCAACGTCCCCAATATTCATTCATCTCAGCATGGCTACAAATAATGCTAAACTCCAGACTCGATTAGCCTTGCAATATACCTCTGTAAACAAGCTAATAGCTCTATCTGCTAACAGCATAGTTACTGATATCCAATTGCTGTAACCAAGTATTTATCTAATACTGGTAATCTGTCAGATTTTAAAATTTAAAATACGATGTTGTAGCATTTTAATAAAATAAAAAAAATATTATTTTTCCCCGTAACTGTGGAAAATCTTTTTATTACCCTAATATTTTATTTAGATATTGCAGCCATTTGTCTATAAAGAAAACAAAATTAGTGCAGGGCCTGTGACTTACGTTTTCACATTAGTCAAATAAAATTTTAAGTAAAATAAAGAGACTAATGCATCCAGCACAACCCTCTAGATGAATGCTGTCATAACTATAAAGGGAAGGGTAATAGCTGTCCTGTGAACAGTACTATAAAATCCCTCCTGGCCAGAGACTCCAAAATCCTTTTCCCTGTAAAGGGTTAAGAAGCTCAGGTAACCTGGCTGGCATCTGACCTAAAGGACCAATAAGGGGACAAGATACTTTCAAATCTTGGGGGGGGAAGGCTGTTTGTGTTCTTTGTTTGGGAGTGTGTTCGTTCTCGGGACTGATAGGGACCAGACATCAATCCAGGTTCTCCACATCTTTCTAAACAAGTCTCTCCTATTTCAAACTTGTAAGTAAATAGCCAGGCAAGGCGTGTTAGTTTTCCTTTGTTTTCTCAACTTGTAAATGTACCTTTTACTAGAGTGTTTATCTTTGTTTGCTGTACTTTGAACCTAAGACTAGAGGGGAGTCCTCTGAGCTCTTTAAGTTTGATTACCCTGTAAGGTTAATTTCCATACTGATTTTACAGAGATGATTTTTACCTTTTTCTTTTAATTAAAAGCCTTCTTTTTAAGAACCTGATTGATTTTTCCTTGGTTTTAGATCCAAGGGGATTGGATCTGTGTTCACCAGGAGTTGGTGGGAGGAAGGAGGGGAATGGTTAATTTCTCCTTGTTTTAGATCCAAGGGGATTGGATCTGTGTTCACCAGGAGTTGGTGGGAGGAAGGAGGGGGAAAGGTTAATTTCTCCTTGTTTTAGATCCAAGGGGATTGGATCTGTGTTCACCAGGAGTTGGTGGGAGGAAGGAGGGGGGATGGTTAATTTCTCCTTGTTTTAAGATCCAAGGGGTTTGGATCTGTATTCACCAGGGAATTGGTGAAAGGTTTTTCTCAGGGCTTCCCAGAGTGGGAATCTAATTGGGAAATGGTGGCAGCGGACCAAAGCTAAGCTGGTAGTTAAGCTTAGAAGTTTTCATGCAGGCCCCTACATTTGTACCCTAAAGTTCAAAGTGGGGATCCAGCCTTGACATGGTGGCATAGCGGTGGGATCATTTTAAACCCAAAAGCCAGTGAGATTTTTTTTTCCTTCTAGCTGCTTGGAAAGCCGAGCTGGAGGTAGATAGATGCATTTCTTATCTCTCCTTGCCTGAAGGCAGAGGTGTTAAGTTTTTTTAACAGGTCCTTTGTTAAGAGAAGTGTTCAAATGGGCAAACAAAGCTAAAGGGAATTTACAAGCTGAATTGTTTTTTTTTTTTCTTTTTACATCCTCAGGAGTAGCTAGTTAGAAAGTCTCTGTTAACTTAGCAGCAGCCAGAGCTGAGAGCTTCCCAGTTTCAGACAACTGCAGAGGGGGTGACCCAGCACAAGAAAACAGGAAAATGACTACAAAAGAAGAAAAAGCCAAAGAGGAGGCCCACAAGAGAGCTATGGAGCTGAAAGAAAAAGATAGAGCTGAGAGACAGAGAAGAAAAAGCCAAAGAGGGGGCCCACAAGAGAGAGATGGAGCTAAAAGAAAGAGAAGAAAAAGCCAAAGAGAAGGCCCACAAGAGAGAGATGGAGCTGAAAGAAAAAGAGATGGAGGAGAGAGAAAAAGAAAGGAAACATGAACTGGAACTAGCAAAGGCTAAGCAAGCTTTCACCCCCATCCCTGTTCCTAAGCCGTCCACCAGGGCCCCGTCTGTGTTACCAGAGACCCAGACAAAGGTGGTGGAACAGGATCCCCTGCCAACGACTGCAACAACCGTAGTGGATCCAATCCCAGAGACCCAGCCAAAGCTAGTCCCAGAACCGGAACTGGCAACGCAACCAACACCAGAACCATTGCCAGCACTGAGTCCAGCGCTTGCAAACCCGTCTACAACTCCAATGCCAGAGGGCACCAGCGAGCCTGACCTGGCGGAAGCAGCAGATAACCCTACCCAAGAGGCTCAGCCAGAGCCTGAGATACCACATAGTGCACCAGCGGACAGTGGTTCACAGTCAATGGAAACAGCCCCAGCACCTGCATCGCTTCCAGAGGGACCAAGCCCCAGTCCACAGTCCAAGGAGGAACTGATGTCTCCAGCATCAAGGGAACAGTTCCAGGCCGAGCAGGAAGCAGATGACAGCCTTCAGAAAGCTTGGGCGGCGGCGCGGAGCACCCCACCGCCTCTCAGCTCTTCGAACCGATCCCGGTTTGTTGTAGAACAAGGACTTTTATACAAGGAGACTTTCTGGTGGGCACCAGGAAGATTGGCATCCTCAAAGACAGTTGGTAGTTCCCACTAAGTATCGGGTAAAGCTCTTGAGCTTAGCCCATGATCATCCCAGTGGCCATTCTGGGGTGAACAGAACCAAAGACCGGTTGGGGAAGTCCTTCCACTGGGAGGGAATGGGCAAGGACGTTGCTAAATATGTCCGGTCTTGTGAGGTGTGCCAACGAGTGGGAAAGCCCCAAGACCAGGTTAAAGCCCCTCTCCAGCCACTACCCATAATTGAGGTCCCATTTCAGCGCGTAGCTGTGGATATTCTGGGTCCTTTCCCAAAGAAGACACCCAGAGGAAAGCAGTACGTACTGACTTTCATGGATTTTGTTACCCGATGGCTGGAAGCAGTACCCTTAAACAACACCAGGGCTAAAAGTGTGTGCCAGGCATTAACAGACATTTTTGCCAGGGTAGGTTGGCCCTCCGACATCCTTACAGATTCGGGAACTAATTTCCTGGCAGGGACCATGGAAAACCTGTGGGAAGCTCATGGGGTGAATCACTTGGTTGCCACCCCGTACCACCATGAAACCAATGGCCTGGTGGAGAGGTTTAATGGAACTTTGGGGGCCATGATACGTAAATTTGTAAATGAACACTCCAATGATTGGGACCTAGTGTTGCAGCAGTTGCTTTTTGCCTACAGGGCTGTACCACATCCCAGTTTAGGGTTTTCACCATTTGAACTTGTGTATGGCCGCGAGGTTAAGGGGCCATTACAGTTGGTGAAGCAGCAATGGGAGGGGTTTACGCCTTCTCCAGGAACTAACATTCTAGACTTTGTAAGCAACCTACAAAGCACCCTCCGACACTCTTTAGCCCTTGCTAAAGAAAACCTAAAGAATGCTCAGGAAGAGCAAAAGGCCTGGTATGATAAACATTCCAGAGAACGGTCCTTCAAAGTAGGAGACCAAGTCATGGTCTTAAAGGCGCTCCAGGCCCATAAAATGGAAGCATTGTGGGAAGGACCATTCACGGTCCAGGAGCGCCTAGGAGCTGTTAACTATCTCATAGCCTCCCCCACCTCCAACATAAAGCCTAAGGTATACCATGTTAATTCTCTTAAGCCCTTTTATTCCAGAGAATTAAACGTTTGCCAGTTTACAGCCCAGGAAACAGATGACGCGGAGTGGCCTGAAGGTGTCTACTACGAAGGAAAAAAGGATGGTGGCGTGGAAGAGGTGAACCTCTCCACGACCCTTGGACGTCTGCAGCGGCAGCAGATCAAGGAGCTGTGCACAAGCTTTGCACCAATTTTCTCAGCCACTCCAGGATGGACCGAACGGGCATACCACTCCATTGACACAGGTAATGCTCAACCTATTAGAACCCCACCCTACCGGGAGTCACCTCATGCCAAAACTGCTATACAAAGGGAGATCCAGGACATGCTACAGATGGGTATAATCCGCCCCTCTAAGAGTGCATGGGCATCTCCAGTGGTTCTAGTTCCCAAACCAGATGGGGAAATACGCTTTTGCATGGACTACCGTAAGCTAAATGCTGTAACTCGTCCTGACAACTATCCAATGCCACGCACAGATGAGCTATTGGAGAAATTGGGACATGCCCAATTCATCTCTACTTTGGACTTAACCAAGGGGTACTGGCAAGTACCACTAGATGAACCCGCTAAGGCAAGGTCAGCCTTCGTCACCCAGGCAGGGGTGTATGAATTCAATGTACTCCCTTTCGGGTTGCGAAATGCACCCGCCACCTTCCAAAGACTTGTAGATGGTCTCCTAGCAGGATTGGGAGAATCTGCAGTTGCCTACCTCGATGATGTGGCCATTTTTTCTGATTCATGGGCAGAGCACCTGGAGCAAGTTTTCGAGCGCATCCAGCAGGCAGGACTAACTGTTAAGGCTAAAAAGTGTCAAATAGGGCAAAACAGAGTGACCTACCTGGGGCACCAGGTGGGTCAAGGAATTATAAATCCCCTACAGGCCAAAGTGGCCGCTATCCAAAAGTGGCCAGTTCCAAAGTCTAAGAAACAGGTCCAATCCTTCTTAGGTTTGGCTGGATATTATAGGCGATTTGTACCCCACTACAGCCAAATCGCCGCCCCGCTGACAGACCTAACCAGAAAGAAACAGCCAAATGCAGTTCAGTGGACTGATGAGTGTCAAAAGGCCTTTAACCAGCTTAAGGCAACACTCATGTCTGACCCTGTGCTAAGGGCCCCAGACTTTGACAAACCGTTCCTAGTAACCACAGATGCGTCCGAGCGAGGCGTGGGAGCAGTTTTAATGCAGGAAGGACCGGATCAAGAATTCCATCCTGTCGTGTTTCTCAGTAAGAAACTGTCTGAGAGGGAAAGCCATTGGTCAATCAGCGAAAAGGAATGTTATGCCATTGTGTACGCGCTGGAAAAGCTACGCCCATATGTTTCGGGACGGCGTTTCCAACTACAAACAGACCATGCTGCGCTACAGTGGCTTCATACCGTCAAGGGAAATAACAAAAAACTTCTTCGGTGGAGTTTAGCTCTCCAAGATTTTGATTTTGAAATACAACACATTTCGGGAGCTTCTAACAAAGTGGCTGATGCACTCTCCCGGGAAAGTTTCCCAGAGTTAACTGGTTAACAATTGTTCTTGGAATGAAACATATTGTTAGTTTTTATATAATCAGTAGTATGTCTAAAGGTACATGTGTCTTATTAACTCTGTTTTCTCCTAGAACTCCAGGAAGAAATCACAGCCAGTGTGGAACCAAACGGCCAACACTATCTGTGATTTGGGGGCGTGTCATAACTATAAAGGGAAGGGTAATAGCTGTCCTGTGTACAGTACTATAAAATCCCTCCTGGCCAGAGACTCCAAAATCCTTTTCCCTGTAAAGGGTTAAGAAGCTCAGGTAACCTGGCTGGCATCTGACCTAAAAGACCAATAAGGGGACAAGATACTTTCAAATCTTGGGGGGGGGGGGAAGGCTGTTGTTTGTGTTCTTTGTTTGGGAGTGTGTTCGTTCTCGGGACTCAGAGGGACCAGACATCAATCTAGGTTCTCCACATCTTTCTAAACAAGTCTCTCCTATTTCAAACTTGTAAGTAAATAGCCAGGCAAGGTGTGTTAGTTTTCCTTTGTTTTCTCAACTTGTAAATGTACCTTTTACTAGAGTGTTTATCTTTGTTTGCTGTACTTTGAACCTAAGACTAGAGGGGAGTCCTCTGAGCTCTTTAAGTTTGATTACCCTGTAAGGTTAATTTCCATACTGATTTTACAGAGATGATTTTTACCTTTTTCTTTAATTAAAAGCCTTCTTTTTAAGAACCTGATTGATTTTTCCTTGGTTTTAGATCCAAGGGGATTGGATCTGTGTTCACCAGGAGTTGGTGAGAGGAAGGAGGGGAATGGTTAATTTCTCCTTGTTTTAGATCCAAGGGGATTGGATCTGTGTTCACCAGGAGTTGGTGGGAGGAAGGAGGGGGAAAGGTTAATTTCTCCTTGTTTTAGATCCAAGGGGATTGGATCTGTGTTCACCAGGAGTTGGTGGGAGGAAGGAGGGGAATGGTTAATTTCTCCTTGTTTTAAGATCCAAGGGGTTTGGATCTGTATTCACCAGGGAATTGGTGAAAGGTTTTTCTCAGGGCTTCCCAGAGTGGGAATCTAATTGGGAAATGGTGGCAGCGGACCAAAGCTAAGCTGGTAGTTAAGCTTAGAAGTTTTCATGCAGGCCCCTACATTTGTACCCTAAAGTTCAAAGTGGGGATCCAGCCTTGACAAATGCTAACATTGCCAACAATTTTATAATTTCTTTAAAGACTGATACATAAAATAAATAAATCATTCCGCAAGAATTCATTATGAAATACTAAGTAACCCCCTCCCCACATACACACCACACCTAATTGTTTAAAATAGATCTTCCCTTGCCTCAAACTACAAACTAATGCAAAGAAAGCCAATGGCTCTCTTTAGAGTACATTTCAAACTATAACCGAGTTTTTGATGTTCTGTAAAATAAAAGGACTAACCCAATAATTATGATTTGAGTTTGTTCACTTATTTTTGGTATAACAATACTATTGTTTTGCTAACCTCTCGGGCACTCCTGCATTATGGGAAAGTCACTAACACTGGAGATCAGCTTATGGGATGTTCATTTCTGAATTTATACTGACTGAACCCATCAGTACTTAGGATGTGTTTAAATGCTTTCCTGAACAAGGATAGACCCTGAGCTCGATTAAGGCTTACACACTATTAGCCTATGACCCCAGTTTGTGGAGTAATGTGACTATGGCAGATGCTTTGCTTTCATAATGAAATAAAGAGGCTGCCCACTTTTCACCACCCCTGCTTTTTGGGAGTGTGCTTGAGGGGCACCCTGCAGCTGCTTAGGGGGCAGAGCCACAGAGCAGCCTGTGTTGAAATGTTCCAATTGGCTTAATCTGACCCCGGAAGAATTTAAGCTTGTGCTTCAATATTTTCCAGATGATGATGATGCGCGATCACTTGTTCCCGAGTATGATCATCTTGCATGGGAGTTATGACTCCTCAGGTGGCTAATAAGGCCAATCCTTGGACCACAGTTCTATTACAATGAGGGCAGATGTTTTCAGGCCCAGGAGGCTGTTGACCATGACTGGAGACCAGTCTCTCCTTCCTCCTGTGCCTCTTGTCCTCTTCGACTTGTCGGTGAACAAGTTCAAAATGCAGGGGACCATCACGTAGGACTTCACTTCATTTTAAGCGATCCTGGGCAAGTGTCTCCCAGGCATCAATGTTAATATTACATTTTTTTAGGTTGTCCTTCAGTAAGTCCTTATAACACTTCCATTGTCCATCCAAGTTATGGTACCCCTCTTTCAGCTGAGAGAACAGGACCTGTTTTGGGAGGTGATGGTCTGGCATCCAGACAATGTGACCAGTCCAGCGGAATTGCTGATGGGTGATCACTGCCTCCATACTGATGGTCTTTGCTTCTTCCAGGACACTAATATTGGTGCGCCTGTCTTCCCATTTGATCTTCAGCATCTTACGAAGGCAGCGTTGATGGTGCCTATCAAGGACTTTCAAGTGGTGTCTATAGGTTGTCCAAGTTTCGGACCCATACAACAGTGTTGGGAGAATAATGGCTTGATAAACAAGAAGCCTGGTGTCTGTTCAAATATCGTGATCTTCAAAGACCCTTTGCTGTAAACGAGAAAAAGCTACAGTGTCACAGCTCAGGCGATGTTGAATTTTTGCATCAATATCTGCCTTGGATGAAAGATGATTTCTAAGGTAGCGGAAATGATTGACATTCTCCAGTGCCACTCCATTGACTTTGATAGATGAGGCATGTTATACCTCATTTGGAGAGGGCTGATAGAGCACTTTAGTCTTCTTGATATTAAGAATGAGACCAATACATGCGTAAGCATCGGCAAACACATTCAAGATAGTTTGAAGATCTTTCTCAGAGTGGGCAAAGATTGCGTTGTCATCAGCATACTCAAGTTCCACAATAGATGATGTGGAAATCTTACTCTTGGCTTTCAGCCTGCTAAGCCTGAAAAGTTTTCCATCTATTCTGTAAGTGATTTCAATGCCAGTGTAAACTTTCCAGCAATTAGGTAAAGAATGTCATCAATAAAAACTGCAAACATGGTTGGAGTGATGATACAGCCCTGCTTGACTCCTGTTTGTACTTTGAAAGGTTCACTCTGGGAGCCAGTGCTGCTCAGAACAGTCGTTTTCATGTTATCATGAAGCAATTTTAGGACATTGACGTATTTATCAGGACATCCAATCTTAGAAAGTACAGTCCAGAGGGCATGGCGATTCACTGAGTCAAAGGCTTTAGATCAATAAAAGCCATGTACAGCGGTCGGTTTTGCTCCCGACACTTTTCTTGCAGCTGCCGTGCTGTGAAGATCATATCCAAAGTTCCATGACATGGTCGGAAACCACTCTGACACTCTGGTAAAATTTCTTCTGACGGGGCAGAAGGTGTGTGGCAAGGATCCGGGCCAGAACTTTGTTGGCGGTGACTAGGAGGGAGATACCACGATAATTTCCACAATCCACTTTATCCCCTTTTTTGAAGAGGGTGACAATCAAGGCATCCCTCATTTCACTGGGTATCTCCTCCTCTATCCAGATTTTAAGGATAAGCAGGTAAAGCTGCCAAACTAGCTCTGGTCCACCATTTTTGAAAATTTTAGAGGGGATCCCATCTAGACCTGCTGCCTTGTTGTTCTTCATCCCCATGGTGACATTGTGCACCTCATACAAATTGGGAGGGTCTCCGACCTCATCCCTAAATGGTTGTTGAGGGATTTGTTCAAGGACTTCATCAAGGACATCACTGGAAGTCCATTTTCCAAATATGGAGTCTGAGGAAAGCATATAGGTATTTATCAGCCTGGAGACTTTGGTTCTAATCCTGACTCTGTGATCTTGGGTACATCCCTTGACTTCATAGTTCCTCAGTTTCTTCATTTGTAAAATGAATACAATATTTACATGGCATCTTCCTCACCTTGGGGATAATCAATTAAGAAGCACTTCAAGCTCTCTGGGTGAAAGGTGCCATAAATTCTGTGCATTAATCTAAGTACCATCACGGAGTGTAATATATTGTATATACTAATGAACACCACAAGAAAGTGGCATAGCTCCCTATTTTGATAATTGATTTTTCAGGTGAAAAATGTTACAAATTTAAATGAAAAATAACACTGCAGTTATATTAAATGACATAGTGGCTGTTACCCCATACAGCTAGATTGGAACAAAGCAATGAGGAATGTCAGGGGGAAACATCCTACACTGACAGACTGCAGGAATACTCCAGATGATCTAGCAAATCTTTACCACAGTTTCTACAGGGTTCATTTTTACCTGCATTAGTAATGGTCCCACAATAAAATCATCATCATCTTTTTGTTTTTGAGGGATAGCTCAGTGGTTTGAGCATTGGCCTGCTAAACCCAGGGTTGAGCGTTCAATCCTTGAGGGGACCACTTAGGGATCTGGGGCAAAAATCAGTACTTGGTCCTGCTAGTGAAGGCAGGGGGCTGGACTTGATGACCTTTCGAGGTCCCTTCCAGTTCTATGAGATAGGTATATCTCAATATATATATATATATATATATATATATATATATAAAAAATTCACCGATAAGTAGATTCTGTCCTATCTTGAATATAGTACCTAGAAACTACTTGATTTGTTTTTGTTTTACATTTTCTTGATGACCATTCTTCACAGAAAGAACACTGTTAGGCAAGTTACCAATTGCTTTACACATTAATAAGTATAAACAGCATCTAAATAGCACCTTGGAGTGCTTAGGTAGCCATAATTATCATCTATTCATAATAAGAAAGAAAATATGATCTTTTAAAGCTTGACCTCAGAACATTCCCAAAAGACCAATTCAGGAGATGTGGGGCCCAGAAGCAATAACTAAATTGTGGCTACATAGATACCATACAGACATCACAGCATTCAGCTACATTGCACACGTTACATGGAGAAGAGAGTTCAGAAACTACTCCTCCAAAGCATGGATCTCTAGCAGAGGAGCTGAAGAATCTTGATCTCCTTTAGCAGTCTATACTAAGATGGCTTTTATTTTCTACTGGCCAGTCACTACAAAGCAGTGTTACACATACCTGACAGTACATTCAAGCATGTGAAATTCTAATTTTTCCAGGATCACCTAACAACCTGTAACCTATAGCAGCTCTTTAAACCTAACATGGCTTGCGGTCTTCAATAGGACAGCAGGTCACTGGGTCATGATTCTTGTTCCAACCTTTCTATAGGGGTCAACCTGTGTCATGGATTTTTTGTTTGTTTTTGTCTCAGGACAAGAGGCACACAATGAACCAAGTTACTACATTTATTGCTGACAATTTTACGTCTGCAAAAAAGATTCAAAATCATTGCACAAAGTATTTTTTCTTCAAAATCCCATATTGAATTCCTGTTTATGGTTCAATTTCAGTAACTTTATTGTCATGACAAGTAATACAAATCTTGTAATAATTAATACATGAACTATCTGTGTATACAGGAGGTATCACAGTGGTAATGGGATAGACAGGCTTAATACAATGTCTCCATTGTACATTAATGTCCATTTCTGAAACAGTGACAGTCTGTCATGCAAAAGCTGCTTCTATAGCCTCTTATTTCTCCCAAGATTACACAGAGTTTTTCTTCTTTCTTTATAGTGGAAAGCCCCTTTTCTATTTCTTGTAGCTTGAGGCACTTACTTTCTTGGTCTACTTTAATGTTCAACAGTTTAATTTTACCCCTTTTCCCCTTCAAAATCACCTTGCCATTAAAATAGTGTGCAATTAAAAACTTGAACATGGTTGCTTACTGTTTGTTATACAATATAATCTAAAGAAAAACAGAAAACTTCCTTAGCCACTAAGTTCTAAAAGGGATGGAGGAATACTGAGACAGAGACAAATTCACCTGCAGCTTGTTGCCCAATGCATGAACTGAATTACAGGCTCATGCTCACAGATTCATACCAGTAGATCAAACCATAACTTATAGTTCAATCAATTTAACATGCTTTCTCCTTCTCATGTTTGTCCATAACCAAAAAACATAGCCCCGTCTGCAAGTTCTCAACATAAAGCAACAAGAGGCATTTAGAAGAGTGAGAAATCTTACTTTTAAAACCTTTTAATGTTTAACTTAACAGAGGTTCTTCCGATCAAGGTCTGTCA
This sequence comes from Chrysemys picta bellii, assembly GCF_011386835.1. Classification (NCBI taxonomy): domain Eukaryota; kingdom Metazoa; phylum Chordata; order Testudines; family Emydidae; genus Chrysemys; species Chrysemys picta. Next base: position 22,191,432 of record NC_088795.1, read on the forward strand.
ACTTTGTTTGGTCCTCTATTCTAACAGTGTGCTCAGACCTCTTAGCCCAGAGGTAGGCAACCTATAGCACGTGTGCCGAAGGCGGCACGCAAGCTGATTTTCAGTGGCACTCACGCTGCCCGGGTCCTGACCACCGGTCTGGGGGACTCTGCATTTTAATTTAATTTTAAATGAAGCTTCTTAAAACATTTTTAAAGCCTTATTTACTTTACATACAACAATAGTTTAGTTATATATTATAGACTTATAGAAAGAGACCTTCTAAAAACATTAAAATGTATTACTGGCATGTGAAACCTTAAATTAGAGTGAATAAATGAAGACTCGGCACACCACTTCTGAAAGGTTGCCGATCCCTCTCTTACCCTATAGCCTGGCTTTAAAGGCAACATTTCAGGTACCATACAGAATCTGTCACAAATCCATCTCACTGCTGGCTGAACTATGATGACAAAAGGAACCCCGTGCTCATCTAAATCCCTCTTACCTGCAGGTTAAGACACTTTCATACTCCGGAAAATCCTAAGGCCTCCTTAATCAACTTTCTTTCTTTTCTTTTTCTTGGTATGGTTTTTATTCCACCATGTAAGTCCCCTAAATCAATATTAAAGACGCAGCACATTCTTATTTGTGCTCATGAAAGAATAAACTATAGATCTAGGTCTGCATCTTTCTGAGATGTGAGACAGGAAAAATATGCACGAATGGACTGTTTCAAACAGAATCATAGTTTCAGTTCTGAACAAAAAACAAAACAAAAACAAAAACCACCCCCAAAACAAAACAAAAAAACCACAACATAGTCCTAAAGCAAGAGCATGTACATACGTCATATTGCTGAATGATGATGATTGAGAACCAGCCTATGCTTTCATAGCACTCCATAGAGGCTATACAGTGGAAACGATCAGTGCTCTTTTTCTCATGCATTCCCCTTGTGGTGTGATAATGGCTGTGGGATATAGCATGATGATGATAAGAGCATACCAGTGATGACATTTGTTAAACACTTATACATACTATTTTAAAATAATAATAATAGTTCAGTACCCAGAGTCTGTGTGATGGGCACTTTTATATATGAAATAAATACCATAAAACTATTACCACACTGGTGAGTGGGGCATTTCATACAAAAAGTTTCAGAATAACTTTTGAAATCACTCAAATTGGATTTTGGCCAGGACATCAGGCACCCAACCTTGTGAGAAGTGTCTTGGGTTTTAATGACGTGCTCAGACATTTGCTTTAACATTTAATTCAAGAGAGAGTATTTCCAATGGCACAGCGTCACTGATCACCATGATGGGGCTGTGGTACAGTACCAGTTAAGGGGGAAGAGGACCACTCAACACAATTCCCACTAATACCTGAATTGTCCCTAGAGAACTTTTATCCAATTTTTGATCTGATAACCCTGATAGAATCACAGAACATGATAGTCAATACAAAAAAGGAATAAATTTAAACTAAATATCAACTTGTTCAAAATTATTTAGCTTTTGTTTCATTACTCATATTTGACCATATCAAAGTTTGAGGTGGTTTGGTTGCCTATTTCACAGCTAGGTTTCAAGTTCTATTGATGATTTGTATTTCTCTTCCCGCCTTCTCAATGGTACCACTATTGGGTGTGACATGAGACCACAATCAACTGGCTAGCCTAATTCTAGTCTCCTTAACTTAACTCACTGAACAAAGCATTCCATTAATTGAAGATAAGAAAGAATCAATAGTATTTTCTCCCTGAATGACTTTACACTGATTAACTGCTCTTCCACCACTTGAGATGGTTATTACTCAAGAATTACAAGATAAAGAGCTAAGTCATTTGAGTTCAACATTCAATCTCCTATTAAATACAAAGGCAACTAATACTTCATCACATATGGACTCTCTTACCTAGATTTTTTTCTTCTTACTAGCCAAACATGTGCGACAGGATATGAAAAGTATAAATGAAAATTACTCCTTCAGCTCAAAGTATTCACAATGCAATTGCAAAATTTACATTATGCAGGATTGTTAGATAAAACAATTGACAGTACTGACCTGAAGATATGCAATCCGGATAAATCAATGATCACATTCATTTCAGCTATCTACAGATTTTATATTTTTGCATTGCTTATTACTAGAGCTGTGCAAATAATCAATTGATTTTTTTAGTTCACTGGCCAAACAAACATTTTTTAAAAAGGTTTCTCATCAACCTGTAAGAAAACTGTTTTGGGGTTTTCTCAGCAAAAAACAAACAAGAAAATGTTTTGGGTCAAATAAAGTTTAATTTTGATTTCAGGCATTTTAAAACACCTTTTTTATTTTTTAAATTAAAAGCAAGAGAAATTTGGAGACACCATTCACAAGTGGAGCAGGGATGGAAATCTTGCTGTTCTGCCTCTCAGGTGAGTGCCCTGATCCCCAGCCTATAGAGTCATCCTCACATTTGTTTTGGCCTCATGAATATTTAGTTATTTATAAGAAGTGGGGGAGCTTCAATAGGAGAGAATATGCAAGAGCTACTCAAGAATAGCGTATAGCCCAATGGTGAGGGCACTCGTCTGCAATGTGGGAGACCTATGTTTAAGTCCCTAACCTGAATCAGGCAAAGTAGGAACTTGAACTCAGGTCTTTCACGTGCCAAGTGAGCACTTTAACAATAGGATACAAGGGAAGAACCTCCTCTCATGTTGTGAATGATGCACAAATCTCCTTATGAATCTAATAAAAAATGTTTTGGCTGAAACGGTTCAACGAATTCATGAATAGCTTTGGTTGATTTGAAACTGCATTTTTCAGCAAAAACTATTTGTCTGAAAAATTTCACCCTGCTCTAATTATTACATAACCTTTACAGGATTACACATTTACTGAAGAAATCACAAGGTTTCCTAGAAAGAGTGTCATTGTCTAACAGTTAATTCTAAAGACTTGCCGAGTGGGGCCTCCTGGGATTTACTCCTGGTTATGCCATTAACAGAGTGTGTGACCTTGGGTAAATTACATAAACACTCTTTGCCTCAATTTATATGTAGGATGAGTATAATAATATTTTCATTATCTGCATGACAGGGGCATTAGTGTGCTAATGCTTTAAGAGCCTTGTATATAAAGGTGCTATAGATGGGTAAAGTTTAATTATATAAATCAGGTATGTTCATCTATGCAGGCCTGTTGTAATGTTATTTATAACAGGTGACGATTTTAATGCTAGTGTAGTGAAGAGAAATAACGTTCTTCTATGTGAACGAAATAGTTAACCACACCAACCAAACTGGACTTGCATTATAAAGTTGATCAGGTTCTGAAATGAGTCTACTGCTAACTTGAATCCACTTATAAAAATGCTTTCAAAATGTTTCATGGTGTATATGGAATAAAATATGCACAATCATTATGTGTTTTAACTCTGCTATTTCTGTGTTGATATTAAGTGGTCACAGTAACAGTATCCCCTATAATTTAAAGAAATACTGTCTGTTTCTTGTGGGTTTATCTAAAACTCCCACCCTTCAGATACTGACATGGGAGGCAGTTGGGAGAATTTTCTCCCAGGGAGAGGATAGTAGGAACATCAAAAAGGACAAGGGATGAATTCCTAGCCCATCAAGGCCAACGGGAGCTTTGCCACAGGCTTTGAAGAAGGTAGCATTTCACCTCTGGGAAGCATCTTACAAAGTTAAGGTTGCTCCACTTTCAGATCCAAATCCAAATCCAGAGATTTCTGGTTAAAGTGGAACCACCTGGCAAGAAACCATGAGTGCAGTCACCATCTTCAACAGGACTACGGTACAAATAGAAGCTATGATATGCACTTTTGTATTGATATAAAAGTAATAGTGAGACCTGGTTACTCTCTACTTAGTTTATCCAAGCTTTTAAGTCCCTGAAGATCTTAATCACTTCAAGTCTTGGGCACGGCATTGACCAGTAAATCTAAAGGGTTTTTTTATTTTATTTTATTTTTTGTTGGATAAGCAAGATTAAATGGATTTTACAAACTGATTTAGATTGCCAGGCATCTGAGAGTTTAAAACTAAAACTACTTTCTATATGCATTCTTGACATAGAATCTATTATTATCAGGTCCTCTGGGGCATGCATTGTGAAATAGATAGAAATAGAGATGTCTCATCTCCAGACCTTAACATTCTTTGACTGAATCTGCAACACAGCAAACTCAGACATTCTGTCTCTATCAAGTAGTGCAAATTTGTGAAACCAACATATGCCTCATGCAATAAGCAACATAGAGAGTTATTGACTCTATTTACTTACAGTTACCCTCCAGGCATTTAAAAAGAAAACAATGCACAGTTCCACCCTGTAACAGAAACATTCTCCCTCCTTCATTTAACTATTTTAACATTCTTTTCTGAACTCCTCTGAAAGCATATTGGTTTTTCTCACCCCTGCACCTCTAGTAATACTAATTTCCAGTAGAAGAACTAGCCATTCCCTGGCAAAGATAAAAAATAGCCATCGTAACCCCCTAAAGTTATTATATATAATCAAGAAATGTGTAACTCTGTAAAAGTCGTTATATGTATAGCCCACATGTAATTTTAGGGGTGAAGGTGTGGAAGGATTTGTCACTATGATAATGTTTTTTATGTCTATATACTTACACCTCCTCACACGCCATAAAAAACTGTTAAAAGAAAACTATTTAGTTTGTGAAGTCAATCACTAAAACGGTTGGAAAGGCCAGAATTAAGGTTGCCCTATTTAACCCAAATTTGGCCCTTGTGTGTATGAATTATGATACAGTCTTTATTTACATGATGACTATGACACACTAGGTGCACTCCAGACTGGAAGTGGGGTTGGGAGGAGGCTGTGTCACTCCTGCCTTGCAACATTGGGTACCTTACAATGCCTTGCTGAAAGTAGCTCCCATTTGGACCAATCAAACAGCCTTTCCGCATGCAAACTACACCCTCAGTGTGTGTGTGTGTGTGTGTGTGTGTGTGTGTGTGTGTAACTGCAGCCTGGAAGCCACCTTAGGGTTACACTATGGCTCTCACCAACCTTGGTTATACTGCAGGATAACTCCAAAACACACCACCAGTCTCAGATTTTCCCACTGAAATATGTCCTCTAGTGCCCAGGCCTCTCTTGGACAGTACAAATATTTTAAATCCATTTTTCCTTTAAGGGAATAATATCCCATTTTATAATCGCAAATACTTATTCAGACACTTTAATAAACTTGTTTTACTATTTTATCTAATAAATACAAAGTTGGATTTTAAGTGAGTACAAGACATGAGACATAAAAGTCTGAAGTCACAAGAAAAATAAAAATAAGATGTTTGCTAATGCCTACTTTAAGAACTATATTAGATTCAAGCAAAGTTTCTTACCACATGCGCCAGAAGATTTTGAACCAAACTCACATGTTTGGACCCCTCCCCCAAAGTCCAACTACTGGTTGCTGTGTCTCTTCAGCTGCTGTGAATGCAATGGGCAGCGAGAGAGAGAAGGATGCCTTGGGACATTTGTTCCTCCTTTTTATAGTTTCAATTTCCCTCTTGACAAAGATTTCCAGCTGGGCACTGGGAGATGAAAAGTCTATGTGGAAGGATGTTCCCTGCTGGCTTTTTCTGTTTGAGCTTTCCTTGCCCTCTCTTATATATAGATAGATAGATATACCTATCTCATAGAACTAGAAGGGACCCTGAAAGGTCATTGAGTCCAGTCCCTTGCCTTCACTAGCAGGACCAAGTACTGATTTTGCCACAGATCCCTAAGTGGCCCCCTCAGGGATTGAACTCACAACCCTGGGTTTAGCAGGCCAATGCTCAAACCACTGAGCTATCCATCCCTACCCACTTCTCTCCCCCTGATTGATGATTCTGTTTACTGCTTAAATTCAAATTAAGTAGAGCACACATTCCTTTGTTTAGGACATACCTGTTTGCCAACTTCTGTTTGGGCAGGGCTATGGTGTTTGGAACATGTGTTAACACCATACAGGGGAATCTTAACTTCCTATACTGTGTTGCCACACATTTTATAAGGCCAACACTGACCAGCAAACTATGAGTTTTCAAATGATTCCTTACAGGCATAGTTTGTACAAAAAGTATTTCAATAGCGTGGAGGGGTACAAGGGTAGGTTTACACTTACCTCCGGGTCCGGCGGTAAGCAATCGATCTTCTGGGATAGATTTATTGCGTCTTGTCTAGACGCGATAAATCGATCCCGGAAGTGCTCGCCATCGACGCTGGTACTCCAGCTCAGCGAGAGGAGTATGCGGCATCGACGGGGGAGCCTGCCTGCCACGTCTGGACCCACGGTAAGTTCCAACTAAGGTACTTCGAATTCAGCTACGTTATTAACGTAGCTGAATTTGCGTACCTTAGTTCGAAATGGGGGGTTAGTGTGGACCAGGCCCAAGGACGTATTCTGTCACAATGACATGCTACTTTTTCTACAAGATCCCTGCCGCATTCAGTGCACACGATGGATGGTGCTATAGCAGTGAATCAGGGGCTGTGCAGCAAATGATGCTATTGCCCATAAGACCCCTGCCTCATTTATTGTTAAAGTTGGAAGGTGTGTAGTAAATACAAATTAAACAAAGGACTGTAGTAAGAGAAGGGATGGTCTCATGGTGAAGAAAGTTGAATGCTGGTCTGGATAACTGGATTCTCTCCCTGCCTTTGCTGCACAGTTCCTATGTGATGCTGGGCACATCATGAAAACCAGACTTTTCACAGGTGGCTATTTAATTGTTTGCTCCACATTTCCTGGATGCATGTTCTGAAGCACTTGAGGCCACATTTACACAAGTGCTGATCACTCACCCCTGCAAGTGACTTTTATGTTCGGGCATCCAACATTAGTGAACACTTGATAATTTTGGCCTTAATCTCGGTGTACCAATTTCCCCAGCTGTAAAACAGGAATTGCAATACCACCTAATCTGACAGAGGTGTTGTGAAATAAATTCGTTAATGTTTGTAAAGCACTCAGCTTCTATAGTGATAGCACCATAGAAATCCCTATGAGGAAAACAATAATTGATATTCAGTGAGAGGTCTGGATATTGAATAACTGCCTATTCACTGAATGAGGCAGGGACACAGGGGTGGGGTGGGGAGGGAAGTATGTGACCATGTAATTAAACATATAAATATAAGAACAGCCATACTGGGACAGACCAAAGGTCCATCTATCCCAGTATCCTGTGTTCTGATGGTGGCCAATGCCAGGTGCTTCAGAGCAAATGAACAGAACAGGTAATCATGAACTAATATCTCTGGATGACGTTATAAAGAAGCTACTGAAGTTAGAAATTTTTAAATCAGCAGGTACAGATAACTTCTAAACTCTTGTATGCAAGCTACCTGAGGCGCTCACTGGACCACTAATGTTGATTTTCAATAATTCTTGGAGTACTGGCAAAGTTCAGACAATCAGAAGAAAGTTAATGTTCTGCCAGTTTATAAATAGAGTAAACAGTGTGACCTATATAATTATAGGCCTGTGTCACGAATCCATCAACTCAGGGATCATATCCTATGACTGGAAAATTGCTAATATAGTAGCAATTTTTAAGAGGGGGAGTTGGGAGGAGGGGAGAGAGGGGAAGTGATCCAGGAAACTACATGCCTGTTAATTTGACCTTAAGTGTATGAAAGGTCTTCGAACAAATTTTGAAGGAGAAAGTAGTTAAGGACATAGAAGTAAACAATAACTGGGATAAAATACAATCTGGTTTTACAAAAGGCAGATCGTATAAGGCAACCTGATCTCTTTCTTTGAAAAGATAACTGAATTTTTAGACAAAAGAATTAGATCTAATCTACCTGGATTTCAGTAAAGCATTTGATATGGTTCAAAATGGGAAATTATTAGTTAAATTGGAGAAAATGGGGATTAACATAAGAATTGGAAGGTGGATAAGGAACTGCTTAAAGGGGAGACTACAATGGGTCATACTGAAAAGGTGAACTGTCAGGCTGGAGGAGAGGCAACTAATGGAGTTCCTCAGTGATCAGTCTTGGGAACAATCTTATTTAACACTTTCATCACTGACCTTGGCACAAAAAGTGAGCGTGTACTAATAAAATCTGTGGATGACATGCAGTTGGGATGTATTGCCAAAATGGAGGAGGACCAGAATATCATACCAGAATATGTGGATGACCTTGAAAACTGGAGTAATAGAAATGGAATCAAATTTAATAGTGTCAAGTGCAAGGTCATACACTTAGGGACTACCAAGAATTTTTCCTATAAGCTTGGGATGTATCCATTGGAGGCGACAGAGAAGGAAAAAAGACCTAGGTATATTGGTTGATCACAGATGGATTATGACCTGCCAATGTGATGAGTCCATGAAAAGGGCTAATGCAATTCTAGGATGCATCAGGCAAGGTATTTTCAGTAGAGATAGGGAACAAGACACTGGTGAGACCTCATCTGGAATACTGTATGCAATTCTGGTCTCCCACGTTTAAACAGATGAATTCAAACTTGAACAGGTGCAGAGAAGGGCTACTAGGATGTTCAGAGGAATAGAGAACCTACCTTACAAGAGGAAACTTCAGGAGCTTGGCTTGGTTAGCCTGACCAAACAAAGGCTGAGGAGAGATATGATTGCTCTCTATAAATACATCAGGGAGGGAGAGGAGTTATTTAGGTTAAGTACCAATGTTGACACCAGAACTGATGGACATAAACTGGCCACCAACAAGTTTAGGCTTGAAATTAGACGAAGAGGGTTTCTAACCATCAGAGGTGTGAAGTTCTGAAACAGCTTTCCAAAGGGAGCAATGGTGGCAAAAAACCCTAATTTGTTTCAAGACTGAGCTGGATAAGTTTACGGAGGGCATGTTATGGTAAGAGTGCTTACAATGGCACGTGACCCATCTGCAACAGCTAGTAGCAAATATCCCTAATGGCCAGAGATGAGACACTAGATAGGGAAACATCTGAGTTACTTCAGTGAATTCTTTCCCAAGTATCCAGATGATTGGTCTCCCCTACATGCTCAGGGTCTAACTTGATTGCCATATTTGGGGTCAGGAAGGAATTTTCCCCCAGATCTGGGGCTCGGACCACTTGCAGGTTTAAACTGGAGTAAATGGTTGTTTCTCTGTAACTTGAAGTCTTTAAGTCATGAGCTGTGGACATCAGTAACTCAGCCAGAGATTCTGGGTCTATCGCAGGAGTGGGTGGGCAAGGTTCTGTGGCATGCAATGTGCAGACTAGACTGATCATGATGGTCCCTTCTGATCTTCAAGTCTTATGAGCCTTTTCACCATAAACAGCACTCAAAATATTTTAGATGATTCATTGCTTTAACGTTATATTTCAGGGAAAATATTTCACCACCTTTGTTGGTGCTGTTTTTTTTTTTTTAATTTCATAGGCTGAGTCTAGGTGCTTGTAGCACAAGAGTTGACAGATAATTATTGACAGATAACGGATGGAAGTTTCTAAAGATAGTTGTGCAATTGTCAATCCGTCACCAGTGGCAGCAAACAACACAGAATAATTTCTATATCCAAGGCATTTTTGGAGTACTGAATTTCAACAGAAGGAGAGCCAAGAAGTTATTGCTGCTTATATCTAAATAATTACATTTGCAGGCTGCTTAAAATTACATCAAGAAACTTTACTTATTAAAAAAAATAAAAGGACCCAACCACATGAATTTGTGCTGATACTGGTGTTTGCCACATTACAGTTTCTCAAGAAGTGCAATGTGAATAACTGTCCATTTTCATTTGTTTTGGATTAGGAGAACATGATTGGAATGCTGATGGGTAACTAAGGAGCCATCACAGCAAACTTCAGGTTTAATTCACAAATACTAGAGTTATATAAACCAAAGTTTCATCAACTCAAGTCAACACAATTTAAGCCAGGCAAATAATCAACCACGTTTAGTTAAAAACAGACTGAAACAAGTAGTTACCAATGTCCAAAAAGAGTGAATAGTTTTGAACTTCTGACTCAGATCCCAGCAAGCTGTAGTTAAAACTCTAGCATGCAGTAAGCATCTGGGGATGATAAAAAAATAAATAAAAAAACCCAACAAAACCCAACCCACGTGGGGATACATTGTAGATGATACTGTTAGGATACTGTTTAGGGATAACAGAATTAGCCCAAACCATTTTTCTATGAGTAATTCCTTTCCTGACATTAAATGTACTAGCTTCAGTAATCACCAGAGTGTATGTTGCATACAGTACTGCGCTTAGATAAAGTCATGCATTTTGGGAGGCTTCCTGATCTACATACATGATTCCATATTGGTCATAGAGTTGCAAATTTTGCAATAGCTGTGTTCCAAAAAAAAATAAAAAAAAATGGTGGATTTATTTAATGCAGTGAAAAAAACTCTCAGGAGTCAGGTGAGAGACAGGCCAATATTTTAGATGTTATTTTGAGTTGTATCTATGTCGGTTTTCAGTGCAGTGAGTTCAGTGCAGGTAGAGTCCAAAATGGCTCTCTCAGAGGAGGCTGGCTTTAGAGATGATCTTAATTACTACAGGGAAAACCCTTTGCTCCTCCATCTGACAACTCCTATTTCTTCAAGGAGAGTTTTGCCTAAGAATGGAGGGAGGGCTTGTAGTATTTGGCCCTATAGTACCAGCAATTTTAAAACAATTAACTTTGGAGGAAGATGGAATGAGAGATTAATTGACAATTTTCCCTCTCATTTTCAAATACTGTACTTAACGTTGCTGTTCATTAGCCAGCTACATATCCAAGACTTCAGAGGCAGTTTAGATTTTTACTCATGCTCCTACCACAGAAAAGCATACATGAACATGTGTATATATGCAGACCAGCAGTAGGAGGTCGGTACACTGAACATTAATGAAACTGGAGCTTCCACTGGTGCCAATTCATTGATTTCAGTAGAGTTAACTTCTAATCAGATGCACTTTGCGTAACACAGATTCTCCAGAACTGAGGATTCAACTCTGGGATAAGGAATGAAACAGCGGTGCTGGCTCTACCTCAGATTTTCAAAAACTTGCTTCCAAAAGCAAAAACATCAGGCTTTCTTGCCACCATGCTTAAGGCGCCATTTTTAAATTAAGCATGATACTTAAAAATGAAGGCATACGCTTTCCACCCAGGTTCTTTTTTTTAGAAATGCAATTTTGTGCCTGCATCCATTGCAGGTCTCTGGCTGTGATGGATTTATCTAGCCACCTGCTTGTCATCAAATTCTAGAACAACTCTGTATTAAAGAGATGCACCCAACTTCATATTTGCCATTGCTAAGGCAATTAAAATGATTTCTTCCATAAAGGATATACATAAAAAAGTGGTTACAATGCACTAGCAGCTACATTTCTATAACTAATACAAATGAGGATTGCCATGCTGTGTTCTTTAACAGCTACGGCCATTTCACTGCTATGAAATAATTCAAAAGAGAGAAACCAACCATAACTAGCACAAAAAACAATGCTCAGAAGGATAAGGACTTAAGCACCAGCCCTTTTATTTTACTGTCTGGAGCTGAGTACCAGCACGTCACCTGAAAGTTAAATTGGAAAAAATAAAATAAAATAAAAGTCCTGCCTCCTACTTCATTTGAACAAGAAAAAGATGGTTCAAAGGGTTTAAAAGATAAAAGAGAAGGTTAAAATAGATGGAATTCAAAAGAGAATGAATAATTTGTAGTTTAGCTCTGGTTAACTGAAACTCCTGATTAACTAAAGTTGGGCCAATATCACCCCCAATATCAAGAAGCACCACGCATTACTTCTCACGCAACAGCCTCCTGAAATTTTGGATGTCTCTGAGGGCTTGTCTACACTACAGGTTGTGTTGGTATAACTTATGTCACTCAGGGGTGTGAATAAGCGCCCCCGACTGATGCAAGGTACATCGACCTAAGCGCCGGTGTGGACAGCGCTATGTTGGCAGGAGAGCTTCCGCTGCTAACATATTTACTGCCTCTCAGGGAGGTAGTTTTATTATGCTGATGGGAGAGCTCTCTCTTATTAGCAGAGAGCCACCTCATCAGATGCACTACAGTGGTGCAGCAGCATCATGCGGCTATGCTGCCGTAGCAGTTCTGGTGTTGACTAGCTTCGAGTGTCTTCAGTTGAACCAAGCTATACTGTATTTTAAAACTAAACAAAGTTTCTGATCTGATTTTTCACAGTCTCAGGGAGGTGGCAACTGTCTCAAATTCAAATACAATAGTTTAATTGCGTAGTTAAATACTTATTCCCTCCCCCACTTTCTCCCGCTTTTGGATTTTTACTAAACAGTTTTGCTGGGGGGGTGGGTTTCAGGTAACCTTTGCAGCTCATCTTTCTTTAGTACATACCTAAACATAATTTGCCACAAATGGCATAACATGCCAAAAATAAATTCACAAAAGAGAACCAAAATCCCACCTTTTCAAACGTCCCACTCACCTGCTTGCAATAAAATTAACAATCCACTATTAAACAGCACAAACTAAAGATGACGAAAAAACATAACTCATTCAGAGAATAGACCATCTCTGCAGTACTCTCACCCATTTTTCCACAACCCAGGACCTGCATGCTGCTTTGTCTGACAAAGCGGTATTGCAGGCTATCAGACGTTCCCCATCCTCCTCTGATCTTGCCACTAGAAATGGGCCAACATTGAAACATAAGATTCCCAACTCCCCCCGCCACCCCAAACTGTGATATATTTTCACTTCAGATACAAAAATCTGACGCTTGGTCCATTTTTGCTTTCTATTTTGAGATCTTATCCTCAGTAAATGAAGCCTAATAGATTTTGTCAATACATCACATTATAGGATCATTCTGTATCAAGCAATCAAGGCAGGAGATGTTTCCATGGCAACCGTCACTGCGTTTTTCTCTACAGCAATCGTTCTCAACCTATTTCCCATTGTGGGCTGCATATGCAGCTCTCTCTGTGTTATGAGAGTCGCAGCCACACTATCTATCTATATCTATATCTATTTCTATTTATATTTTACCTGTACGGCCCTGCTGTACGGGTGCCACACACTCTCGCTGTATTTGTGCAGCATTTGAACATTAAAGAGAATACAAGTCCAGATGACCGGTCAGGCCAGTTGTCTGAGGGAAGCTACCTCATGGGAAAAATGTATGGTATAATTAACAAGTTGTGCGTTCACAATTCTGAAAGCAACAGGTTCTGATGTTGCCTTTGATATGATGTAGGAGGGTTAGACAGATATTTGTCAGAATAAGGAGCAATTCTGGTCTACACTATTTAAGGCTTTAAAACCAACCGTGCCATTTTAAAGACAATCTGCCATTTGATGGGCGGTCAGTTACACTTTCTACATATCCATGGGGGTATATGCCAGTAGCTCCCATTAATTTGATTGATTTGATTATTTATTAAATATTAACATTATTTAATTGAATAATGTTACACTGCAAATGAAATTCACCAGTTATATATTTACGGGTGGATTTATTCTAACACATGAAAAGAAGTCCCTCTTTGAGTGTATAGGAAAACTGATTAGAGATATTACAAAAGAAAAGAAAAGCCTGGGCTTCTGTTGGTATAAATGTTGTTAAATTTTGATATACACGTTTTTCATGCTTAATAATGGATTGATGTCATTCATCTGTATAATCTGAATCATTGTTATCCTGAAGGGAATTGCTTGATTAGAAATATTTATTTCCCAAGAAGAAAAAAAGAATGCCAACGTGTTAAAGATTAGCAAGTCAGATTTTCTAGGGTTCAGACCAAAGAGAGAAGGTAGTAAAGGTTTTCTTTGCCCATTGCAAAGCACTCTGACTGTATGTCACTGTATTTTTCCCAGTGGTGGAAACAAGAATTTAAAGCTTCATGGTGTGTGCTTATTTTTGGTCTGTGGAGAGGTCACTCTAAAGATCTTCCTAGTAAACAAGCTGTCAATAATGATCAATGTGAATGTCAATTCAGCTGTGCAGTGGTTTGCACCTTGACTACTACTAACTACTGAGTGGGAGATTCAGTTCATATGGCTGTTATGGATCTATCTTCTCAACATTAGCACCTGCCCAGACACATTATGGGAAATGTCCTGAGAGCCCAGTTTTTTACCTACTCCTTTCATCTCTCCAACTTCCCCCTTCATCCCTCCCATGTCTTTGTACATTTAAACCAATGACACTTAAATCAGTGTGTTAGCCTGTAGCTGTATCTGTTGTCTCCTATAGGTGATTTAACCAGCTCTGTTAATGCCTAATTTGACAAATACTCAAACTATAAAAAAGAATAGTGAAAGCTAACTGGGAACCTTGGCTTACATTGCATAAGTAAAGTCAGGTTTTCAGAGCCCTGATATTACAGTGATATACCTGGTGGCCAGCCCAAGTTCAGTTCTATGTAAGCTCTGAAAGTTAAATTTAAGCAGAGGATGCCTATAGGAACAGAATTTCCCTTCTCTATGTCTATGTACACCCGTAAGAGTTATTAAATGTTCAATAGACAAGACTGAAAACCCTCACCATTTGAGGCTTGTAGAATTTCTTCCCTTCAAGGAAGAAATAAAAGGAAATGGTAGCTTTTTAGAACCCAGTGAACTGGAGACATCGTTTTTAAGTGACACTACAATGAAAGGTTATAATGAAAAGGTAAGGCAATAACGTACGTAAAAAGGAGTTCTGAAAATAAGCTCTCATTTTAATAAGTGAACAACTCCCCATAGGAGAGTGATGGAGGACAACTAAAAATACTCCCCTCAATTAATTCACAGTAAAATTCATTCACTTTATGAAGAAACATTTCAATAATCCTGTAAATACAAAAAAATGAATGCAGGATGATACTGTATGTTATGGCATCATGTCTTTATTGCCTCTCTGTCATTATGAAGCTAAGCATAGTGTTTGCTGCTGGTTGCAGGAGTCTCTCTTACAAAACAAATATTGTTTTATACACAATACATCTGGTACTGAAGGTAAAAATTCAATGTATAAATCATACCCACCAAGTTAGTTCATTTAAATAAGCAGGCACAGTCATTCAAAATATCCCATCTTTATGCCTGCTAGCAGAAGGAACGTGTACATTTATTTGCCTAAGCAGAAAATAAGTGTAATCCTTTGGGGATTTTGCAAATCAAGACATCAAAAGATATTCTTTACAGCAGTAAACCAAATGACTCAGGGAAGAGGGAACATCTTTTAAAGCTGTAAGCACTCTTGCTTGTAAACCATTTTAGCAACTGGCGGTGCAGGCATCCAGTAGAACAGAAAGTGCCACAGCCCAGAGCATAAGGTACTTTTTTTTAGGAATGGTAGATGCTTAATCCAAATGCCTTCTGGTCAGTCACGCCAATTATTCATGCCTCAGGCTAATCAGGAAGTACATGCTTGAGGGAGCTATCTTGGAAAATTAAAAGTATGGGTCCTGATCTGATACCAGTAAGGATATTCATTAATGCAGCAACAGATGGTTAATCAGCAGACTTAAAATATGTCAACTTCATTTAATTAAAAGTCAACATCATTATTATATCATCATCATATCAGTATCAGATGTGGTGCCAATTTTTTTTTTTTAAATAAAAAAGCTGTTAGATAAGACACCATGAGTTCACCCCCTCCTCTCCAGACAGACATTCACATGCATGCACACACACATGCACTTACCAGGTAGACACGCTTCCCAAGATGAAATATTTTAACAATCAGGGCTGGATTCTGATAGCCTTACTCCCACTGTCCAGCACCTTACTCCATGGGTAGTCCCATTGAGTCTACTTATAAAAGAAAGGGCTATTCAGTGCCAGGGTATCTGAATCTGCCCCTCAATGATTTGTTATTTGAGGCTGAGGGAAAACCATAAAGTTAATATGAAGCTCCATCTGCCATCAAATACCCTAAGTCCTTTGGGAAATTGTGTGGAAAAAATAAATTGGTACCCTGAGTGCACGGGAGTTATTTATCATATTTGATTGTTAGAACTGTGTGGAATGTTCACTACAAAATGCCAATTCATGCAAAGTTCTCCTGGTTTCCGGTCCCATTATAAACTCTAAACTCTGCCCAAGGCTGGTCAAATGTTTCATTAAGGCAATTCACAACAAATCCATTCATCTTCTCACGTTTCACAAGTTAAACATCACAGACAGCAGGGACTGCATCAGTGTGGAGTGTAAGTCTGCGCTATGCTTGTAAACTCGGTTGGAGCTCAGAAGCCTCTTTCCTGCAGAGCTCAGGATCACAGCAGGAGGAGAGGGAGAGAAAGTCTTTCCTGCAGAGACCAGAAACTTGGAAAGAAAAGAAATTGGGGAGACAGCAGGCACTAATGCAGAATAGAATAAATGTTCAGGCTAGTGTTACGATTATTTGTTGAGAGTTGATTAGGATTTACAAACATTGTTATAGAATGACAGTGCATGAATTTCATGTTTGCATATCCACTTCCCCAGATTTCCTGGGGGATTTTCATTCAGGGCTTTGGTTTGGACCCAACTCTGTTGCTAACAACCTAAAAGCACAGGCACATGAACATTTTTTTAGGATGTAAATGCAGATCAAGTAGCAGAGGCCAAGGCAGTATGCATGGTCTGGTCTAGGTTAATTTGTCACTGTCCCCAAACCAAGAAAATATATATAAAACTTTCATCTGAGAAAAAAAAAAAGTGTAGTACTAAAGCACGACAAAGAAAGCTCTGAATGTCACTGATCCACAAACAATGTGTAAATAATAGTTGCATCAGCAAATACTCTATATGGCTCAGAAGACAGGATATAAACAATTATTTTTGTGTTTCAAGAAAATGCCTATGGGCAGTTTTTTAAAGCTACAACAAGGGCCGGGCCTGTAGAGGGCTAGTGAAGAATCAGTATGCTATTTGCTGTATGTTCTCCAACATAGAAAAGGAAGCTAAATTCCTGACAATCATATTTACATAATTACCGAGCAGCAGGATAAACCTTCACTAGTCCTCATGACAGTTTCACAGCTGCCACCAGCAGAACTGGACAAGAGGTCGGACAGGAAGACACACCAATCACCCAGAAATCACTACTGGAAATATGCACCCAGAGCCTAAGTTTTGCAGTTACCAGGCATGCCTCATATTTGAATGCAGTAGCTGGACTAAGCAGACACAGCAAGCCAGTGAATAGGAGCAAACAAATCACTGCCACTGTAGGAAGACAGGTTGCATGTAATGACTGTGAATAACATTGTATTCACATGTATCTAAGTGTTATGGGGCTGTCAACTGAAGTTATTAACCTGAATTTTAGTAACTTCCCATTTAATTTTAATATTGTTACTTCCCTCCTACTTTTGGAAATATATTAATTTAGAAGAAAAGGAGATTAATATTAATGGGCAAATTTCTCTCAAAAAATATCAAAACAATCATATCAGTATCTGAAAATGGTCAGCAAAGCTGGGCTGCAGGTGAAGTCACAGGTACATTTGCATTAAGTAATATGTACCTTTTATGTATTATTTATCATCCTTAATAAGTTAACCACTCAGATGCCTCTCTCACATTCTGGTATAAAAATTACATTTTTAAATAACAACAAAACAGTGGCCCAAATAAAGCAGCCCAACCTGCCAGACACCCTCTTCTCCAAATGCTCAAGTGAAAGCACTGGCCCTGCAGCCTATCTGGCGAGTTAACCGATCCACGTCCTACAGACCAATGGTGAGGATGCATGTAACTGTCATTACACTTGCTCAAGTCAAAGGGCCGTTAAGGAGAATGTCCTACCCCTTGCTCCCTCCCTTTTATAACAATGGCGCTCCAGCTGAAGCTCTTTGCAACTGTTGCGGCATGGGAGATAAAGAAATACAGTCTCTCAGATAACCCGGTCCTAATCCATTTCAGGCTTCACTAGCACAAGTAAGTAAGCAAGCACCAGTAGCTATCTCAGAGAGAGCCACATACATGCAAGGGCAGAATAGGGGCTTAAGGGACAGATTATTCTTTTACAACCCAATTCAACTCTCACTGCAGTCAAATGAGTAAAGAAGTTGTTCATTTTTTTATCTCAAGTAAAATTAAGGACCTGAACACTAAAAGGAAGGGTCTGGGAACATAGCAAGGATCAGAGCAGGGGACAGAATCAGGACCTGAGTGACCTTGTGTAAATTATTTAACCTAAGCTTTCTGTTTTCATCTCCATTAGTCTGTTTCTTTACCACTCATAGGTGTTGTGGCACTTCAATGTCTGCAAAACACTTAGATGATAGATGCTATAAAAGTGATGGTATTATTATTACATTCAGATCTGGTCAGAAAATAAGAAGTGGTGTTTGCAAACCATATTTTCTGGTTTTAATTGAAAATTTTAAGATGGAAAATTCAAGTCATACTTAATTATTTATTATTGACCAATTATTACTTCTTGGCCATTTGATTTAAACTAACCTGTAGGATCAACAGAATTTTGGATATGCCCTCTCTTGGATGACAGCAGGCCTCCTCTGAAGTCCACTGATTTCATGGTTTTTGGGTCAGGCTCTATAATGTACATTTGATTGGGATGAATCTGATGATTTAACAGGCTATTTTCATAATTTCTATATTCTTGGCTTGACCTACTGACATACATATCCTGAAGTGTTCTGGGAGCTTCAAATATCACTTATTAAAAATTCATCTTCACTAGAGAGTTGCTTGGATTCTGTTTGGCATTGAAAAGCCATTCGTAATCATCAGGGAATTACCCATCTCTGACAGATGTTCAGCCATTAGAACCACTGAGAGTCAAATTTCAGGGTGAACACTTGCTGTCCAAATGAAAACCATTAAATTAATTTCATGTTATGGTTCATCATCATGATACAACATAAAAGGTCATAAACCTTCCAAAACTGCCTTTAAAAATGATGTTCTCTTTCACTCTAGGAAATCATTACACTATACTATTCCATCTCATCAAATTAATAAAAAGTAACATTTTCCTTAAAACCTGCATATGCTCAAATGTCAGCATTGCTCATTACTACTATTCACTCCTGGTTTGCTATTTCAAATAGCAAAGAAAAGTTGAGGCCCCTCCAAAGTGTGAAGCAGCTTTGTGTAATTGTAATATTACCTGGCACTCTGTTTTGGGGTTTACTATATATTCTTCTCCCAATGACTATGTATCACACACTAAAGAGTCACATCAGTTTCCTGAATACCCAGACATTATTTAGAACTACTAAGATTCAGTCTTAAAAAAATCCAAATGTGAATATGTTATGAATATTTCAATTTTACTGGCATGCAGGATAAAAATATAATTGAGTAAAACATCCTTGCAAAATTATATTAATCTACTCACCCAGAGCAAGGAGTAGTTATCAAAACAAACAATTATGTTTGTATGTTTTTTTCCCATTATCGTCATCAACATAACAAAGGGCAGACAAGAACTAATAGACCTTTGTGCCTTGGCTGGTAAATTTTCATGACAATTTTGCAAAATAGACTAAATCCATTTAAAGATAAATGTTTAGTCAACTAAGACCACATTATTCAGGACCCAGTAACTCAGGTGTGACCAGTTTTAGTGTGAGAAGCATGTCCTCAATAGCACCTGTCATCAGATACAAGTTTGCTGCCTATCTCCACTTCCGTGACTCTTCAACTCTTTTCAAATATCTCCTAAAAACTTGTATTTTCTTCCCTCTTCTCCCTTCCTCTTCTGTTATTCTTTATTTTTTTTCAGTTTTATACATCTATTCCATTTTATTTTAATAGTATCTCTCCTCAAAATGTAGCTCAGCGTAACATTTTGAGACATGGCTCAGTTTTTCAGATAGATACTATTAAAATAAAACAAAGCTACACTGTATTTTCTTACAAATATGCGAAAGGGAGAGAAAATGTCTCACACTATTAAAATAACCGAAGAGTATTGGGAACTGCATTTAGAGACAAACTGGCAGGGGAAATTATTCCAGACTGCATGATACTTCCAGGATATGTTGTATTACCCAAACAGCACCTTCTGGCCCACTCATATAATTCCTGAAAGCATCCCTGTCTGGCAGCAGGTCCAGAAGTGAGGGGAAAAAATATGGTGGCTCTCAGCATCTTTAATAGTAGTCCAATACAACCATCCACCCTGCAACCTAAATGCTAACCCTTAACGTATGGTTAAGCCTCATCGTCATCTGTTGTAAATTGGTACAGCAGAACTCCTCTTTTTATGAATTAATTGGGGATTGAGGATTTCATAAAATTGAAAAATTCCTAACACTGAACATCTCAAAACTACAGTATGTATGGTATGGGGTGATGAATAGCTTTCTTCTTGCCCTTCAAACCACTGCAAAGGAATTTCCAGTGCATTGAGGGCATCACAGTACGAAGGGATGTCAACTTGTTCTTCATCAACATCACTTTTGTTCTGTGATCTTTTTGCCATAGGGAAAAATGATCCATACAAAATATTGTTCATAAGATTCATACATTCTACAGCATAACACTTGGAAAATTCCAATTTGCCTCAGTTAGAAAAAGTTTGCAGAATTAAAAATATTAAAATAAATCCAGTCATTCTCAGTAGTTCCAAGTTTTATCCTGCACCTAGCATAAAAAGTCAGAACATTTCATAGTGCACTCCTTCCTTTCTTTTCAACCCCTCCCTGACATGGTGAACGGAAGACAACAGCCTAGTCAATACCGCTGTGATCAATCAGCATATGGTCAGTCATTTAAGAACAATAGCTCTGTTCTTTGTTTGATTACTTAGAAAAAAATATAATTGACATTCTGCTTCTGCAGATAATACAGAATACTCTGGGTTTTTTTCTATCATTCAAGCATAGAAGAAGGATGACTATTTCCCTTCTGTTTAATGAAGCCAAAGAAAGGACAGCATTATCCTATTGTTCGCTGTTGCATTTACTAATATTTGGCTGACAGGAATTTTGGTCATGATTATTCCCATCTACCCCAGGAGGATAAGCCAAGGAAATGAATCACCTGGCATTTAAATTGAGGGCAGACAGATGACAAGTAGACAGGAACATTAATGATTTCCCATAAATTTCTTTTGTTCTTTTTTGTACTTTCCAAGATGCTTTGTAGCTAGCCACTAAATCAACAGCTGTGATCAAAGGAAGTAACAGTTTAGCAATTTAAGATCAACTGAACATATAAAAAGCATTTTTCAGGGCGTTGGTCTTATCTGTTAAAGGGCATCATAAAACATTTCTTTTGTAAAACAGACACTTCAGGAATCTCTCTCAAAAAGGAGAAGGCTGCCTAGCCTCCAGATTTTAAATAATGCTGTTTACAAAATGATTCATAATGGACAGATAGTT
The DNA here is from genome assembly GCF_011386835.1 of Chrysemys picta bellii. NCBI lineage: Eukaryota > Metazoa > Chordata > Testudines > Emydidae > Chrysemys > Chrysemys picta. The sequence continues at coordinate 22,212,688 of NC_088795.1, forward strand.
GTAGCAGTTTCTAGAGATGAGAAATTAGGACACACAGGTTTGATGCCTACCACTTTCCTGCACTACTAAATAACCTGCAACACTTTATACTAGATCTCCACTTTCACAGCCTAACTGTTCATTACTTCCATATTTAACAGGAAAAACATACACTGTAGGTAGACAAGGTGGGTGAGAATCTTTTATTGGACCAATCTCTGCTGGTGAGAGACACACAGAAGTTGGTCGAAAGAAAGTTATGACCTTACCTACCTTGTCTCTCTAATATCCTGGGACCGACACAGCTACAACAGCACAGCATACATATGTTATAGGTGTCATGTGGAATCACTTCCTGATGGGTTCCCATGAAGTACAATGTAACATAAAATAAGAGGTTATGTTACAGTAACAAAATTACTGAAGAATATACTGAAGAGACACACACGGGGCCAACATCTACGTTGGTGTAGCTCCAGTAAATTCAGCATCTGCAAATAATTTGGCCCATCATTTGGCATCAAATCGGCAACAGTTTATGTGAACACAATTCGATCAAAGTGCACCTACCTCCAGGTGAAGAAGCCCTTGACAAAACCTACCCACACCAGTGTGCAATGGTGAGTCACAGTCATAGGAGCAGCCCCACTGATTTTCCAGCAACACAGCAACTTCAGGGAGTGGCTACTCATGCCCTTGCAAGAGTCCAACATGATGCTGCACATGGAGATTATTCTGCAGGCACACCACCATCCATTATCCTTTGAACCCATTAGCCTTATCCTTTGGATGCTTGCATATGGCAGTGGGAAGCAGGATCATTTGTTGCAGCTGCTCCTTATTATTATGCTTGACTGACAAGGGCTGCCCGCATCGGGGGTAGTTAGCCTAGATTTACGCACTAACTAGAAGAGAGAACAGCCATGCTCCAACCATGGACAAACATGTCTGAACCTTTGTCTGAGAGATGCACACCGTCAAGGTAGAATAATTCAGGATAATTTGTTCCAGTATGCACAGGGGGCAAGTATTGGCTGCATCTTCCTCCTCCTGATACCAAGCCCCACAGTGCCCAATCCAGGTGTCATACCTGCAAAGTGGGCTCTATGGGTCTGGGAGAATGAAAGTGAGGCAGTGCTCCCCTCAGCAGATTCACCCTATGGAAGTGAAGGAGATGATCTGGCCCCTTTTTGTAATATCCACCCATTGTATGTCCTGAGCCACCTACACACTGTATCCATGGTTTTTTTTATTCTCCTGAATTCACATTAAACAGAACATGTTAAAATAGGAAATCCAGAATCTACCTAGGGTAACAGCTGTTTTAGACCGTAACACAGGGATTACTATAATGAAAGACCCATGGTCTATCTAGGCTTGTAACATGCCTCTGGTGGTGGCCAACACCTAATTCTTCAAATGAAAGTGAAACCCTTATAATGCATCTAGCTGACTGTGCAAAGTTATACATGTGGTACCGCTTTTTGCCCCAGCTTGTGTCCCCAGTAGCATAATATTTCATTACCCCATCATTGTCTGAGCTTGCATATTTTATATATACTAGTCATAAGCTGATCCAGCTCTTTTTAAAATCCAGCCACGTTATTTGTCTTGATGAGCCAAATGTTTAAGAGGGGGACCATTCCAAAATGTTTACACATTCATCAACTCCATAAAAAGAACAGGAGTACTTGTGGCACCTTAGAGACTAACAAATTTACTAGAGCATAAGCTTTCATGGGCTACAGCCCACTTCTTCGGATGCATATAGAATGCAACATATATTGAGGAGATATATACACACACATACAGAGAGAGTGGGAGTTGTCTTATCAACTCTGAGAGGCCAATTAAGTAAAAGAAAAAAAACTTTTGAAAATTCCAAAACCACCTCTAGTGACACTTCAATCTGTGACAATTCCTCAGATTCGTCACCTACAAAGGACAGCTCAGGTTTGGGAATCTTCCTAATATCCTCAACTGTGAAGACTGAAGCAAAGAATTCATTTAGTTTCTCCGCAATGACTTTATCGTCTTTAAGTGCTCCTTTTGTATCTTGATCGTCCAGGGGCCCCACTGGATGTTTAGCAGGCTTCCTGCTTCTGATGTACTTAAATAACATTTTGTTATTACCTTCCCTTACTCCGCTCAGATTGTGTGTTTGGCTGTAGCCCATGAAAGCTTATGCTCAAATAAATTTGCTAGTCTCTAAGGTGCCACAAGTACTCCTGTTCTTTTTGCCTAAAATTAGGCTCTTAAGTCTGTATTTAAGAGCATAAATAAGTGGCTTGATTGTCAAATTGTCAATCCGCAGCAGCTCCCATTGCTCTCAGTGGGAACTGAGCAAATTTGACACTTAGGTACATAACAGTCTGAGGAGCCTGACTTTAGGCCCTCTTTTTTAAAAATCTTGGCCTATGATTATTGTAAACTTGTTTAGTCACAGTTGGTCCATTTTAGAGTTTCACACTTTTCCATGTTAGTATCTGCAGTAGCTCAAGTCTGACAAATAGCAAAGACCTCAGCACTCAGCTTCAAAGAAATGACAGCATGAACTGCTTCTTTTAGATCACAGAAATTCAACATTAACTACAGCTGCAATACTGTCACTTTAGACAATTCAGGCAGGATTGTTCACAAAGCAGTGTGAAGGGTTTTATTTTATTTATTGAGATCGTAGCTGTGCCATGATAGCAGAGGATTAGTTATGTGCAACTATAAGGTTGCTGTCATTTTTTCTTTATTTTGGCAATCAAATAAAACCAGACAAATTAGATGTCTTTGGCCACAAGATAATGGCTACTGATGTTACCGTTAGTACTGACTCCCATCTAGCACCCTGCCACTTAAATGGAGAGACAGTGAAGTTTTCTTAAATGACCCTCACCAGGGGTGAAAGTAAGGCACTACAAGCCGGTATGGCGTACCGGTAAAAAGTAGCCACCGGTACCTGCCCGTACCACTGACTTTAAAGTGCTGCTGCTCCTTGCCCCCCCCGTCGGCGGCCCTGCTGGATCCCTACTGGCAGGGCCACCGACAGGGGGGTGCCAAAGGGGCAGTGACGTTAAAGCACTGCTGCGGCAGGGCTTTAAGCAGGGTCCTTTAAAGCGACACCGACGGCGGGAGGGAGGGCAAAAGGAGCAGCTTCCCCGGGGCCGGCGATTTTAAAGGGCCCCGGGCTCTTTAAAATAGCCGCTGGCAGTGCGGGCGGGCGGGCTGGCTGGGGGATGCTGACCACCCTCCCCCAGCCCAGCCTCTTTTGCCCGAGGCCCCATCCCTTCTGGAGGGGGGAAGCTGCCCCCTCCCCTGTACCCGTAAGAGAGAAATTTTACTTTCACCCTTGACCATCGCCCACCTAGGGACCAGCAAAACTTAGTAGACTTGTAGTTGTGATCTTTAATTAAATGTGAAACAACAGAACTATAGTAGAAAAAACAGAGATTAATTTAAAGTGGCTGTTAGACATGTCTCTTCCTGGATTTATGAGTTTAGGGTATTTTATTCTTGTTTTGATGCACACCTCTTGTTCTGATTATCAAAGAGAAGTGCAGTACATAAATCACATGCACCCCCCAGTCTTAACAGGTTTTTGAAGCAGAGAGACTGTGAGTATCTGTAAGATAACAAATATTCAAGTGTCAAGGTCTTGGGGTAGAAGTTGGGGCTCAAGAGGCTCAGTGTCAGGTTGCAGGGCTGAGGTCAGTATCAGAGTCGGGACTGGTGTTGGGGTTCCAGATCCAAGTCAGAGCCAAAGTCGATGCTGGGAGTTTGGGCGCAGAGAAGCAGAGTAATTTGTAGCAGCTCACTGGGTATCCGCACTTCCCAGTCTGCTCCATGGGCTTATATGGGGCCAAGGAGCCTCCAAGGAGACTGTCAATCAGGTCTCTCAGGCGGGACTTCCCACAGTGTATGTCTGCTGCTGTTTGCGGGTCACAGGAAGTAGCCACAAGTGGTGATAGGGAGGTATCCATTGCCTGGTTGTTCTGCTGACCCAGGTTCGAGCCCTGCCAATCCCCACATCAAAGACAATTTTTCCTTCACACTATTGGGCCATCACAGCCCAAAGGATTTACGATGCCCCTAGGGAAGGCAGTATGGCCAGACAGTTAAGTAGTGCACTGGTTGAGTGCCTCTCTACAGTGTTTACCACATGAGGCGCTGGAATTAAAGAATTAAAATTGCTGTCCTTATCAAAGAGGAATCTTGAGGGAGGGCAGGCAGTATTTTCACTATTTGTCCTCCGGCAGGGTTTATCTCCCCTAGGGAACAGAGGACTTCACTGATGCTGGAAGTGCAATTTATATTTCTTCAGTGAATTTGGTCTTCTTATTGTAAATGGAAGATGTATGCTTTAGGTTCTTTTGCATACAGCTGTACGGTAAAGTTTATCTACTATGTGATAAAGATTTAAATCCAATAGTGCTCCACTGTAGACCTTTATAACATATATATATATAACAAAATAATCTCCTTGGAGTATTACCTCTTTGGAGCAGAGACTCTATTTTCATGTATGTTTCCCTAGTGTTTGGTGTAACGGCACAGACCCAGACACAGTAAAATGGGGCATCCATGCACCATAAGTAATTTACGTTTTTAAATAATAATCCTAAATAGGCTTAATTGTTTTGGTGGGTGCCCTTAAAAATGGACGTTTACCACTATCAGTAGTTAAATGCACTGCAGTATCTGAGGTATTTTCACATTCTAGGGACAGGGAATAGTAAATGCCATGCTACAAAAAACATCTTTTTAATTATTAGCTGCTAAACAAAGTTTCTGGAAATGATTTTAATTCCTTGAAACTCAGACAAACCATTATTCTGAACAAACAATATGCTTGTTTTAAAATCACTGATAATTTTTTACTAAAATAAAATCTAAAAAATAATTTCTAAAACTATCATTGCTATTTAATGTGAGTGGCTTGAGGCTTCTTTGTTCATAGTTCTCAGGCCAAATGATGCCTTTTCTAATGTCTCAGCTGTTGTTCTTCTCTTCTTGTTTGTCTGACAGCTCATCAAGAAAAAAAAAAGTCAAGGTTCTCTTTGTTCTTCTATGTTATCAAATATTTTCAAAACATGTATTATGAAACAATACCAGGAGTCCAAACAAAAACTTTGAGCTGTGTTATCATATTTGTAAATCAAACTAAGGAACCTCATTAAAATGACAGAGTATAAGTACAGTTCTTCAAAAAAGAGGATCAGGAAATTCTAAATATAGACATGCTTACTTTAAAAATCTCATAGTTGCACAACTGTAGACATCCCACAAATACTGCTGGATCTAAGGAATGTCAAATAAGACAATGTGAAAGCAAAGAGAGATCTCTGAAAAGTGAGGGGATAAGAGCTAGAGCAAGACTGGAGTTTGAAGAAACAGGACAAACACTGCAGAGTAATTTTTAATGAGTAACAGCAAGAAGCTGCTTTCTTGGAGAAGAGATAAAGGCAACGGTCGCTGCCATAAGAATTAGGCATATTGAGCCCAGATTTAATTTTGATTACACTGCACTGATGTAAAGAGGGTGCAAAATGTCCTGTGCAAAAGGAGATGACAGTTATGTTATTGTTGTTGGTTGGGTTTGGGGCAGTGGTTCTGCTATTGAATAAGATTCTATAGTGTCCAGGCACATGGTATATAGTTGGGCACTTATGATTTTCACTAAATAAAAAGTCACATATTTAACCCTTTCCTGGTGCAATGAGTTAGTAATAAAGGCACATGTGTTTACATTAAAAGGAACTCCCCAAGTCGAAACTTGATAAGACACATATTTTTGATGGTTTTGTTTGAAGGCTTTTTCCACAATCAGTTACTTTATTTAAAAATCACATTTACCTCCTCAGCCCACTTGAAAACTAAGCTGTTACTCTCGTCATGAAATTCCCCTCTACACAAACCATCTACCACAACAGGAACTACCCTCAACCACATATCTTCCAAGTCTTAGTCCACCAACTCATTACCTGTACCCATAAAGTTTTAGACCAGACAGTCTGCATCTTACTCTAGCTGTGGGAAAATATAAAAAAACTAGCCCTGCAGAAGAAGTGTGATGCCTGTAGGCAAAGTTTTGAACATTGCAACCTTAGTTATCACCTTTAAAAAGACAAGGATAAAGAGAAGCAGGACCCAAAATGACTTTAGCTTCCACACAACTGCATCATGAGCGTTTAGGCAAATCTTTATGATGTAACTGATCAACTTCACTCCAAACTCTCACCAGAGAGGGCTTTCTAGTCATTTGCTCTCTCACTTCATTTGTATCTGATCTGTAAACCAAGGCAATCTGTATATGTGAAGACAGAATGAGGTCACCTCGAGTTTGTCTACATTACAAAAAATTATCATGCGTGCGCAATTGGAAAGAGTCAACTTGGCTGACAAGACACTTAGCATGAAACCAGACAAGTTTCTTCTTCTTACCGTGGCTTGAGAGGAAAGGTTTGCACAGCACTCTAGAAAATTTGTTTCTTTTGCTTAGTGAAAGCCAAGTCACTCCTTTACCCCATTCTGGCTAAGTCAAAGTCTTGTCCGACATCTTGCTTAATTTCATTCCAGGAAGTTCTGCACTGCTTAGTTTATATTTGGAAAGCCATACGTCAAAGATCCAAGTCTCGATAATCTTACCACTCAGCTAAACCAAGTTTGCTTCTGTCAGAAGTTTTTATCTCAGGCTTAGGGCTGGAAGTATGGCGAAAGCATATTGTTACCTATTATCTGCAAATGTTTTAATTGTTTTTTTTTTTAAATAGCCTCTAGTTCAAAATGAAAAAATCCGTCTTCCTAGTGGAAAAACAGCAGTTCTTTACTCATGAAAGGCTGTACCATCAGTCATTTAAAAGTCAAGCTCAGCTGGTGAAGTCAATGGAGTTATACTGATTTACACCAACTGAGGATATGACCCTATAGTTTTAGATCGACACAAATGTGTACACACATATCCCTTAAAATATAAACATTCTATATCCACAAGCTCCACTGAGGTAATAATAATATTCCTATTTTACATTTATGTAATGGATGAACATCAAAATATTTGGTTCATAAAACACCCAAACATTTGGATGCTTATTATGCAACTTAACCAGAGTATCTAGCCCTCCTGAGTGGGCCTAACTGGCATAGAAATTTCATGAGAACACGCTTGTTTTGTGACATTACTGTTACTTCATGTTTCCAATTGGATCAGAAAGAACTCACATAAAAGCTTTTTTTGCACTATTTTGACACTTCTGTTTTAGCCCTGGTTGGTATTAGGAAGGACTAGACTAACCAAAAAAAAAAAAAAAATAGTTAGCCAAACCTTACACTTGTACAAGGTTCTGTTCAGGTTTGGCCTTAGTTCAAGTCAGGTTCTATTGTTTCCCCCTCAATGGATTCACTCCCTCCTAATAGTCAAATAATGCCAAAACCTTTAGTCTGTCTTGCAAATCTATAAAGAACATCTATCAATCCCAGTAAAATATCTGCTAGCTTTACTTTGAAAGCCAATGACAATGTTTTACTTACTCTGCCAAGTAGATTTACCAAGGCTATCTCCTACACATTTTCCTCAGGTGAAACTACCATTATATACATTTATTTTAAACAGGAGATTTGCCCAAGTCAGCTCAATGTGAACTGTAAGATTAGTGACATAGTATTTCAGTTACATGCCACAACACAAACTATTTCTGCCTCGCTTGATTTCCAAGCTCTTGTGGGATTAGTTGTCATCTTAGTGGTTCTGTAAGTGTGTGTGTTCTACGTATATGTAAAAGTGGAGGAGCTGAATGTTTCATTTACTACAAAATGTATTGCCTCTGTTCACCCACATGAGATTACATACATTATCCTGCTGGGCAAAATACTATAAATGTCACACACAATGATGCAGCATACCAGAATACAGACTACACTAGAATTTAATGCCTTTCCAGAGTTTCCCGAAGATAAAAGAAAAAACAACATTGCTGAAAGTACTCAAGCTCACTTTGGTTTATATCATTCTCCCCTTCGCATAGTCATCAGTCCTGATATTTTTTTCTTTCAACTTCATTTTGATTGAACTTTCATCTAATATATATAACAATCGCTTTGTGGATGACAGTGTACATTTGAAAAACACAGATGAAAATTAAGGTAAGATATAATCAGCTCCCTGAAGAAGTTTGAATGATATGTCTAGTGCAGTTTATTCTCATTTATTCTCCTTTGTTTATAGGGTACATTAGGCTGCACCGGAGGATGTAAATGCTAGCATGCACCAGCTGGTCACACACTAACCAGCTCATATAGACTCTGCTATCAAGCAGTCAAGGTTCCCTAGTGCATGTCAATGTAGTCCCATTTCATACTAGGGTTACCAAGTCTCTAATGCCAGAAAATCGAACACCCTTGACCCCCCCCCCTTCTCTGAAGACCTGACCCCCACTCACTCCACCCTCGCTCCCTAGCTCATTTTCACCTGGGTAGGGCAGGGTTTCGGGGTGGGGGTGGGGATGAGGTGTTTGAGTGCAGGAGGGGGCTCAGGGCTGGGGCAAAGTGGTTTGGAGTGCAGGAGGGGGCTCAGGGTTGGGGCAAGCATTTGGGGTGTGGGCTCCAGCTGGGAGTGCAGGCTCCAGGGTGGGCCCAGAAATGAGGGGTTCAGGGTGCATAAGAGGGCTCTGGTAGGGGGTAGGATGCAGGTGCTGGCTTCGGGAGGAGTTGGGTTCTGAGCTGGGGCATGGGCACGGGAGGAGGTACAGGCTCTGGGAGGGAGTTTGGGTGCAGAAGGGGACTCAGGGCTGGGGCAGAGGGTTGAGGTGTGGGAGGGGGTGCAGTCTCTAGGCGGCACTTACCTCAGGTGACTTTTGGGAAGTGGCCAGAATGTCCCTCTGGCTCCTAGGGCTGCCACGGGAGCTCTGCATGCTGCCCTCGCAGCTCCAGCCATGTGGAGCCAGGTAGGGAGCCTGCCAGCCATGCACCAACCAGACTTTTAATGGCCCAGTCAGCGGTGCTGAGCAGAGCTGCCAGGGTCCCTTTTTGACTGGGCATTCTGGTCGAAAACTGGACACCTGGCAACCCTATTTCAAACAGTTCTACATTAACATGCACTAGGGAACTTTAAGTGCATGCCCAGCAGGGTCCACACAGGCCAGTTAGTTTGTGACAGGCTAGCGGGCACTAGAATATACATGTCTCTAGTGTCGACTAACCCACTCTGTAGACAAGCCCAAAGTCAGTTTAAATCTGAATACTTTCAATGTGTTTTGGGGCATGCACCATAGAGGCTAAATTCACAGTAATACATAGTTAGAGGAAATATTAACAAAACAATGATGTCATGCCAGAGTCATGTAAATAAGATGGCAAGCCTCATTTCAATGTCTGAAACAAGGAATTTCAGAATACAAATTTCACCTAGATAGGTGGGATTAATAGCCCCTCTCAATATCAGTCACAAACTGTCCAGTATGTCCGGTTTTGGCAGGAAATCATCTCTAGGATGTTATCCTGCCTGGCCCACATATAAAACTGCCATAGGTGGTGCACAAATGTCTATACAAAAGCACTTACACACATTGATGGGTGCCAATACTGTAGCCACTGAAGTCAATGATAGGTTTTGCCATTGATTTCAGGGGGTGTAGGATCATAGCCCATGGGCACGGTTGCAATCTAAATAAATCATAGGAGGCCACAGCCTATTTTTTATTACTGTTATTACAGGTTAATGATCCAAAGCACACTGAAGTCAGATGAGCAGGATTTCATGCATATTATATCTGCATATTTTAAATTCCTACAAACCACTGATGTAAAGTTATACTATTACATCATCCTAATGCAAACCATCTTAAATGAAGGGACAAAGATTTCGCTAAACATTCTGAGCCAAAATCTGCTATTGTTCACAAGCATGCACAATTTCACAATTTTCATAAACTGTAAAAAGTACTCTTGCACATCAAATTATAATAGTATTCTGGAACAGTATTTCACGCCTGTCTTCCAACTTTTGAAATTACTTTCTTTTTTATAGAGGGCACAGTATTTAAAGTAAGCAGAATAGTTTTAGATCTATTCAGTGATCCCACTTGGCTAGCTGGCAGTCACCTGGCTGAACGAAAACTCAATGCAATAATGTTGATGTCCAAACAAATCTCAGAACCATTCAGGAAATAATTATCCAGAGTCCCTTACTTGGAGGCCTTTGGAGACCACAATGGTACAGAGGTTTATATGGATTCAATTTGTTTTCCTAATTATCAATTCTGTCCTGGATTGTCTTATACCTTACATTGTTATAGTCACTAATGCTTCCTGGGCAGAAAAGGAGTTGCATGTTTCAAATAAATAGTTTCAAATCTAGTGCCGGAATTCTCATGGACATTGTTTCAATCTTATCATCAATTCCAACTAAGGTTTCTTGCATCACATTCCAGACATCTATTAAGAGTGTTATTGGTTATTGGGAGTGTACTGCACTTGAGACTTCTGAAATTTCCTAGGTACATGCTGCTTGAAAGGAGACTAAAGGTGGCAAACATTAGCAGTCAGCCTGAGTCTACCTCACCAATAAACTGACACGGTGTGGTGCAGGTAGAAGCAGGATGCACAGAGACATCTTGTCCCCACAGAAATTCTCTATTAAAAACAACCCAGAAATAGCGCAGCATGGACAGTATTTCTGAGTATAGTAAGACCTCCAATGTTAACATTTTAGATGCCTTACAGCAAATCTCTCCTTTTAAAAACACTTTGATTTTGAAATGCACAGTGAAGCCAGCTCATTGTGCCACTTCTTTCTTCTCCTGCTTTGAATACACCCTTCTCCTCGGATTTTATTTTTATTTCCCCTTGACTTTCAGCAAGGAAGAACCCTTCCCATTTTCCTCGTTTTGGCATTATATGTGGTCTTTTGCCTCTCTCTCTTTTTTATGTTTTGTTATTTTGTTTGTTTTCCTTTCCCTGATTTTACACATTCATCTACAAGCTATCCAATGAACTGGACTTTTTTAAAACCTGAGTGGAACCAATAGTTTTGGTTGGCATCTAGCAACTGAGCTAATTTTGCTTTCCTGTCCAATACATTCCCTGCTTTCTGATCTCTTAAATTTGCAATTGAATGCACTAGTAGACTATGATTATAATTCTTCATAAACTCCTCCTCAGTGGGATTTGTGGGCAGAGGAGGTGAGAATCACTACCACAATCAGTCATTGGCAGCTGTGTAGTCGTGTCTCTCCTGGACATCTCTTTCGCTTCAGCCTCAATATGGCCAGGCTTACACATTGGCAATTCTGTAACCATGTCTGTTACTGATGTTCGCCTTTTTTCAGGCTGTTCTTTACCATTCTCTTTCTCTAGTCCAATTTTTTTCTTCTCAGCACTATCCTGAGCAGACACTGGATGTTCTCTCATGGGCATTATTTTCCTCTTGTTCGGTGTTGACATACATTTCTGCTACCCATTTTGAACATCTGTATAGTCATCTTATATTTGTGATACTTCTGATATTCAGATTTTTGAATCTTAACACATTTTCCAAGAATGCTCAGGTATTTTACCACATATTTTCCATTCTTTATTTCCTGTCCTCCAAAGATGTCTTTTGGAGTTGCCCAGGTTCTACTTTGCATTTTTTTCATTATTTTTTGTGAACCTCACTGCACTGAGATTTGTATAGTCATGTTCCCCTCAGATATCCTATAGGGACAGCTCAGTTTTTCCTGACCAGTTTCTTTGTTGTCTCATTCATTCTTCTGATTTGGAAGGAGGCCCGAGATAATTCCAGTGCTGGCTGCTTCACCTCTTGTGCAATAAATAGTACTCATCAAAGAGGTAAGCACTTGGGGAATCTGTCTATATACAATTTATGAATTGTGAGAGATTATAATAAAGATTCATACATAGAGTTTAAGTTGCAAACCCCACTTTGATCGTAAGGTGGTCTTAGTCTTCCCACTGTCTTTTTACCTCCATCTTGGATTAAAATTCCAAGGAGTAGTGGTACAGGGCTAACAATGGATCATCCATTTAAGTGGCGCGCCCTTGAAAAAAAGAGATAGCTACCATCCAGAGCAAACCACCTTTTCAAGTCTGAACCCTTTGGGGGTTGGTAACTGAGCAACAGATCATCTGGTAAGGGACTTTGATCAGCTGAAGAGGTTCGTCAGAGAATCCCCTGGCAAAGGGGGCTGGAGGCTATCAAAGAGCATGTCTCTCACTGTTCATTTTAGAGAGGGAGAAGAGACCAGTGAAACTCCATGCTTTGGAGAAGTCATGTGCAAGAGGGCACAAAGGGAAGAAGGATCCTGGATTCAAAGGACCCTGGCCTACACCCAAAGGACACTCCAGAGTGGTGAGAAAATTGAGGCATGAAAGTGCATGTAGGTGTTTTATTGCTTTGCCTACATCTGGATATCTTCTGTGCAAAGTAAAGAAATAACTGTGTTTAGAAACCTTCCCAAAGCACATTTGCTTCACTTATCACATGCCCCTGAAATGTCAGCTATAAACCCAGAGCTCCCATATTCCTGAAGTCCTAGAAGAGAGTGTGCTTCAACTGTAGGGAAGACTGAGGAATCAGCATGTGTGCTGGGACAATGAAGGAATTCCATGAAGGAATAACTGACAAAGAACCTGTACCAAGGATTTATGCCAGGAAGACCAGAGAGAGAGAGACAGAGAGAGAGAGAGAGAGAGAGACGCAGCCTACTGAGATCCAATGAAACAAGCTTAAGAGCACAGAGACCGGCCATGTCTATTATGGACAAACTGATTCATCGGCAAAGTTAAAGCTTTCTCCCTTGAAAATAACTTCTGCTCCTTTATAAACTCCTTGCTTTGTTGTTTTTTTTTTCCTTTTCTTCCCACCTGTAAAATAGGCTGTTTTCCCACCTATTGCTCCTGGGAAAATGGTCTCCTCTATTTCCTGTTTCTGTGGGATCTGAGTCTCCTCCGTTCAATTATTCTGCTTCTGGCCTGGTGTCCAGGTTCTCCAAAATGACACCCATTGCTGAATGGCATTTTTTTTTTATTTCTCCTCTTTTCTCTGCCTGAGTTTTAATTTGCCTCCCTTCAGGTTAGGACTCTCCCTGCCCTCCTGCCCCTTGCAGAACCTCATCAGAGCTCTCCCTCTCACCTCCTGTCAAAGCAGGCCTGACAACAAAGTCCATTTTGCGGTCTGCTCCTATGCTGGGGTGAAGAAAACTAAACCACCCCTCTCATGGCGGGGAGTTTCACTTATTCTTTCATGTCTTCATTACCCAAAGTTCTCTCTGGAGGTGGGATCCAGCCAGTGCTCACACCACATCATGTTATGGTGGAGAAAAAAGCAAGGTTCCAATATATGGTTTCAATCAGAGGTTAATGCTTTATTAGAGACAGGACAGAATGAAATGTTCAAAGTTAACCTTGAATGCCTTCCAGCAGAAAACCAAACATTCTAGAAAGGTACACATTTCCTTTTCCAGCAGATCAATGTAGCCAAACCAGAAAGCATATTTTTTTAAGGAAAACTTTAATCCAGAGACCAAAATATTTATACACCAACTAAGTCAAAAATAAAACCCCTAAATAGAGAAACCCAACCATACATCTGTTCTTTATAATGCTGTTCTTTAAATCACTTCTACTAATGCATTAGTATACATTCAGCTTTTCCAAGTAAGAATAGGCCTATAAGATTCAGCATATATTTCTCATACAAAATTTTACAAATCATTTTATTATAAATGAAATGTGGGGTGGTTCATATAATTAGATTGTGGTCTTTTAAAAGAGATTTATTATTGTTCTGTTTTGCCTTAGTGCATTCTTTTAAAAGAATCTAGTTTTTAAAGAGGTCAAGTGCATTCAGAGTGTGGTCTATCTGAAGTGATTACTGTACAGGGTTTAACTGCAATGAGGTCACTAAATCAGAGGGAGAAAAGGAAGAGAAAGGGTTGTGTGAAAGAAAATAGGTTAATAGACAGACATAATGAGGGTAGATTGACGATGTATATTAAGCATATAAGTTTCAAGGCAGTAAAAATTGATTTCTAACAATACATATTTTATGAGTCTCTCTTCTTAGCCTTGCTTAATTTTCCAATAGAGAAAATGGAAAAAGCAAAACAAAATGGAATAAATGACAAGAAAATAATCGCAACAGAATCATAGCACTTTCTGAGCAGCTGTTGAAACAGAGCAGTCAAACTTTCATCTTAAAGGCAAGGAAAAGATCCAAGTTTGATTAACAGAAATTAATATTGAGCTATTTTCAAACAAAAAAATTACTCAAACATGTCATGTCTGAACTGAGGAAAATCAAAAATATTGTGCCTTGCACATATTTTTTGCAACCTACTGAATTCTTGGAAAAAATACTGATTTAATTAATTCTAAATACTGTAGCTATTTAAAAACAGTAAACTACCAATGGGCCCAAATCAAAACTTTAGCTGTAGAAGTCACCACACTCAGGGTAGATTTAGTAACCGGGGGTCAGATCCTTATCAGGCAAGTGGCAGCTTGGGGTGTCTCTACACAACAAAGAAAAAACTGTGGCTGTCTGGGCCAACCAACTTGGGCTTGCAGGACTCAGGCGATGGGACTGTTTCATTGCTGTGTAGCCTTCCGGGCTTGGGCTGGAGTCCAAGCTCTGGGACCCTCCCACTCAACAGGATCCTAGAGCCACCAAGCCAGCCATGTGTTATAGCCTTGGGGGCAACAGTTTTAGGAAGAAATCACTTGAGACGCCATGTGCTTTTCTTTGCTGGGTAGACATACCCTTAGAAGACAGGAGGGTTGCGGTAGAAGGTAGGTTTAAGTTACTTTTACACACCTTTGATCATAACCAGGTGTCAGTGTTGGGGCTACTCAAAGTTATGCTAGCTGCTAAATGGCAGCCAGGGAACAGCTGAAAGTAGCAGCCCCACTCCACTCCCCATCCATACTCCATTTCCCCTGTCCACACCTTTACACCACTGAGGTTGGAAAATGAGCTGCTATGCCTGTGCTGAGCCACTGGGGATTCCTCCATCCTGGGAGAAGCCTTGGGGAACCGGTTAAGATGGATTTGGAGCTCGCTGCACAGGCACATGACTAGCACAAAGTGGTTACAATAAGGGTCTAAGGACCTGATCTGGATCCCGATTTCTAGTAACAGACCAAATCTAAACGTGGACAGAAACACTCTAACCTCTGAAATGTTTTAAATGGGGTTTAGAAGCCAAATTTGATGGCTCAAGACCCATCTTTAATAATCTCATTCTTCAAATTCCAAATTTTATTAAGTAAGTGGTAGAAATAGCAACCTTTATCTAAAAAGCATTTTTTAGAAATAGCGGATTCTTTCATTTCTGGTTCTAGAAACCCATTATTCCACAAAGGCTTAGGTGAAATGCTAGAGCTATACTGTTACTTGTTACCTCTCCCTGATTGCCTCATTTTAAGAAGTATCCCCGAAACATTTTCGGTAGATTATTTACTATAGTACAGATTTGTCAGTGAAAGAGTTAAATACACAGACTGCAGAATGGTATTTTTGCTTTCCTGTGTGACCCCCATCTTCTGTTGAAAATTGGCTGAATCTTTTCAGCACCTGGTTGGATTTCTCTGAAATCATATTTCACTTTTCTTGATTTAATCTTTACCTTAATTTTTAGCATTTGATTGCCCTTCTGCCCAATAAACCCACTTATTATAGACCAAAGCTCTGGGGGTACCCTTACAACATGCCACAGATGCTGTCTCCTCTAAATGTATCCAGGGTCCCTGGTTCCTTTGATTTATGTCCAGAGATTTTTTATTTTCGCATTAACATACTTGAGCAAAAACAAATACTGAAGAATGCTTCTTTTTATTTTAGTTCTTGAAATAAAAAACAACTTTAGTAAGTTCCCAAGGTAACTGCACCTCTGACCCTTTTGTAGGCTCCTTGAGGGCACCCCACTTAGGTCTCCAGCCTCTGTCACCTTTCTTGGGGAGAGTTCCGTGATACTCTCCCTCTAGTTAGGGTGACCAGATAGAAAGTGTGAAAAATCGGAGGGTGGGGGTTAATAGGCACCTATAGACGAAAAGGGGATACATCCATCAGGAGTGAGAGGGACTGTCCCTATAAAATTGAGACATCTGGTCACACTACCTCTAGTCCAGGGATTTGGCTCCAATTCCTCCTGCAATTCACTGTGATTGCCTTAGTAACTTTGAGTTTAGTTCAGCACCTGCAGTCCTGTTCTCTCAGGGGCAATGTCAGGACTAACCAGTTACCAGCCAGCCTTCACAGGACAAAGAATTATTTATCCAGAACAGAAGCATTATAGAAAGAACATATCGTGAAAACAATAAAAAACTTGAATGCAGGTCTACTTTACCAGGCAGTCACCCATCTTCCACATGGAGACCCTGAGAGGAACAAAGAACCTGATATCCTTACTTCTTGGATTGAGTCAGAGTGAGCCCCCCTCCGGTCTGAGGCTGGTCAATGTTTCATTAGTGAAGAGCAGGGGTAGGCAATCTATGGCACATGTGCCGAAGACGGCACGCAAGCTGATTTTCAGTGGCACTCACACTGCCCGGGTCCTGGCCACCGGTCCGGGGGGCTCTGCATTTTAATTTAATTTTAAATGAAGCTTCTAAAACATTTTAAAAACCTAATTTACTTTACATACAACAATAGTTTAGTTATATATTATAGACTTATAGAAAGACCTTCTAATAACGTTAAAATGTATTACTGGCACACGAAACCTTAAATTAGAGTGAATAAATGAAGACTCGGCACACCACTTCTGAAAGGTTGCCGACCCTTGGTGAAGAGTGATGGTGAATGCAGTTTAAGTTGAACAAGTGGAACTATTAAACCCTCTGAACTGCTCCTTCCATGTGGCTGTGTCCAATTCCTCCCATTCCGTGTTCTCCTGGGGTCCACGGTACAGTCACTTTACCCAGTTTTTCAGTCTTATTTGCCACGTTTCTCCAACCAGGTAAAACTAATCTATGACTTTTTTCCTGGAAAGGAAGGAGTTCCCAGCTTTGTTCACTGGCGTGAGAATTTTTATTAATTCAGCCCCCAATGACTCTACTTCCTGCAGGAAACTCTGGTAACTCCCCCCTAGCCCATAGAACACTTACAAAGTTGATAGAATGCATCTACAGCTCAGTTAACAGATTATCGGTTCATTCTTGCTTTTCTGACTTCCTCCCAGGCACCAAGTTGCTTGTCCTATTTCAAGAAAGAAACTTGCCCCTCCACACTTGGTGGTAACAATACAAGGCGAAAAGGGAAGCAGAGTCACTTTTTTTAAAAAAAATAAGAAACCAGAAATTTCTCAGTTCTCCACAGCCACGGCCAGCTCCAGCTTTTTTGCCGCCCCAAGCAGTGAAGCAAAAAAAAAAAAAAAAAAAAAAAACAAAGCTGCGATTGGCAGCACTTCGGCAGCAGCTCTACTGCGCCGCTTCATTCTGCAGAGGCAATTCGGTGGCGAGTCCTTCCCTCCCAGAGGAAGTGAGAGACCCGCCGCCAAATTGCCGCCGAAAACTGGATGTGCCGCCCCTTTCCAATGCCTGCCCCAAGCACCTGCTTCCTTTGCTGATGCCTGGAGCTAGCCCTGTCCACAGCAAGTATGAATGTGTTAAAACTTTAAACACAACAGTCTAAGTCTAAAACAGGCAATATAATAGATATATTTGGAAATTATTATATATAGGAGATAAATTAGGAAATCATGTAAATATCATGCTCCTATACATTTTTATTGATACTAACATATGCCAACTCATCTATCCAGTCCTTAATATTAAATGAAAATGTTTCTTCGCCAAGTTCTAAAAATCACTGACAATGTGGAGAGCCTCAGGAGAAGCAAAACCAGTTTACACAATTCAGAATGCTCTATTACATATTTTGGTCCTCTTCTAGGTGTGGTCTTTGTGACTAATATACTCTTGGTGAGGAGGTGGATGAGGAAATAACATGACATATGTGACTAGTCTGAGGGATGCACAATGCTAAAGAGAAACCTTCAAGTTATTAGGCCAGATGTAAGATCACAAGCTATTATGTTACCTTTAACCATGATTCCTTGCTCATGGGTTTATGTGAGTTCAGTGATGTGCATTATTTCCTGAAAATTTACCTCATTCAACAATGGATTATTCTCTGTAGGCAGGTAAAGGATTTGCCTACAAGGCCCTCTTTCCATTATGAATCCAGCTTTCAAAAGGTGCAGGAGCTGACAAGGTAATCAGCTTACTTCCTATTGAAATAAGCTTTAAAATAATTGATGCACTCTTCAATTCAGCTGGTTGATTATGCAGACTAAACCATATAATGAAATTCAAGAAACATCTCCGGATTCCTAGACTCTAAATCATCAGTTTCAAGAAAGTAAGTACAAATATCAAAAGTCAGAAAAGTCTGTTTTCCTGCAGTGCATTAAGACCTTTTCTTTTCAACCTGACCCTCAATCCAGCAAAGCACTTAACCTTAGGGCTTTGCTATACAGAGAGTTATTGTGAGGGAAGCTGGGATGTAAATCTACAGTGCTCCAGCATGCCATGTACTAACTGGCCAAGTGGACCCTACTACCACACACTAAAAATTGTTAAGTGTGTACTGCATAACTCTAAGTCCCAGTAGTATGGTCCCTCATGGCCAGTTAGTGCATGGCTGGCTGGAGCACAGTAGATTTAAAACTCAGCTTCCTGTGCAGTAACTCTCCATATAAACAAGCCCTTAGTTACTAAGGGTATGTCTACAGTGCAATATAAGCCCAGGGTTAGCAGAACTCAAGTTAGCAGGGTCTGGGTTTGGGTTTGTTAACTTAGGGCTTGAGCATCTATACTCATTTGTACCCCAGGTTAGGAATTGTTGACCCAGGAGACCCAACCTGGGGCTCCGGAATCCACAATGCATTATGGAGGTAGGAGTCCAATCACTCATATCCCAGAATTCCTAGCGCCCTCCCAAAATGTGGCTGCTCTAGCCCTTTATTCATGATGCCATGTGGGAAAATATGACTGTCCACAAAACTTGACTGTCCAGAGGATAAAGAAAGTCAGCCCATGGGACTGTGGAATACTTTTTGTGGACTCCCAGATCATGAATCCAGTGGGGCTGCATTTACACTGCAAAGCAACAGGGCTTGAACCCTGAATCCTGGCTTGACTCAGGCTCAGACTCTCCAACCACATGGGATCTGGGTACCCACGGTGCAAGCCCTAGGTTAGTATGATGTGTGTGCAGACACATGAGGGTTTAGGCTTGAGCTTGTGTTCAAACCCTGAGCAGGCATTGCAGCATACCCTGTTTCCCCGAAAATAAGACAGTGTCTTATATTAATTTTTGCTCCCAAAGATGCGCTAGGTCTTATTTTCAGGGGATGTCTTATTTTTCAATGAAGAAGAATACGGTACACATTTTTTTGCCTTATTATCGGGGAGGTCTTATTATCGGGGGGATGCCTTATATTACAACGAGAGGCAAAACTGTAAGTAGGCCTTATTTTCGGAGGATGTCTTATTTTCGGGGAAACAGCGTAGACGAACCCTAAGGTATGGGTGGTAAAAAAAAAAATTTACAGCTAGCTTGGGTCAGCAGGCAGGGCATATAGAGTTTGGGCTGTGAGGCTATAAAATTGCATTGTAGATGTTTGGACTTGGGGTGGAGCCCAGGATCTGAGACTCTTGGGGTCCTAGATCCCAGGCTCCAGCTTGAACTCTGTGAGCCCAAGTCAGCTGACCCAGGCTAGCTACAAGTCTTATTGCAGTGTAAATATAGCCTTAGGAAAGTCAATGGGACTTAGGCTCCTATGTGCTTAAATGACTTTTGAAAATGGAACTTAGGTACTTTTGAGAACTTTACCACACACATATAACTTAAAGATGGAGCCAAAGGAACTACTGAGGTGTTTAAAGTATGGCATGTTTTTGAGTGTTTTGGTGAATTGAGGCTTTAGTAGCATGTTTGTTTATTTAAAGCACAGAAATACCATTTATAAGTGTCCTTTAACTTGCTCAAAAAGAGGCAATATTTAAATATTTTGTCATCAAGTTCCTTTTTGCATCAGGTATTTGAAAGAATAAATTATAACCACCATACAGGCCAGGTTTTTGTTGCTGTTCTGAATCACTTTCTGTCCACTGTGAAAGAGTATAAATTGAAATTATATAGTGTAGCTCAATTTCTAAACCTACAATTAGTATTTGTCAAATTATTCTAAAACTACAAGTATTTCACAGCTCACATTGATTGGTATATTAGCTGCAGAAAAAAATCAGTTTTCAGCTGTTCTCTGAAGAATGTACCTAACTCCATGCTTAAGAACTCAAGGAGATGTGCCCCCGTCAAAATTCTGATCGATGGTTTCCCAAATATCTGGGCTTTTATTTCTGTACATTAGAGAAATAATGTATTACAAATGGAAAAGAGTTTGGCTGGATATAATCCAAGACGAAGACATCTCTTTGAGAAGCTGAACAAGCTTTCTTGCATTAAAACAAAGTCACTCACAGAAACTTCTCCTGGTGCATCCTTAACTTACGTGGGCAGAGCACACCTCCTCGTACAGAGCTATTCCCAAACCTGGTTTGCTTCAGATCCCTTTGGATTGGGGCTCCCTGATGTTCCAATGTTTTATCCAATGTAGGGGAAAGTCTCCCAGACATGATGAACTATCTAGTCAATATACTCACATACCTTTGTTTTTCTTCCCAGGTCCATTTCCTTCTTTCCACTCCGATACTCAAATTTCCTAGAGAGAAGCTGTGGGTCAGCCACCATTGTGGCTCCTTTACGAACAGCTCCCCAGTCCAGTGTGATGCTATACCTCCCATTTTAACTCCCTTTCAATAAAAACCTGTTTAACATTCTTTTAAATGTGTTTCTAAGTGATAAACATTATCATCCTACATAAAGAGAAACCATGAGGGAACATATTTCCTCCTCCTTTCATTATCCTCCACAAAGTTTAGCTATAGTTAAGTTTCACAACAGTATAAATGGGTTCCACTGTGCTAATGCCCTTGGAATGCTACAACTTACCATCTATCTGAGCAGATATTGCCATTAGCCCTTACATATGACCTTCCAGTGCCTCGGTGCTGCAGGTACATTTCCCTCTTACAGTGAAACTAGATTCATTTTTGGAGGGGGGGGGGACGGGGGGAGAGGTGGTGTTTGGAGGAACTGTAAGGCAGTTCATTTTTATTTTGTGGAAAGAACCCAGTCATCCTTCTGGACTTGACATTGGACCAAAGAACTTGTTAACAAGTTGAGCAGGAATTGTAGAATTATCTTCATTTTTTGTTCTTAAAATTCCATCTGAGGACTGCTATGTAGAGGTGAGGAAAACAAATCGTGATACTCGTCCCATCACCAAATTTTCCTGCTTATTCTTTTGGCCTGAAGTTGCCCTATTCTTTCACAGCAATAAAGTTTGTTGGCCAGTAGTTCATAATCATAATTTCTGCTGCACTGGTTCCTGAACATTATAGCTATTGGGTTGCTGTCACGTTCTGGGGTGAAATTTCAAACTGTGTCACTGCCTGCCCTGTAACCCTAACTGCTTCAAAGAGATCTGCTGCTGTGGTTCTCTTCTCTAGATAGTCCCAGCCAGCATACAAGCCTGCGCAGAGCGTCTATGGGTTAAGCAGCTCTGATTCAGCAATCTGATTCCAGACACCTGTTTGTTACCCCCTGGCCACACTCTTGTTCCATCTGGCAAGAAGACTCCAACACACTACCAGTCCCCAAATTTCCCCCAAGCCCATGTGCTCTGCAACATCCAGCCCTCTTCTGGACCATTCAAAGAGATGTATGTATTCCTTTAAAGATAGAACATTTAGCAGCTTGCCACATGAACTGGAGCTAACATTCACTTTAAATCAAACCGCACTGGATTGGTTTAGATTAAAAGTAAAATTAGTTTATTAACAAAAGGAAATAGGATTTTAAGAACAAAAGTATAAAGGATAGAGCTAGAAATGGCTACAAGTAAACACAAGTTAAACGCGGTTTCTAGAAACTGAAGCATGGTCCACAATAAAAATTTAAATCAATTTAAGTATTTTGGTCAGGGTTGTGAAAAATCCTCTCCCCTGAGTGGAATAGTTAAGCCGACTTAATTCCCCGCATAGACTGTGCTAGGTTGAAAGGATTCTTCTGTCAACCTAGCTATCACCTCTCAGGGACATGAATTATCCACACCAACAGCAGAATCCTTCCTATCAGCATAGATAGCATGTACACTGAAGAGCTTCAGAGGTGCAGCTGTAGTATTTTAAGAGTAGGCAAGCCATGAGACTTAACCAACCACGCTACAGCCTTTATTCAAAGTAGTTTTCTTACTAATCTACCTTGCAGCAAGATGGCTGACCAACCCCTCTGGTCAGGATCTCCCAGAAAGTCCAAAGTGCTTGGCTCCTTTGTCTTCTTAGGCAAAAGATAACTTTAGGTTCTCTTCCCCTCTCTTTTTAGACAAGTGAACCTTTGAAATGGACTCTTCCGTAAGTAAAGTTCATTCAAGCTGTGAGGAAGACACCATGGAGTTTAGCATGGAACTTCCTTCACCAGGATTTTCTTCCCACACTGAGGTTTGCTAAAATGCAAATTTATCTGTTTCCTGCAATCTCCTCCCCCTGCTGTCTTGGTGGTCCTGTTTACCTTCTATGTAAGTTGCATTGCCATTGTTTTTTAATGTACCTTGCAGATGCCTTCCAGGTGGCTGAACCACATTCTTCTGTCTAGGATGGAGCAGCTTTAGCCCTGCCTGGAAGATACAGTTTGATAATGTAATTGCCAATATGTAACTTTGAATTTGTCCTCCATACACACGCCATGAAATAATATTAATGATCAGTATGTTATCAGCTTTCTATTGATATTTTACATGACACTTTTTAGATACAGATTATGACATTAGCAAGTGGAGTACATTGAACTGGCCAGGCCAGTTGAAACTAACTACCAGATACAAATGAGCTCCTTACCCTCTTGCACACTGTTAGGGTCACACATCAGTCAGTGTCACTGAAAATTTAACACAAGTTGTTTGTAATTGTTAATTCTGATGCCTTGATTTGCAATGCTTTTCTGAAAAGTAGTTATTCCTTCTCATCTAGTTATTCACATATGTAGGCATTTGAAGGAGAAAGTCCTTTTACAAGAACATAACCAATACACAGATTTCAGTTTAAAGTTATTTCCCTCTTGATTATCCTATAGATTTTTTAATCACACTTGTCACTTTAAAACCACAAACCATTACTTACAAATAATATTTATCTCAATATTCTTTCATTTGAAAGACATATTTGACTGAGAGATTTTAGTGGTAACAAAATGGAGCCAGACTTCCATTTTTATAATTTATAAATAATGAGTGTACCGCTGAATACCAGATTTGCACGTAGTTATCAGAGTTGTGCAGATAATCAAGCACTTGCCTGCACAGATGATCAATTGTACATGTAAATGAAAGTTTGCATGGGCAAGTGTTGTAACTTGGCATGTGCATGCCTACATACTTTGTAAAACACTGGCACCTAATATGCCACATATACCACAAAGGGATTGAAATTCTTCTAATTAAGAAGACAGTGTGGGTAAACCTATTTTCTTACCCTGTTGCTCAAAGACATAACACACTCCCAAACTTTCCTGCGGTTAATCCCAGTGTCATTTTTAGCAAGTGCTTAACAGAAAACAATGAATTTGAATTACTACTACCAACCTCTGATGGCCCATCATGCAGAAATGCATTTTAAGTGTCTTTAGGTTAAAGTAGAGAGTTTTCATACTGTAGTTTTTCAATCACTTTTATAAATCAAAACCAGGTATATTTATAAAAAGCAAGTTGTTATTCTCTTTCCAAAGAATCAGTTTGGTGCAATAATTCACATTCATTAGCAAGGATGAGGAAGCAGGTCTGGCTCCAGGCACAGCATTCCAAGCAGGTGCTTGGGGCGGCAATCTGCAAGGGGCGGCAGTCCGTGTGTTTTTGCCACCCCAAGCAGCACGCCGAATTGCTGCTGCAGACGGCGGGGGCAATCCATGTGTCATTAGGGCAGCACACGCACTTCCGTGGCGGCAACAATTCGGCGGCAGCTTCTATGTTCAGCTGCCCGCGGTGGCAATTTGGTGGCTTATGTCTTCCGGATGAAGACAGAAGCTGCCGCCGAACTGCTGCCGCCGCAAACACGCACGTGCTGCCCTAACGGCACATGGACTGCCCCTGCCGTCCGAGGCGGCAATTCAGCGTGCTGCTTGGGGTGGCAAAAATAGTAAAGCCGGCCCTGTGAGGAAGACTATTAATCATATGAGTTTCTTTCTAAGTTGAAAAGGTATGGTTCACTTTTTCCAAATTCTCCAGGTTCTTCCTGGATGACATAGCAAGAAATCAGGGAAGGATTCCTATCTCCCTACTGAATGGACCAATCTTAATAAATGCTGAGTGCACTCAGATTCTATGGACTTAATTTAATGATGCGCACACTAAACATCAATGAAGAAATCACTTATAAGACCGTGTTCTAAGAAATGCATGACTGATGAGCAATGCACTTGCATTGATGAACAGGACAAGAAACAAATAATACAAAAATCTTGTTTCAGCAACAAGTTTTTTGAAAACCAGAACACAAATTTTTAAAGAATATTGAAGTTCAAACAAAACATTTTAAGCAGAAATAAAAAATATTCACCATAATATTTTTAATGAAGAGTTGGAAAATTTCAGTCAAAATAAAAAATAATGCTTTGTGGCTTAGAAGCCAATTTTTGGTCCTACCTCCCGCCCCAAAAAAATTAGGAGGAAAGAATTTCTACCAGCTTTAAATGCACTTTTGGGGTTCTGTTATTATCTTTGTTTGCACATGGTGCCTAGACCTCAAACAGACCGTAAGTGGTTATTGCCTGCACTTCTCTCCTCCCCAAAATCTCCATCTCCTTGATGTTTGGGCTGTCTCCCTGCCATATGCAACACTTGGTGATGCATCTTAATGGGAGAGGAGACTGGTACCCATCTTCTATTAGGCAGAGTGTTGGGGGGGGGGGAAGGGGGAAATGGTTAAGCTCCAGAAACTTCTCATCTTTCAGTATGTCTCTTTAGAGGATTACAGATTCTCATCTCATTGGGGCAGTCTGTGTGAAGTTAACTACTTTTGTATGAGTTTCTTAAAACCAAAATTTACTAAACGGAGCAAAAATAGTAGCAAAATAATAGAAAAAAGTTTGCCTAAATTTTCTAGATTTATCATTTTCAAACTGAACTAGATAGCCATCTCTGTCTTAGTTCCAGAGAATATATTCTAGGTGTGGGTAGAAGCAACACCTATTATGAAGGTTGTCTGACATTTCCCGTATAAGATGTGGTTGTCAGTTGGTTATAAGGTTGCCAAACCAACGATTCAAGGGTGATATTTTCCAGACTGGGTGTCTGTCTCAGGCTGAATTTGTCTGGTAAATTTCAATCACAACAGTTCAGCCATTTCTGAGAAGGAGGCTGGGGGGAAAATACATTGCCAGAATTTAACATGGGCAAAACAATCTTTTCTTTAAACAGCTCTAAGACCCCTAGGCTTTCGAGCAGGGGGTTAAAATATGGTGGGCAGTGGCCTGTGTGTCAAGGATGTCCCTTTTGCCATCCATGTAGAAATCTGCCCAAATTGGGCCAAGTTATAAACTTTTGAAGAAAAATCTAAAATCTCTGAAGATTCCATCTGGACTGAACATGCTCCAGCTTGAGGCTGTGCAAAACTCTCTCTCTAACTGCAGCTTTCGGCTGCTTTATGCTGTGGTGTGTCTGAGCATCTGAACTGAGAGCATGGACCCTCTCTTTCCTATGCTCTCAATGCCCATTCTTGCCACCCTATGGCTGGGCACATGCAGTTAGAAGATGTTGCTGCCTGATTCAAATGAAGAGAGGAGAATAGCTGGACCACTTGGGTGGGGCAGATGGGAAACATGGGCAGAAGGCAGGGAACTGGAGGTCAGGGTCAGGGAGACATATCAGACAAGTAACTGGGACTGGGTGGTAAAAGATTTGGGAGTGGGGTGGCAAATTTGGAATGGCTGGGCAATGAGACTTGGCCTGAGAGTGAGGGGAGACATTGTGACTGGGATGAGACTAGGAGCTGATGGGCAAGGAAACTGGGACTAGGACGAGAAGCGGAGACCGGGACAAGGACCTATATGTGGGAGAGGCGCAGGATTAGGGCAAGAACAGGTTGGAGGGGGTGAAGCAGAAAGGGTTACACTTCGGGGGAATGGGCAGAAGCGTCTGTGCCCACTACAGCACACTCCTCTCCAGAGCCTGGAATAGAACTCATTCTTCTGTGTCAGCAAATCTTTGTGGAAACCTACTGGCAAGGTGCCCCATTTCACTCTAGCCTCTCTTTTTTCTGGATCAGCACAACTTACCGTTGCTATCAGTTACACTGTTAACTCAAGTGGCAGAGGTCTGTGTGGTGGATCTAACCCTGCTGATTAACCACATGGGTGTCAATATGATGCCACCTGAACCAAGGTTGGTTTTTTTTCCCTCATTAGACTTTTTTAAAAACCTAGGAAATTACACAAACAACTGTGTTAAAAGATCTCCAGAACAAGTTTATCCTGTGCACTGACCTAGGCCAGGGTCCTGTGTAATAAGCAGTAAGTGATCACGTTATCAAACTGAATCACAATGCATTCACACAAAGGGCTAACTGAGACTGCACAAGCAACCTTAATTTTGGCATTTCCTAACTTTTGAGTGCTTGACTTCGCAACTTTAATAATGTATTTTTAACACCATTTTTGTAATGTGTAATATATCTAGAAATTAGTCAGTTCTTTCTGATCACTGCTTGATCACCTCTGAGGGTACATCTACACTACAGCGGGGAGTCAATTTAAGATACGCAAATTCAGCTACGTGAATAGCGTAGCTGAATTCGACATATTGCAGCCGACTTACCCCATTGTGAGGATGGCGGCAAAATCGACTTCTGCCGCTTTTTGTCGGCGGCGCTTACTACCACCTCCGCTGGTGGAGTTAGAGCGCCGATTCGGGGATCGATTGTCGCGTCCCGACGGGACGCGATAAATCGATCCCCGAGAGGTCGATTACTACCCGCCGATTCAGGCGGGTAGTATAGACCAGACCTGACACAATCTCCCTTTGCTATATCCAGAGAAGTCCCACTCTATCATTTCTCAACCTGCTCCTCAAGTCCCAGGTATTATCAGGGTGAGGTTACATCACCATTTCCAAAAAAAGGAGTGCTTGAATAGTCCTCAGAGGAACTGCAAAAGTATGTGTGTGAAATCCTGGCTTCACTGAAGTCAATAGCCCAACTCCCATTAACTTCAATGGGGAGAGCATCTCACCCATTGTCTCCATACAAGGACTATTGTCTCCTTTATACCTCTGGAAAATTTCCCACCTTCCTTTCTCCAAGTTTCTTCATCTTATTTTTAACTTGCTTTTCAATGCTCATTTAACTTTCTTCTTAACCTTAGCATATGTTAGCTATATATAAGATATTTAGATCCGAACATTCCCGGCATTTAGGGAGTGTGATGAGCATATTTGCACTTGATTAGTACATAATTCATATAGTGCTGCTATAAGAAAAAGTTACCAAAAAAAAAAAATGTTCAACTTGAAAGCCCTGGAACATTCCTTTATACAAGTTCAGTATTTCACAAGCCATTTTGATCTCCACTTCTTTAAACACTCCTCACCAGTCAAAAAGATTGATTTCTATGTGCACTGATCCTGGCTAGAGGTGTAGCTCTCACTCCTGATGGATGTATCCCCCATTTCTATTTTATCTGACCATAGAGGTATTATGGATTAGCCTCTTTAAATCCCTGTTTTCAATTGTTCCTTGCTATGAAATATAAATTAATGACACACCCCAGGCCCTCCGTCAAAGAGCTAAATTACATATCTAGAGGAAGAAACAATCTGGGTCCACACATTTAGTAGGAAATGCTGATTTCCAATCTTGTGAATTCAAAGGAAAAAAATATGCAGCCTAAATGGACTGTTTCCATAAAGGGAACAGAATTATAAAGATTCCCTGACACTACTACGGTTAATGTAGCTGGAAACAAAATACATTTCCCATTAAATGTCACAGTCCCATAAGCTTTGACAATTGTTCTTCTGCTCCTGAACTAAGAAAGAAGTGTTTCATTTTTACCCGACTTCCAGTTTACCCTTGCAACACATTCTTAAAGGGCTGTTAATTTCCCTTCATTTTATATGCCACTACTATTCAAATTTTTACATCTTTGATGCTTTCAGCACATTTTATTAGTACAATATTTTAATGGAATTTCCCTAATTTACATCTGTTTTATGTCTGTCCTAAATGACAGTAAATCAAGAAAATGCCATTTAGAATTGAGGAATAGTTCCTTGTCTTCATTTCAACTCAGTCTTCACCATCCCATTGGTGAAATAAAACAAAGACAAGAAGAAATAACTTAAGCTTTCCCCTGACATTATTGGTCTTCAGTGGGAGCTCTCAGGCTCACTTCAAGGTTTGCATGTGCCAGAAACAAAATTTGAAAGGCACAACCTCTCTTAGTGGCAAAAGCTTATTATAGCATCATTTTAAAAAAGCTTTAAGGTACAGACACCTTTTTTAAATGCAGAATCTCAGGGAAAGAATTGGCATTGAGGTTTGACCACACTATAGTCAACTGGCTTTTGAATTTAATCAATGATGTCTCCTATGAGTGGCAAGGTGAATAATTACAGCTGACCTATTTTAGTCAAAATCATCATTCTCAGATTCATTTTAGGCTTCTCTGGAATAACACAGCAAATAAATTTCCATCCAGTCACCCAGGAATGTATTCTAACTTTTTCTTAGCCCTTGCTGCTCTCGGTGAAAGAATTAATTTAACAAAGCATTTTATCTGACTGGAAAATCATTGCCACATTGATTTTTTATCACTTCATAATACCATGCCATTATTTCTTAAATAAAATTTACTAAGCCTTGGAATGGCAAAGTGCACTGGGCCCACCTGGTTATGCAATGGCATTTAAAAAAAATAGGCCAACCCCTTTAGGGATTAATTCTGATCACATTTTGCTTTTTTTCCTTCTTGTACGTGGTGTTTCGGTTTCAGTTTTCTATTCTCCTGGTATTTTAGTCACTATGCAGCAAAATTTCCATTGAGGGCTGCAGTTGTGCAGTGTCTCACAAGCCTGAAGCCTTGACTGAAGAGAGTATAAAAAAGAAATGTCAACTTTACCTTGAAAACCCAGATAACATCTCCTCTTACTGCTTTACTTCTTTTTTCCCCTTGGGCAATTCAGTTCAGGAACTGTAATGTGCTTCCTTGGGACTCTGATTTTTATAAGATATTAGACATTTTTCTTACAGTATTGTGCAGTATCATGTCTTCAGTAGCTAACTGGAAACAAAGAGCAACCTTGAGTAAGAAGCACCTAAATGCTCAGCACAGGACCATGTGGTAAAATGAGAGAATGAATACAGTTTTATTTTTCTAACCACAAGACCTTCCCCCCCCCCCTCTCTCTCACACACACACACACACACACACACACACACACACACACACTTCACCTCCCCCTCTCTTGCTCTTGGATTATCAGAATGGAAATGACACTGCATCGATCCCATTTCACTTCAGATTTTACTCAGTGATGGAAATCTGTGCAACAGGAGTTGACTCTACTGCTCCCACGTGCTGGAAAAAACTACCAAATTCTACCTTTGACAAGGATCTGTGATTGCCATTTACTTCCGTGTCCCTAAATAGGATGCTCAATTTCATTCCATTCACCCACAATTTACACTGTTCTCAGATACAAAAACATTGTTTTTAAATACAAAGAAAAGCGGTGATATTAAGAGATAACTTAGCATATCAGGCCTAAAATCAATCTCTGAACATCCCCAATATTGGATAGTGTCCAATCTGGGGTACTAGTATGGGAACTCTTCTAGTTCAGTTTCTGTGAAAAAAAAAAAGGTTCCTTTAAGTGCCTAATGCATTGCATCAATAAGGCAACTCAACATAGTCAAAACAGCAGCAACATCGGTTTACCTAGGCTTGAATAAACATCACAAAAATGTTATGAGCCCAGGCCCAGTATCTACTCAAATGGGGCAATCAGCATTTTGGAGTCTCATATATTTAGGACACTTACAAACACTACTGGAAGGTTTAAGTCCAGACACTAAAATTACAGTAAGGTGAATTCATTTGTGTATCAACAGTATCTAAAGATATATCCCCCCCCCCCAAAAAAAAAAAAAAATTACAGCCTCAATCCTGCCAGCTGGCCTGCAGAGCATTAGTTGTGAGTACCTCATGAACTTTATTCCAACTTTAAAGGCCAAACCCATCTGTAATGACAGAGTGGTTCAAACTGCTTCCCAAATTGTGTGCCCAAGCTTCAAAGTGCCCCAAAAGGACGTTTGGCAGATGGCACAAATTGTGGCTAATCATGAATCTTAAAAAAAAAATATGAAACTGTAACTTCTTATACAGCCATATGCATTGCTAGTGATTCTTCAGGTACAGTAGTTGCTTGCTGAAGGCCATAACGCATCTAAAATAATGTTTCATCCATCTGCCAAAGCAGGTCCTATAGAAGATTACTGTCCCAATAAAACAAACTTATTCATAAATTCATATTACTAACCAAATAGCACCAAATAGCAAGGTTTTTGTCCCTTCTTCTTTTGGGCTCTCCCAAAAGCTCAACACCATACTCTGTTTTCTTTAAAGAAATGTTCATTCCTTTAGGTGTTTGAAGGCCAACCAATTACTTCCTACTAGTGTAAAAGAGAAAGGAAAATAAAGAATGTCAGAGCTCCTTGTGAAGGACACAGTGCCTCCAATTCCATTTGTTTTCATGATATTAAAATGTAACCTGCCCATCAAATTTTCAGTGAGGTTTTACCATGATAAACAGACATTATCTTCATGAGCTAGCTGCAAACTACTCTTCTATCCCTGTAAAATTAATGAGACCAAGGATTTACTGATTATGCACTGTTATTTTTCTCCCTCGAGAAGTTGCAAATTTTCTTCTTGTGCTTGGATCTGATCAATATCTATTAATGAAGAGAGTCATTTGTTCTGACTACACCTTCTTTAGCCAGGCAGTAATACACAAAACAGATGCATTAGAAGCAAAACCTCAACCTGAATGCAACAGTAATATTGCACAAAACCCAAAAAATTCAGGGTAACAGTTCCTACGACAACCTACAACCTTAACTCTGCCCTCTTACAGCACATGTATTACAATAGAGTCTTTCTTAATAACATCTCCCCAAAATATAGACAATGATAACAAAATTATATCTTTGTGAATATAAGTTTAGATACATTTGCAGTTTAAACAGAAAATTAAAACAAAAAAAAACAAAAAAAAACAGTACTATAGTCAGCTTCCTTACATGCTCTTATTGGAAAGGCTGCATAGAGGAGTCTACCATCAGATTACATCATATTTGCAAAATATTTTGTCGAATTGTCCAGGGTTGTGACACCCCACAATCAAAGGCACTGTTTTCATGCTTCTTGTTGTAAATTCAAGGGGGTAGAGCTAAGGTTTCCAAATAAGTCTAACTCTGTCTGCATGTCCTGACTTGTAGCATTACAGTCTCCACTTTCATATTACAGTAACATTATTTTTGGCTTTTCGTTTTCTTCGTTTTACTATAAAACTTTATCAAGACAACAAAATTAATTTCGCCAAAAGCACAACTCTCGCCATGCCACTCCTCTCTGCCCCCTCTTTTTCCTCTCCTCCACTCAACCCTTCCCTCTTTTCCTCCTCCCCACTTTTCTGTCAGCCATCCCCAGTCCCTGCCCTCTCTCCATTTTTTGCTGTACTTTGTTTCCTATTGTTGGCACCATTCCTACTTCCTCTGGCTCTGACCTGGTGCATCCTCAAATCCCAGTGGCCCAAACCCCCAATCACCTTTCCCAGGTTCCGTTAACTCAGGAGACGGAGGGTATCTTAGAGCTCCTTGTGTTATTTTGGGACTTTGAGACAAGGGCTTGAGCCCTGCTGCCTCTGTTCAGCAGTAGCATGCAGCTGGCTGGCCAAATCTGCTGCTGAAAAGCTTCAAAGTCCCTGGGCCCTCATGCGAACTATGCCTTTAAGAGGCTCTGGCAAGAGCCAGCTGGAACCCGTGGTTATGTTATACAGAGGCTCATGTTATGTCATAGTGATAAATTAGGGCTGAGGAGTCTTTTACAGGTCTGCTCAGTGCTTCGTTCAGTGTCTCAGGGATCACTGAACAGCATGTGGTACCACAACTAACACAAAGAAACTATCTTGACTGGAGAAAGGAAGCTGTTCAAAGCCCCACCAGAACCGAAACTTTCTGGAAATGAGTAAAACAACTGGAGACATTTTAACCAATGTGTTAAACTCTGTGTGCACAAGCAATGTATGCCAGAAAAAATGGTAAGACTGTCAGAAGGTAGCCTTATTTGTGACAATAGCTAGTTCTGAAGCACTTGATGTGTTTAATTGTTTTCAGTTAACTCTGACAGAGGAGGCTAATTACAAAACTATTATAGAAATTTGAGTACTGCACTCCATATAAAAATGAAAAACATTACAGAGATGTTTTTAAACAAAGTACAAAAAGAATGCAAAACCGTAGAGGAGTTTGTGACTAAGAAAGAAGTGTTTCATTTTTACCCGACCCTCAGGATATGTCTACTCTGGAGCTGAAGGTATAATTTCCAGCTTGGGTAGACATATCTGGAGTAGCTCTGATCATGGCACAAGTGGCAGGACAGGACAGCTGCCCTGAATATGACCCCATTTGAAACTATACCTGCCTACTTCAGCCACTAGCTCTTTCTGCTGCTTGTGCCACAATGGGTACACTTCTATTTTTAAGCATGCTAGCTCAATCAAATCTATCATGGGTATTTCTACCCAAGCTGGAAATTATATCTCCAGCTCCAGTGTACATATAGCTCAAACAGAGACTACAGGAAGACCCAGAATTAACCCTTGACAAAACAATTATATCTTGCTATGCAAAGGAAGTCACCGAATCCGGACTGGACTGTAGGAAGTCAGATACTGTGAGAATGACAGAAAACCCAAAGTACTACAAGATAGAAGACCTGAGACAGAAAGCCGTGTAGAGCTCAAAGTCAGAGTCCAGAAAAAACAGCACATGGAGCGGCACACGCGATAGTAAACAACACAAGCCAAACCAATGCCTGGCACACTGGAAAAGATGCAAAAACTGCAATGGATTACATCATTTTGCACGAGGTTGTAAACATCAGCAGAGCGGGGAAAGCATGCATGAAGACAACAACAGCACCATTAGCTAAGAGGAATTCTTCATTGTGGTAATGGACAATGTTGCAGTATAAAATGCTTGTCATGCTGATGATGTTCCAGGGGAGCCCTGCAGGTTCAAGTGACTGTGCCGGGCACCTCAAAGACTAATTGAACTTTGTTGGTTTAGTTATTAGGTTGTTTGTAAGTATTTGAGATTCTGCGCAATGTTGCTTGTTAATTGTTGTTACAGTTATATTTGACTGGGGAAAGTGGTGAACTGTACTCTTAAGAGGCAGCTGGAACCAGTTGTAATGTTAAACAGAAGCTCATGTCACACATTGCTGATCAGTTAAAACACAGACACTGAATGAAGCAGACCACTGTTGGATTCTTTAACTCTAAGTGATTACTGAACACCAGAGGCCCAACACCCAAGCCTCAGCCTGGGATAACTGTCTTGGCTACTCAGTGGTGGTCCTGGCAGTTTATTCACCACAGGATACATATATTTCTGTACGATTATCTAAGTTTGGTTCAATGTGGGTGTATAAAATATATCAATACATTCATGTCAGCTGGAAGACTTTAGGAGGACTGTTGGCTGCAGGGAAAATGTTGAGATATACACCACTGAATAAAATGGCCAAGTTTTATACTGTGTAGGCTCTCTGGGTGATTCGAAGGCAAACCTAAAAAAACCCAGCCCAATCTTAACTACCCCTCTTTCCTCTAGAATTGCTGGTAGCTCTGAAAAAAAAAACAAATATCTGCCATTGTGAACATTTAAGAAAATGCCACTTTGGAATAGAATTAAATGACTAAAGCACGTTGTGGGCATTAATGTGTCCCCTTAATATACCATATTCTACCTTTTCTTTCAAATAACATTTCTACAAACCAAGCAAAAACATCCACCCCTCATTCAGGGTAACTCAAATTTCAAATCTGCCATTTGTGTAAATCTGGTCAATATATTTGCTCCGGTATTTCAAAACGGATATGTTTCAGTGTTGAAAACGTGTGGACCAGATACTCACCATGGAATATGGCCCAAGTGTTAGTTGCACAACTTAATTATACCTCAAATATAAATTATACAAGTATCATTTTCTAGGAGGTATCATTTTCTTGTTGGGGCATACATTCTTTCACATGCCTCGTCACAGCCCAGAAAGAAGTTTTGAATTTTATAGTCCTAATCCTCTGTTTCATCATATTTTATATTGAACCATTTTCTACAATGGTAAATACACTTTCTCCTACACAGATAATTCAAATGGCCAAATTATAAAGCTTTCCACACCAAAACTCTACTTCTGCATTGCGGCTAAGCATGACAAAGTTAAGAACTCAGGGTAAACTTTCTAGAAAACTATAAGCAATTCAAGATGGGAAACGTGATTTTAAGTGGGAGGCAGCTCAACCCACTGGATTGGGAGTCACAAGACCTTTGCCTTTCCGTGCCTCATTTTCCTGAACAGTAACACAGGGAAAGTTTGAGTGCTATGGATAAAAAGTCATATGAATGCTACATATCTCAGTCTTAATTATAGTGTCAGTCAGTACCATAAGGCTTAGTAGACTTTAACTAGGCACAGTCACCAGCTCAGTGCTTCCTTCACTTGAAACTTACTAATTATGTAGGAAGTAGGCACCTTGTAGCTCTTCTCCCCACCTGACAAATCTGTCTTAGATAAAAAACACTGGCCTTGTATAGCTGTAAAAAGAACTACTAACTTCATTTGTGCTATGCATCTGTACAACCCTTCAGAGATTCTCTTCAGATCTGTTGCAAAAATGTCTATAGTGCCAGTACGTTTGACAATGCACTTCATCCGAGCAACTCCCTGGCATGTATTTAATTTGCCAGTTATTGAAAATGCTGCCTGAGCCTGACTTGTATCTGACAGATATTTGATAGTGCACAATCACTAAAGTCTTAAAGAAAGGAAACAAGAATATATAAGCTGCTCCCTTGTGCAGCATAAACTTAATCTTCTCTGAATTCTGTAATGCCTGGAATTGGGTTTTTCAATAGGATTAAAAGAAGATGGAGGTTCCCCAAAACAATATACTGGATCCATTTTCCTGGTCATATAGGTCAGGGTGAATCAAACATTTCAGATCTTCAGTGCAGATGTGCTTCCAGTAGTTCAGATTCCAAAACTCATATAAACCTCTTAGGTCTCCAAAATTGGTCTGGAAATCCCCAAAAGACAACTTCAGTCCCCTCCAGAACCAGGAAGTGCAGGAGCATGCAAAAATTAAAAACAATTGCAAAAAAGTTAAGGATTTTTCCCTCTAAAAGATTTAAATGTTCAGCACTGGACTCTTTTCCCACGTAAGGTAAAAGGTGAAATGCCCATTTATTTCATGGGAGTAGAGTTGAGACAGCATTCATTGCTTTTGAAATTCCCATCTTAAATTTTCTCAAGCTTCAAAAAGGTCATTCAAGTTTTGGTTGAAGTTTTGAGTCAGGTTTGTTTTACCTAGGACTGTTTTTCTTCCCTCCATGCTATGCCAGCCAGATGTTTAATAATAATAATGCTTAACATATATACTGCACTTTGCATCTTCATAACAGTGTAGGTATATTAATCAATCCTCAAAACCCCAATGCAATAGGTGGAGCTGGGACTAAAACTTATATATATTCTTGTATAAAATTGTTGTTAAGACAGTGACTGTGTAGTTGTCTTCTCATTGCCAAAGCCGCACTTGTATTCTGTTATGTATACTAATGTCTTTCAATAAAGCTATCGCCTTTAGTTACAGATGCCTGAGCCAATAAATTTTAATTGTTGAATACAACACTATGTACGTTCTATTATGATCAAAAACTAGAAGAAAATCATCCTACCTGTAATTATGAAAGAAAACACGAAAGAAGTAGCCAGTTTTTATAGTCTTGCACAGTAAATTAGTTATTTGGGTAGATTTTGCCTGAGAACTTTTACGACCACCTAAACAAGATTATGTAATTGTTGTCTAGGTTAAGCCATTGCCGCAAGAGCACGCTCCTATTGGGAGACATTCAGAAACATTGAAAGGGGATTAGAAGAGAGCACACAGGGAACTTCCCATCTCTGTTATATTTATTGGGCCTGATGCTGCACTCTGCTTTGCAAGTTTTTTGCAGCTTTATTTAACTCAATAAAACAAGTCAATGGAGATGAACCAGCATTACGCTGGTGTAACGGAGTGGTGGATCATGCCCAGTATTTATACAATGCACTAATGGCACATGATGCTACAAAAGTAGTATCAGAAAAAATGATAAACAAACAACTCTGAAAGGCAAATTATATACTTAGTGTGGAACACCATCATAGGAGATTAAAGAGAAGAGATTTCAAAAAAAAGAAGAGATTGTCTAACCCACTTCCCTAGCTCATGCATTTTGATGAGATGGATGATGATAGCCCATAAACCATATCATATTTTATGAAGGTTACAAAAAAACAAAACAAAACAACAGATGTCAGGAAGCAAGCTTCACACAGAGAATTACAAGTGTGAAATGTGGCAATTACGAGCGTGAAATACAAGGAATTACAAATGTGACATGTTTTTGGTTGAGCCCAACAATGGGGTCACTCAACAGAGGATGTGATAACAACAAAGAGAAGGAGCAATAATGAGAGAAAAAACAATCCTCGGTAAGTGAAAAGTCTTTCAACAATTTACTTACCATATCTTTCTAGTCTAAGTTATATTAAAATTTTAACAGAACTAAAACACAACATAACCCATTGAATATAACCTGTTAAATACATAGGATCTGATCAAAAGCCCCAGAGATTTCCATCAATTGCAGTAGGCTCTAGATCAGTCTTAGAAAGAGCAAAGTAATTATAATTGATAAGTATCTATAACTAACAGATTTACACATAATTATCTTCATTTCTAAAATGTCCATCACTGTAGTGCAGTACGTAGATATTACCTTAGAGTCTCTCTCTCTCTCTCTCTCTCTCTCTCACACACACACACACACACACAATACTTATGTCTTTGGGTGACCTGTTACCTGAAAAAATAAATATACACCTGCCCATACCACCATAGATCTCTTATACTCTTAAGATCTTAAATTATTCATCCAGTGCCATGCTAAATGATATGGCAGTGTACAGATACATAAAAGACAGACCATTCCAAGGAGATAACAGTATTCTGTAGACAGAAACAACACAGGGAAGGAGGACCTCGAAGAACTGATATGGACATGGGAGAAAGTTTTACACAGTCAAAGTTATTTCCCTATTGTCCATATTGTGTTCGCTCAATATTTAAAGGTAATTTTGTATACAAGTACTGTATTTATAGCATCAGAGTCTTCAAAAAGAACAGATGTAGGCAGGGAACACAAGCTGGCCACCCAAATGCCTCTCTCTAACCAGAAAATGACAGATACCAACCCTGTGGCATGCTGATCCTATCTAACTAGAAAAATATGTCCATTCTGCCACTTTGGAATTCTTCTAAACAACTGGAGACAAGGCAGAATCACAAGACAAGACAGAAGCCAAAGATGACAGAAGAAACATCAGTACAGAGACAGAAACAAAGAGGTCACCAATTAAATCGTCAGTCCTAATGACAGGGTAATGTGAGATGAAAACAGCATAGAGATACATTTTTAATGTTATGGGATAAAGAATCTTTTTGTACATATCAGAACAGCAAGACACACACACAAAGCAACTTCTAATGAAGGTCAAGGAAGTCTACTGCCTGTAAAGAGAAAACACACACACACACACACACACACACACCCACCCTACCTACCTTAGACTCAGCTACTGGGAATCCAGGGGAAACGGAGTTTCCTTAGATCTCTTCCTCAATTAATTGCAGTGACAATGCCAAAGGAAGGAACCATAAGCACCTATAGTACTGACATTCTTAATAATTCAAAATGAAATAGTGGATGGAAAGGAAAGAGAGGAAAGGAGTAGACCCAGCAAGAATCGCCACTTGCTCTAGTTTCTTTAATCCAAATTGTAAAAATGGGAGGAGGGGTTTGAGAAAAAATGGTGGCCGGAATCCTCCTTCATCAAAGTTAAAATATATGCTCTCTGGCAGCCTCTTTAATGCGGTGCAACGCTTCTCTCCTCTCTTATTTTCAGTATACTTTTGATTTCCTTACTGCACTTTGTTCAGGTAATTCAGCCCTTCTTGTCACACCTGAGCTTTTTGATGTGAGGTGTCTGAAATGGCTCCTTAGATAGCAATTCCCATCTGTACTCACAGGAAATGTTTCTGGAAATAGGGATTTTTCTCCCTCATTCTTTTTTTCTATCCTATGTTTTCACTTATAGTATCTGTTTCTCTTGCCTGATTTGTCTCTCTTTTTAATCCTGTTGACCTTTCTCTTTCCCTACCACTTTTTTCTCTTTCTCCACCTGTAACATTTTGGCCCCCTTTGCCTTTGACTATCCTCTTTTTCCACCTCCTTTACCTTCTCTACTTGCTGTTTGTCTCCATCTTTTCTAACCCCTTTCTTCCATTTTCAACAAGTTAAAAGTAGGGCTGTCTATTAATCGCAGTTTACTCATGCAATTAACTCAAAAAAATTTAATCGCGATAAAAACATTAATCCTAATTAATCTCAGTTTTAATCACACTGTTAAACAATAGAACCAATAGAAATGTATTAACCATTTAGGATGATTTTCTACATTTTCATATATATATTGTATTGTGTTGCAACTGAAATTAAAGTGTGTATTATTTTTATTACAAATATTTGCACTGTAAAAATGATAAACAAAAGAAATAGTTTTCAATTCACCTCATACAAGTACTGCAGTGCAATCTCTATTGTGAAAGTGCAACTTACAAATGTAGATTTTTTTTGTTACATAACTGCACTCAAAAACAAAACAATGTAAAACTTCAGCGCCTACAAGTCTACCCAGTCCTACTTCTTGTTCAGCCAATCACTAAGACAAACAGGTTTGTTTACATTTGCAGGAGATAATGCTGCCCTCTTCTTATTTACAATGTCACCTGAAAGTGAGACCAGGCATTCGCATGGCACTTTTGTAGCAGGCTTTGCAAGATATTTACATGTCAGATATGCTAAACATTCGTATGCCTCTTCATGCTTTGGCAACCATTCCAGAGGACATGCTCCCATGCTGATGACGCTCTTTAAAAAAAATGCATTAATTAAATTTGTGACTGAACTCCTTGGGGGAGAATTGTATGTCCCCTGCTCTGTTTTACCCTCATTCTGCCATATATTTCATGTTATAGCAGTCTCGGATGATGACCCCGCACACGTTGTTCATTTTAAGAACACTTTCACTGCAGATTTGACAAAACGCAAAGAAGATACCAGTGTGAGATTTCTAAAGATAGCTACAGCACTCGAACCAAGGTTTAAGAATCTGAAGTGCCTTCCAAAATCAGAGCGGGACGAGATGTGGAGCATGCTTTCAGAAGTCTTAAAAGAGCAACACTCTGATGCAGAAACTACAGAACCCGAACCATCAAAAAAGAAAATCAACCTTCTGCCGGTGGCATCTGACTCAAATAATGAAAGTGAATATGCGTCGGTGTGCACTGCTTTGGATTGTTATCTAGCAGAACCCAGCATCCGCATGGACGCATGTCCCCTGTAATGGTGGTTGAAGCATGAAGGGACATGTGAATCTTTCAGTGCATGTGGCACGTAAATATCTTGCAAAGCCTGCTACAATACTGCCATGAAAATACCTGTTCTCACTTTCAGGTGACATTGTAAACAAGAAGCGGGCAGAATTATTTCCTGCAAATGTAAACAAACTTGTCTGTCTGAGCGATTGGCCGAACAAGAAGTAGGACTGAGGGGACTTGCAGGCTCTACAATTTTACATTGTTTTATTTTTGAATGCAGTTTTTTGGAAATAATTCTACATTTGTAAGTTCAACTTTCATGATACAGAGATTGCACTACAGTACTTGTATTAGGTGAATTGAAAAATACTATTTCTTTTGTTTTTTTACGGGGCAAATACTTTTAATCAAAAATAAATATAAAGTGAGCACTGTACACCTTGTATTCTGTGTTGCAATTGAAATCAGTATATTTGAAAATGTAGAAAACATCAAAAATATTTAAATATATGGTATTCTATTATTGTTTAATCACGCAATGAATCACAATTAATTTTTGTAATTGCTTGAGAGCCCTAGTAAATACACGTTAAGATAACCATACTTGATATTTCTCTCATTGCAGGATTACAAATCCCCTCATGAAATTTGATTAAACTCAACAATACCCCTGACAGTGCTGCAAGTATCACAGTAACCACTTCAAAGATCGGTAAACTGACAGCCAGGAACAGAACCCATGACTACTGACTCCTAATCAGTTGCTGAACCTCTAGACCCCACACTTTCCATTTAGTGAAAATTACTATGTGGTCTCCCACTCTTCCCCCCTTCTCCACAATTCTGTGAGTGCCCCCACATTGCTTCAACTCTGCAGCACAGGACTGATCCTCTGTAAGCACCATTGGCAAAACAGGAGCTGAAGAATGAATCAAAAGAAGTGGCAAGGACACACATATATTGTCTGGGATAACTGAAATTCTTTGATCAGGAAAGTCCTAGGAGTGGAATGGCAGGAATATTGCCAGTCGGGGTTGAGGTGCTTAGGCTAAACTGAACATGAAATCTTGCCATATCCTTGCCAAATTCTTTCCTCAGTTACACCTATACAACACCACTAACAACAACAAAGTTGTAAGCATCTAATATAGTAGAATATGCCTGTTACCTCTAGTCTCACCCAGTCATTAGAGGTAGACTTAAGCTGCAGAAATAAGATACTCCCCAAAGTTCACATATGTCCAGATCCGAAGTTCTGAGCTGGGACCACATCAGCTAGCAAGATCAGTGTCATAAGACTATGGGCTTGTCTTCACTACCAGGTGTAAGTCAACCTAAGTTACGGTACTCCAGCTACGTGAATAATGTAGCTGGAGTCAACGTAGCTTAGGTCAACTTATCCTGGTGTCTTCACTGTGCTGCTCTGACAGGAGACACTCTCCAGTCAACTTCCTTACTCTTCTCGGAGAAGACTTCTTGGGTCGACCGGAGAGTGCTCAACCATCAATTTACCAGGTCTTCACTCGACCTGTTAAATCAACACTAGCCGCATCGATTGCAACAGCGTTAATCTCCCTGGTAGTGAAGACAAGCCCTCAGATTCACCCAAGAGAAAGGCAAGAGGCAGAAGTACAATTTACAGTTTTTGATTAACACTGGTTTCCAAAGTGGATGTGTTATGCAAATAAACTGCCAAATGATAATGGATATAATGATTACAGTAATTATTTCTTAACATAATACAAAACAAAAATCAGAAAAATGTATGCAATACCCATCATAGTCAACCTCAAAAACCATATAATTGAGGTCATATTAGAAGGGAAACAATCCTGACTGCAAGCACACTGTATGTTAGCAATCAGCTAGCTGAAGCAAAGAGAGTTTTCTGCCAAGAGAAGTCAGGCAAATAGATATTTGTTCAACAAACAGCTAGCAGAGAAATTTATTGGGCATGAAAACAAACTACAC
This sequence comes from Chrysemys picta bellii, assembly GCF_011386835.1. Lineage (NCBI taxonomy): Eukaryota > Metazoa > Chordata > Testudines > Emydidae > Chrysemys > Chrysemys picta. The sequence goes on from NC_088795.1 coordinate 22,254,504, forward strand.
AACATTTTTATTGATCTTAAAAAGATCTTTTTTAGAGGGTAGTAGAGAGCATTATTCCACAGCTTGGAAGATTATTGTATCTTCCTGAAAATTAATGATTAGCCATGGTTCTTACAAAAATATTGCAAAGGATACAATAAAGAAAGATGTGATCCATGTTATGATTCCAGAATCAGAAAATGTTTCCCTTCTCCCAGTGCACAGTTAGTTTTGTGTGTTTTCAGAATGTCTCATGAGAAACTTTGGATGAATAGCATCCATAACTAGAGAAGTAAATAGTTCCATTCCACAGTTAACAGTGACCTAATGACATCATCAGACACAAGGAAGAATCTGACTAATCAAGTTAGTGCACAAATTGAGTTTGAATCTATTAAAGTAATAGCCCAATCCACCGAAGCCCAATGAAGTCAATAAAAAACTCCCCTTCACTACGGAAAAAATGGGACTAACTTCTACAAATGTCTAGCCACTTAATAGTTTACTATATAGTCTCATTTAGCATTATGAACTGTAGTTTTGCGTGCAGAGAACCACTGTAACATTTTCCTCAATTGAAAATCTAGGGCTAAAATTTTGAAACCTGGAAGCCTAAATTGGTTTTACTGAAAATCTGGCAATATTTGGCAGTTTTTTAAAACCTCAGCTCCTAGAGTCATGCAGTTACAGGACAATCTCAGCTTGCATTTTAAACAATAATCTAGCCCTCATGGTTGCAGAGAAAATGCTTGAAAACATGAAGCAGAAGGGCTGCAGAATAATACACAAATGAATACCTAGATCTTATATCGCACTTTTAATCAGTAGATCTCCAAGCACTTTACAAAGAAGGTCAATATCATTATACCCATTTTACAAATGAGCCAGAAGGCAAATAAAAAGAACCATTTATTTAATCTATCAAATTTTATGATTTTTAAGCAAATATGATTTTGGGGGTCAATACCTCTGGCAGGCAAGCCACTTCTATTTAAGTGCTTATAAATGTGGATTTAGGAATCAAACATTAGGCACCCAAATTTTAAAATTTTGGCCTAGGATGTTCAATGTATAGTTCCGTATTCGCCTGGGCCAGGAAGAACAGGGAACGTAGGGAGAGCATGTGGAAAGGTGGTTTGCCTTCGCTCAGTAATGATCCCTTAGACTGTGCAGTATCTTTCATATAGTTTTGTCCAGTCCCGTCTTCCTCAGTCAGAATTATAGCTGAAATAGAGAGTCCTCCTCTAGAATAGATGGGATGGGTGGAATTAAAGGATGAGACTTACCCAGGTCCCATAAAGAGTAAAGAAGGCAGCTTCTAGGTCAGTGGGATGAAAAGAAGAAACCTACATCATGCCTGCAATACATGGGGCCAAATTAATTCCTGGTGTAAATTCAGTGATATCAATGGTGAATTGGGTTCAACAGTAGGTTTGTAGAAGACTAAGGTCTGTTTTAAGATATTATACTTAGTTGAACCACTCCATCTACACATGCAGTTGAAATTACAGTGAGGTTGGGGACAATCAATTTAATGCACTGAAAACTTATTTTTATTTTTACTCAGAAAAAGAAAACACTCTTCTCTGAAGAGCCTTAATAGACACATCTTGATGCCATAAAGTCACTAATGAGACACTAATGAACATGTTAAAAATTAACAATGCAGAGTCTAAAATACAATGTTGTATGAGTGTTAAGATGTGGAAACTTCTCCACAGAAGAATAAATAGGAATATAAATAGCTGCATGAACACCATCAGAATTCAGGAAGTCTACATAAACTACATGTAGCAGAAGAGACACTAAGATTGACTAAATTAAAATTTTACTGAAGCTTGTTTAATGTTCCATCAATTTTAATGTTATAAGGTCCCTGAAGTGAATGATACAGGGCGATATTGATAATTTATGTAGCTCTTGTTCAGAATTGATTCTGTCTTTATTTTTAAGGTCCAAGTCTCTTGAATCCAATTTATATTTTATTGAAATGTCTTAGCCCTGGATATTGGGATTTCTGATGCTAAATACTAATGCATTTGGTTTCCCACAAAGTTCATTTTGAAGGGCACAAAGCCTGAATGATTTTTTTCTTTTTAATTAGATGTGATGCTTGCTGAGAGAAAAAATCCGAACATTTAGTAGAGTGGTACTGGCTCAAATCTATAGCCGTTACTCAGTTGAGCAGTCCCTTTGAGTGGTCCTAATCTTTTCAATCTCTCCTCATATGGAAAGCCATTCCTTGACTCCAATTATTTTGTTACCCTTCTCTGGACCTGTTCTATATTTGCTGTAGCTTTTCTGAGATGGAGTGACAGAAGTGAATACTGTATTCAGGGTGAGGGTATATCAATGATTTATATAAAAGCATTATCATTTTCAGAATTAATTTCTATCCTTTTCTTCATACAGCTTAACTTTTTTAGATGGCTGCTGTGCATCGAACGGATGTTTTCTCTGAACTGTCAATGTCATCATGATTTCTGTTTTTTTCCCCCCCTTGAGCAGTTACACTTAATTTAGAATCTATCAGTTGTGTCTGAGTAATTTAAGTTGTTGTTTTGAATGTGTGTTACCTTGGCACATTCAAAAGAAGTCAGTCCAAACAGCCCTTTGTCATATTATTACTCTTTCTTCAGCTTGACAACAAACTTCAGATACCAATCCTAGGCACAAGATTCTAGGCCCAGTCTCGATAATGCCAAACAGACAAGGGTTAGCACATGAGCTGTGTTTTCAGGTATCCATTGCAGACAGAGTATCTTATTTTGTGGTTTATTTAAAACCTGTTGTCCGTAATCTCTACAGGAACAGTTTGTCTCTATACTAGTTTAACACACACACACACACACACACACACACACACAGTCTTTCTTCTGCACAGAACTTAAATGTTACGATTCAATTCTACTCTAACAGCTTTGACTGTGTAACATGCCTCACTGTGAACATGCTGTAAACATACTGTGTAATATGGCTCACTGATGTCTCTCTCTATAGTTCAGTTTTAGTTATTTGGGATGTACAGGAATTAGCAGCTTGAGTTCATGTGGCTGTCTGCTTTTTGGTGTTGTGCCTTCCCTTTCATGTGATCCCTTCTCTCCATTGGTATAAGTTGTTTGCACACCTTCCAACTTCTAACTATGCAGGGACTTGAAATGCTTAATGTTGTCACCTTTTTTGTTTGTGCCAAGATTCTCCAGAAAGTGTTTGAGTAATTTCCAAATATGAACTTACATGCCATTCAACATTTCACAGGTTGTCTATGCAGATTTTTCTGGCAGTTTTCTTCAAAGGATAATTTCTCCTATTGTGCATCCCATTTAATTTAATTAAGGGTACACAAAAGGTTGTGCACATGCTATTCTGTATACAGTGTCTGCAAATCTCTTGTGTATGCTTCACCCATCCAGAAGTATGTGCATTTTTACATGTCTAAAAGGAATAACCACCACAATCAGAGACAGGAAACATTTGCAACTGAGTTCAGGGGTGTTCACACCTCAATATTTATACTCCGTGCAAACACAACAACCTTGTCACAGAGCATATGAATTCTGGCCTTCCATGACAAGTTGGACAGCCACAACGGGCATCATCAGAGAACACAGTCAAGAATACAGACCTGTGTATCAGCAACTATAAAAAGCAGGTGCAAAATTCCAGCAACAGTAAGAGGAAAGTTGGTTTTCCACTTTCATGGATGTATGTAAGCAAACCTAGCACTGCAATCCCAAGAAAGAAATGTTTATTTTATTTGCATCTTGCTCTACTCTTCACTTTTTCAAATCATGTTCCTGATGCAATTAATTCTGTCAACATAATGTCAATGAACTAAGAGACTCACATAAAATCTTCAGAGAGGCAATGTCATTGTACTGGTGAAGACATTGTATGGAAAAATTGATCTGGATGGGAGTAGAAAAACAGGAAACAGACATTAGAAATGGGAAGGTTGGTGGGAGTTTAGGTTTATTTTAGTATCCTTATGTTATATGGTAGATATTTATGTATGTGGGATGTTCAGAATTTTATAGCTGGTGTTTTAATTTATAGGATGGATGCCTCTGGGATGGGATAGGTGCTTAGTGACTTTTACAAACAAAGAAATAAAACTGGAAATTTATAAAAATGAGCTACAAGTAGTAGTTTCAGGGACTACATCTACTCCTGAATCTCCCTGCCAACAACAGCGGAAGCTGACTGAGCAACTACACAGGGAAAACTGTCAAACTGAGTATACACAAGGCACTTTGAAATACACAAATAGAGCATGACAATGAATGAAATCACTCAATTGACATTGCTATTATGAGATAAGAACCTGATCCTTCCTATGTCATTCTGGCAAAATTCCCTGATTTAAAAGAAAGGGTTTTAAGATGGCACAAACTGACTAAGCTTAAATTGATTGCAGGGACGGGTGGTGCATTTCCAAAGGTAGTAGTCAATGACTCTTAGTTAGATTTGGTATGTTTTATAACACTGAGCTATCAATCTAAGTAGATTTTTACTTCAGATTGATATAAAGGAAAAATCTTGGTAGATTATACGATTAGTGTCAACTTCTAGCAGCCAAAGTGTTGCTGACATAAAAAGCTGCAAAGGAACCTGATTAAGGTTGTGTGAGTGTTGTCAGTTTCCCTTGCTCCCAACTTTGCCTGCAAAAAGTATCTGCAATTGATAGAAGGGAAACTGGGGAGGAATGTTTGATGGGTGAAATTTTGGATTGATTGTCTTCAATAGGGTTAGGATTTCACCATAGAAGTCTGATAAACCCTAAAGAGTTACCAATTTTTCCCAGCCCTTGTTGCCAGGGTCAGTGATTTGTACCTGCACACTTTGCATTTCAGTGGTTTTCCATTACGTAACATTGCATGGTGTGCTCTGAAACATTTTGTCTCAAAGTCTGACACAAAATACATAGCTTTCACCTAATTAGCTTTATATAATAGGATTTGCTAGTATAGTCTTAGGATCAGAGCTTTTTCCATTGTTCTTCAAGGAGAAAATATTAATCTTTTGCTTAACAATAAATTTGCTTTTCCAACTTCTATCAGAATGACCTGTGTATAAAATACATCGATCTAAGTTGCAGGAACCAGTCAACTTTTAACATAAAACAAAAACAACAACTTTTTTTAAGATTACAATTGTACATTTAAATAATCTATCTTTAAAAAGGTATACCTCCTTAAATGTCATATTTAAATAATCTGGCTGAGGATAAAGACATTTAAAAGTCATCTCTCATCTGATCTTTTTATTGACCTCTGGTGACAGCTTCTTCATAACTACTCTATAAATGAAGGTGATCTGGATAAATTAGACACTCTCGTTATACATTTTAGCTTTTGCACTGGAGAGAAAACAAAAGTCATATCTGCAGGAGACATTCTGATAATGTAGATTTCTTTTTCTTGTGATTAAGTTGTCTCTGTGAATAGGCTTCTACTATACGTTTGCAATAAATGCTGAAATATTTTTTAAAATTGTGGAACTAATACGATATTTACCATCATATCACTTTTCCCTCTGCTATATGTTATGACCCTTTGTCCTATCCTTGTCTATTTAGTCTATTTAGATTGGTTCTGTGTCAGGGCCTGTGCATTACTCTGTTTCTACAATTCCAAGTACAATGATACCCCAGTCTTGCTTAATGCTTAAGCACTACCATAATAAACAACCATTAATAAAGCTATCTTCTTATGTTAGCCAGATTCAATGGATTGCAATGGCACATAGGAAGCCTCAAAAAGACTCAACGAAGTGATGCTGGTTTGGCTTATTCATGAGTGGCATATGTGTGAGGTATAGTAGTTAGAGGAGACTTTCAGACTTCTGATCATGATGTAGACTATTTTGATTCAGCACATATATGGGAAAATTTAATGGAGCAAACCTGTGAAAGCTCTATAAACTGTCCTGATTGCAAAGCCTACCGATCCATCCATCCAGATTCCTATATAGTGTGAGAGAGAGCACATCTCATTCCTAGAAAAAGCAAAACTCTCCTGGACACATACTCCTTCTCCATCTATCACAAGTTGAAGTAAGAAAGACTCATGTGGTGTTATGGAATGCATTTTTCCTAATGAACACTATTTCACTTATACATATAAAATCCTTCCTCCCAAGGACAGTCTATCCAGCACCGCATTCTGGACCCAAGAAATCTTTCCAGAGAAAGTTTTGTTGAAAAGGATGTTTCTGTAAAAAGTTTTAAATTCTGATGAATCAGCGTTTTCAATAAAAACATTTCACAGAAAAAATTTCGACCAGCTGTAATCCCATATAAAAAAGTTATTAATTATTATTATTATTATATATTGCTCCCATAAATGAGAATATTAGGAGGACATTACTTGGATGGGGAGACTCATTGATTAATTGAGAGTCTTTTAGGAGATCTAGTATGCTAGATTAGTAACAGACATTTCAGTATTGACCCTTTCAGTCAATATAATATTCCTAATATAAATATCAAACGCTTGACTTCAAATGCTTTGGGACTTAAAAAAAAGAATGAAATAAAAACATTTTGTTTTTGTATTCTTAGACCTATGTAGATCAGAGCAGGAGTGGCTATCTTATTTTCCATAGCCTTGCCACACTATTGCCAGGTAAGCATCTGTTAAACCTGATAATGTTTTGTTAAACTTTCTCAAGTTTATACATTTATTGTTGGACATTGTCTAAAACAGTGTAATCCATTAAATGATCACCAGTAAGCATGTAATCTACAAGCCTGCTAGTACTCTTCATGATCATATGTTCACAGTGAACAATACTTATAAAACTTATCCAAGGAGCTCTATCCAAGCCCAGATATTGCCACCACCTTGCATAGAAAATAATGCATACCAAACTTGTCACGAAATTCAAAAAGTTGAATTATTTTTTTCCTATTTTTCCTTTCTGGATTGAATCTGGGACTGGAATTGAAAATGCCAAAACACAATGAGAAAAATAAATAGAATTTAAGATATGTCCAGCTCTGTTTTGCAAGCTAAAGAATGTCTGGGTTCACAAAAACCACTTAGAGCTTAACCTGGCAAAACACCAATTGTTACTGAATATACCAAAACTCCACTTTTTTTGTGGAAATAAAAAAGTAATGTTACTATACCCCACATTCAGTTGGTTTATGAATAGAACTATTAAAAGAATGTGTTTCCTGACACAGATATGTACAGTAGAGGGGATTAATTGAAATAAAAAAGGAACAAAAACTAAATGCATTTAAACCTAACAATTAGGAGTCCATGCTCCCACTGAAGTCAATGGCAGGATTCTCTGGAAAACTGTGGCTCCTTTGTAGAACTCACATCTCAAACATCTGGAGATGTCCAGTGAGGACTACCTCTTGTGTAGCAGGGGGAGGGATAGCTCAGTGGTTTGAGCATTGGCCTGCTAAACCCAGGGTTGTGAGTTCAATCCTTGAGGGGGCCACTTGGAGATCTAGGGCAAAATCAGTACTTGGTCCTGCTAGTGAAGGCAGGGGGCCTGGACTTGATGACCTTTCAAGGTCCCTTCCAGTTCTAGGAGATGGGATATCTCCATTAATTTATTTATTTTTTTATTTATTTTATTTATGCAGCGCTGGCACAGGCAGCCTAAACAACACCTGCATCAGCCGACCCCCAATCTTCAAGGATGGGGGAGTGCTGGAGAGAGAGCATCATCATGTTAAAGGCAGGCTGGAAGACGGCATGGTGGAGCAGACCTTTGTTACGCCCATTCTTCTCTAGCATGTAGTCACTAGGACAGGTTTAAGCAGTTCCTCGGTCACTTTAACATACATTAGGGGTGTCAGTGTGGGATTGGGGTGTCAAGGTGATCATAGTGTAAGAATAACCAACAGCCAGGCTACAAAACAAGCACTGTGGGTGAAATTCACAAGGCCTCCACTGAAGTCCCACTTAAGATATAAATATAGATATGTATGTATGTATGGTCCTTCTGGTGGTCCTCTAAGGCAGAGTGAGTTTCACCCCATGTGAAAGAGAGCAAGAAAAATAACTCAAGAAATGATGGATACTGTTAATACTGATGTGCATGGCCATAAACCAAAGCTGGACAGATCAAATATTGTTGAGAAGTTAGAAGATAAAACTTTAATCTGTGCTCATGATAGCATACCTTTGAAGAGGAACACGTAATTGTCATTTAAAAAGGATGGAGAATGAGGAAAATGAGATGTATAATCTTTAATATATTTTTCTTTACTCTGCTTTTAAAAAAATGTTCAAACCTTCGAAGACATTAAACAGATATATTCTGCTTAAAATTAAGGTGGTAAATAATACTGATGTTTCTTCTATCTTAACAGTACCAACAAGTAAATGAAAAAAAATAACTCAAACTATATAGCAGAATCACAAAATTGAAGCCGTAAGTACAATTGTGGACCTGACATTAGGTCAAAAAAGATAACCTTTGGAGATTGTACTGCATTTTAAGAGAATGTGAACCGATATCATTATCTTCTCCAGATATTCACCTCTTATTGAGATGCTCTGTTCCTTGCACCATATTATTTAGTCTCTTCCTGAAGAATCTCTTCATTGGCTTTACTGATAACTATTATATATAATACATGACATATATGAGAAAATTCCACAACTAAAATGCCCGAGGCTACCACACTAAGGAATGGTCTTAGTAATGTATATATATATTGTTGTCTTGTTTGTTTTATTTTTCAGCTTAAATTGCCACATGCTAGGCAAAAGATCATGCTCTGCCCTCTGGCAAACAAAAAGTAAACAAGGTCTCTCTTTTCATTGGCTAAACAAGGATCTGTTAAGAATAATAAACACTAAGTTCCTCTTTAAAAAGGGAAGTTAGATTCCACTGTCAGCTTTTATCATTTAGACTACAAAGTGGTGCTATTTTAGCTGTGACCTTGTTACTTTGCTTTAGAAGCAACGAATACTTAGAGAATATGCTTGACTCATTTTTCTTATTTTATTTTGATCATGTTTCTTTTAAATTGGAATAAACCTTGCTCTCCATCAAGCATTGTTCCATTGTCTTACTTGCATTTTCCTATAGCTCATCATTTTCAGCTCCTCCCATTCTCTTTGGAACATTACCATTGTCTACTGGTTGGAGAAGGGAACCAGCACACCTGGATCTTAACTCTATCTCTGCTCCTGCCTGCTGAGAGATCCTGGATAAAGCACAAACTCTGCCTCAGATTCGTCACCTCTATGATAGAAATTATTATCCTCACCTACCCCTCAGGAGTGTTGTAAGGATTATAGAAGTCATTTGCAAAGCACTTTGGGCTCCTAAATGACTCCTACCATCTAAATGTTTGTAAAGGCTTGTATTAATTATTATTATTAAAGTACCTCCACAACTGAACTGAGCTTGCTTTTACACACCTAAGTACATTCAAACAGCAGCTTCAGACACTGGAATCTTCTGGGTTCAGACAGAGAAGAGGCTGACAGCAGTAAGAGGAAAAGTGGGAGAAAACAAATTTCTGTTGTTTATGAAAGACCTTTCAATAGTTCTCTACAGGGACGGAACACATGGGCTCTACTATTCCAGCCAATGGAAGGGAGAATTTGTCAATTTAAATTTTGCTGTGCGGCTGCTCTATGCTTTCCCATTGTATCTACCACTTTATTAAATCATTTTAGAGGATTTTTTTTCTTAATTCTTTACAGTTTTAGACCGTATGGAAAACGTCAAACATGTCCCCGAATGAAGGATATTAAAATTTGGTTCTGCATTTCTACCATTCTGTTCTATTCTGCATCAGTTTTTACACTGCTTTCCTCACTAGAACCTGAACACATCCTAGTAGTGCAGTAACCAATGTGGTTAACATCTATCACATGTGGTCCATACTCTTTCACCCTGTTCCCAGAAGGGGAATTGTATGTGCAGTAGAGTGTTTTGTTTCGGTAAGATTTTTTTAAAATGTACATGCTGCTCTGTGTTTAACTTACAGAAGGCAGGTCAGAGAAGTGCACTTTGCACTTGGAGCGAAAGGTGGAGAGGTTTATGGTGGTCCTTGCTTCCTGTGGGAGTTCATTCCAAAGCCTCGGACTAGCCCCCAAGAAAACTCTGCGTCCTGCATGGACAAGTTTTTCTTTTAGGCTGTCTTTTCATTTAGAGAGTACCAGTGAGAGGAATATGCACAAAATGATCAGATATCAAACATAAAAGGAGGATGGGAAAAGAACCCTAACTATAAGCAGAAACAAAGGAAGTACTTTTCTGAAATGCTTTCTTTACTAGACATACAGAAATACGTATATGTCAAATTGAGAGAAGTTTTACTGGCTTCTCTTTAAAAGGAATTTATATATATTAAAAAAAGATACAGAGACACAAGGCAGGAGGATGCTATTAGCTGTTTATACAAATGCACTGCATACAAGAGATAAATGGCTTGCTTAAAAAAAGCTTCTTGGCATAACAGTTACTCAGAGTACAGTCGAAAAATGTAATGTTTACTCTCAAAATGACATGCCAGAGTAAAGTGGTTAAGAACTAGTATGATGATGATGAGACTGTAGTCTGGTATCGTCATCGTGCTATAGAACAGTAAGGCAGCTTAATGCTAAAGCTTTCACATCAGCCTTGGGTAATCGCTATTAATTCTTTTTTTTTTTTTTTCTCTCTGAGGGTAGCAGCTTTGTTGGCTATTACAAAATGATATAGCCTTTACTTGATTATTTATTATATTTGGTTTTGGCAAACCATCCTCTCCCCCCCCCCCCCCCACCCACACAAGCATTTACTTTTTTGCTGAATTGTAAGGGTATTCTAAAAAGGCATCACAATAAAATAGGTTTCGGTTTGGAAAAAAAAACTGTAAGGGGAAAATGACCTTTTGAACACAAAGTGACCTTTCCAGATCCTAATATAATCGATGACACAATGCTAGAGGGGTGCTTAATGCAACGTATTTCACTCTTACAATGATACAAAGAGCTTTTAAACTATCTTGTAGAAAGATGGCATTGATTACCAGATCAAGATGATCTTCAAGGTATCCTAGAAAAGAAATTCCCAAGAGACGTTTGAAAATTATTAATTTTTGCCACCTATCTTGTCACTTTGTCTGGTGGGCTGGAGCTGTAGAAATTGGTTGGGGATGCTCTATGGAACTTAAATTTGGGATGCCAATCTTGATAGGGATTTATGGACATCACAGTAAAGCAAATATAATAATGACTATTATAGGGATAATATATATGGCTCATCAGAGAAAGACACAAGTGGTAACCTTTCTTTGGCTAACTCATTAGTAGTAACAATAAGTAAGCCTCATCATGTGTGGCAGAACGGGTCTATTGTACCCATTTGAGAGTGGATAAAGTGAGGTACAGAACATATTTACCCAAGAGGACACAGTAAATCAGTGACAGAACCAGGAAAAGAATTAGAACCCAGGCATCCTGACCATCAGTCATCTAGACAATCAACTACACTCATTCCCAATTCAGGGATACCCTTGCCCTTCAAAGAGATCAAGTAGAAGGAGGTGGGCGCGGAATGGAAAGTGGAATCGAACAATTTCTGAACGCTGCAGGAGTTTTAAGTGTAAAAGTATGCAATCTAAAATGCTTATTGGTTACCAAAAAATACTATAGAGTTGTTTAACTTTATCACGCAGAAATCTAGTCCTTCATATCAATATTATATTAAATACCAGAATAATTCTGGGACTCTTCATAAGAGGGAGGTGAGTTGACTACCATGATAGATCAAATACTCAAGTAATAATCCCTTGCACCTATACAGCACCTTTCATTTGTGAATCTCACAATTTATTATAAAACAATAAGATATCTTAAAGCAGTCATCAATTAAAAAGTCATTCTTTACCACCAGGTACCACCACATCATAAATGAGATGCTACAGTTATTTTATATTTTAAATAATATCAGGAATGTTTAATATATATTAAATATACTTGAAAGGAATTTGCATTTCTATGGGCGGCTGATAGCCAGGAAAATAAACACATTTATGTGAGCAGTGTGGGGAGCTGGGCAAAGGCAAATCCTGCTGATCTTATTGACTGTTTAGAAAGCTTTGATTCCCATAAAATCCTCAGCCAGGCACAAGCCACTCCTGCTTCTCCCACTGCAGAGCCCTTTCTGGTAGTTTACTTTGCTCCCTGAATCCAGGGAACCAAGAGGAGGGGGAGTTCTCCCAGTGGCTTTTGCAGATGAGGGGGAGCTGCACTTCTTTGCAATTCTCATTTTAGCTGGGGCTGCAACTCAGTCTGCCCTCCAATTAGGCTGTGCATAATTTGTGAGGAAGGTTTCCTCCCACTATAAAGACCTGAGTAAGGAACAGGCAGAATCAGACCCTAAATGGGGCTTCCTAAACCTTAGCCAACTCTAGAACTAAATACAGTCAGAATGGGATGACACATTGCTTACTACACATTGTAATCCATATTTAAAAAATAGCCACAGCTATTAAAGGAATTGTAAAAACAAAATTTACGGAGAGCTCAGGATTGGATTGCAATACAAACCCAACAAAATATATCAATGTATACATAAAGAAAAAGGCCTACACCTTCCAGACAAGACCTTTGTAATTGAAATAGCACAGCTAAACTGAATATCCATGACAAATGTAATATTTAAATCAGGATGTAAGCAGTGGGAAATTTCAAGTGTGTCTGAGGTGCACAAACTTCAAATGTGATTTCCTCTAAATAAGCTATGTCTTGATTAGCTGCAACACAATGCACTCTTCCCACAATGGCATTCGCTTAAGTGAAAAACTTGTTTAAATGAAAATAGACACTCGGTGTGAAGTAAGGTGTTAATTACCCTACATATTTAATTTACATAAAGAGAAGACAGGAAGGAGGGTGCAAGACTTTTGTCTCCTTTTTTCTCATCTCACCAAAAGTCAAGCTCTTTCATCCATATCAATGACTTCATAAATTACATCTTACCCAATATTTAATGTGTATTTAACTCATGTACAAAATGAATTAAATTTAAATAGCTTGGGAAACAAAAGTATAAAAGCACATAATTGATTCTACAGTAGGTAATGCAGAATTTATTCACTTAAGGTACTGTATCAGTTTAATCAATAATACACAAAGTACTGGATTTGTTTAATAGGGGGAACGGAATATTTTTTCTTTAAAAAATAATTGTAATACAACAACTACACTAGCCTTTTATCCACTGTGAGACCCTTGGGGTACCCAGAACCATTAGCCACTGTGTTACCCCTCTGTCTCAGCAAGAGAGAGCTTTGCTAGCGGTTAAACAGTGTGTATATCAGCTTCCTGCCACATCAGTCTGTTTGCCTCACCAGCAAACTCCTTGACAGTCTGCCAGCTTTAACCTTGACTTTCAGGTAACGTGCAGTGAACCCCAGTTCTCAAGTTCCCCAGAGAAGTCTCTCTTTCTGCAGTATACAGCTCCTCTCACAGGACTCTCTCAGAAATAATCAAAGTCACTGTCTCCAGAGAAACAGAATACACACTAGCCTGCTGGATCACACATTTTAGCATAACAGCACTGAGATAAATTTACAGTAACACTAAGTACAAGTTTATTAATAAAGAACACAGATTTACATGATACTAAGACGAGATCATAGAAACAGAAAACAATTATAAATAAAACACTCTTTCTAGTGTCTAAAATAGACTAAAATTCTGGTCTTGTGCAATTTCTCATCTATAGTCAAGTTCTCAGTATCCTCAACCTACATGGCTGGGGAATCCACCTTTCACAGATTCCATGAGCGCTGGCCCCTTTTTCCCCCTTGAATGATGGAGAACAAAGGAGTCCCCTTTCTTCCCTTCTGTAGTCCATAATAGCTTTAAAATGTATGCTTTGAAAAGCAAGCCCAGACAAAGTTCTTCTCCCCTGATGCTTGTTTTCAAGGTGCAAGCGCCAAAAGCTCCTCATTCATCCTCTGGTGAATTTGCTTTTTCAATTGGGCTTGATCCTTTTGGTTTACTTTAGATGTAAATGTATTTCAATAGTCCTTTGCTTGTAATCAAGCCATGCTGTTTTCTCCTCCATCGGTTAGCTTGGTCCATGCAAACTCATTCCTTTTTCTAGGGCAGGTGTGTATGTCAGCACTCTCCAAAAACATATTTTAAGAACTCATTTTCAGCACATAAACATAACTCCTTATATACAACCCATACTTAAATTACATAATGGTATTCCTGACCGGTGTGTCATCCGTTTTCATATGATACCTTACAAGACACCGTTTGGATAAATATTCTGACAGTTTGTCAGACCTGCTGGGATTTACTGTTACATAATTTTCCAGGTGGCATCAAGGGATTTTTAGGGTCCACATCCTTGGGAAATGATAATATTTAATGGAAAATGTTCATGGGTGGAGACAGATAAATGCGTGTATATACACCCCTCCCCCCATGTAAAAGGTAATTCCTGTAACTTTCTTTTCACATAGCTGAGAACATCATCCATTGAATAAGATTATCAGACTTGTTCAAATACAATATAACCGCAGAGTTATGAACATCTCAGGAATGGTTATTGTTTTTCTTTCTAAAGTTCACAACTGAACATTGACTTAATACAGCTTTGAAACTTTACTGTGCAGAAGAATAAATGCTACTTTCCTTTTTTTAGTAGTTTATGTTTAACATAATACTATAATACTGTGCTATATTTGCTTGTGTGTGTGTGTGTGTGTGTGTCTCTCTCTGCTGCTGCTGCTGCCTGATAGCATACGTCCAGTTCCAAATGAGGTGTGTGGTTGACTGGTCAGAGTTCTTAACTCTGAGGTTCTACTGTATGTTGACTTGGGAAACTCAGTATCAGGACACTAGGCTTTTCTCCTGGCCTTCATTCTAAGCTGCAGAAAGTCAGCTAAGAATAAAGAGCCTTCTTATAAAAGAGGCTCTGCCTGTATCACAAGGGGGGGAAAAAATCTACACATCTACTATTTACTTCACCGTGCTCAAGCTGAGTGACCCAACCGCACCCACAACCTGAACTGGGCTTTGCCCTGATATTTTCATAGCTCTTGACGACATACAGAGCACTTGGACTCCATGGATGAAATCTCAGGCCTACTGAAGTCCGTGGGAATTTTGCCACTGACTTTAATAAGGTTGGGATTTCACTTTATGACTTCCACAGCCGCAATTAGGATCCATAATTCACCTTAGTTCTGAAATATCTTTAGACATCAAGCAAACAATTGTTCCTTGATGTTACAAAGAAGCTTTCTGAAAATCAAAAATGGATTAATAATAATCACAAAGGGAAATAATGTAAATATCTGCAGGAGTAGTAGACAGATGCTGACTTGGATAATAACAGGTACTATGGAACTCAGAAGCAAGATATTAAAGTTTGGGCTATGGGAGTTGGTTAGGGTTGCCAACTTTCTACTCGCACAAAGCCGAACACCTTTCCCCCGCATCCTGCCCAACGCCGGCTCTGAGACCCCACTCCATCTCCCCTCCCTCTGTCGCTCGCCCCATTCTCCCTCACTCACTCATTTTCACCAGGCTAGGGCAAGGGGTTGGGGTGCGGGAGAGGCCAGAAATGAGGAATTTGGGTGAGGGAGGGGATTCCGTGCTGAGGCAGTGGGTTGGGATGCAGGGGGGGTGAGGACTCTGAGTGGGGGTGTCGGCTTTTTTTAAAGCAAATATTTGAGTGATTCTTTTTAGATACAGAGCCTGATTTTCAGAGGTGCTGATCACTCCAGTTGACATCAGCAGAACCAGAGTGGCTCAGCCACTCTAAAATCAGGCCTCTAATTTTCAACTTAATGGCATTTGTGTTGAGTGATTTAATTCAGGCTTTAAAATCTCAAGTGTCTAATTCAGGCACAGTCAGGCACTGTTTAATTTTTTCCTCCTTTTTGTAGCAGTTAATTTTTCCCCTTCCTCAAATTGTTTTCTCCCCACTTTGCAGAAGAGACTACTTGAAAGCTACTTGTACTGGACAGTAAGCATCTCAGAGCTCCCCTGAAGTGTGGAGAACCTATGAATCTGAAGCAGATGGAATTTCCTCTCTCCAACCCAGACAGAGGCACTTAAGTCCTTTAAATGGGTGGTGGAGTATAGGCCACACCACTCTCCTCAGTATTTCCTGTTGGCTAACTTAGGTGATTCCCTGCTCAGTGTGCTGACTTTTGTGGATCTTAGGCATCTTATCTACACACACATTTTATAAGACGACTGCGTGTATAACATGGTACCAGGGCTTGCACTAGGCGATAGGGCATCTCAACACTGGGTGTTCCAACATTGAGTCTAAGTACCTTTTATGGATCTAGCCCGAAGTACCTAATAGCCAGATTTTTAGAAAGTACTTAGGCACATAAATATCTTTACAGGAATCCCGGCCCTAAGTCACTTTTGAAAATGGGATATACGCTCTTAAATCATTTAGGTGCTTTTAAAAATGTTGAATATATTCTGTACCTTTTACTAATGTTTCTTATGTACCACTGTGGAAAGTGCTAACTAAACGCTTCCCATTTGGGAAGCGACAGCTTACTGTAATAAACATCATCTAAAACCAGTGACATTCGTACCTACTTAAAAGTTAGTCTGATTTTTGTTGTGCCCATCAATCATATTCTGACTTTGGACATTAGATATGAAAAACACCTGAAGGTTGTGAGTTGTAACAGAGGAGGCTGTGTGTTCAGGTTCATGACTAATCTGACAACTAAACTGAACACACTGTACCAGCCCCAGACTTCACTATTAAAAAGGGGATAAGTTAAATCTGGTAAGCGAAAATATAGAAATACATATTTTGCAGGATATTAATCCTGCAAACAACAAATTGGCAATAGAAAATAATCAGCTTTGAAGTCCTGGGTACTTCTGTGGATTGTAAAGCAAATAACTTTTAAGAATGCAGTTTTAAGTGAATTTGGCCAAACAACTTGTAGCTGTCTAGGGCAATTTCAGATTTTACTCTGAAATGGACATTCACAATGACAAAACATTAACAGTAAATAAAAATGGGTGTTTGACTTGCAAGTATTTGGAACACAAAAAAGTTTCATGTGATTGAGGAAGGACTAAGGGCCAGATCCTGCAACCCTTCCATTAATGAACTCTTTATTCCTGAAAGAGTTCAATTGAAATCAGTGGCACTATTTGCACAGTATGGTGCTACTCAGCCTAAATAACGGTGACAAAATATGGCCCTAAATATGGAGCTCTGCATTTGGCTAATGATTTCCAAGACATATGTATTTTCCTGCTAACCTTGAAGAGTAGAGAGGTAACAAAGGGATTCCTTTCCCAAGAGCTCCACACTGTTATGAAACACCGCAGTATATTAGTCTTCAGTAGCACTCTTATTCAAAACATATTTACTGTAGTGTTGGCTGACATCTCATTTAATTAGATTGTGTCATGTAGAATTGAGCTGTTTGGCAAGTGTGGATAATACTATAAGAAAACTGTACTTGCAGATCATATTAACCTCCACTGTGTTCAGCTAATAAACAGGGTTATTTTTTTCAGCTGGTGAAATACAGCACTCAAAACATAACTCTAACCTACCATAATCGCAAAGAGTCATTGAGACAAGAGCAATCAGAAGGAATCTCATGGTTTAGGCGGAAGAACATCCTCCCATCACTTATCTCCTCCACCAGTACATTTGGAGATGTACAAACACATAGGAAATATGAAATACAAGAGGGAAATCCATGAAAGTTGCTCTATAGTCACTATTGTAGAATGTGCTAGTCTATAAGACCAAACTTTCCTCACTAACAGAAGTTCTCAAGCTGGGGTCTGTGGAATTCTGTGTCTCACATGGTGCTACTGACCTTTCCTCAGTGCTTACAGCTGGAAGCTGGGTGCCTGAGAAGGGGGGCTGCTGTAAAGAGCTGTAATAAGACCCAGAATAACTACAGGTACAGAGAGTACAGGAGGCCTGAATCCTGGAGCTGTCAGACAACACCAGCAGCACCAGACCTTTCCAAAAATAGGTATGCAAGTGCAGTTGGGGCTTGGTGCTCTCTACCCAGCTTTGCTCCACTACCATACTACCTCCTTCCCCTGTTGGCTGTGGTCTGAACATAAGGTTGAATATCCCTTCCACAACATTTTTGTTATAACTGAATATTCATTATATCTGTATCAACGCACAATCCTTTTTTATTCTTTTTAAATTCTTGTCCTCAATGACTTCCTGCAGTTTAATTACATATTTTGTGAAGTATTTCCTTTTATTGGTTTTGAATTTTCCATTTTTTTTTCTTTTGACTGTCCTTTTGTTCTTGTGCTGTGACACAGCGCGAACAAAAGGTCTCCTTCTACCTTCTGTAGAACATCCGTTATTTTATATACTTTATCATGTTCCCTCTTATTCATCTCTTTTCTAAGGGAAACAATCCCAATTTTTTCAATTTCTCTTCATATGAGAGTTTTGTCATGCCCTTCATCATTCTCATTGCCCTTCTCTAAACCCTCTTTAATTCCGCAATATCCTTGTTTGAGATGAGGTGATCAGGACTGCACTCAGTGTTCTAGATGAGACCATGCCTTTCATTTATATAAACGCATTTAATATTCTTTACAATGTTGTGTTACATAATTTTCTATTCCATCACGAATCAAAAAATGTGGCTGTTTGACGTGGGGATAGACAATGGTATAGGGAGCCTTTGACAGCTAGGTTCTTATCTGGTCCAAATCAGCTATCATGAAATGCCATTAACATTTGTTGGCTGTTTATGTGAAAAGAGTTGTACCACATCATCAGTGGTACTAAATTTCTCGATTGTTGGCAACCTCAAAAGATAGGTTCAAGGGCTGTATGGGTCCAGAGATTGCAATACTCTCATGTCCTTAGAGTTTGTTGAGGCATATTGGCAGTGAGCCACTGCAGGGAAACAGACTACTACTAAACAGAACTTTATACTCCCAGGCTGTCAAGTTGGCTCCTTTTGCAGAAACTGAACATACTTTAGAAAAATATTGAAAAACAAACATCAGTGCTACTACAATGAATAAAATTTTCTTTTCATACTACGTTAGTCATCAGTTTGTAAGTCACAGACGTCAATGTTTCCTGTATGCTACAGTAAACCTCAATGCCCAAGTGGCAGCTTGAATATAAGAAGGTACCAAACATTTGCCATGGTCAACACATCACCACCACAAACCATTTCAACTCACAAAAACTAGACAAGCTCTGTGCGTCAGACAGAGCACTTGTTACAGATCAACGGCAACTTCCAAATGCATTTTATCTGTAATTATAACATATGTTTATAATCATGTATGCAACAGGAATCTTGGAAATTGATTTTAATGAAAAATTATGTTCAAACTTGCTCATGTAATTTTCATTTATGTTTCTGACCTAGTTCTAAAACCAATCCCTTGAGTTCCAAAACTCTCTCATTCTAGGTATTCCTTTCTCTTGCCAAGAAAGAGTACGTCTACACCTCAAGATGGGGGGCGTGATTCCCAGTTCAGGGAGACACACTCTAGCTCTCAGTGTTCTAAAATTAGCATGTAGCTGTGGCAGTACAAGCCATGGCAGATGTCACATTGGTGACTTACAATATCTCTGTTCCAACCACAGTTCTTTATATAAAGTTAACGCCATAAAAAAAATAGAAACCCACAGCAGCAACGACAACTCATTTATCCCCCAGAGAGAGATACAATATGCCTCCTCCTAGCATAAGCAATGCTGTCATTTCACAGACACTTGACATCAGCCTACTTTATCATCAATGTTGTGGCTCAGAGCTCAGAAATGGATCACAGTGAACAGTGATCAGAGGTAACCATAGTGATTTATTTTGTTTTAGATTTCTAAAAAATCTCAGCATGTTTGCTATTGATACATGATAAAGAAGAACACATACACAAGGAGAACTCTTTCAAATATGTCAGACTAAGAACAAATCCATCCAGCTTTAACTCCTTTTTCATCTTTGTTCTTACTATATTTATTAATTATAGATTATAGCCACATATAAACAAAGGGATTGCTCCTTTCCATAGCTCCTTTTCTCATCCGGCATCCACTTGCAATGAAGTCGTGATGCTAGTATCACAGCCACACACGTGTAAAGGATAATGATTATTTTAAAGTATGTCTATGCTCAGATGAACACCAAATAAGGTTTCTGCATACTGTTAGGGTACTGGGGTGAGCTGTACACCTGCTACCTCCCTCTCAGTGGACACCTCTTCCAAGTATCAGGCTTGCATACCTCCACCTCTCCCTAGGGCAGGGCTGGCTCTAGGATTTTTGCCGCCCCAAGCAAAAAAATTTTTGCCCGCCCCCCTTTTTTTTCGTGCCCTCTGGCCCCACCCCAACTCCACCCCTTCTGAACCCCTTCCCCAAATCTCCAGCCCTGCCTCCTCCCCCGAGCGTGCCGCATTTCCCCCCCCATTGCTTCCTGGGGGCCCCCTCGCAACCTCCCGCCCTAGCTCACCTCCGCTCCACCTGCTCCCTCGGGTGTGCCGCCGCTCCGCTTCTCCCCCCTCCCTCTCAGGCGAGGGAGAGCGGAGAAGCGGAGCAGCGGTGCGTTCAGGGGAGCAGGCGGACCAGAGGTGAGCTTGGGTAGGGGGGCGCAGGAAGTAACGGGAGGTAGAGGAACTGCTCCAGCTCACTTCCGCTCCACCGCCGCCGCCTCCCCCGAGCGCCCGCCGCTTGGCTTCTCCTCCCTCCCAGCCTTCCTGCGCGAAACAGCTGTTTCACACGCGGCAAGCCTGAGAGGGAGGAGGGAGAAGCGGAGTGGCGGCGGTGTGCTCAGGGGAGCAGGTGGAGGCGAGCTGGGGAGGCGGGGGCACCTTTTCCCCATGCCTTGGAGTCGGCACCTATAATGGCCGGCGCCAGAATGCCGCCCCTAGAAATGTGCTGCCCCAAGCACCTGCTTGTTTTGCTGGTGCCTGGAGTCGGCCCTGCCCTGGGGAACTCCTCAAACTTTCCGATTCGACCATCAGCTTACAGTGCCCCCGCTCCAGTTTGTCTCCTCCGAAGCTCAGCTTTTACTTACTTCCCAGTACTTATAGTTTAACAGTTACCACCTAAAAGCCCCTTGGGTTTTTAAATATAGACTCTCCCGGCATTTGCCCCAAGCCAAATACCTGATTCTATATCAGTGGTAGTAAAGTTCAAAAGCAATTATCTCTCCCATTATCTGCTAGAGTACTTGTCATGTGGACTATCTACAGAAAAGAAGACTCTGTACTAGACCGCTGGGGCTGTCTACAGCCCAAGACTCTGTACTAAATCTTTATTAGTTAGCTTATATCTGCAGGAACCAGATGAAAGTTAACTAGTACTGATTTAACACTTAGTTACCCATTAGCCAGCAACACAATAAACCACCAAATCCACATCTAACATCGACAGACCCCGGTTGTCAGCAGCCAGGATCGAACTTGGGACCTGTAGAGCTAAATGCATGAGCTAAAAGCCACGTGGCCTCTTAGCTAAGAAGGCTGTAGAGCAGACTCATGAATCTCTCTGAGTGGTCTCGGTGCCACTAGATGGGACAGAACATCACACCCAGAAAGTGTGTAGGTTACACACAGATTTTTACCCCTCCCTACAATGCTCACCCCTTCACACCATTCCTTGGCAGTTTGTTTGCATATTGGTGTCTTGCCCCCAAACCCAAGATAGACGCTTCAGTTCTGCCTCCTTCAAGTTCCCTGTACTTTCAGTTGACTAAATTATTCTTCTTTACATCCTGCCCTAAGCTGGTGTATTTCTACATGCTATTAAAGAGATATTGCTAGGTTAAAATACATACGTACATGTAAAAAAAAAATCATTTTCTTTACTCTGCGTTACTGATACCTGATTAAGGTCCAAGGGTATAAAGGAAATGGATTAATGCTAATTCAAGAGCAGAGTGGTTATTTTTATGTTGTTTTGGTCCTAATATGCCATTTATAGCTTCTGACATTACTTTCAAATCTACATTCATACAGCATTGGCAACAAAAATCGATGAGCCATTTCCTTTTGGTTTTACAGTGCTGCAATATTTGGGTGGAAAGCATTGTAGAAGAATGCTCTTCTCCAAAGAAATATTGTTCTCACTGGAACTGGAAAAAAGCAATATTTAGATTAATATTAGGTTTTGTTTGTTAAAAAAAAAAGTGGCTTCTTCAATCTGAGTGTGTCTCTTTATAAGTCTGCCTCTTTCCTGCATAATGGTGCCTGCAGGTCATTGGTGGGAGAAGAGATGCCTACAGTTTGTAAAGTGCTTTGGAATCTCTGGAGAGGGAAGGCACTATGTAAATGTAATATATCATAATTAAATTTATGGAATTTATTCTTGGTAAGTGTTCTTGAGTCATTTATAATACATTATTTTTCCACAACCCCTCCACCCCCCGTTTTTATTCAGTTCCTTCATACTTTAGCTATCTAGAGGGTTGTCTGAGTGGTAACAACTACTGTGTACTTATGACTCTCCATCTTTTCCCACAGCAAGGCTGTAGTCACATTGGCTTTGTTGCTATCTTTGTTTTGTTGGTTTTATTTTGAAATATGCTTGTTTTAGACCATAGAGTGTTCTACCTGCTGAGATAATAGTTACTATTATGTGAAAGGGGAAAATGTATTTTGAGGGAAATGAAAAATATGCATTAAAGGAGAAGCTTTTATTTCAGCAATTAAATAAACTATGAATTATAGTGACAGATCTTCAACTAATCTTAAAAGGTATGATTCATTGAAAAATTGCACTTAAAGGAGCTGCAATATGGGTTTTAAAATCACTTGGCTGGGTCTATATGAATATAATTCCCCCCAGAATACACAATATTCTATCTCAGAAGTGCTCACACTCCAATATATGTTAAGTGGTACCCTAAAAGGTTCGGGAATTTTATTTTTTAAGCAGAGTCGGAAAAGTAATTTCCCCTCCTCTCTCCACATTTGTCTGGAAGAAAAAAGATTTTATGAATGGAGATGAGCATCAGGTTATGTTTAGTAACCATGGGCTAAACCTTTGTCTCACTGAAGCAAATAGAAAAATTCTAAATACGTTTTGGCAAGCAAAACCATGACTTACTAAAAGCTGTAGAAGAAAAGGGCACGGAGCTATCAGGTAGAATAATTGGTAGGACACAGAGAAAGAGTAGCCAACAACATGACTTCATTACAAAGTTGATCCTTATTGTCCACCTAAATACTATCACTCTCTTTTTTTTATTGTCTGTACCGTAGAATCAAATGTCCACGGACCCAAATAAGGGATTGTAATCTTAGATTTTGGCAAAATCACAAATGTATATATTCTTGTGACTCTCAAGAACAGGGCTTTCCAATCATGCTCCTGGGTCCAGGAGGCAAATACTGGAGGAAGAGAGATTTGGTACTGCATCATATAAATAAAAGAAGTCCAATACAACAGGATAAATAAGATGCTTGTGTTCACCATCAGTGATTTTTACTGATTATTATCTATAACCCAGCTGCAATCAGGTGTTCAGATGACGTAATATAAAAACTTGAGAGATTAGAGACAGACAAAAGAGTCAAACACACTATTACTAAATGTTACACTTTTCAGACAGGAGCCAATGGGTGCCAGTCACATAAAATATGGATATGAAAAGCAGGAAGACACCAACAGTGGGATTCCCCTGAGCATTACTGGCTGGAGGGAGACAGAGAACTTGGGATCTGCCACACTTTGTAGCATGCACCATGGACCACAGGAATTTTTGACAGCAAATGCAGCAGAAGATAATGTGGTGTCAAGCAACTTTATCCCCTCGTTGGAGATGCAAAAGTGCAATTTGTTTTGGTGGAACCCAGGGTCAGACTTTGGGGAAATGGCTCCCTGGGTGAATTTGTATTTTGGCATCCCCCCGTCCTCGTGAGCACAGCACACACACCCCCATTGCCCCTAGCTCCTGTTTGCTCCCCAGGCTTTCCATCCCTCCAGTGCCCCCATCCCCTGCACTGTGCCCCCTTCACCCCATCCTCTGGTGGACATTTACAAGCGATTTCACAGGGACGCAGGAGAAGGGGTACGTCAGGTGGTAGCAGCAATGCCGCATGAAAGCAAAGGCACTGCAGCAGGTATACCAGAAAGTCTTTGAGGCCAACAGCCAACTCGGTGCCGAGCCTCAGACCTGCCACTTTTACAAAGAGCTGCATGCCCTACTTGGTGGAGATCGCTCCACAGACAACCATGGATACCTCCAAGGGGCCCAAGACCTAGACCCCTGCCATGAACAGTGAGGAAGAGGAAAAGGATGGGGGATATGCGACCAGGGGGTCAAGGTATGCTTCAAGCCTCTTTGAGGCTCCACTGCAGTTGAGCCTGACATAGGGGAAGGAACCTCAAGTAAGTGTGTAAATATATTTCCTATTACCATGAGGTAATGATGGTGCCCCCAACTTAGGAAGACAGCTATCAGCTTTTCATTAGTTTACTCAGACTTGAAAAGGTAGTGGTACAACAAAGAGGTAGAATTATCTGCTTTTCAGTCCCCTTTAGAGTTAGGCGTGAGGGAGGGCATGTGGAGCAGTTTGTTTACACGGGACTGTCCCTGGACACCTCCTGAGAAGTCTCGACAGAACTTTCATGGAGATACTCTGCAATCCTCTCCCAAAAGTTTCTAGGAATGGCAGCCTTATTTCTTCCTCCGCGTAGGACACTTTCCCAGTCCAGGCCATGATTATTGCAATGGTGCCTGCTGAAATTAACGGCATATGGGTCTGGACAGCTTCAGGATGCCAGTAGCAACTGTGCTTTTTATGCTTTTGTTACCTTCAGGTGTGAGATTTCAGCTAAAATCATCACCGCCTGTGGAAAATGGTGCCAGTATTCAGTGCCATTTCCCTATGCTCACCGTTTCATGCAACCAAGCCATTCCCCTTTTCATTTCCCATACCCCTGGCAGGCCACATTCACAGTGGCTTGTGCTGAACGCAGCTGTGCGCAAGCACTCTGAAGAAGCAGCATCAATAAGCATGTCTTAGGTCTGGTCTATACTACCCGCCTGAATCGGCGGGTAGAAATCGACCTCTCGGGGATCGATTTATTGCGTCCCGTTGGGACGCGACAATCGATCCCCGAATCGGCGCTCTAACTCCACCAGCGGAGGTGGTAGCAAGCGCCGCCGACAAAAAGCGGCAGAAGTCGATTTTGCCGCCGTCCTCACAACGGGGTAAGTCGGCTGCAATACGTCGAATTCAGCTACGCTATTCACGTAGCTGAATTTGCTTATCTTAAATCGACTCCCCGCTGTAGTGTAGATGTACCCTTATGTAAAACTTTAAGGGAGCAAGGGAAAGGGGCTCTGACTCTTCACTTTCGCTTTCTGTTGTGACTATATGGACGTGTGGTTTACCTCTAGCTGCTGCTATTGTGGCCTAAAAGTGTTCTCCCTCCACACCCAGGGAACACCTCCGCCAGATCAGGAGAAAAACTATTCAGGATGACGCGTACAGTGAGAATCTGCAAGCCAGTGCTGCATCAGACCGTGAACCGAGAGCTTGGAGAGAGAATATTTCAGACTGTATAGAGAAGGAAAAAGCCCAGTAGGAGCCCAGAAGGTGAACAGCCCAGTAGGAAAACAAGACGGAGAGGCATCAGAACAGAATGAAGCTTCTCTGGAAGAAAGCAGGTACTGCAGCCTTTTGTGGATCTACAGGTTCAACAAGCACATCCTTGCCTCCATTGCAGTCCATGGAGAACTCCATTTTAGCACCTCCCTATATCCCCCCACAACACTCCACATGGCACCAGGAGCTGCATTCCTACCACTACCACTCCACACCAGGAGTATACATTCACCTGTGTAACCCCTTTGGGGTTTAGCAAGCATGGCCCTTTAAATTTTTTTTCTAAGGGGGCGGGGGAGAGTAAGAAAAGAAGGAGGGAAACTTCAGGGGGCAGCGCTGGAGCTCCAAGGAAAGGGAGAGGCAGCCTGCAGGCCCTGGAAAAGTGAAGCAGCAGAGAACCTGCCCAAGGCCTGAGACGGACAGGGCCAATCGGGGACACCCCAGGACAGGAGCTAGGAGGAGCACTGTGCCAGGGAGGAATTGCCAAGAAGGACAGGCCGGAGCTGGACCCAGTATCATGGCTGCCCAGAGCTGCATGGGGCTGTGAGTACTGGGGCTTCTGACTCTGCATTGGGAATAAGGAGGGAGGTTGCTACATAGTTAAGTGGGGAGGTGGTCGCTCTGTGTGGCTTTGCAGAGAGCGGGAGAGGAGAGCACCGGAGGGGTTTGTTGGGGGAAAGTTTACTGGCGCTGAAGACGACCAGGAACACCCAAGACTTACCACTGGACTGGAACTTTGCTCAGGACTTTTGAACTTTGTGTGCAGACACATTGCTCGGTGTCTGCCCTTCCAGACGGTGCTACCACTGGGCCTGTGGGGCCTTGGCTTGGATGCAGCCCTGTTTTACTGCTTTCCCTATATATATATATATTTTTTTGCAAATAAATTTTTGTTATGTTTACTGTACTTTTTTTGTGGGTGGGTGTGTTCACTTTGGGGGGTTTGGAACAGGTGCCCCTGGGGTGGAAGGGATTTTTTTCTGCTGCATTTCTGCGTGCGCCATTTTTTGGCCAGAGCTGCCCGCAGAGCAGACTCTATTTTGGCCACGAGGGCGCTAAAGTTACACTTGGTGGCCCATACGGGGACTTTGCAGTACACACACACACACCTACACCCACACACACACACCCCTACATTGTGCACCCTTGGCTCTTCTTCACAGAGCAAAGGAACTCCTGAGTGACTTTCATCTCAGTTAAAAAAAAAAAAAAAAGGAGAGGATTATTAGAAGACCTGTGCCAAGGGGCACGAATCCCAGTAACCAAAGCTGTGCTGGTGGCGGGGTTCCCAGAAGAGACAGAACCAAATGAAATTGAGGAGAGCTTAGATGCAGCTGAAATACTGGGGAGAGTAAAGGTCCACACACGTATTTACAACCGCAAAGTAAAAGCATGGTAGCACTATGTACTCACTCCAAAGAAACAGATCTTGATAAAGTGCCCAAAGAGGTGCAAGTAGAAGGTATCCCCTGAACAATTCTGGGGGCAGAGCAGTCCCCTCCTAGTGTGCCTGTGCCACTTGAGGTGGATTCTTTAGCACAGAAATTGCAAGCTCTGATGGTGGATAAGAAGCAGACAAGAGAAAAATTAATTTTGGCATTAGGAGGGGCTCCAACACCTGCAGCACCCAGCCTGGTGGGATGGGACAAAGAGCTGGGAAACGCTCTCAAAAATGCATTGAGGCCGGTATATGAAAGTGCTCCATACAAGTGGTTACATTCATTCTCGGGGGTGTCACCTGTACCCCCAAGAGAGGAGGATTACGAGACATGGAGGGATTTTATGGTGCCACTTGTCCAAAAGTGGAAATGCTCTGATGCTAAGAAGCAAAAACGTGTGCTTAAGAGTCTAAGGGGACCTGTCATGAGAATTAGCCGAGCCCTAAAAGACTCTCAACCAGCTGCCACAGTGCAAGACTAGTGTCTACAGTACTACTAATAGCAGTGAAGACCTGTATTATCATTTCCCCATGCTGGGCGCCACAAGTGTAACTTTAGCGCCCTCGTGGCCAAGATGGAGTCTGCTCTGTAGGCAACTCTGGCCAAGAGACGGCGCGCGCAGGAATGCAACAGGAGAAATCCCTTCCACCTCAGGGGCACCTGTTCCAAACCCCCCAGAGTGGAGACACACCCACAGGAAAAGTACAGTGGATATAACAAGGGAAATATTTATTTACAGAGGGATGAGAGGAGAAAAACAACAAGTGGAAATATAGAGGGAGCAGTAAGACAGGGCTGCATCCAAGCCAAGGCCCCACAGGCCCAGTGGTAGCACAGTCTGGAAGGGCAGACACCGAGCAATGTGTCTGCACACAGAGTTCAGGAGTCCTGAGCAAAGTTCCAGTCCAGTGGTGAGTCTTGGGTGCTCCTGGTCATCTTCGGCGCCAGTGAACTTTCCCTCAACAAACCCCTCTGGTGCCCTCTTCTGCCGCTCTCTGCAAAGCCACACAGAGTGACCACCTCCCCACTTAACTAGCTACAGCCTCCCTCCTTGTTCCCAATGCAGAGTCAGAAGCCCCAGTACTCACAGCCCCATGCAGCTCTGGGCAGCCGTGATACCGGGTCCAGCTCCGGCCTGTCCTTCTCGGCAATTCCTCCCTGGCACAGTGCTCCTCCTGGCTCCTATCCTGGGGTGTCCCCGATTGGCCCTGTCCGTCTCAGGCCTTGGGCAGGTTCTCTGCTGCTTCACTTTTCCAGGGCCTGCAGGCTGCCTCTTCCTCTCCTTGGAGCTCCAGCGCTGCCCCCTGAAGTTTCCCTCCTTCCCCCCCCCCACCTTAGGAAAAAAATTTAAAGGGCCATGCTCTCTAAACCCCAAAGGGGTTACACCTGTGACAGCCAGGGTTGCGTATGTATATCCAAAATGGACATGAATGTTCTTTTCCATTATTAAGTTCTGTTCCATTAATGTATTAAGTTTTTAATGTATTTGCTGTTAAATTGCACAGATGTGTTTTTCTGCACTGGTTTTGTTACTCAATAAAGTTTGATTTTTTGGAAAATAATTCATCTTTATTAGTTTGCAACATATGCTTGGAGGTATTGAAAGCACACACTTGTCACTGTATAGTGTGACACAACTTGCAGGATTAGTGACAAAATATAATGATAAATTTACACCAAGCACAACACAGAATCTAACATGCCCCCCAAACTGCAGGGGTGGGGGAGGGTGAAGGAGGGAAGCACAGTCCACCCTAAGGCATTTCTGTGGCTCACTGTTCAAGTGCTCTTTCAAGGACTCGCTCAGTCACTTTGCATGGAGCTCTTCTAATAGCCTTTGTGTCTGGCTGTTCAAGCTCAGCAGACAACCACTCCACTTCAGCAGCAATGTCTCCCCCTTTACCTCACACATATTATGCAGGACGTAATAGGCAGCTATGACCATTAGGATATTTTTCTCAGAGATCCAATCTTGTGAGTAAAACACCATCGCCACCCCTTCAATCAACCAAAAAGCACATTCAACTGTCATTCTTCACTTGCTGAGTCCATAGCTGAATCTTTTCTTGGTGCTGTCGAGGTGGCCAGTGGACAGCTTAGTGAGCAAAGGGAACAAAGAGTAGGCTGGGTCCCCCAGGATCACTACTGACATTTCAACATTGCCAATGGGTAATCTTCTGGTCAGGAAAGAACGTCCATGCTTGCAGCTTTCTGAATAGTCCTGTGCTCTTAAATATAGGAGCATCATACACCTTCCCTGACCAGCCCACGTTGATGTTGGTCAAATATTCCCTGTGATCCACCAATGCTTGCTTAACCATAGAAAAGTAGCCCTTTCTATTGATATACTCTGGGACAATGTGTGCTGGGGCCAAAATAGGGATATGGGTGCAGTTTATCGCTCTACCAAAATTCAGGAACCCCATTGCTACAAATCCATCCACTATGTTCTGCATATTGCAGAGAGTCACAGTCCTGTGTAGCACAAGACTATTAATGGCCCCGCATGCTTGCATGACAACAGCCCTCCCACCCCCGCCCCCCGGATTTTCCAAATCCCAAATGATTTCCCACCGACGGTTAGCAATCTGGTGTTGCAAATTTCCACAATGCGATCACCACTCACTTCTCCACTGTCAGTGCAGCTCTCATTCTGGTGTCCCTACATGGGAGGACTGGGAAGAACTCAGCGCACAGATCCTAGAATGTGGCCTTTTGCATCCAAAAGTTCTGCAACCACTGCTTGTTGTCCCATACCTGCTGTAGTATAAAGAGGGCCTGATACAGATGCCCTTGTATCAGAGGTCTGGGATAAAGTAGTGGTCAAAGCTTTACTGGCATAAAGCAAAATCAGGTTGTGAGCAAAAGGCAGCCCTACTCACAGAATTTGGCAAGAACAGGGCTGATATTACAAATACACACAACACTCACACAAACACATGCAAGAAAGTTAGTACCAGAGCACCTCGATACCAACACATTCCCCAAAGATAACAGGAACACAGCGACCTCTCTTAAAGATAAGGTCAGGATGACAGTATTGATGAACAGAGATGTTTTGATCAACCAACATGTACAAGGTAATGGGTGGTAGCTAGCCATGTCAGAGGCGTAACATGTAACTTGTTTGTATAGGTGTATAAAATGGAGTCTCAGAGGGAGTGTCTTTGGCCAACCTAGGGAAGAGTGGAAAGTCCCGCCACTGACTGAGCTGCGTCCATTGTCACAGGCATACACGTGTGTAGACATTGATATGGGGAGCTGGAACGGTACTTTCTCAGCAATAAACCTGACCTAGTGCCTTCACTAGGAACAAAGTCTGTGGTTATTGGGCGGTTTGATCGGAGCCTGCTGTATGGGCTATCTGGCCAGAGCCAGTACAGCATGCAGAGAGAACACACCGGCAACCAACATCTGACTACACCTGTATTACGCCGCCATCCCCACCAGTCAGTGCTCATTTCTCAGGCCCAAAATCGATGCTCCACCATCTACAGTTGCTGAACTCCACCAATAACCTTGAATTGGTTTTAGCTATGTCCCCCAGAGGTCTGTCCTCCGTGAAATCGTCATGTTCCTTGCCGTTCTTCTTGCAGCTCTGCAGATAGGAGAAGAACATGTGCCCTGTGTTTGCAACTCTCATGACAACAGTGCACAGCTGTACAGGTTCCATGCT
Source organism: Chrysemys picta bellii (assembly GCF_011386835.1). Classification (NCBI taxonomy): domain Eukaryota; kingdom Metazoa; phylum Chordata; order Testudines; family Emydidae; genus Chrysemys; species Chrysemys picta. The sequence goes on from NC_088795.1 coordinate 22,285,145, forward strand.
TCTGTCAGAGATGGCTGAGGAAGGGGACTCCGGAGGTTCATGTTTTTTTCCTTTTTTTAAAAAAAGGCATGAAAATTATGGGATATGGATATTATCAGATGGAGAAAATAGCATGCTGGGAATTGGACACCTTGCTCCCAGTCATTCCTATCCAACTCATTTCTGCCTCACCATGCATAGCTACAACTTCCCAAAAGAGAATACACTGGACAGCGATGAGTTGTGCTCTGGGATACCCATCCAGGGTGTACCACAGTATGCATCAACACATGTAGTCCTGGTGACTATGTGCAGCACAAATGCAAGAAATCAAGTATGCATGAGCGATATACTAACTGCGGCCGCTTTAGGGCGACATAACTTTTGTCAAAGTTTATAGTGTAGACATGACCTGCGTCAAGACCCGGGAAACTCTGGGCCCTGTTCTCCAAAGATGCAGGAAGAATTCTTGCCATGTACAGGGTGAGCATGGGAAAGCTTAACGATCAGGAGTATTGGGCATACAATTATATTTACATTTAGAGGGAGAGTCCAGGTGGGGGGGGGGGGGGGGTAGGGAAATCACTAAAAAAATATCAAGTTATTAATAACTTGATATGTTCTATGTTTGTGTATAATCTTTCATCCCAAAGCAGTTTGCAAACTATTTGCTGGAACACACAGCACCACTGAAACACAGCTACTGCTTTGTTATGGGGCGTGAGCCAGACAACCAGTGCACAGACTATACATACCCAACAATAGTTACAATTCAGTAGGTGTATAAGCCAAATCCAGCAAAGCACTTGAAAAAGTAGTTACATTGACTTCACTGGGACTATTCAAGTGATCAGAATTAAGCACCTGCTTAAGTGCTTTGGCTGCATCAGAGCCATAGTTTTTTAACTGCTGTGTTATGCTCTAAATTGAAGGTGCTAGTGAACTGTGAAATATACTTTAGTAATAACAACAGTAAAAATATTTTTGCATTGTTCACAAAATGCACAAATAGCTTAAGTATAATTCTTATTGCAATCAATGGAAACCACAGATTTTCATATCACATGGTAAGTGCTGAGGTTGATTAGCATTAAATTTAATTTGTGCGAATCAGCATGAGGCACATGGGGCATTAAGTTCACATGGTGTTTTACAGTAATTATACTTAAAAAAACCCAGACCGAATGCACATATTCCCATTTCTGGCTCTATGATTAACACCATATCAATGGGTGTGTAAAAGCAGGTAATGTGTATTTAAAAATCTTCACATCTCTATTTAAAATGTGATGTCAATGGAAAGCTCTCTCTTTTCTCTTGGTTACCTCTGCTAAGTATGTACCTTGTGACAGGAAAATTCTCAGAATTCAGGAGTCTGTTTTTCTTCATCTCTAATTATCACCACAGACAGTTTTAGTTACTAAACTTATTTTTAAAACCTCAGAAAAAATAGAGAACCATACTGCCACTTTTTTTCTTCAGTAGCAGAAAATCACAAACACACACAAAACTCAGATTGGAAGATGAGAGCATAATATGCATCTTACTTTAGGTTGCTTTATTTTACAGATTGACAGTCTGAGGCCAACTATGGTGCGCTGTAGCTGCGCAGATAGGAGGAAACAGAAAAAAAAAAAAAAAAAAAAAAAAAAAAAAAAGTCAAAATGATTTTCTATCAGATTCACACACAGATTCTTCATGAAGCGCACCAGGACTTCTGATCTTTCGAGTAGTGCAGTTGAAAGAAAGGAAATTTCAATTCTCATAAGAACTCCTGAGCTTTGATTTTTTAAAATGTTTTCAAACTACAGACATCTCTCACATGACGTGACATGACTATTGGAAGTAATTGCTTAGAGAACAAACCAGATATGCCATTTTTATTTTATACTAAACCATATATTGTTGTATTGATCATTTAAGAGCTAGAGAAAAGCAACAGCTTCTACACAACCCTGTATGCTGGTCCTGTTTTAGCAGGAAAATCGAATTGGCTGCATTTCTATGTTAGCCCATAAAACAGATATTTGCACTGTTCTGTGCTCGCGCGCATGGCAAACTAGAAAAAAAGCTCCCTATGCTGAGAAGCTTGCAATCTTAAATTATAGGTAACAAAACAGCAACAAATGAAAAAGAATGGGCTTGTTAAGGGAAGACTGAAGTCTGCAACCATAAAATATTATATGCTTTTGTCATATACATTTTTAGTTCCCTTTTTACTGGCCTGATTCTCATTTACCAAAGCGTAAAGGGGCTTTAGTATCAATGAGAATCAGGTTCTATTTGTTTATTGTATATAGAGCCAGATTTTTCAGATGGTGTACAGTGAAGTCAATGGTAATGCACTGATTTACTCCAGCTGAGCAAGTAGCTCCTAGTTTTTAAACACACTAGCTTTAAAGTTATTAAACATTAATGAGAGAAAGCAGAGCCTATAAAGAAGGCAAAAGCATTGGTCTATGTTGGCGTGCCAGACACAACTAGTGAGGACTTGAGATGGATTTGATGGAGTGAGGTTTTATAGCTTGGTTTTATCCTGATTCATAACCAGACCAATGTGTGTGATTTCTTGCCAAACAAGACTATCCATCAGCTGCAACAATTCACCAAATTTAATCAACACCACAGTGTAATTGGCATATTTGACATCTCAAACTTGATAATGTCTGAGAATGGTTCTTATCCCAATGCCACGTACACCTGCCTCCTTAAGCTTATCCATCAACTGATCAACAGCAATATTGAAAATGGTTACAGAAAACAGCCTTCCCAAACTCCCTTGGAGATCGGAAACTATGCCAGGTATTTGCCACTGACTCAAATGCTGCTTTCTGCCACATAGTGTCATTAACAGAGCTCTATCTTCCAAGGGCCACCAAAATGCCTCAGATCCAAAAAATCTTGCTCACTTGAAGACAATTAAAAGTGCTGTGCATGGCTTATTAAATTCAGCCATCTCTGCAAAAAGCTGTCTCAAGGTAACAGTGGCTGACAGTGTAATCAGCAGGTCTAAAGCTGCACTGAGTATCCTGGTCTTTACCACAAAGTGCATTGTTGATTTATAACCTTAACAGAGAAGCAAAGACTTTTTCCTGAAACTGACATGGTATACCACCCCTACTGTTGCTACATTCAGTCTTCTCATCCATTTTGAGCAGAGGTAGGATAACTCCCTTCCAGGCATAGGTAAGGCATTGTTGATTTAGGCACTGTCAGAGGTCACGGAACTCATGGATTCCGTGACGTTCTGTGACCTCTGTGACTTCTGCAGTGGCCGGTGCTGGCTTAGGGGCTGCCTGAGCTGGGTGCTTACCTTGGGGTGGGGGGGCTCCCCGGCTCCCACCGACTTGTCCCTGCAGTTCCTAGGTGGAGGGACCAGGGGGCTCCGCATGCTGCCTGCAGGCCCTGCCCCTACAGCTCCCATGTACTGCAGTTCCCGGCCAATGGGAGACGCGGAGTCAGCGCTTGCACCAGGAGCAACGCGCAGATAGCCCCTGGCCGCCCCTGCCCCTAGGAGCGGCAGGGACATGCGGAGCCGGGTAGGGAGCCTGCCAGTGCCACCAACACTCCCCGAAGCACTGGCAAGGGTCCTGGACTCCACACCGTTGCCTGTTCCCCCCCCAAACCCATGGAGGTCCCAGAGCACCCATAGCCCCCCGCCCAAGTTTTCATTAGGGGTATATAGTAAAAATCATGGAGGGGTCATGGGCTGTGAATTTTTGTTTACTGCCCATGACCTGTCCATGACTTTTACTAAAAATAGCTGTGACTAAAATGTAGCCTTAGTCATAGGGGATAATGGTAATGCACCAGATGGTCTGGAAAAGCCTATGCCACCTCAGTACAATACCCTCTCCTACCTTCAGCAACTCAGGGGTAATGTTACAAAACCCTGGGGGCTTCCCACAATTCAGCTTAACACAGTGATCCAGAGCTTTTCTTGGTTGAAAGAAGGTGGCTTTACCAGAACTTCCTGCCCCTCTTCAAATGGGAGACAAACTGCAGGTGACAGACAACTGAAATGATCTTCCCATTGACACAACTGATCCTGCAGACTCTAGCTAGTGCTGCCACCCCAATTCTTTACTGGACAATGTGGTGCTATCTTCCCCTCCAAGCACTGCAAAGCTGAATAGTGTGTGCTGAGATTGTGCCTGGCATCAGCCTGTTTTAAAACGGACTGCCTGAGTCAGCTACCAGGATTCCTTCTCTTTCTTACACCATGACTCAAGTACATTCCAAAGCTGAACCCAGTCAGCCTTTACTTTTGCTCTCGCTCTCAATAAACGTCTTTGAAGGCTCAGATTGTAGCTTCCCTTTTATCCGAGCTCCATCTGCTATGAGCATCTTAGCAGTCAGCACTGATGACTTCAAACAATGCCATTTTTCCATCACATGACAGAGGGAGTGAGACTTCAGTCTCTATGCTTCAGTGGCCATACACAGTTCAGCACAGAAAGCTGTGATAGCTTGGTTGTAATTAGTCTGATTCAACCAAAAGGTCTTATTTCAGTGCATTGACTGAATGTCTTTGATAAAATTAAATCCCTGGCCATTATGATCCAGCCGCCTCCAACTCTAGATTACAACCAGCCCAAATGGGACATATTTGACAGCTGCTACCTGCTCTATTTGGGCAGCATCACAGACAGTGCTGGAGGATGCTTGAAAGATATGCACACTCGAATAGCAGCAGCTGCTGCTATGTTTCGGGCTCTTCCATGGCCCCTGTGAGGACATTGTGACATCAAGCTTGCTATGAAGCTTCAGATCTCTAGAACCACAGTTATACCAACTCTGCTGTATGGAAGTGAAAAACAGGCTCTCAGGAAGGCTGAAGACGATCAGATTGATGATTTCAGTTCTTCTTGTCTCAGTCAGTGGCTCCATACCAATTGGCAGAACAAGATCAGAAATTAAGATATTTGAAGCTGAATGCAGCAACTGCCTCTATCTGCACTGGTTTGGTTTTGGCAGCTTTCTTGGTCTGGATATATTACAAAACTTGAAGTTGAACAAATTCCGAAGCACGTATACCAAAAAGTACTGCTACACAGCATTAGCTTTAGTGGTGCAACGAAGTTGCTAGTGATGGACAAAGTCATTGAACAATCTGATTACCTTAAGTACTTTGCCAGAGATTGATCTGGGTGATGCTCAATTTTGCAAAGAGGCCATGATTCTTTGGAATTTGCCATGATGACAATGAGGTTGTATGGCACATAGAGTCAAGGAGCCTATCCCAGGTATAGCAGTTCAGTTTGCAAAAGGATGAAGACCACAAAATTGGTGTGCAGAGCTGATGGGAGTAGCATGCAAGGCAAGGAATAGAAGAGAATCAAGAGGCAGGTGGCTGCGGGGCTGACCTGTGCGGAACCTTGACAGTGCAGACAACAGTTCTGAATTTGATCCAGAACAACTGAGGTCAGTGGCAGGGATTCAAAGACGGATTAAAATATCCTAAAGACCATCTTAACTTGATACTATTCAGGACAGGACAAGTTCCATCCCAAAACTTTGCCTTAAAAATATCAAAATGCTTTCGAAAAGAAGCTGCTTTCTCAACATGTCGATTTACAAAACAAAAAATTAAACTAGAGACAGGTGAGATTGAATCTGAACTATCACAAACTTCTTGGGAGTTCAGATCCAAAGTTTTAGTTCAGGCTCATCTTACTTAGACTAGTATTTTAATCTAAATGCCCCAGGGGTTGGTCCTGGGGCTGGTTTTGTTCAACATCTTCATTAATGATCTGGATGATGGGATGGATTGCACCCTCAGCAAGTTTGTGGATGACACTAAGCTGGGGGGAGAGGTAGATACACTGCGAGGATAGGGATAGGGTCCAGAGTGACCTAGATAAATTGAAGGATTGTGTCAAAAGAAACCTGATGAGGTTCAACAAGGACAAGTGCAGAGTCCTGCACTTCGGACAGAAGAATCCCATGCACTGGCTAAACAGCAGTTCTGCAGAAAAGGACCTGGGGATTACAGTGGACGAGAAGCTGGATAAGAGTCAGTGTGCCCTTGTTGCCAAGAAGGATAATGGCATATTGGCATTAGTAGGAGCACTGCCAGCAGATCGAGGGAAGTGATTCTTCTCCTCTATTTGGCACTGGTGAGGCCACATCTGGAGTATTACATCCAGTTTTGGGCCTCCCACTATAGAAAGGATGTGGACAAATTGAGAGAGTCCAGCGGAGGTCAATGAAAAGGATTTGGGGGCTGGGGTACATGACTTACGAGGAGAGGCTGAGGAAACTGGGTTTAGTCAGTCTGCAGAAGAGAAGAGTGAGGGGGGATTTGATAGCAGCCTTCAACTACCTGAAGGGGGGGTCCAAAGAGGATGGATCTCGGCTGTTCTCAGTGGTGGCAGATGACAGAACAAGGAGCAATGGTCTCAATTTGCAGTGGGGGAGGTCTAGGTTGGATATTAGGAAAAAAACTATTTCACTAGGAGGGTGATGAAGTACTGGGAGGTGGCAGAATCTCCATCCTTAGAGGTTTTTAATGCCTGGCTTGACAAAGCCCTGGCTGGGATGATTTAGTTAGGGTTGGTCTTGCTTTGAGCAGGGAGTTGGACTAGATGGCCTCCTGAGGTCGCTTCCAACCCTAATCTTCTATGATTCTATTAGTCTATGATTTAAAAGTAATAATTATAGTTATAATAATGATGGGTGGATTTCAAGAAGATGTGAAGGTTCAGCAGAGATTATCATCTAATCACTAGCTGAACTTCCTTTGATTACAAGCTGTGCTCAAAACAGGCTGTCTGAAGATTTCAAATACTTGAATGATCTAAGACTGGAATTTTAGTGTCACTTATTGAGAAAAAAAATAATTGCCAATGCTGGTTTTAGGTTCGGTTTGAGTTTTGGATCAAGATTCTGGTCAATTCTTATTTTATCTTAAGAAGTTCATGCAGCCCTAATTACAACATAAAAAGGAGAGGTGGTCATCCAGATGAGAAAATGGAGAACCCACATAGTTCAACTGCTATTATGTCTTGGGAGAACAGCTCAATTCAGAGATTCAAGGGCTGGAAGAGCAGCTAGGTGGCCCTGAGGATTAAAAGATAGGGAAACGTACTTCAGGGACACTTATTATTAAAGAAACATGTAACTCCCAGATTTATCCATCACCATTTGTGATCCCAGAATTTCTGTCTTTATCGAACTGCTCCACTGCATCCCATGTACTTGTGAAAGGGATTCAGTGTGCCACATCCTGCTCCCAAGATTTTAGAAAACACCATGCCTTTTGCATAAGGAAACAGTCTTATCACATTAGTTAATGTGCAAACTACATGTACCTTCGTAATACAGAAGATAGAACTACAGTCAACTGCAAAAATGTTCAAAAAGTGTCTCAAAATGTTATGCTAGAATTTCAGAGTACCTCATCTCCGCAATACGAACTATCAAGAGGAAAAACAAAGCTTACTTAAAAAAAAAAAATCCCTTTTCATATTCAGGCTACCTGGAAGCTGAAATGACTTTGAATGTCAAAAAGCATCACATCGCAGCATATGACTACAGCTGCAAGACTAAGTGATGTTAATGTCTGTTTAACATTACTAACTACTTCTGTAAGGAAAGGTCAGGACAACTTTGAAGAGCATGTCATTACAGACATGAACTACTGTAGAGCACACATACATTTGAGAGTTTTCATATGAAATTTCCAGCTGTGACAGCATGGATGAATATGAGGAGCAGGGCATCAATTGCTCTCTGCCCATTTGTGATCTGTACTATTACAAACATCCTCATAGCCACTGTGCTGAAATATCGTAGAGCATAAATGCAGGTATACACTGGTGACCAATAAGTTGTACCAAGCTATGGCTCATTACTTGTAGGACCAGAGTAAGTTTTTTTCTTAAACACAAGTGTAATGTAGAAGTTCATCTGTTTATGGCAAAAATATATCAAAATTTGTTTACAGTAATCTATCCTTGCTAATAAGGACCATTTATTATTTCTAAAACCTTAAAAAATTATTTATGTTAGGATAGCAGCAGAACACCAGCAAATGCATGGGACATTCCAGAGAGAAAGAATCTAAATAGTGTTTATTTTTAACTCTGTTCCATTTAAGTGCTGTTCCAAACAGAAAAAATGGCAATAGCAACAACCATTTCAGAACAGCTATTTCATTAGAGATTGTTTTTTCGGGTTCTGCGAAAGTACAGTGCATGTTCTTCTAGAGAAGAAATTTAGTTTTCTTCATTACTGCTATATACTTTAGACAAAAATTTGGTGTTGGATCTTCTCATTGGGTGTGAACTCTAATGTAATACTCTGTATGGCTCTACCAGTTATGTCTGAAAATGGTAGCAATTCAGGCAGAGCAGAATATTGGAGTTCAGCTGCACCATATGGGACTGATAACAGAAGTTTGTCCTTATTTTAAATAGTTCAACATATTACAGACAAAACTTCATAACTAAGTTTTCTCTGACCTCCTGAGCACAGAAAGTGGGGAGACACCCTTACTCCAAGACAGCTACATGAGAAGTCTAGTCTCTCTCTTTAAGCCATTCTTTATTGATTTTTCAAGAAAAAATATAAAATGAACCAAAAAGTAATATCCAAGATATTTACATTGATATAACATGCTTCATACTAACAAGATGACAAAAGAAGGTAAACATACAAGCCTATTGTTTTACACCTACTCTAGCTAGATGTATAATGTAGCTGGAGTTGACATAGCTTAGGTTGACTTACCCCGATATCTTCACTGCGCTGCTATGGCAGATGCTTTACAGTCTACCTACCTTACTCTTGTCAGGGTGCTGGAGTACCCAAGTTGACCAGAGAGTGCTCTGCCATCAATTTAGGAGGTCTTTACTAGACCTGCTAAATCAACACCTGCTGCATCGATTGCAGCAATGTCGATCTCCCCAACAGAGAAGACTTTCACGTGGGAAAGGGTGGTGTATCAGTATAGGGTTAGTAATAATTGAATCTAAAATGCATTAGGGCAATATTCGGTTTTCTGTGTAAATCTGGAACAATTCCAGGAGATTTACTCCATAGAAAGTAAAATGAGAATTTGGTCAGTTTCTATTTTAGTAACGATTTCATATGAAAGCTGGGTTCTCTCTTCATTTTGTCACTAGAGGGATTTTCTCCATCAAAACTGTTTGACAATTCTTTCACCTAACTAGTAGTGAGTTCAAGCTGAAGTACTCTCCAAATATTTTTGGCATTGCTCTATCATTACATCATTGTATAATAATAGTGTTAATGCCATCACTTTACATGGTGCTTTACAAACTTTAAGAAGATAAAAACCAAAGATCCTGTCCTGGAGAGCATACAATCAAAATTATAACAAGAAGATCAACATGACAAACAGAGGAAGGGGCTAGAAAGGAGGACAGAAAGGAGATCTATAGGTCAAATCACTCAAAGATTCATACTGGACAGCGAATGGAACTTATACATTCTAATATTTTTAATCTATTTCAGTTATCTGTGTTAAAGTCACCATTGTACTTAGCCACTAGATCAACACAGATTAGATTAGGGCAAGAATGGATGCAAATGGTGAGCAGAAGTAGTAGTCAATGGTGGAAAAACATTGAGGAGGAAAGTGAAGTTGCTTGCACAAGAAAGATGTCTCTTCATAAGGAGCAGCATGAAAAAAAAATCTGAATTGGAGACTAAGGAGGCAGCAAAAAGGGCAACAATACTAAAAGAAGGGCAGAGGGCAGAGATAAGGTGGCATAGAGATGCAAGTAGGGATGTAGACAGGGAGAGAGCTGTCCAGAGTTTTTAATACGAGCATGAGGAGTTTGAACATCATGCAGAAAGCACCAGGAAGGCAGGGAAGGCACTGAAAGAGGCTTAGGCAGAGGTCAGAGCTGCAGAAGAGGAAGATTATTTTAGCTATTAAAATGTTGAATGGGTTGAAGAGGGGAGAGTCAGGAAGGTGAGAAAGTGAGATCAATATGTTTCTACCTGAAATGTTCAGAGCTACAGTATTCAAGTCCATATGGTAACTGGGTCTGCCCTCAAAAAAGGGTGCATGGGTTTGCAATTGCATCCATTAGCTTACTGACTCAGCTATGAACCTAGAGACTAGCAGTTCACACATCCCTTGTCCAGATTATACAGAAAAAAACCAAGCCAAAATGCCCACTGAATTTGGTCCTACGTGCATAACAGGAAGGCATTAATGAGAGTAGAACCAATACAGTATGTTCCAAATAAACAACAAATGCAATTTGCCAAACCACTGTTAGCCACCTGACTACTGTTCACACTAACTCCAGAACATACGATATGCAGCGGGAGCTTACTGGGTTAGACTTTTATTCCTCTTTCCAGTGGCACAGAAGCACTGTAAAAATCTAATACTTCTTGGCATTCTGACTGCATTAAACACCAAAGGCAAGAAGAAGAAAAAAAACTGGTTCACAGCTAAATCCTATTACTTGGAAAAATAAATTTACATGCTGAGCATGTCTTCTTTCTTATCTCTATTTTCTTACTTTGCAGCATTAAAAGTAGCTTCTGGGTACTTTAATATTTAATTCCATTGAGCACCCCAATGCTTACATTTCTAGCTAAGAAAAGAAAAGAAAAGAAAAAAATATATTTAAGATACTGTTTGCCAATAACTGCTGGTCAGCATTTAAACACAGAACAATCAACATTTTACAAGTCCTCGAAAACATGTTCAGTAAAAAGTGAAGGCAAAAGGATCTATCGGCCCACTTAGTTTTTGATACTAACAGTTAACAATGATAAAACGATCCACACCAATTGTATTACAGCAATTTATTTTATAACTGACCTTGACTCGAACCAACATGTTATCTGTGCTCCCTGCAAAAGTGAGAATTGGGGGGGGGGGAGGGGGAAATGCTGCATCTGGGAAAAAGGAAGCAACAGATCCCAGTGAGAAAATATGTAGTGTGTAGTTCTGGTGATGAGATGGTGTTCATAGATACCAAGTTACCTTCACTTTTTAGGAAGAGAAGAGTTGTGACACTGATGAACACACCAAAAGCCAGAGTAATGTACCCAGAAAATTTTCCCCGTTTCTGAACAAGAGAGTTTAAGTCTGATTCAGGTAATGGAAGACAATGGGTGTCTTCTCACTGACTAGCATTCTCTGGATCAGATCTATTGTCTGGAAATTTTCAATGAAGCTGATGAGAATAATATGAGTCTTTTCGCAGTTACTGTGCGCAAATGAGAGAGCTGTAGTAGCAGGAATTTGGAAGGGCTTCTGGTGACATTAACCAATAATGCTTGCATTGCTGAGCTGGGAGAGGAGCGCCTTCGTTAAATCCTTTTCAGAAAATGACAAATACTTCTATCTAAAATAAGCAATTCAGTTTTTACAGATTTCATCAGTATAAATAGTACAAAGTAGATATCTGATGAACCTGAAGTCAGTCCTGGAGTCATATTCTCTAAGGGTACATCTACACTACAGCGGGGAGTCGATTTAAGATACGCAAATTCAGCTACGTGAATAGCGTAGCTGAATTAGACGTATTGCAGCCGACTTACCCCGTTGCGAGGACGGCGGCAAAATCGACTTCTGCCGCTTTTTGTCGGCGGCGCTTACTACCACCTCCGCTGGTGGAGTTAGAGCGCCGATTCGGGGATCGATTGTCGCGTCCCGACGGGACGCGATAAATCGATCCCCGAGAGGTCGATTTCTACCTGCCGATTCAGGCGGGTAGTATAGACCAGACCTAAGTGGTCAAGGGAACAATGGTTTTAGATACCTTTAATTAAAGGATTTCTGAAGTTTTAGCCATTTTACTATTATTTTCTCCAAATCAGATTTTCAACCAGGCTAGATACCTCCCCACCCCACCCCCAAGAAAGTGGTACAAGCAGCTGGGAAGTTAATTCAACAAGCATGTTCAGTAGCTGCTGCCAAAACCATCTGAGTGAATGAGAGACTGAGTCAGAGCTAGTACAGACAAGTGCCATGTACGTTTCCCCAGACAACTTTACCAGTACTCTTCATCCAGCTTCGTTTATAAACGGAAGGCTGAAGTTATGTTAGAAATGCTAAAGAAAATATATGCTCAGTGTGCTGTACTAACATTTAATTATCCCAATTTGGCATTACACACTATCTTCCCACGCAAGGCAGCCTCACTGAAGAAACAACAGTAATTTGTATCAGATCAATACTTCACCCTTAGGTCAGAGCATATAATAAGCTTGTAAACAAGAAGAAGATATGTCATGCATTGGGAAAGATGGTCAGGCTCAGCATGCCAGATCTCATGTGGTTACAAATATGTAAACTGTACATGAGAAAAACACCAAATGTCTTGAAACTAAGCTCAGGATCTCATCAAAAACCCGGGCTCATCCCAGGTTTCAGAAAACTAGGGGTTGACATAAAATCGCTTGGCTATGAAAATATGTATAAACTTTTTTTGCCAAACCATGTAAAAAACTCAGCAGTTTCAACTGAGCTTCATTTTTCAAATATGAAAGTCAAAGCAAAATGTAGTGGGTCTGAACTGATGCAAATCAACAGATAAATAGTAGGTTTACATGAACCCTTGTGAATTGAAAGCATGGACATTCGACAGCTTTTGTACCCGTACCTTGTACTGTTGTTGTTAAGTTTCATTAATTGGTAGAATTTCTCTTTTTTCTTTTTTTCCCCCCTAGGACAGGTCTATGGAAAAACAGCATGAACAAAGTGAATGCCTCTATACAAATGCATCCGAAGAAGTTCATATCAGAGAAATTGCAACCTCATAAGGTGTTAATTGTCTTTTCTTTTTTTAAAAATCATTTTCTCTCTCTCATTTAATCTTATAGCACTGAAAAGCTTTACTATGACATTTTAAGTTTGATCGTAACACCTGGAAAGAGAAATAATAAACGAGTGGGTGGAAGAATCATTTAAGAGGTGAGGGGCAGTTTTTTGGGTGTGTATTTGAGTCTCTCTACAGAAAATGCCTTAAGCTTTCCTGGTGTACCAAAAACATAAAACTTATAAATAATCATTTTCATTTTTCAGAAAGAATTTTTGAACCAAATATGCTTAAAAAAAACTCCTCTGGAATGGACCATGGAAAGCAGCCAGCTTTCATCTTGGCTGCAAAATAGATTACGAAACACACCACAACTCACAACAGGTTCAATGAAACAAGCAACAAATGGTGTGTTTTACTTTCTCTTGAGATGAACACATTGTTTCCATTTAATGGAATAAAATTCAATTATTATAGAAGAATAAGAGGGGGCAATACCGAATAAAAATCCCATTATTAAGATGTCCATTTTCAAAATATTAAAAATGTCTGGCTTAAGGCACCAATTTTGCAACATGCTCTACACTAGTAAGGACCTTGCATCTATGTCAAGTCAATAGGAATCCATCCAGGCATGGATTTTGAACTTGCAGATCTGAACGTGAAATAAAAGCTTTGAAAGCCACAGAAAGCTGATCAACCAGCCACAGCCCATTCAGAATCTCTCATAGGAATCTCTTTAATCCTGAAACCCATAGCGTTAGTGCACTGAGAAATATAACATTTTTGTAGCTGGAATTTCTCTTTGAGCAACAGTATAGTGCTAAACTGAACTGAACCAAGGCCAAAGTCCATTTAAACTCACAATTCAACAGAGCTTTCAATTACCTTCACAAGGCCACAGAAGACTATGCTTCTTTCAATAGTTACACCAAGAAGGGATGCTCTATCCATTTACACACTCAGTATTCTGATTCATTGGAAGGGTTTTGTAGTTCAATTTTAGAACAGGTCAATAATCACAGGAGACTATCTGTATTCAGACTACTTCCTTCCTGTTTCCCCCCCCCCCAAAGACACTTTAAAATCACCCTGAGCATTCTTACCCCTTGGCATTGGCACTCCTCATCTTCTCAAAGCTTTCTTACAACAAAATACATGTGGCGCTGACAGGACACAGTGAGCAGAAAAAGGAGAAAGGAGACTGAAAGAGGAAGTGCAAAGAGATGGGTACTGAAATTTAAACAGTATTATCTCCTTTATTACTGAAGATTCCTTTTATCCTTTTCCTGTCTCTGCCCATCTCCCTCCACCCTCCTGTCTTTGAAAAATTCTTACTCCTGAAATTTCAATACCAGATTGACAGCATATGCCCAGCTCCCTTCATATTTTAGATGAATGCCATGGTTTTCAAAAATGGGACCCTGAAATTATCTCCTAAATCCACATTCCAGTGTCTAAATAAATGGCTTGATTTTTATGCACTGAGGTCCCCGCAGTTGTGACTGCTTTCAGTAGGAGCTGCTGCATGCTATGCACTTTTGATAGTCTCTCCACATATTTAGGCCACGTTTTCTTAAATTCTTGACCTAACTACAATTCTAGACATTTATTTGATTCTCATCCACCAGGGCATTGAGTACCTCTCACACAATGAATTCATTCATACAGTGCCCCTGTGAGATAGGTAAGTAGTATCCCCATTTTACAGACGGGAACGGAGACAGCAAGAATAAGGCCATGTTGCAAAGCCCTTTGAAGTCAATAGAGAGAGACTATAGGCCAGATTTTCAAAAATATTTAGGCACTTAATGAGATTTTCAAAAAATGCCTCAGCAATTTAGGTGCCTAATTCCCATTGATTTTAAAACAATATCAAAAAAGAAGAAAAAAAAAAGATTTTCAATGTAATGTCAAATGTTTCCATAGAAAGCAGATGCTCTCTGGCAAAAAATGTTTTAGTCAAAATCCAATTTCCCACTGAAAATCTGTTTCAACAAAAAATTTTTTACCAAAAATTCCCCCTCCCCCAAATATGCTTACACTGTGATTACTTTCATTATTACACTTAATAGAAAATAACTGAAGCTCAGATGGATATATCACTTATATATGCTAACACAGCATATTTGGGATTGGACCTCTGGTAAGGTATCTTTATAGCTATTTCTGTGAGCTGAAAAATTGACATCACTGAAAGCATGTTTTTAAATAGCTGTTTTTAATAGGTTTCAGTATGGTTGGGAGACAGAAGACAAAATAAAACAAAAAATTGTACCCAAAGCTAACTTGAACATCTTTAGTTGATCTGTGAAATGCTTTAAAAATAACCTAGAACAGACGAGGAATTTGAACTGGTCAGTATAGTGGATTAATCACTGTAGTAAAAGCATGGTTCCAAATACAATCAGTCTAAAACATAATTAAAATATTTTTGGTTCCTGTCTAATCTAAGCTATTTTGGAACAGATTATGTTAGAAAGATTATGTGAATTTTGTGGTAATCTTTATTTTAATGAGGGCTGGTCTGATTAAATGCTTGCTTACTCTTTTTGGAGATGATTGGTGAATCCTTTGAATGAGGCTGAAGTACAGTGTGCTGGCAGAAAGCATATGGAAACCAAGATAAAGAGAGGGACTAAAACTAGATCACTGGATCTTCAGGCTTTAGAATTCAGCTCCAGAAACAAAATGAGAGCATTCGACTTCTGTTCACTTTATTAGAAGGAAGCAATGGGCTAATAGACTTTTCTGTGCTGCATTGTATCATAGTAGCACCAGTTCCATAAAATATTGCTCCAAGCAATCTGTTGTCACAATTACTTCAGCTATGTTTCAAAATACATCATGGAAGTCGGTGCTAAATGCTAAGTGCTTGATGAAACAAAAACCAATTGAGTAGACATGTGCCAAACTTGGCAAGTAGTTTACATGAATTAGACATTGTCACCATTAAAAATAAACAAACAAAAAATCCTCTCTAGTTCTTGTATGAGGAATAAGAAATCTAAGCCTTCAATGACAGTTGCTTCCAGAACTATAAAAAACAACAACAGGATGATACTTTTGTAATTAAGGCACTTAAGTTGAATTTAAAAGACTTGGGTTCAATTCCCAACTCTGTCATGTACTGCCTGTGTGGCTTGGCACAAGTCCCATGAAGTCTCTCTCTTGATTTCAGGCTTTGGAACATGATGTTAATTTCTCTGTCTCAGTTCCTCTTCTGTAAAATGAAGGTAATACTTACCTCTCTCACAAGCATGTTATCAGGATAAATTAATTAATGGTTTCCATACCAGGGTAATGGGAATCAAATAAATACTGTTACTCCTTTATGACTGAGCTGTTGGCTAAAGTTCAGGGCCCTGTGGGTTGTTTCCATTATGAGGAATTGATCAGGTATCTTTAATTTAATCCTGTTTATTTACAAAGAATGTACAAAGTCCTGTTTCCCTGATCAGAGGAGGAATCAAACAGAAGATTATTTTGTTCACAGTTCCAAGCCTCTTCCAGCCAGTGCTCTGCTCAAAAGCAGTCTCAGCTTTTTCTCAGGGCCATGCTACCAGTACTTCTGTTGTTGCATTTGGTGCTTTCTTGCAGCCTTCTATGGTCATTCTCCCGTTTTCCTCATAGGCACACAAAGCTTCACAAAACAGTAGCCAGCAAAACCCCTCCACCTAAATATACCTTTGTTTTAGGCTGTGACATGAGTCTATATTTGAGGTGGAAACTGCTATTGTTTGACAGAAGTTTAACCCAAGCCATAGCAATACCTGTAAAATTATTTTTTAAAATGGTCACCTATAAGTAGTAGCCTGATTTTCAAAAAAATAGAAGTAATCTAGCAGCTCCAAATGAAGGCAGTCAGAACTGTTGGGTGTTCATTGTCTGGCTATGCAGAAAGGAGGACAGGAGACATTTCACATGGGTTTAATCGGGCCTCAACTTTATTATATGTCTGGGACTACCAGGCAGATAACAGTGTAGGTAACCCCAGGTTTATTCCATAATTACCCCGGGGGGCTTTTACCAGCTCCCCCTCTTTTTCTATCCAGGTCCCTCCAACAAATCCATTGCCAGGACTTTACCATCCACTGTCCTCCATCATAGGATGGTTAAGGTGGGCTATAAGAATGGGGGGTTGGCTCCCTGCCATACCAATCATAGGGGTCCCCAACTGCCCCCCATTCATTCCTTTAATGAAGACCTCTTTTTAAGTCCTTTTCCAAGCCATTTATCCAGTCACTGTATACCTTTCCTATGGAGTACCTGCACTGGACCGCCGCCCTACACTTAAATGAGTAGCGACGCATGGCATGATGGGCGGTAGGCCATATATGAACAGAGCCCTTCCTGAACCGATTGTGGGGAAGTTGGAAAAAAAAAAACCAATTTCACCCGAGCCAATATGGTGTAAGGGAAAAAAATCCTTCACAGCCTCCCTAAAAAAAAAAATGGGTGGCTAGCATAATGCCCACAGCAGGTCTTGAGCAAACCTGATTTTTTACCACCTAAAAGGGAGGGAGGGAGGGGTCGGTCCTGTTTCAGCCTTTGTCCATGTAGAAGGAAAGCTCGAGGCACCAAGCTGCCCCCTTTTAAACCCTGCATTCCCAGGGGATGAGTCAGCAACCACACTGCCCCTTTTTGCATCAGTTTTCATCTCCCCTGCCCCACCAAGCCATAAAGCACTGTTCCCTTTCACAATACCCATTGCAAACAAGTTACTTTTTACATAATCAATCCAATTTTTTCAACACAATCTAATTTTCACTTTATTTTTTAAACTTCCTGACTGTTTTCACACATAATACCTCAAAAACTGCTACTACCACAATACATTGAATGCATGATCACAGATTCATAAGCATCATAATTGTTACTGCCTATCATCCAGAGTTACAACAGCTTATTTTTTTATCCTGTGTTTGGTACACAATACTCAGGAAAACTCCCTAATGATAAAACAAAACCAAAAACACCTGGGCTTTGGCAATAAATATTTATATCATGATGTTAAAAATAAACAATATGTACTTAAGATACAGTTAATTTTTTTTCTATTTTAAATTCGTAAACACCCTTTCCACAGCCAGGTTTTTGAAGTTGCTTGGAAACAATGGCTCCAATGGCTGCCTCGGTAAGGCACAATGTTTATCCAGGTGGTAAAAAAAAAAAAAAAAAAAAAACAAGTTATTGTGTTTACCTGGTACTAAAAAATAATTTAAGGAATACAAGAAAGTTAATCTGGAATATTTTAAAAATTAAGCATCACCGAAATAACACAAGTAACACTGATGCACTTCAGTGGAATAAGTGAGTTTATTCACAGACCACTTTTTGGGCTAAGAGGCATTGTTCTCTTCCTCTGAACATGTAACTCCTGGCAGCATTTTCAAAGTACATCAAAATCTATCCCAAAGTGATTTTTCCACAATACACTTGTAATGATGAAAAGTATATTAGAGGAATTAGGCGCACACCATTTTCAGAATATTTCTTTTTACATCAGTAGTAAAAAAAGATTCAAAAAGTACTCCTGGGGAAATTCTGTGCCACTACACATTGCAGAATTTGTGCTGAATTAATTTTCTGCACAGAATTTCCTTCCCCCTCCCCCAGAATTGGTGATGCAGAGATGCTGGCTGCTAATAAGGGCCACTGGACCAGGCGAAGCCCTGCTCTCCAGCTCACAAATGGAAAAAACTGGTGGGGGGTCGGGGAGGAAGGGTTGGAGCTGGAGGGATCTTGGAAGTTACAGTTTCCAGCATCCCCTGAAGGAAGCAGGTGGCATGCAGGAAACTCCATTTACACCCAGGACCCAGCACCAGGCTGTTTCGCCCTCTTGATCCCTGGGCTCTGGGTGGTAGGGAATGCAGGTGTCTGGGCTCGGGGTGGCACCTCATGGCTGGGCTCTGGGGAGGGGGGTGCAGGTCTCTGGGCTGGGTTCAAGGAAGGAGGTGTCTGGTCTCGGAGGGGAGGGGGCTCACAGCTGGACTCTGAGAAGAGGAGGCAGAGAAATAGGACCTGGGTTATCATAGGGGGTTCCTTTAACTCTCTACTTTTGGGGAAATGGTTTGTGTCTGTATTGTTACATAGTTGCTGACAGGTATTCTGAAATAAATTACTAAAATAATTGAAACTGATGTGATAATATAGTGTTATTTTGACAAATAAAATACGCAGAATTTTAAAATATCGTGCACAGAATTTCGCCAGGAGTAAAACAAGTAGAGTTTATATTTGATTTACTGATCAGTCAGCTTAACTTCTGTACCCAGAAAGATAATGGAGCAAATAATTAAGCAATCAATTTGCAAACATCTAGAAGAGAATAAGGTGATAAGTAACAGTCATCATGACACAAATCATGTCAAACCAACCTGATAGCTTTCTTTGACAGGGTAACAAGCCTTGCGGATAGGGGAAAAGCGGTACATATGGTATATCTTGACTTTAGTAAAGCTTTTGATACGGTCTCATATGACCTTCTCATAAACAAACTAGGGAAATGCAACCTAGATGGAGCTACTATAAGATGGGTGCATAACTGGTTGGAAAACTTTTCCCAGAGAGTAGTTATCAGTGATTCACAGTCATGCTGGAAGGGCATAATGAGTGGGGTCCCAAAGGGATAAGTTCTGGGTCTGGTTCTGTTCAATATCTTCATCAATGATTTAGATAATGGCATACAGAGTACACTTCTGAAGTGTGTGGACAATACCAAGCTGGGAGGGGTTGCAAGTGCTTTGGAGGATAGGATAATATTTCAAAATGATCTGGACAAACTGGAGAAATGGTCTGAAGTAAATAGGATGAAATTCAATAAGGACAAATGAAAAGTACTCCACTTAGGAAGGAGCAATCAGTTGCACACATACAAAATGGGAAATGACTGCCTAGGAAGGAGTACTGCGGAAAGGGATCTGGGGGTCATAGTGGACCACAAGCTAAATATGAGTCAATGGTGTAATGCTGTTGCAAAAAAAGCAAACGTCATTCTGGGATGTATTAGCAGGAGTGTTCTAAGCAAGACTTAAGTAGTAATTCTTCTTCTCTATTCTGCGCTGATTAATTCTCAACTAGAGTATTGTGTCCAGTTCTGGGTGCCACATTTCAGGAGAGAGTTGGACAAATTGGAGAAAGTCCAGAGAAGAGCAACAAAAATGATTAAAGGTCTAGAAAACATGACCTATGAGGGAAGATTGAACAAATTGGGGTTTGTTTAGTCTGGAAAAGAGAAGACTGAAAGGGGACATAACAGTTTTCAAGTACACAAAAGATTGTTACAAGGAGGGAGAAAAAATGTTCTTCTTAATCTCTGAGGATTGGACAAGAAGCAGCAGTGGGCTTAAATTGCAACAAGGGAGGTTTAGGTTGAACATTAGGAAAAACTTCCTAACTGTCAGGGTGGTTAAGCACTGGAATAAATTGTCTAGGGAAGTTGTGGAACTCCATCATTGGAGATTTTTTAAGAGCAGGTTAAACAAACACCTGAAAGGGATGGTCTAGAAGATAATACTTAGTCCTGCCATAAGTGCAGGGGACTGGACTCGATGACCTCTCAAGGTCGCTTCCAGTCCTATGATTTTATGCAAGTTCAGACAGCATCATGTAGCATTGGACTACTGAAAAGTGAACAAATTTCACTGATAAATCATATAAATATGGGTCTGGCAGGGACTGTGACAGGTCATTCAGTCAATTCTCTCTCTCTCTCTCACACACACACACACACACACACACACACACACACACACACACACACACAGAGTGCAGTAGAAAGGTTGGTGGGTGTTGGAGGGGGTGCGTCTGGCTGGGGGAGGGGTGCCCGGGGTGCCCCCACATACACCATTTCCAGGCCAGGGACTGGACCTGCCCACCCCCCAGCACTCCGCGGACCCGTGCGGCTCCCCGCGGCCTGGCTAGGTACCTTGCAGACGGAGTAGACACCCAGCTTCTCTGCCTGAAGAGCAGAGCGCAGCTGCGCCTTCTTCCCCGCGCCGCGGGCTGAGCCGGGCTCGCTGCCGCCCCTGGGGCTCTCAGCAGCAGCACAGGCAGCCAGCCGCCCCCCGCGCCCAAGCCTGCTGCCACCGCCACTGAAAGCCCCGGGGGCAGCGGAGAGCCCGCCTCGGGCCATGGCGCGGGGAAGAAGGTGCAGCTGCTAGCGCTAGACCCTCACCTTCCCCGCTCCGCCACCGGCTGCTCCCCTGGCGGGAAGGACTGGCCACGCCGCGGGCAGCCCCTCGGGAGGCGGGGAGCAGCGGCAGCCTTTTGCTCTGCTGTTTAAAAAAAAAATGTTTAGGGCACCGCTTTTTGGCGCCCCCAACCACTTGGCGCCCTAGGCGGCGGCCACCTAGTCCACCTAGTGGTTGCACTGGCCCTGCTTATAACCATATCAGGATTCTCAGTGTAGATTTCTCAGTACTGCTAACACTACAGTGACAAAGTAACGGCTAGCAAAGTCCATCCTCTTCCCATATATTAATAATTCAACTTTAACACTGTTTCATTTCACTGCTGGGGCTCTCATGATCAAAGGGCTCCTAATTCTACAAAACTGTTTTCAAATATAAATTCAATGGGGATTTGTTTTTTGTTGGGACTAACTAGCTCCTCTTAGAGGAAAGCTAAGACAACCAAATACAGATCACTTCAAGGCTTAAACTAGTACATAAATTATAACACCCCCGCCCAATAGTTGAAAGTTAGTATTTTATCCAATTGCATGCCATGTTTCCTTTAATTTTCACTCCATTAGATTATTTAAAGATATCCTTATTAAATAATTCCTTTATTTTTGCATAATGCATTGCCATTCAAACCCACCTTTGCATGTCTACAACTTTTGAGAGTCTAAACCTGTGAATAATTCAGCATCTCCCACAAGGCATGGAAATAATCACCTTGTCCTTTGATTTAGATGAGATTGTACGCTCTTGTACAAGAAAAAAAAAGTCTCAGAAATTTAGAACCATTGGGAATGACATGAACATTTTACACTGTTCACCTGAAACCACGCCACTTCTTAAAAGTACACAACCACTTCATTCTGCTATGGACAAGTTGTAAAGATGTGACACAGTACTGTGAAAAACTACAACCTCCATGAGAAAGTGAGATAGAAAAACTGAAGTATCTGAGCAAATGTTGTGCTTGTAATAAGTGTAGACTAAAAATGTCTTGGGGGCGGGGGGGACAGTAACAGCTTTATTAACAGAGGACTGTCAAGACAGAGAACATGCTAGATTATTTCATAACTACACCCATGCAAGTCTCCCAGAAGGACACTGAGTGACAACACACAATCAATAAAACACAAGTATTGAATGAGAATCTTATTGGGTGATTATACCCTTAAAGTGATGACATTATTACCTAGCAGTAACTCAAAGCTGATTAACCCTTTCCTGGGTGTCACATATCTCACAGTTCAAGTATAAGTTATTTGGTTTTCAAATTTGACAATTTTACAACTGTAATCCAATGGGTAAAAAAAAAAAAAAAAAAAATCAAATATCCCAGTAGACAGGAGTTAATAGAACTTTAAGCCCTCAACTTGCAATTTAGATGGATAATGTATCTGTTATTCCCCCTCCAGGAACAACATGATTAGGCTTTAACAGTCAACCTTGTTTTTCTTTTTCTCCTTCCTTCAACATATGTATACCATAAAATACCTGTTTCTACCTGTTCCAAAGTTTTTGAGTTTGAGATATTTCCTATTATATTATGTTTACAAATATGAACTCAACTTAGCTGCCAATAGAAATTTTTTCAGTAGAATTCTGATGCATCTAATATGTGCCTTCAGGAAACTGATATGGTCACATTACAGCCCCAAGACAATAACAACCACAGCTCCTCCATTCTTGTTAATCTCAGCACTAGTTTCAAAGGTCTTGCACTTGCCAATGCAATGAATCCCTGTCTACACTTATTTTCTAAACGTTTTCAACATTGGGAACCCTCGTGTGGATGGGCTGCCAGCAGCTGCTGGTGTTTTTATCAACAAGATATGTAATCTTGCTCAGAGATAGTCTAACTGAAAGGCTGTTACAAATACCTGTGGCAGCCAATGGGCCATTTAGACTAGTGTTGTTAATCTCAGTATTGTTAACACTGATGGAGCTTAACCAGTTTTCACAATGATGGCAGATTTTTAGAAAATATCTCTACTGCAGAAAGGCGAGACATTTTGGCAAAGTTAGCATTGACTGCAATTCAGAGAAGTATATGTACTATAGGACAGTCTCTCTTCCCTCCCTTCCCCCCCCCCCCCCCCCCCGCATCCCCCACAACTAAATTTAACTCCTACAGAGTGAGGCCATGTAATCATTTCCTTCACAGATGTTCCATAACACATTTCAAGTTTGGTTTCTTTTAAATATGTTGTAATATGTTTTGATTGAGATTTCTGCTAATGCCAGAACTAGACAGATAAAGGTGTTTTAAATAGAACCGTTCACATAATTAATGTGTTTCACAAATAACCCCTTATGCAAGAATTGTATATAGTTTTGATAGAGGATTATATCCCTTCAATAGTAAGGGTCATAAAACCTATGAAGGGGTTGTCATTCTTTGACCCTATAGATTTTTTTAAGTAGTTTCTATTAGAACCCTTTTCTCAGTATTAAATTCCATATGATTTTTCAAGATGTATTTGATGAAAAATGTGATGAAACCTTTTAAAACCATACATACGCACCATGTCACCTTCATGTTCCCTCACCAGCTACATCTAGAGCTAATAATGAGATTTGGTTAGCAATTGTCATCAAAAAGCTGTCATCCATGGCCACCACACCCCTTTTCCTGCAGTGGTGTAATGCCATGTGTCCTGGGTATTCCCCAACACTGGCATATCCTCAGCTCTCTCATACGCCTGCTTTATGGCACATTTGTGCTGCTTCAGTGTGGGCCAGGGGTTGGCCTGATGTGTTCATTTGAAAAGGAACAAATCTCAGTTAAGAGATCCAGCTCAGTGAATTAGATTAGGGTTACCACTTGAATTGTTTGAATGCCTCTGCAATGGCACAACAAGCAATTCTTGTGCGGGTCAAAGCGCACTACATAGAGTTTTACCAAAGCATCTGCAACAGTGAAGAGTTTTCAGATCTGCTGTCTGTTCAAGAAAGATCTGATTCTCTTTAATTTAAGTTAATGGAATCCTTTTGGAATATCAAAGTGCTTCGGCCTCTTCTTTTAAGGCACATTAAAAAGGTGCTGTCAATATGGTCAGTAACATGGGCCTGAAATATTTGAGTCTTTACTCTGAGCTTTTCCTCTATATGTAAAAGAGATGTGCTTTTTAATACCTAAGCAGCTGGTCATTCAGAGTCATTCAGAATATCAACCTCCTTCATCAACACAAAGGTTTAGTACCTTGAAACTAGCAGTGGTCAAATAATTCATTATGAATAAATAGTACTTATATCAGACTGGGCTTTTTTCCCCCCCATCAAATAATCCCATCTGGAAAATGTTCTATAGGATTTGATAGAGATAAGTGTTCTACAGAAACTATCCTTAACACTTATTTTGTGAACCAGCCCAAGAGACGTCTACTAGACAATTACAGTCCCTCTATAGGTTCATGTGCAGACTTCAGAAAGGATATTTGTTACTTTTATACATTATTCTCTTACACTGTAAAAGGCTTAAATGAATTTCAGAGCTCTCTTGCACTAAGCACAGTTTAGCCAATCCTCTCCTCACTTTATTATCCATTCTTCATTCAAGTCCCATCCTTAACATGCATTTCTTTCATGTAGCCTTTTGACAATTTACAAGGAAAACTCATAATGCTGATTTTAAAACTCCTGAATGCACTACCTTGTATTTGACTATCATCTGGTGAGGCATTGTTTGTCTATTCTCTCTTCTAATATATAGTAAGTTCCTTGTGCAAGGACAATATCTGCCTGTATGTATTGTGCAGTGTGGCGTACAACATTAATTCCTCAAGGACGATTTATTAGTCATAAAAAACCAAAAAGCTGCCTTTGACTGCTTCTTACAGGAAAGTCCTTTCATTTAGATTGCAGATTCTCTGAGTGCACTTGTCTCAAACTGACATTCTAGGATAAGACAGGAATAATTTTCATGACACCTATCACTCTCCATAGACAGTTGTTTTTTTTCATGTAACTTAAAAAAAAAAATGAATATGCAAGTGCTACCATATAATGGAATAAGCAATACTCACTCTGTGTATTATTCTTAATTGCCACTGATCATTGCTAGCATGAACTCACAAGAGCTTATCTCTCCCCCTCTGTTAATCAGGTAGGACACCAACATTCAGTCAGCAGAGAAGGCAAAAATAGGCTTGGACTTAGGTCCCATGTTGTCTGTCACGTTTTATTAACAGGTATGACCTGCTTTGCTTTCCAGAATACGTAAGGTTTCAGAGGCAACAGACAACTTTCACCCTATTGTTAGAACAGTTAATATGTAACATAGTTACTGCTTAGCACACTTTAAATACTGAAGATTTGCAGAGAACATGGTACAAAAGTTAATCACATAATCCTCCTAATGTGTACGTTGTTTTTATGGATATACACAGTGGGCTAAGGGGGGGGGGGGGGGGTTCATGACAACTGTCTTGAAATAGAAATCAGTCATAGGTCCTGATTTTATGAAGTGGTCAACTAGAAGTGGATGTTGAAGTCAATGAGACCTGCAGGCAGTCAGCACCTCTGATTATCGTGCCCAGGTCAATTATTCTGCATATATAAAATGGGCTAGCCAGCAGACTATTCTGAATGATTAGTGGTGCTTTTCAGTGATAAAGGAGACGAGAGGACTGTGGAAGTCTAATACAAGTATTTGACATAGGCAAAACAAGATGAACAGAAGCCCATGACTCCATAAACAAAATAGACAACTTGTTTCTCATGTTTGAGAACAGATACCCACATTTATTGTTATATAAACAAGTGACAGCTAAAACCAAATTTCAGCTCGTAAAAGATGCTGTGTAGCAATATTTAATTAATCTTTATTCCCTTGCAATCGACCTATGCTAATGCGTCGTACATCTTTCCTAGAGAACGCACACAATTACTGAAGGCAATCTGACACCAGACTGTACATTTTAGCTTATCTTCAGAAGTTCAGCATTCAGTCATTAAAC
The DNA here is from genome assembly GCF_011386835.1 of Chrysemys picta bellii. Taxonomy (NCBI): domain Eukaryota; kingdom Metazoa; phylum Chordata; order Testudines; family Emydidae; genus Chrysemys; species Chrysemys picta. The sequence continues at coordinate 22,311,020 of NC_088795.1, forward strand.
AAAACGACTTTTTCCAACTCAAAATGACCAAATCGTTTTTTTATTATTTGCCTGTCTTTATTTCGACTCGGCCATTCATGTTACAGTCCAACATTAATTTCCTGAAATAACGTGACACATCCTGGGCCTAATGTAGGTCGGATTTGTCAGTCACTCTCACACTCTTTTAAATTATTTAATTAATTTTAAGGAATATTTGAGAATTAATAGTTAACCTGAAAGTCAGACAGAACCTTAGATATCTTCCATCACAATCTAGGATACAACATGCAAAAATGCACTAAGAAGGAAAAAACTGCCTTACATGTGTGTCCTTACGTTTTCAGGACATTCCAGTAATTCAATTCACTACAGCACAGAAAATACAATCTCTGTACATTACATCATTAATGCAGTATAGGCAGGGTTATCTGAAAGCAATCATTCAATGGTAGGAATTACTTCATCTTTATTTTTATTTCCAATTAAAAAGACACTGGGGGAAAAAATTAATAATGCATTGATTTCCTAAAGGAAGTTCAATACACCTCGCTTAAGTCCCTGGCTTGACAGTCCTAGAAACTGGAGTCTATTTATCTGTAGATGAAATACCATATGGACAATGCCATTGCAAGTTTCACAAAACAACTTGCTTCAATGAGATTCAACCCTAATTACACCTCTAGGCTCCAAACACTTGGTTTCTCTGCTCTGATTACTAGCAAAGATGCTATAAAAGGGTGGCAGGTTCTAGGACTCTACACCTGAATGCAGACCTCTCTCTTTGACTCACCCCAAACTAACTGCTAGAACCATGCAAAAAGACATGGTAACTTCTTCTAACTCATGCTGGCAGCTGGATCCTGTTAGCTCCAACTAGGGTTGAAGAGGGGCTGGAGTCTCTCTGGATGCAGACACACTAGGGACTGAGGCAAAAAGTGCAGGGAAAACACTAATGCTAGTCAAGCTTGGGGAGAAACCTTAAGCTGAATTTGAGGTTTTGTTGTAGTTATTTAATTCACCAATAAAGCTATCTTTACTATCACACCACTCACACAAGCTTAACTTTGCCTCATGACCTGTCTCCTATTCCCCACTCCATCATCTACTCCTTGTCTCCTTTAAGAGTCAACAGCACAGCTTCCTGCCACCCCATGCTTTACACCCAGTTCCTGTCTCTCCCAGTTTACTTTTCCCCAATACTATGTTCCACATTATGCTACTCCCACATTTCCCACACCTACAACTGGGTGCAGCTCAGCAGCACAGGCCGAAGTCAGCAGCTGGTGAATTTACATAAATATTTTAAAATAATTTTAAGCATTGCTCTTTATCTACTTCAAACCAGCTCTGCATAAGTGTAGCTTTGACCATTGCCACTGATTTCAGTGGGACTCTCCATGGTTACCGGAGTCTATGATTTGGAATCCCTCTGCAAGACTGTAGCCATAGTTATTAGCTCTTATGTTTCAAATATGTTCTCTTCCTTTCATAAAACAAACTATAGCAACAAACAAATAAATTCAGCAGTATGTGCTATTTACCAGTTCATACACACTGAGCTCGTGTATTGGAAATACAGTTAAGCAAAACAGCATCTAGACCATATTTTTCCACCCTGGCAGAACTTTATTCGCTAGGCTATTATGCAATATGGTTGGGACTTAGGAGCACAAGTCCCAGTGATAATGAAGTCACTTGGGTTCTTTTGAAAATTCCACCCTATATGTTGAACTCTGCTTCATGTCAGAAACACACCTTTAGGAAAGGCGCCATAATTTGCAATGGTGCTACAGGATTGCACCATTAACTCCTACAGGACCACTGAAGTGCTTTGCTGCTGAACGCAAATTCAATCCCTTTAAAGCACTGGATAAGCTAAATAAGTTTACGTTATTGATTAAAATCTTCACTGAAAGAGGCCTTTAAAACGTCTTTATGGCTGGCTTCTTCATCTCATGGCAGCACTATGGGCTACCTGTCATTAATAACAAAATAGAGTTGGAAACAAAACCAAACACCACCATGAAAAGGGATCAGTGATTCAGACTCAAGCTTAAATCCTTGCTTCTGGGGTAGGAGGAGGTGGAATGTTCTGCAGACAGTACTTTCAGGCTCTGGGAAAGGGAAGGCAGCAACTCAGGAGTGGCACTGAGTATCTGTGAAGGGGCACACACAGGTGAGAGGGACGTAAGTGTTAATTTAGGGACAGAGCCAAGGGGCTCTGAGATCACGTGTAAATTTTGCAAGGTTTCTTGGGGAGAATTTTTGTGAACTTGTTGCAATTTTGGCAGAATAAGCCATCTTGCATACTTTAGATTTTATGAATAAACAGAGCAAGCAAATATAAAACTAAATAAAATATTACTGAGCTAACTAAAACAATACAATGATAAAATAAAAATAATCAAATGTAATCAGTAGGTTTAGATTACCCAATTAATAAATCAATACAGCATGTATTTAAAATCAAATTATGAAGTTGACACAAAGAATTATGTTTGTTAACCCTGCATTGGGAGAATCTCAAAAACCAGTTTCGGAGTAATTGTCCATTCTAATCTTAGACTTTTGCCAAGCAAAATAGCTCAAGGCAGGCCATAATCTTAGCTCTCTTTAAGGAAGTAGAATTATTAGGATGCTGTTCAGCAACATCTCTAACACTTCTTCCTTAAGTTCTACTGTGGATATGTGCTGTGTTGTCACTAGTTTTCACGTCCTGCACACAATAGCACAGAATTCTTTTAAATGGTTAACACAGAAGTGATGGTTAAATCACTTTCAAAAGCAGCTTTAAAGTAGACCTTTTTATCTCTGGAGAATCTAATGTCATTTGATAACAGTTTGGTTTCACTTAGGATACAAAACCATTCATGATGCAATATATCTATCAACACTTACACATTCATTCATGATTTCACATTTTCCCCATGCCAATGAAATACTGGAGCGTCAAGGGATCCCTTGACCTAAGTGAAAAAGTTTTAATTTCTTCTGCTTCATTTCCTAGGATGTCTAACTCACATGGTGGTTGCTAAGTGGAACCAAGTGGTTGGAGATCATAATATAGCTTAACACATGAAGGTTCTCTTCGCTTATTGCAGACTGGCCCTGGTGGCATTAACCACGACTCAAGTTTTTCACCTCTTCTTCATCTGGATGGCCTGGGAAGGGAGGGGAATGTAACTTCAGATATCTTCCGCGTTGGTATGAGAAAGAACATTTTTCTTCCACATGATCTTAATTTTTATAGGGTAAGTTTTCCCTTTACTGCACCTCAGGGGCCACCTTCGGGCCAATCAGTTGTATCCAAGAATACTGCTTTGAGTTAATCCACATGGCCCAATCCTCTTGCAATGGGCAGTCACTAGGCATATCATAGTAAAAAGTCCATGGCCTTGCAAGATCCGCTTAATTGACTGCACCAGGTGTTCAAGAGATGTGTGGGGTCCATGCTGGGAAGAACAGGTTCTTTGCCTTCTGCTTTGAGTTGTGGGCATAGGGTACACGCGTACCATAAATTCTCTCTTATTAAAAAAATGCAATAGCCTAATCAGCAACATGCACCATTTGTATCCTCTCATGACAATTACCTCTGTGTTTTTTTTATTACTGACAAAGAATTAGCTAAGATTAGTGCATAACATCTTTAGTAAAAGCTAACCTAAGTATAAAATACTTTTACAAATTTATAAGAATAATTTCATATGCCATTAAACTTCAAGTTTACCCAGGCCCAACTCAAACAGAGCCTCAGGCAAGCCTCCTCAGATCACTGGATGGCTGGCATAGCACAGAATTTGAGCACATTTAAGCAGGAATAATAGATGACATAGTTGTGCCTCAGTTACTATAAAATCACCGTTGCAGACTCCCAACAATCCTGGGTTTCTCAGGACTGACTCACTTTGACCTACAAAACCGTTTTTCCTAGTTGAAGTGGCTCCTGTCCCACAGGACTGATGGGGTTTGGCTACATCTCATCCCCCCTTAGAGCTCTTCCATCCATGCTCTCCCATTCACTCCCAGCCTCACCTGCCTGAAAGCCCTTCTGACCCTCCTCTCTCTCAGTGCATGTTCATAACATCAGAGCTGAGCCTAGCCACCCTGCAGGACAGGATCCGCCACAGTCGTCATTGAGGGCTGAGCATGGGATAGGTTCATTCTGCAACTCCTCACTACCTGCCCTGTGGGAACAGCACCCAGGCCTCCTCGGAGGGGCAGGCACCATCCCGCTTTAGCCACCGGGAACGTTGGGAGGTATGCTGCTGATTATGGCCTAGCAGAAGACAATACTAGTTTATTCTCTTTTAATTAATTCAAACACAAAAATGCTAAGTCACCAACCTGAGAAGGCCATCACTGAAATATTCCATTTTCTTTGTGGCTTCTAACATGGGGGGAGGGATAGCTCAGTGGTTTGAGTGTTGGCCTGCTAAACCCAGGGTTGTGAGTTCGGTCCTTGAGGGGGCCACTTGGGGATCTGGGGCAGGGTCAGTGCTTGGTCCTGTTGGTGAGGGCGGGGGGCTGGACTTGATGACCTTTCAAGGTCCCTTCCAGTTCTGGGAGATAGGATATCTCCATTAAAAAAAAAAAAAAAAAAAAAAAAAAAACCCACCACTCTCCATTGGCTTCTCCCTGGTTTTAATGTGCAAATCCTGTAATAAATATTACTATTATAAACAATACAAACCCATTCAATCTTTTGGTCTCCTGCCACGCAATGCCCTCAAGCTGTGGCAACCCCTTTCATCTGTTTGTGATGCTTTGTTGTTCCTAGTGATATGTGGGCCATCCAATGTATGGAACAGAGGGAAGGTGTGCAGGGTATTCAGTCTGCTGTTGTCCACTCTGCCATGAGTTACACAGGACTGTGGATTGGGACAAGGTGGGAATGACTCTTCAGTTGTTGAATCAGGTCTCTCTCACTGGTGCAGGATGCCAGTTAGATAGTGGACATCAGCAGCTGTACATGCCTAAGACTATTAATTATATGGCACCATTACCATGCTTATACCAACAGCTTATTGCACAATATCACTGACCTCATTATGACTTCAATGGGATTGCATGTTATTTACATCAGGCAAAAATGTGACCATAATCTTTTAAAAACATGTAGTTATATCACCATATATTTAAAGAAGCATCACCTTGTTTTATGAAGCATTGACATTATATAAACCCTTACGTTAAAGCCCAATTTAAAGTATATAAAAAGAGTATGATGTGCAGCAGGGGCCTGAACCAAAGACTTCACATGTACAGCCTTCAAACTTCTGAAAAGTCTGCATATGAGTTTTTGTGGCTTAAAACAGCATATTCAAAAAAAAAAAAAAAACTTTGGCATATTTCTGAGGCACATCCACATTTTGCAACATGGGCCTTTAAGCATGATAGTTTTTAGAAATATAAATGTATTAGTACTACAATAATTTTGTATCACATCTTTCATCCCCAAGGATCTCAAAGAACTTCACAAACAATGGGCCACATCCACAGCCCAGTCTAAACTCCCTTTTTGCAACTCTAGTAGCAACAAGTGGACTTAAGGCTGCCTGAAAAGAGGCAGTTAAAGATTCCTCCAGCAAGAAACCCCAAAGATGAGGAGAGCAGGTGCCCACAATGCATCAGTTGACCTTAGGCTAGCGTTTATATAGTAGATGCCAGCAATCAGCACAAATGAGTATTACTAAATTCATTTCAGACTTGTATAATTAGCATTATATTAGAATAGATCAATGGTTCTCAAACTATGAGGCAGACCTCCCAAGGGAGGCAATGACGTGCTAAATCTGCTGTGAAAAGTGATATTGACTTTTCACATTGCCAACCTCACTTCTGTGCTGCTGTGGGCACAGTGCTGCCTTCAGCGCTGGGTGGCAGTATATGTACTCAGGAAGGGGGCGGGCGTAAATGACACCAGCCACAAACAAGGGAGGCCCAGTCAAATAGGATAGGAATGCAAACTATTTGCAATTTAAACAACACATTGTAACGTGTAAACCTTGCAC